>NC_141689.1:402173753-402773753 GCF_964263255.1 Lissotriton vulgaris
TGGCTTTTTCTCTCTCACTCTTTCTCTCTTCATCTCTCTCTCTCTCTCTCTCTCTCTCTCTTCCTCTCTCTCACTCTTTCTCTCTCTTCCTCTCTCTCACTCTTTCTCTCTTCCTCTCTCACTCTTTCTCTCTTACTATCTTGCACTCTTTATCTCTCTCATCCTCTATCTCACTCTTTGCCTCTCTCTTCTTCTCTCTCACTCTTTCTCTCTCATTCTTCCTCTCTCTCACACTGTTTCTCTTTCCTTCTTCCTGTTATCCTACTTTTTCTCTCTCTCACTCTTTCTCTCTTTATCTTTCAGATCACTAAACTTGAGGTCTGCACTATCTCCTGGCTTGTGGTTGGAGACACACCAGTGGCACAAAGGTGAGCTGCAAAGAGTTTTCCAGTCTCAACACTTACTCTCCATATGTCCCTTTCTCTTTCTCACGCTTTCTCTTTTTCACTGTCTCATTCTTTCTTTTTCTCCTCCTCTCTCTCACTCTTTATCTCTCTTTCTTCCTCCCTCTCACACTGTTTTTCTCTTTATCTCTCTCTTCCTGTCTCTCACACTATTTATCTGGGTGTTTACTTCTCTGTCTCACTCTTTCTCTCTTTCGCTGGCTTCCTCTCTTTCACTCATTCTCTCTTCCTCTCTCACTCCATTTCTCTCTCTCTTCTCCTCTCTCAGTCTTTCCCTCTCTCTTCCTCTCTCACACTGATTCTCTCATCCTCATATTTCACTCTTTCTCTCTCTTTCCCTGTCTTCCTCTCTCTCATACTGTTTCTCTCTTCCGTGTAGCTCACCCTTTCTCTCTCTCACTCTTTCTCTCTCTGCCTTCCTCTCTCTCACACTGTTTCTCTTTCTCTCTACCTTGTATCTTACTTTTTCTCTCTCTCATTCTTTGTCTCTTTATCTTTTAGATCACTAAACTTGAGGTCTGCACTATCTCGCAGCACATGTTTGGAGACACACCGGTGACACAAAGGTGAGCTGCAAAGATTTTTCCAGTCTCGGCACGCCCTCTCCATCTGTTCCTTTCTATTATTATTATTATTAACATTTATTAAGCGCGGCGAATACCCGTGGGCGTCTCGGCGCTGGCTTAAGGGGTGGATCAGTATTTAAGAAGACCTAACAAAAAAGAACTATTGGTCAAATAACCAAGTCTTAAGTTGTTTGCGAAATATGAACAGGGAAGGGCTGGTCCTAATGTGTGGAGGAAGGGTGTTCCAGAGTTTGGGGGCGGCAACCAGAAAGCGCCTGTCACCCCAAGTGACTGTTCTTGTACGAGGCACTACTTTCTCTCTCCCACACTTTCTCTTTTTCTCTGTCTCATTCTTTCTTTCTCTCCTCCTCTCTCGCACTCTTTATCTCTCTCTCTTCTACTCCCTCACACTGTTTCTCTCTTTATCTCTCTCTCTTCCTGTCTCCCACACGGATTCTCTCGTTGTCTTCCTCTCTGCCTCACTCTTTCTCTCTTTGGCTGGCTTCCTCTCTCTCACTCTTTCTCTCTTCCTCTCTCACACTTTCTCTCTCTCATCCTCTCTCTCAATCTTTCTCTCTCTCTTCCTCTCTCTCACACTGATTCTCTCTTTCTCTCTTTCTCGTATCTCATTCTTTCTCTCTTTGTCTCTTTCATCAATCTTCCTCTCTCTCACACTGTTTCTTTCTTCCTTTGTGCTCACTCTTTCTCTCTTTTTCTCTTTCATTCTTTCGCTCTCTGTGTTCCTCTCATTCACACTGTTTCTCTTCCTCTCTTCCTTCTATCGTACTCTCTCTCACTCTTTCTCTAGCTTCCTCTCTCTCACATTTCTCTCTCTGTCTCTCTCCATCTCTTTTCCTGGATGCATGACTCACCATCTTATCTTTCTTTTTGTCTTGCAGGCTGTGATATACAAATGGACCAACGACGACAGGCCACGGATGTAAATAGTTTTATTTGCTATTGTTTTGTTTAAATAAATATTTTTATATGTCAATCTATACATGACTAGGATTCTTATTTGTCCAACCACACAGGGACACTTTCGGGTCCAAAAAGGTTGTTGGGGGTATGCTGGTGATGTGGGAAGAGGGTGTGTTACCTGCTAATGTGGGGAGTTGCAGCGTAAAACTGGTATCACTCAGAGAAAGAACTCTGGTATGTTTTCAGACATGCCTCGGACAGATGTCAGCTGATGGACTGAATCACAAAATGGCTTTTCAACACTCATGTAGTGTGCCTTATGAACAGTTCACACCCAGGCTTGCAGAGGGACAGCTGGGGCCTGTGGGCTGGACTCACGGAGGGAGAACTATGGGCCATCCGCTCCCAAAGGAACAGCAGCGTGGTAGCTCAGATAGGTATAATTACAACAGCGTAGTGACTCGCAAAGGTAGAAAGCTGCGAGCCAATGCACTGGCTACTGAAGACTTAGCTGTGAAGTTGTGATGTTGGGCAGAGGGAGCATGAAGAGGGTATCTCACAGAGAGAGACCTGCAGTATATTTCCAGTCTCGACTTCATAGATACAACTGCAGCCCCGAAAAGTCCCACCGGAATAGCTGCAAGCCCACCACTAGCTCGCAGAGACAGGCTTGCCGGCCCAATAAGGTTGTTGGGGGTATGCTGGTGATATGGGAACAGGGTGCATTACCTACTGATGTGGGGAGAAGCAGCCTGAAAGGGGTATCTCTCACAGACAGAGCTCAGGTATTTTTTCAGAGTTGCCTCAAACAGATGCGAGCTGACTGACACAGAATGGTTTTTCAATGCTCATATAGTGTGACTTATCAACAGTTCGCACCCAGTCTCAAAAAGGGACACCTGCGCCCCACAGCAATGTACTAGCTTGCAAACATAAAGAGGTAGGAGCCGACGAACGGGCTTCTAAAGCCATAGCCGCGACCTAGTGATATGAAGAGAGTCAGCTTGAAAGGCAAATCTCATACAGATGCCAGTGTTGGCTCGCAGAGGTAAAACTGCGGACCCCATGGCTTCTACACGGACAAATGCGAGCTAACGGAGCTAATCACAAAATGGCTGCCAAAACTTCCTGGTTTCAAGAGTTCACAGACAATGAGCCGAACACTCGTGCTTGTAACCCTTCAGCCAATCACATGTCAGAATTCTCAAATATCAATATAATTAAAATGTAATATTTCTTAAAAACTACTGAACAGATTTACACCATTTAAACATAAGCATGCTTTTAGGACCATCACCTTTCTCCCTGCCAAATATGCAGTAATTCCGTTCAGCACTTTCACCTCTAGGCTTCTGTAAAGTTTCGTATTGAAACTGCACTGAGAAAACATGTTTTGAGACCTGCTTTTTTCTCAGCCCCTCCTACACCATTCCCCCCCAAAACTTTGAATATAGGATCTAATCAAAAAAAGAGAAACTTTTTGGATAATTTCATAAAGATTTGTGACACGATGCCAAAATTATAAGCACATACGGGCCTCCAGGAGAGGGGCTGTGCAACTCCCTTCCAACATGACTGAAGCCCTGGGGCTGCACAAACCCCAGTGAGCGACCCACAACCCCTGTGAGCCCCCACTATTTTTTTTTAAGAAATGCCCCCAAAACCTAGCCAACCCAAGGGCCTCATTAAATTAAAATGTGCAACCCCAGCATGGATTCCGCCGATTAAAAAAAATAAATAAAAAACTTTCTGGGGCCCTGGGGGTCTTTCTAGGACGGCCTAAACAGGCCTAGGTGGTCAGGGGGTCCCTATCCTGCGCCCTTCCCTTATTTCCTACCTTTGTTTCTCCATTTTTGGGTGACTTGCTTCTACCAAGCCACAAGATGGATGCCAACACTTCCTGATTACGAATACTAGCAGCCAATCACAGTGAAGCTTGCACACAAGACTTAGGCTCCGCCTAGCTATCGAAACGTTTATTTTTCTAATTTCTCAGCAACTACTCAACGGATTTACACCATCTAGAAACAGTTCGCTTTCTGACCCACACACTACCTTCGAGCCACATTTGGGGTAATTCTGTTTAGTAGTTTCGGCTGCAGCCTTGCATAAAGTTTCCTATGGGAAAATAATTTTTTTACTCTTATTTTTTCAATTTCTCAAAAACTACTGAACGGATTTACACCATTTAAAAAAGGTTGCTTTCAGATTCAAGCTCTACCTTTCTGCCAAATTAGAGGCAATTCCGTTCAGCTCATCCCAAAATTTCCTATGAAAATTAACATGGGGAAAACTCGTTTTGGGGCCCCCATTTTTCTCAGCCCCCACTTGACAAATCACCTCAAACTTTAAAGATAGGAGCTGACCTGGATAAACTTATTTTTGGGAGAATTTCAAATAATGCCAAAGTTATTACCACATCAAAAAAACATTTTCCTATGGAAACTAGGTTCTAACTATATATATATAAATATCATTAGGATGGAGTTTCTATCAAAAAGGTGATTTTCAGTTGCCTAAATGTTTGGTGCTTGTTTCCGGTCCAGAGAAGACATGGCTTTGCAGTTCGGGCTGGACTGTTCCCATGAGGCACAGGGTTAGACTGATTTGTATGTCTGAACTGGGGTGGTGGTGTGGGCTACAGAATGATGATGGATTAAACCCAGATCAGTTGACTGGGGTGAGTGTTTTATTTGCTCAAACACTCCGTTCATCATCCCCTTTGGTATTGCTTTGTTCGCCCTGAGTTGGCAGGGTATGCCCAGACGTGGGTCCCTTGCTCACTCTACCACTGGATTCAAGATAGCTTGGCTGATGAGGATTATGAATCCGAAACCGGTCCCAGGATGCTTGTTTCCGGTCCAGGAAGACATGGCTTGGTGGTTCCGGCTGGACTGCTCCCATGAGGCACAGGGTCAGACTGATTTGCATATGGACATGTCTGAATGGGGGTGGTGGAGTGGGCTAAAGAATAATGATGGAATAAAACCAGATCAGTTGACTGGGGGTGAGTGTTTGATTTCCTCAAACACTCCGTACCTGATCCCCTTTGGTATCGTAAATGCTTGGCGTCAGTTGATGAATCTGTGTGGAATTTTCCAAAGCAATTTGCCCAGTTGAAAGTTTTGGGGTATTTTGTGTAGAGGGCTGAGAAAAAGGGGGTGGTAAAAAAAGGTGTGTTTCCCATGGTTATCCCTAAAGGCCCTTTGAACAAGCCTACAGCCCAAACCGCTGGACAAAATTGTATTAAATTTGAAGGAAGCTAGTTGTTTATACGCAGCTCGTGATTTTTGTGATTTGATGTAAATCTGTTTTATAATTTGGGAGATGTTAATGTCAAAACTAATTTGTATATCTAGGGATGCAGATCCTCTGCGGATGCAACATTCCTGTACTGTAATCTGATTGACCGCCAACACTTCAACCAGGAAGTGTTGACTGCCATCAGGTTACTCGACTTGAGCTGAGTCCCACAAAAACCATGAAGAATAACCTAAGGGGTCAGAGTAGGACTACCCACACCATCTAGTACTGTGGGACCCCACTAAGGGTTAAACATTTTTTATCAATTTTGCTGCAATTTCACAGACAGAACTGTGGATTCATGGCAAAAATTGAAAAAGAAAGAATCGCAGGCTTGCGTGCTTCTTTTTAAGAAGCCCCGTGGTGGGCCAAATCTGGGATCATTAGAAAAACCAGCAGGGGGCAAATGGCTCCCCCTCCCAGGCTTTGTAACAGCTGCAGGGCTCACCACCTCCCTGGTGCACTTTTTAAAAATTATGCGGGTGTGCCCGCATGGCACCCCTATGCCCAGTGGACCATCACCTCCCTGGTCTATTTATAAAGGTAATGCGGGGGAGCCCTGTATGACCTCCCCACAGTCCTGGTGAACACCACCTCCTTGGGGTTGATAGTAATAAAACAGGGGAAGATCACAGACCCTCTATGCCCCAGGAACAACCTCCTCCCCAGGGCTGTTTAATTTGTTTAATGGGAGGTTCTCACAGGCTCCCCCAAACCCTGGGAAGAACCTGGGAAGAACCACCTCTCCAGGGCCAAAATCAGTTTTTAAAATGGTGAATCGGCCTAGGCACTGGACGCCCCTCCTCCTTTCACCACCACTCTGTAACCATGCCTCCTGGTGCACTACTAGTTGAGGGATGAAGTCCCCTTGTGTCCTGAGGGTCCTTGGGGGCCAACTACCCATCCTGTTACATCCAGTAAGTCCCACACAATAGGATTTCTGAGAGGTCATCCGAGGCCACACCCCCTACTCCACTAATCTACAAACTCATCTCCTGGCATACTACTGGTTTGGTGATGAATTCGTAGCTGCTTAGTGTCCTTGAGGGTCAACAAGCCCTCCTGTTACCTCCAGTAGTTCCCAAACAGTGGGATTGCAGAGAGGTATTCGGATGCTATGACCCCTTTCTCCACCAGTATGCGAACACACCTTCTGTTGCACTACTGGTTGGGGGATGAAGTTCCCTTGGATGCCGAGGGTCCTTTGGTGCCAAGTACCCCTTCTATTACCTCCAGTAAGTCCCCCACAGCGGGATAGCTGAGAAAGGTTTGAGGCACACCCCATTTCTCCACCACTCTTCAAATGTGACTGCTAGTTAAAACACATAGAAATTCACTTAAAAACAAAGGTTAAAGGGACATTATAGTTAGGATATAGAATTTAAAAAACCTAAAATAATTCACTGAAAAAGCCAAAGGTTACAGGGATGTTATAGTTTGGCTGACATTTAACTTATACAAAATCAGAGAAATTCATCAGTTTTAGTTACCTGAGCTAACTGTAACTTTTCCACTGCAATGCACTGCTTATGACATCACATATTACACCACTCATGACAAGGTCAATGACACCACCCATACCATCATTGATGACATCTCAAATTACATCAATGATGACATCTCAAATTACATAACTGAAGACATCATCCACAGAACCACTCACAAACCCACAGAGACCCAATACAACATCTCATACATCCACTCCCATACAAACAATCACATACTTTTTCTTAGGCCCATACAAGCACTCACACACCAACTCACTGAACCCTAGACCCACTTATACATCCACTTACCCATTCATCCACTAACAAAACAAGCAACTCACATACAGTGCCACTCATGCACCTACTCACACATTGAGTCTTACAGACATACAAACACTTACACACTCACTTATACACCCACACAGCCACTAACACATGTACTCACTCGCCTACACAGTGACTGACACAAGCACATACTTTCCTATACATAATCTCACATTCACTTACTCACCCATTCAGTTACTCCCAAACCCATTCACTCACCCATTCAGCCACTCACACACCCACTTACTTACCTACCCACCCATTTGTGTATCCAGTCATGCACACATATACGCACCAATTTACCCTATCAGTCACCCATACTAATACTTATTGTTATAGGTATGCTTTCTCATGCTCGCCCCATTCCTTGTCTGCCTTAATTTAAGCCCCTTCAAAATACTCCTGAGTAATATGGTGCAGTATAGTACATATTGTGTTTGATAAGGGACTGCCACTGTAGCATGTTTTGGTAAACATGTTTACTGTAATCCGAGTTATGCTCATGTACACGTTTTTGCACCTTGTTTATTGGTGATTTGCAAATCAATATAATGCCATCTGCAAACCAACGTGCATTGTAATTGACAGTGTGAGTTTAAGGAGGATTTAATTGCTTGACTCATAAGTTTGTGCCTGGCAGACAGTTTGCCTCATGAATATGCAGCAGATGAGCACACGCGGCAGCTGCCAAGGATGCGTGCATGCAAATGTCCTTAAACATGAATGAGAGAGTATTTAAACCGCTCTCATTCATTGCTTAGCGCTTGGCTTCGTTGTTCGCAGATCCTTCCCTGGCTCCAGCTCTTTAAGATCAGCATCCCTTAGGCTCCACTCCGGTGAATCTTCAGCTCGCGGAGTTCCATATTTCCAGCTTCCGGTCCTCCCCAGCAGCTCTCAGGTGACGCATTACCTAGAAAAGAATAAGAGTGAGAAAAGCGCACATTTGGTGTTTTATTTTCCCAGAAAATACGGTGAGTGAGATTGTTATTTAAATAGACACTCTTAGCTTGGGGTTTTGGCTGTGCTTTTCCAGGCAAAATTCCTGGAACTTGAAAGGATTACACATTTTGAACGTATCATCTCATTTGAGATGTCATCAGTGATGTCATGAGTGATGTCACTGACCATGTCATGAGTGATGTAATATGTGATGTCATCAGCAGTGCATTGCAGGCACACGAGTTATAGTTAGCTCAACTAACTATAACAGGCAAATTTCTCTAGTTTTATATGAGTCAAATGTCCAAAGAACTATTAAGTCCCTGAAACCTATGTTTTTTTCAGTGAATTGCTAAGGTTTTTCAAATTCTAATTCCTAACTATAACGTCTGTAAAACCTATGGTTTTTTCAGGGAATTTTGAAGGTTTTTTAAATGTTAATTTCATATTATAATATTTACAAAACCTACATTTTTTTAATGTTTTTTTAATATTTTGCAACTCTATCATGCTTTTCTTAAACTTTACAAATTATGTAATCTCTTATATCTTCCCCACAAAACATGTATATCTTTTCTTTTTTTTGGGAGAAAACTAGTCCCGTACCAGTAGTCTACCAAGCTCGATCAAAATGCTAATCCTATCCACCACATTTAAATGATGCGCATTTCATATCCGACGGGTTTGTGGCACTGTGTCTTGCGTATCAACATGTACATATGAGGTAGCGCCAGCTGCTACTTTGGTATGCGATGGGTACGCACTACCAAGCCATGCGTTAGGTCATGTACGTATAGGGTCGCGCACGCTGCGTGTTGCATATGCGACAAGTGCATGCTGCCACGCCCTGTGTTACATTATAGACATACGATGTTGCACCGCAAACGCCATTCCCTATTTTTTTTGTCTCAAAACTATATCTAAAAAACTTTAGAGTGTATATGAGAGCAAGCGATAATTAAAAATATTTTAAACAGTTATATATTTCTATCTATAATAAACTTATATTATAATAAATATATTTTCTAAAAATCACATCGGTGCGGTCTCATTGTGCACTGGCTGTGCGATTGCCATGTAACCATAAAAAAGCATTTCATTAGTTCATAACATTTCTCATTGTAACAGTTCTAAAACGCCACCCATTTTAGTCAATATTTGTACTGCATTTCATGAGACACACCACTTCTGCTTAGAGAGCTTTGTTCAAAACTTTATGCAATATACACATATCTTACCCTACACACAACATGCAACCATCATTTTTATCAATAATCATGCTCTGTAAAGTAGCCTTCCACATATGATACTCATACACCTAAAAGTTACATTACTGAAATGTTCTCCAATACCACAGGTAACATGGTTGCATACTCTGTTCACAACACAACGTAATGTAGTACGACCCAGAGACTGTATCATGCATAGATAATGACCACACGGACACAGATAGATAGTGGAAGTGGATACGGGGCATGTACCCGTGACTTCTTTTTATTACCATGGTGACATATCCAGTGACATCTGTCCTGGATGTGTGTGCGGTAAGTGTAAACCAGCATTTAGGGAATGGTTGCTGCTAGCATCAACTACAATAGTAATCAATGGATCACACACAGAGATTCAATATTAAAAGAATCAATAATGCATGCTGCAGTACGGTGGGGAAAGTAAATGTGAAATAATAAAGAAATAATTCCATCGTAAAAGAACAACAATTTGTGGTATACTGACACACAATCAATAGATCTGAAATAATATACAAAAATATTATCCATAAATTCTCCATCAGTTCTAGTGCACTCACATAACCACATTAAAAGCATTCAGCATGTTCACAGCCACCAATAATGCGTGCTGTAGACAGGCCGTACTAGGAGCAATATCTGTGGCCATCAACACTGCATCATCTGCAATAATGACTCAATATGAATTATGAACACTGCTGTCTGCAGTGTAGACCAGAGTGAGCAGTCACAAGGGCCCACAGCCACATGGCATTCACTTGAGCTCTACAGTTTGCAATACACAAACAAAAAAAAAACGTATGCAGAGCCTGCAATGATGCATATGAGTGGTGCAGACAGAGCGCACTGGAGCAATGTATTTTCCTACAGGACTGCATCATCTACAATACCGACTCTGTCAAATGTGGACACAGAAGTCTGCAGTAGGTCAGAGAGAGCGTACAGCAAGGGCCCACAGCCACGTGGCATTGACTTGAGCTCTACAGTTTGCAATACATGAAACAAAAAAAAGTGTATAGAGCCTACAATGATGTGTATGAGCGATGCAGACAGAGCATACTGGAGCAATGTCTTTGCCTACAGAACTCCCTAATCTACAATAGCGACTCCATCTGAATTGTGAACACTGCTGTCTGCAGTGTAGGCCGGAGAGAGCAGTCAGCAGGAGCCCACAGCCACCTGGCATTCACTTGAGCTCTACAGTTTGCAACACACAAAGAAAAAAAAGTGTGCTGATCCTGCAATGATGCATATGAGTGATGCAGACAGAGCGCGCTGTAGCAATGTGTTTTCCTACAGGACTGCATCATCTATAATACTGACTCAATGTCAAATGTGGACACTGAAATCTGCAGTATAGGCCAGAGAGAGCGTTCAGCAAGGGCCCACAGCCACGTGACATTGACTTGAGCTCTACAGTTTGCAACACAAAGCAAAAAAACTTGTGTAGAGACCGCAATGATGCGTATGAGTGGTGCAGATAGAGCACACTGGAGCAATGTCTTTTCCTGCAGGACTGCATCATCTACAATGCCGACTTAATGTCAAATGTGAACACTGAAGTCTGCAGTATAGGCCATAGAGAGCGTTCAGCAAGTCCCCACAGTCAAGTAGCATTGACTTGATCTCTACTGTTTGCAATACACGAAGAAAAGAGAACTTGTGTGGTGCCTGCAATGATGCATATAAGTGGTGCAGACAGAGCACACTAAAGCAATCTCTTCATCTACAATGTCAACTCGATCTGAATTGTTAACACTACTGTCTGCATTGTTAATTAAAAGCAGCACTCACACACACAACCATCAATACTTTTTCTCACTCCCTCTTTACAAAATAAAACAACATAAATTACAGAGAACTCTACAATGAATAAATTAAATCAATTCAAATTGGGATTTCATCTCTCTACAGTCTACACTATTCAATCAATCAATTCAATCTTTATTCGGTTAAAAAAAACCTTGTAAGATACAATACATACAACTAATAAATACAAGCGGATACAAAGTTACAGTAAAATTTGGGTACAATTAGCAGCACTTTTTCTTGTATCAAATAGTACAGAGTATACAATTACATTTCCCTGAGGGTTTTTTTATTTATTTATTTTTTTTGGTTGCAAAACAGTTCATCATAGTCAACTTGCCTCATCTAACGAGATCACTTAATAAATATACAGAATAAAACAATCAAATGTTCTATATAAAACAGTACCAGGATCACTAAAAACAACAACACTTTGTCATTTGGCGACCAGTATCATGTCAAGCTAGCCAGTTCATTATACTTCTGCACCTAACTTATACGTTCAATTCTAGCCAGCGATAGTGCAATACAATAGTAGATAAAATTAGATTTTAAAACCTTTCCTCTTTCTGATCAAAGCTACACATAAGAGGAAACGGCTCAGACTGAACACTATCGGTTGAGAGGTGTCTCCCTTAAAAATTCTAAGCCCAACCCCAATGTGGCGAATGCCTAACATTTGCATATAGGCTTTAACCATTTTTTCCTTGCGTTGAGATATGCAGGACATATAAATAAAACATGAGACTCATCCTCTTTCAACCCCATTTCACAAAGCTCACATAAAGCTGAATCAGTATTACTGTCTGTACCCTTATTACAGTGCCATTTGATTATCCTGTCCCTCGTTTGCAAAATGCTGTACCGGAATTTTAGATATAGACTTTTAGCCAACGGGGGGTAGATTTCATCCATAAGGGGCTATAGTTGCATATTCATTTTTACTTCAAAGAATTTTAAAGTCAGAGTCCCTATATTGGGGTTGGCTAACACTGAGTCACTAATAAACTCCCAGTACCTTTGTTTCAGAAGCTTTTTTGAGCTATTAGTGAGAGAATCTGGGTCTGACCAGAAGTTACTCAGACCCAGTTTTCCAAACCATTTTTCGACGTACACTAACCATGGCAGATAAGTGATATTTTTTATAGCCATTATCTCTTTCAGTGCTTCTCTGTAGTCTACCAGCTCCTCTGTAGACCACAGGCGGACCCAGTAAAGCAACGGGCGAAGAGAAGCGTAATCATCTGTGCGTCGAAAATTGAGGTCCCACAGTACAAGGGTCAATGGCGTGGAACCAGGTACACCTAGGAGCTGTCTAATGAAGGTATTCTCTCAAACTAGAAAGGTGTCCTTCAATGCATAACCCCAAAGATCTGCTCCATAGAGGGAGGATGATTGTGCTTTACATTTAAATAATTCGATGGCCGGTGAAACTGATTTAAAATGACTATTCTTGTGCTTTTTTTAAATCGGGAACTGGTTTTGAGTCAACCTCTGTTTTGCATTTTCTAATTGAGTTTTCCATGTTATTTTGCTATCTAAAATGATACCAAGGTATTTAAAATTAGGGACTTCTTCAACAATTTCATCATTTATTTTAAAAACTTTGTTAAAACCTTTATGAGGGTTGATTGTCATTACCTTTGTTTTTGAGGAATTAATTTCCGATTTCCTTTCATGACAATACAAACTAAATTTATTTAAAAGGTTCTGAAGTCCTCTAGGTGTCTGAGAGATTAAAATGGTGTCATCTGCAAATAACAATGCCGGAACGGCTTCCCCACACAATTTGGGAGAGTCATGCTCGCAGCCCAAAAGGGTGTCGGGAATATAGTTAACATAAAGGGAGAATAGGGTAGGTGCCATTACACACCCTTGCCTAACCCCTTTAGCTATTTTTATTTTCTCACTTAGTTCCCCATTTATCCCCATCTGACTTGTGCATAATTATTCTCATGCAGTCTGATTAATAACTGTAGAATGTTTCCGGGCACGCCCATATTATTTAGTGTCTTCCATAGGTCTGCCCGGGGAACCATATCAAAAGCTGCTTTCAAGTCGACGAAAGCCACATATATATGGGAGCTTCTTATGATAGTGTATTTCCAGACTAAACATAAAAATCAAAAAACCTGGTCCACTGTGCTTATTTTTGGTCTA
Source organism: Lissotriton vulgaris (assembly GCF_964263255.1). Lineage (NCBI taxonomy): Eukaryota > Metazoa > Chordata > Amphibia > Caudata > Salamandridae > Lissotriton > Lissotriton vulgaris. The sequence continues at coordinate 402,186,914 of NC_141689.1, forward strand.
AAACCAGCCTGGTACTTGGTAAAAATAGAATGATCTTCGATCCATAAGGCAAGACGACTAAGAAGTTGGCGTGCAAAAATTTTTTGTAACACGTCAATCAAACTGATAGGGCGATAGTGCGAAGGATTCGACCTATCACCTTTTTTGAATAATGTTACAATCTCCGCCCCCTTCCAAGTTTCGGGGACAGGGGCTCCACTAGCAATTTCATTAGATAATAAATTAATGTAGGGAGCCCAAATGTAATTCGCGTGTTTCCAGAGGTCCACAGGTATTTTGTCCGGGCCTGGGGCTTTTCCTGGCTGAACAGCTTTAATTGCTAGAATTGTTTCATTCAAGGTAAATACAAGAGGGGTTTCATGCAACGCCAAGTCAGGATACATATTAGCCTGGTCTTCATTTTCACCTGGGTCGGCACAAGCATATAGTAAAGAAAAATGCCTGACCCAAGTCCTTTCCTCAAGAAATCTATCCTTAGTTTCAGTGACCCCTGTGGTGCCTCTAGCAATAAGGCTCCAAAAGGAAGTCTGATCTTTGCGCTTACAAGCATCTAACAGGTCAGACCATACCCTCTCGTCTCATTCTTTTTTGGCCGAAAGTAAACTTCTTTTGTACTGAGCTCTTTTGATTTTAACATTGTCTGATGAGTTTTCCCGGACTGCAATAATTAAATCTGATTTGGCTCTCCGGCATTCCTGATTGTACCAAGAGTTACCCATTTTTTTACACTTGTGAGCGGCATTTGATCTTTTTACCACTCTAGTCAAGATCTCACTGAGCTGGCCAATTAAATGGTCATGGGATTCTGTCAGACAAGGGCCATGGTTAGCAGTACTATTCTCAGCTAAGGGGGACATATGTCTAACAAAGACGTGGTAGATCTGGCTAATAGTGTTTGTATTTCCTAAGACTGCTGGCCACTTTAAGGACCTACGATTGTTTGCTTCTAAGGGGTCTTGTAGTTGGTAAATATTTTGTCTGGCACTCTTATTAGAGACCAGATTTTGGATAGATAGGATCAGAGGATAATGATCGCTCTCCATGCGGTCATCCACTTTTAAATCCACTACCATAGGTCATAACTGTGAGGAAATTATAAAATAATCTAGATGGCTAGAGCAAACTCCTCTAATGAATGTTGGCTTACTGGGACAATCTGAAGGCAAACGCCCATTACATGCATGTAGCCCACACTCAAACGTTAAGCTCAGTAATTGTAGGGCACTCGCAGTACAGGTTACTTTGTAGGTCGTGTCAACCAGGGGTATATTGTTGACACTATCCTCGTCTTTATAGATGTCTTCAAGACCCAATATGGGCTCAAAGCTTCTATTAAAGTCGCCACCTATAATTACCGTTGCATTCTGATCTAACCCTGCCATAATATTACCTAAGTGGGTTATGACAGGCGACTCTTTGCACGCTTGATGTGGTCTGTTATAGACATTGATCACATAAATGGTCTGTCCCTTGTTTTTTTTTAGTTCAATCATCAGAAGGTCAGGATTATTTGTGTCTATTTGTTTTAAGCTTAGCCCCCTGTAATTTTAACCCATATTGTTAAACCACCAGAAGGTCTACCCCCATTTGTGTTGATTGCGGGAATAAAAAATGATCTGTAATCAACCTTAAAGTAATTCTCCAACCCCCAGGTTTCCTGGAAGAGGATAAGGTCCCCACTGGCAAGATATTGTTGGCAAGCTGGATCAGATAATTTTTTTCTCAACCCTGCAATATTCCAGCAAAATATTTTATCTATTTCTAACATTTCTTGATTTACCTGTACCTGGGGTTGTCTAATAGTCTCGGAGACATCTGTATTCAGTATTTGAGCCACTGTATTTTGTCTAGTGGAATGGTAGTGTGGTAGTTCTAACCTATAGTCCAGTGCATTTTGATTGAACTCAACCTTGGGGTTAACCCTGGGAGTAACATTCCTTACTTCATTGGAAGACCCCCCCCTTGAGTCAATCACAATCATTAAGACCGGCCAAGGCCCCAAACCTATTGGAAGTGCTAATTCCCCAGTTACAGGACGGAGCCCCAAAACCCATCTGTTTATAGCTGTATTCCATATAGGCACTGGGGTGTTAGGGTATGGCAAGTTCTGCTGGTCACCTAACCATCCTCCAATGTAATTGCCATTACGTGTCGCCCCATACTCATTGACATAATTACACGGCCCCCGTCTGCTCACTATATTCCAATTTGGCCCAGGGGTAGTAAAACAAGGCACATTTTGGGTGGTCACCTACCCATGCCCCAACCCTATTACCTGGGACAATATTAGTGTCAGTTACCATAGGTCCCCCACCCCATCTATTATTTCTTACCATCCAGGCTGACTTCAAGGCATTTTGTTTGGGTTCTTTTTGCAACTCGTTGTAAAAAAATTCCAATGTAAGGGGGATTATGGTGCCACTTCTTCGTTGCGGGGGAAGAATGTTAGACAAAATATTCGGAAGTGTGACTGGGTTTAAGAGATTTAACACAACACAGTCACCCTTCCATTTCTTTGGCTTATTCCCAATCCATGTAACCCTCCTTGCCATTTTTATTTCATCAGCTAACTGCTGTTCTCCCCACTGCGCCATCCTCATGTTATTTGACAGCCAGTCTACACTATTCACTGTTCCTTTGGAACAAAAGAAAGATATATCCTGCGCTTGGTTCACCATCAATCAAAGTCCTTAATAAATCAAAGTTGAGACAGTCTTCTTATTCTTCATTTATTTCATAAAGCTTCTCCAAACACAGTCCTAGCCACCATTTTTTTTCTTATTCTTCATTTATTTCACAAAACTTCTCCAAACACAGTCCAAGCCACTAACAAGTGTTTTGTCTCTGTGGTGTAAGCCACAGACTTCCTCAGGTTCCTTCACTGTTCCTTTGGACTCGCAAGACACCGTTCCACAGTTGGGACCTAGAGTTGGATGAACCTGATCGAAGAGAGTACCTTCATCTCCACTCTCAAATGCAGTTCTAACATCGTCCATTATGGAGTCAACACACCGTTCTACTTTTGGAACCTAGAGTTGGTTGCAGCTAGTAGAAGGGAATACCTCTATCCCCACTTTCAGATACAGTTCTAATATCATCCATTGTGGGATCAACATACCATTCCACTGTTGGAACCTAGAGTTGCTTGCACCTCATCGGAGGGGCTAGACAGAAATCATCACAGACTTTAACTTCCAACATCCTCAATCATATAATTAAGACCCCATTTCACTGTTTGGACCTGCTCTACCGCGGTGTATCCAGCAATAACAGTCAATTAAGCCCAATACCCATGTGCAGCACTTAACTACTGAAGCAGAGAATCTGATGTACCTCAACAGACTGAGTTCTGTGAAAAACTAGTAACAGGTAATATCGGACATCGTCCATTGCGTGATCAAGACACCGTTCCACTGTTGGGAGCTAGAGTTACTTACATCTACTCGAAGAGAGTACCTTCATCTCCACTTCCAGATCCACTTCTAACATCGTCCATTGAGGGATCAAGACACCATTCCATTGTTGGTACCTAGAGTTGGTTCGCCTCGTCAGAAGCTATACACAAAAATCACCACACACTTTAACTTCTGACATCCTCAATCATAGAATTAAGACCTTGTTTCACTGTTCGAACATTCTGTACTGCTGTGTACTCCAGCAACTGCAATAAACTGTGCCTAATAATCATGTGCAGCAATTAATTACAGAATCACAGAGTCTAATCCACCTCAATGGAAAGAGTTCTGTAAAAATTAAGCAGAATGTAATATCGGACCTCTTCCATTGTGGCACGGTTTATTGCAGTTGGAAATTAAGCAGAATGTAATATCAGACATCTTCCATTGTGGAATCAACACCGTTCCACTGTTGGAACCTAGAGTTGTTTCCACCTGGTCAAAGGGAGTACCTTCATCTCCACTCCCAGATGCAGTTCTAACTTCATCCATTATGGGATCAAGACACTGTACCACTGTTGGGACCCAGAGTTGGTTGCAGCTGGTCAAAGGGAGTACCTCCATCTCCACTCTCAGATGCAGTTCTAACATCGTCCATTGTGGGATCAAGACACCGTTCCAATGTTCGAACCTAGAGTTGGTTGCACCTAATCGGAGGGGGTGCACTGAAATCATCACAGACTTTAACTTTTGACATCCTCAATCATAGAATCAAGACCCCGTTTCATTGTTTGGACCCACTGTGCGCGCTATAGTCCAGCAACTACAGTCAACAAAGCCCAATAATTCTGTGCACCAGTTAGCTACAGAAGCACAGAGTGTGATGCACCTCAACGGAGGGAGTTCTGTGCAAAGCAAGCAGCAGGTATTATCGGACATCATCCATAATGGAATCAAGACACCGTTCCACTGTTGGGACCCAGAGTTGGTTGGAGCTGGTCGAAGGGAGTACTTTTATCTCCACTCTCAGATACAGTTCTAGCATCGCCAACTATGGTATCAAAAACACCATTCCACTGTTGGGACCTGGAGTTGGTTGCAGCTGGTCGAAGGGAGTACCTTCATCTCCACTCTCAGATGCAGTTCTAACATCGTCCTTTGTGGGATCAAGACACCGTTCCACGGTTGGGACCCAGAGCTAGTTGCACCTGGTCAAAAGGAGTACCTTCATCTCCACTCTCAGATACAGTTCTAGCATCGCCCACTATGGTATTAAAAACACCATTCCACTATCGGTACCTGTTGGACTACTGTGTTACTATTATACAGAGCACTCCACGCTCCTGGGCCTCAGGCTGGGCGCTGTGTCACGGTAGCAAGTGTTAAACTCAGTAGCCTTCGGAATTCGCGGACCTCGGCCCAGGACCTTCCGCTGGCACGTGGTGGGCCTTCTTTCACATACAGTGGTGTCAAAAGGTGAACTGTGGGGCGTATATGCTTCGCAGCAGCCTTGAACGTTTTTCAGTACCAGCATGCTAAGAGCATCATTCACGCACCCACCTTCGCTCACAGCATCAGCCTTGTGGCGGTGTAAGCTGCGCCGACCTGGCAGGCACGTTCACCAATCCGGAAGAGAACCACACCCAAAGAAACATGCCTTTTATTCATACCCTACCCTAGCCTTGCGTACGCCGAGCCCGCCCATTTCCCTAAAGATTTGGGGGGGGGAGGCACGTACGTGCTACCAATCCGTAATCTTCCCTACTGACTGTAATATCATGGTTGCGTCCACTGTCCACTTCACTCAATAGACATAGACCATCAGTGTATGTTGACAATTACTTACCACCTTCACACATACTTTGCTCTCATCTCTTCCCACTCAGCTCACATTTTAAGTGCACGGTTTCATCGCAGAGTGTACTGGCCCCTCACCTCAGCACCATCTCACAGTGGGCAAAACAGCACTTTCACACCAGTAGGGGTAAATACTTTGCTTCACACTCCCTCTGTAGAACACCCTACCCACCCTGCAAACCTCACAGCGCTCCTACCCTCCTCTTTCCCACTTTTTTTCAATTTCTTCCCCTTACTTGCTTTAACAGAATCACAAAATGGCGGCCAACACTTCCTAGATACAACCGCTCTCAGCCAATCAACAGCAAGCTCGCGCTCGTAACGCCTCAGCCAATCAGATGGCAGAATTCCCAAATATCGATATCTGGTAATTTCAATATTTCTCAAACACTACTGAACGGATTTACACCAAATAAACAAAAGCGTACTTTCTAGACCAGGACCCTTCTCCCTGCCAAATGTGGGGTAATCCCGTTCACCCGTTCGACCTGTAGTCTTGTCTAAAGTTTCCTATTGAAATTAACATTGAAACATTGAAAAAACACGTTTTGGGACCCCCCTTTATTCTAAGCCCCCCCTTGACGATTCACCCCCAAACTTTAAACATAGGAGCTGATCCCAACAAAGAATTAGTTTTGAAAATGTTGAAAAGATTCATCAATCGGCGCCAAAGTTATTGGGAAAGGAATGTTGCCGTTTCCCTATGGTAACTAGGTCCAGTAGGTAATATATATATTTACCTGTTTATATATATATATATATATATATATATATATATATATATATATATATATATATATATATATATATATATATATATATATATATATATTCACAGAAAAAACCATAGGTTATAGTGGATATATAGTTAGGAATTTGCATTTACAAAACCTTGAAAATTCAATGAAAAAACCATTGGTTTTAGGCCATATATAGTTAGGGATTTGCATTTACAAAACCTTATTTTACTCGCATAAAACCATTGAAATTCCATATATAGTCATAAGCGCTAACTATATATCGCGCACCCGCAATCCACTGCTGATGATGTCACATATTACATCATTCATGACATGGTTAGTGAAATCACTGATGACATCACTGATGACATCTCAAATGACATCACTGATGACATCACTGATTACAACATCCAGTGACTGTATGTTTCTGTAAAGTTAAAATATGTTTTACATATTGAAGAATGAGTGGATATATAAGTGTCTGGATGAAGGATTTACTAGGTGCATGACTGACTGATTGAGTGAGTGATTAAATGTGTCTCACTGAGTGCATGGGTTAGTGACTAAACTGTTTTAATTTGTGCATCATTATATCTGTTGTTCTACAAACTGCTGCATATGTTGATCAGTAGCTATATGAGTAACTGTATGGGTTGATTGGTTGTCCAAGTATTTGTATGGGAAACTGAGTGTGTGTGTATGGGTGGCTGGAAGGTGTGTGACTCTGTACATAGATGTGTGAGTAGTTGATTCACTATATGTGTAGATTCAAAAGTGCATGTGCAAACAGCTGTATGGGCGGTTGACTGTGCATGAGTGTATTAGTGAGTGAATGGATATCTCAGTGCTACATGTCAAATTAAGTACATATGTAAAACACAGTACATGTGAGAGTTGACATCTATAAATAACTGTGCATAAGAGCCAGTGAATGTGTGAGTGGCTGTATGGATCATTGTGAACATGTATCAGAGATTGTATAAGAGAGTAAAGTAAATATGTGTTAGTATATGTTTGAATAAGTAAGGTGTGTATAACTGTATAGTTGAGAAAATGGAGGTGTGATTGATTTTTGGCATAACTGACTAGGTGTGTGAGTAACTCCATGGATGAGTGACAGTCTGTGACTGTCTGTTTACACTGATTGTATCTAAGGTTATATTAGAGTCTGAAGAGGTTCATGGTATTATCACATGAATTATATCATCAGTGATGTTATCAGTCATGTCAAATGAGATGTTTTCAGTGATGTCATCAGTGATGTCATTTGAGATGTCATCAGTGATGTCATCAGTGATGTCACTAACCATGTCATGAATGATGTAATATGTGACATCATCAGCAGTGGATTGCGGGTGCGCGATATATAGTTAGCGCTTATAACTATATATGGAATTTCAATGGTTTTATGCAAGTAAAATAAGGTTTTGTAAATGCAAATCCCTAACTATATATGGCCTAAAACCAATGGTTTTTTCATTGAATTTTCAAGGTTTTGTAAATGCAAATTCCTAACTATATATCCACTATAACCTATGGTTTTTTCTGTGAATTTCATTGGTTTTTTAATAGCAAATATGAAAAGCTTTAAAATGTCAAGTACGTGATAGATAAAAACATTTTCGTATTTATGCACGCTGATGTGCTTTAAACGCTGCCCCCCTCCCCTCTTTTCTCTTAGTAGTACTCTCTCTTTGCAGATAGTGAAGAGTAGTTAACGCAGGCCTTTACCCCCGTTGTAATCCGTCCTGCCTGCTTGTCTCTCCATTTGATTGATTATTATCCAAGCATTTACTGTTTTACAATTGATTCTCTTTGGTTCATTCTCTATTTACAAACAAGCACAAAGTCGCAATACTCTGTTTAGTCTTTGCAGATCGTGAAAAATCGTGTAAAAAAATAAAAGTAATCGAGCAAAATCAGTAGGCCACTAATTGGATCTCTTTTTGACCTCGCTAAAATAGAAATATTATAAACAACCCTTCATGAGAAATACGAAAATAGTGAGATGAACTGAACTCCACACCATGAGGGCTGCAAGACAGCTCGGCTCCGTCACCCACCCCGCCCAAAATAACGACAAACCCTATGCAAATATTAAAAATATAGACAACACACCAGCAAAGAAACAGGGTAAAACATGTTATTAAATAACTATTTACATAACGTTGGTTTATAAGATGATGTCAGTAGTGGACCGATGTGTGAATAGGTTGGAAGCAGCACAAGGCGCCAAGATCCGGATGGAAAGTCCTGGATGTTGGGGGCCATAGTTCAGAGTTCTGAGTTTGAGCCTTTTTCAATGCCTGTGCTTTGTTGTTTCCCCTCCATCAAAAACAAAAAAAATATATAAAACTGTGCAAAAATACAAAAAAATCAAAAAATGTTTACAAAAGCAGTGCTTGTAAGACTGTCTGAAGCTTATTTCCACCTACTGCAGCTTCACTATTCTCAAAGTAAGTGAGGGTCGTTTGTGGACCTGACTGCATTTGAAAACAATGTTATATGGTACCTCCCTAAACCGCTTGACGGAGGCCCCCGAGGGGCGGTGTGATGGCACGGACTCGGAGAAGACGCTTGGCTCCGACCCCCTCCCCAAGTCTTATAGCACTGGTGTAGCCTGAGATCGCCCCCGACATAGGTTGCCGGCTCCCGGGGTCCGGCGGAACTTTTTGCCTTTTGATGACTCTTCTATTCTGGACTTTGTCCCACAATCCGTTTGACCTGAAGACACGCTGTAGTGGGGCGCCCCTTTACCGTTTTAGTTGCCATTCCGCCCGCTTTTGCTACACTGTGCCTCTTCCGCCATTCAGCTGTTTACCGCCCGCTCTTGCGACTACAGCGTCTCGCTCACCATGTAGTTAAGTTGTTCCCGCTCTTGCGGTGCAGCGATAGGCGGCTGCCACAGGACTCTCAAAATGGCGGCCGGCTCTTCGGTTTTGGGCCTGGTCCACTAAAATGGCCCTGGGACACCTTGGAACTCGGACGCTTCCCTGATAGGGCTTGGGTCCCATTCTCGAAAGCGTCCCCTCAGCCGTGAAGATTCTACAAAAGTCTTGGGGGCCCCCGACTCCCGCAGGCTTCTGGTGGGGAGCGGCTGCCATGTCTGCTCGTGGAATGGCCACGACGGAGCTACGAGATGGTAGTGCTCTCATGCTGACGCCAGCTTTAGTCTGAAACATCCAGAAACACTGTAGACTACCAATTCGATCAGTTCCGGTAGCGCCCCAACATGACCCGGAAGAGAAGAACTTGCCCTCCCCTCTTTGACTGATGGTTCTTGTTGCCTGTCCCCTCTGTTGTCATTTAACAGAACTTTTTGGACTGCTGAAAGGGGTTGTGTTCCGAACGCTGGTTGGTGGAGACATTTTGACTATATTCTTGACCTACGTTGTCGCGTAATGCGTTATATGACACGCCGCGTTAGCGCACCCGGAAGTGATCCGGGGCGCGGCGCGCAGCGCGTAACGTAAGCATAACAGGTCATGTGACTTGTTAATAAAACTTTTCATTGGTTCATTTTACTTTTGTTATTTTAATGATGAAAAGCTTGGTCATATGACCTAAAAATTACGCTTTTTATTGTTTTCGAACATTATTTTTTTAAAAACATATATGTTATAATATTCCAGGCTAATGTACTTTCCCGGAAAATTTACAACTGTCCTGCAAGTAAAATATATTCCTTTTTCGAGAAAAAGGGCGTTTCTTCGTTCCATGACGGAGCCGTTGAGTAAAAGAGACTCGGCCTGCTGTCTTAGTCGCCGATACGCCTGATTATCAGATTCTTATCGATCACTTTATGTTGCAGGAGTGGAAAACACAACTGCCCTTGACCATTTATCTTTACTACGTTCCTACATATTATACCTTTTATCCGTCATGTAATTGGACTGCTTTATTTCACTTGCCTTTTACTGATTCGAAAACAGTGACTAAAAGTAAAAACTTTACCAATGTAAATACTACTACCGTGTTTTGTTTTAAAAACCTTTATTGTGAAAATGTCAGTATACAAATAACCACCTATACCACCTATAACCTATACCTATAACCACCTGGGCCGGCCACGGAGCAAACTGAAATCGTATATGATGAGGAGACATTTACACTGTAGAGGAACGTAACGAGCGGGCCATTAGGTTGCAAGAACTAAGGTGTCTAACAGTTGCGGAATCGGTGGACGTACATTTTGTAATTAAAATAAGACAGGGCCACTTACAATAAAATTTTCTAGATATACATTTGCGGGCAAGGAGTTACGAGTCCCATTTATACCGGCGCCATTTTGGGCGAGGCCGGGCAGGTCCAAGATATAGTCAAAATGTCTCCACCAACAATCGGCCAGACCAGAACCCCTTTCGGCCCTTTATGCTACAAGATGGTGTCTTCCATTCAGAAAATATTGTTGGCAGCATTTTGAAAAGAAAGATAAACAGCCGTTCTCCTGGTGAGTCTCACATTGTTACATTTAGGAAGAATGTTGAAGAGTAATATGTGGAAAATCTGAAGCCATTTTTCTACAAACTCTCAATCAGCCTAAGTCATGGGCGATTTTTGTCCACACCAGGGCAATAGTGAAGCTGCAGCAGGTGCAAAAGAGCTTCACACAGTCTTACAAGCACTGCTTATCTAAACATTTTTTTGTATTTTTGCACAGTTTTATATATTTTTTTTGTTTTTGATGGAGGGGAAACAACAAAAAACAGGCATTGAAAAAAGCTCAACAGTGCAGGGCGCCTTGTGCTGGTTCCGACCTATTCACACATCGGTCCACTACTGACATCACCTCATAAGCCAACGGGGCACCCCACGCCGACTTTCGGCACAGCATTGTAGGATGGCCACACCAGTGCGGCAACTTGCTGGACACAACCTCGGTGCCATCCGGATCTCGGCGCGTTCGAGTCACTGTACCACAAGAGTGACCGCAACTCAGCTGGACACGCCGTCTTTCGGCGCAGCATTGTAGGATGGCCACACCAGTGCGGCAACTTGCTGGACACCACCTCGGTGCCATCCGGATCTCGGCGCGTTCGAGTCACTGTACCACAAGAGTGACCGCAACTCAGCTGGACACGCCGTCTTTCGGCGCAGCATTGTAGGATGGCCACACCAGTGCGGCAATTTGCTGGACACCACCTCGGTGCCATCCGGATCTCGGCGCGTTCGAGTCACTGTACCGCAAGAGTGACCGCAACTCATCTGGACACGCCGTCTTTCGGCGCAGCATTGTAGGATGGCCACACCAGTGCGTCAATTTGCTGGACACCACCTCGGTGCCATCCGGATCTCGGCGCGTTCGAGTCACTGTACCGCAAGAGTGACCGCAACTCAGCTGGACACGCCGTCTTTCGGCGCAGCATTGTAGGATGGCCACACCAGTGCGGCAATTTGCTGGACACCACCTCGGTGCAATCCGGATCTCGACGCGTTGTGCTGCCTTCGGCCTATTCGCACATCATTCCGCTACTGACGCCGCCTCACGTGCCAACGGATTTTCTACGCTTTTTGTAGCCCTATGCCGCATAACAGGTCATGTGACTTGTTTATAAAACTTTTCATTGGATCATTTTACTTTTGGTTTCCTAAAGATGGAAGGCTTGGTCATATGACCTAAAAATAACACTTTTCATTGGTTTAGAACATTTTTTTTTCCCAAACGATGAAAGCCCCACCTTGTTTCTGGATCATTCAGACTGAAGCTGGCGTCAGCATGAGAGCACCACCATCTCGTGGCTCCGTCGTGGTCATTCCGCGAGCAATCATGGCAGCCGCTCCCCACCGGAAGCCTGCGGGAGTCGGGGGCCCCCAAGACTTTTGTAGAATCTTCACGGCTGAGGGGACGCTTTTCGAGAATGGAGCCCAAGCCCTAGCAGGCAAGCGTCCGAGTTCCAAGGTGTCCCAGGGCCATTTCAGTGCACCAGGCCCAAAACCGAAGAGCCGTCCGCCATTTTAAGAGTCATGTGGCAGGCGCCTATCGCTGCACTGCAAGAGTGGGAGCAACTCAACAACATGGTGAGCGAGACGCTGTAGCCGCAAGAGCGGGCGCAACTCAGCTGGATGGCCGCCACCTGGGGAGGCCCGTTCACGCCGCCTCCCCCACGCCCCCCCCCCCCCCCCCCCGGGCCGCCGCACGCAAATTTTCGGAGCAGCATTGTAGGATACCAAAACCAGTGCGGCAGTTTACTGGACATCACCTGGGTGCCATCAACATCTCAGCGCGTTCTGCTGCCTTGGGACTATTCGCACAACAGACCGCTACTGACGAGGCCTACCCCCGCCCCACCCGGGACGCCCCACGCCAATTTTCGGAGCAGCATTGTAGGATCCCAAAACCAGTGCGGCACCCAGGCGACATCACCTGGGTGCCGTCCAGAACTCTGCACGTTGTGCTGCCTTGGGACTATTCGCACAAAAGACAGCTTCTGACCATTGTTGCTTTTTTGGGTGAAAAATGTTTAAATGTTTTTACAGTTTTTGTTCCGTTCATTATAGTTAAATGTTAATAAAGTTTTAAAATCTAACTTTGTTGGAGTGCTATATATGTTTAAAAAATCGGGTGAATGGGGCCTTGAATCGGGTTATTGTCATGTGTGGGCTTTGCAAGTGTACTGCTACAAGATCGGACATTTCAAACTCAAATGCACGTTCTTTTTCTTACCTTTCCGAAGCATGGAGCGCAATAGCAGGCAGAGAAATGGTGATGCACGTGTTGAACACTGCCTGGCCTGGCAAGTTGCTGGCAGTGCCCCCCCGCCCGCTCCTGAAAGAGGGCACACACACACCGCCGCCCCGAGTACTTCACAAATCTTTAAAAGACCATGCGCTTGTTCATGAGGCTTAAATGGTTTATCACCCCTTCTAGAACCCCTGCATCGACCCTCTGACGTTTCCTGGAAGAATTAGCACGTAACACAATACCAAGCCCTGTCAGCTGAAACCCCTGAGAAATCATGGGGCATATTATCAAGGGGGTTTATTTCCGCTTTTTGGGCTTTAAAAGCCAAAAAAAAAAGAGATAAAATTATCTCCCTATTACCAAGCTGTCGCTAACACCAGTTAGTGACAGCTAAAAGGTGATAGCGACCATCTTGGGCCCCGCTTTGCATATCAGTGATATTTATCACTAATGACATGCAAAGTGGGCGTGCCAAGATTTTAGCGACTGGAAACAGTCCCTAACCATCGCTATCTCCTATTACAAACTTTTGGAGATATTCGCGCTAAGCGCGAATATCTCCAAAACCTAACACCTGCCCTGAGCAGTTTTAGCCATGTTATCCAATGGGAAGTGGATAACATGGCTAAGAGCATTTGCTGGATAATGCATGAATATCGCTGACTTTTCAACGATATTCATGCATTGCGGCCGTTTTTTATCGCATTTGCGATAAACCTTGCTAATAGCAAGGTTTATGTGCGATAAAATTCGCCGATGTGCGGCGATAATTTTTGTCTCTAAACAAGTTAGAGACAAAAATTATCGCTAGTTGTTGGTAATATGCCCCCGGGTTTTTGCTTGCAGGAATCGGGAGGCGGGAGACTAGCACTGAAATCAGTAGTCTCACGCCTGAATCGGGAGGGTTGGCATGTCTGGATACTCTACAGCTGGGGCCATAAACTACATCCGCAGGGCTAGGTGATAGCCTAGGTCCGGCCTGGACAATCGGACACAGAGGAAGAGGAGTGTCAGAGGGTGCGGTAGTGAATAGGGTGAAAGGGAGGTGTCGGGCGGGCACAGGGTGTGATTCTCAGAGAAGAGCAGCGCAGATGGGGGGAAGTATATGGCCCATGCATGAGAGAAACAGCGGGGGTGACCAGTGCGTGGGGGAGATGCTTGCGAGGGTGGGGAGCCATGCTGAGGATCGGCGGCGTGCAGAGAGTGGCCCTGGTCAAGGCATCTAAAATGGCTGCCGTGCACGAGAAAATTGTGGCATTGGACAAAAACGCAAGATGGCGCAGACAATGTTTATCAATAAGGATTCATTTATAACAAAATATTTACTCGCAGTGACAAAATGGTGGTCAACACTTCCTGATTTCCATCGAATCGAACGTTAACAAATGTCACGCAGCAAAAAAAAAAAAAAAAGCTCACGCACAGGGCAGTTTTTAGCCATGTTATCCAATGGAAGGTGGATAACATGGCTAAGAGCATTTGCTGGATAATGCATGAATATCGCTGACTTTTCAGCGAAATTCATGCATTGTGGCCGATGTGCGGCGATCATTTTTGTCTCTAAACAATTAAAACGAAGCACAAAATGGCGAATTCCCGTTTTGCTACCAGTTTGCGGCCCAGTTCGCGGCCCGTGAAGCGCTTCTACCGTGAAAAATCATTTTTTTTTTATTTTCCCCACGGGACCCTTTAATAACCCCAACAACAATCCTAGGGGGTCAAGAGGGGTATACCTTGCCCCCTTTCAATAAATTCCCCCTTCGTTTTTCACCTCTTCTTCTCTCTCGATCCTACCGAGAGATAAGATGGCGGCCGCTCCGGACTGTTTAGAATGTTGACAGACACCGGAGAGCCAATCAGCTTTCTGTTATCCAATGGAAGGTGGATAACATGGCTAAGAGCATTTGCTGGATAATGCATGAATATCGCTGACTTTTCAGCGATATTCATGCATTGTGGCCGATGTGCGGCGATAATTTTTGTCTCTAAACAATTAAAACGAAGCACAAAATGGCGAATTCCCGTTTCGCTACCAGTTTGCGGCCCAGTTCGCGGCCCGTGAAGCGCTTCTACCGTGAAAAATCTTTTTTTTTTTATTTTCCCCACGGGACCCTTTAATAACCCCAATAACAATCCTAGGGGGTCAAGAGGGGTATACCTTGCCCCCTTTCATTAAATTCCCCCTTCGTTTTTCACCTCTTCTTCTCTCTCGATCCTACAGAGAGATAAGATGGCGGCCGCTCCGGACTGTTTAGAATGTTGACAGACACCGGAGAGCCAATCAGCTTTCTGCGCGCAAAGTTCCGTTTCGCGAAAAGTAAGCGGAACGGATCGCTGCCCGGAGTGCTGTTACAGATATATATCTTGTTTTGAACGTTAATTTCTCAAAAACTACTGGAGCACATATATTGAGACCTAGCAAAGGCACATCGGGCTAACAGTCCCTACAATTTTGCCAAGTTTCGTGCAAATCCATTCAGCCGTTCGAGCTAAAAGTGAGTCCAACCGCCCTATGGAAAAATGAATGGGAAAAACGCGTTTTGGGACCCCCTTTTTTCTCGGCCCCCCCTTGACGAAACCCCACCAAATTTTCAGGGGCTGCTCAGAAACAAAATGTGCCATTTTCCTGAAAATTTCAGCCGATTCCGTCCACAAACGCCAAAGTTATTAGACATAGAATTTTCAAAAATCCCATAGGGAAAAAATCCTAACTATATATACCTACTGGCGACCGCCAGTAGGTAATATATATATATATATATATATATATATATATATTCAATGAAAAAACCATAGGTTATACTCCATATATAGTTAGGAATTAGCATTTACAAAACCTTATTTTACTCGCATAAAACCATTGAAATTCCATATATAGTTAGATGCGCTAACTATATATCGCGCACCCGCAATCCACTGCTGATGATGTCACATATTACATCATTCATGACATGGTCAGTGACTTCACTGATGACATCACTGATGACATCACTGATGACATCATCCAGTGACTGTATGTTTCTGTAAAGTTAAAATATGTCTTACATATTGAAGAATGAGTGGATGTATAAGTGTCTGGATGAAGGATTTAGTGGGTGCATGACTGACTGTATGAGTGAGTGATTAAATGTGTCTCACTGAGTGCACGGGTTAGTGACTAAACTGTCTTAATAAGTGCATCATTATGTCTGTTGTTCTGTAAACTGCTGCATGTGTTGATCAGTAGCTATATGAGTAACTATATGGATTATTGATTGGTTGCCCAAGTTTATGTATGGGAGACTGAGTGTGTGTGTGGGTGGCTGGGAGATGTATGACTCTGTGCATAGATGTGTGAGCAGTTGATACACTAGATGTATGGGTTCAAAAGTGCATGTGTAAAAAAAGTGCATGTGTGTTGCAACCAAGTCCTAGACCCTTTCCTTGATAGAAATTCCAAAGTAAAATTTATCCCTTCCAAGATGCATTCCCAGTTTAGTGCCTCGATTCAAAACTATGCTCTAGTTGACATTTGGAGATTATGTAACCCTGACCTTAAAGAATACACGTTTTATTCCCCCACCCATCATTCTCAATCTCGTATAGATTATTTGTTTCTCAGTAAATCCCTAGCACAACTAGTCACTCATTCAGAAATAGGTTCCATTCTAATTTCAGACCATGCCCCCGTTTTTGTCGATATTGACCTCATTCCCTTCTCCCCTCATTCGGGACGTTGGAGATTCAATAATTCTCTACTTTTAGACCCCATTTTCACCACTAAATTTATAGAGTTTGCCTCTGAATTTTTTACCCTAAATCACCTCCCTGAGTCTTCCTTTGTCAATGTTTGGGACTCTTTCAAAGCAGCTGCTAGAGGATTTATCATTAATTTTGTCTCTCAAAAGAAAAAACAGTCGATTCTCAAGTCAACTCAAATTTTGGATAAAATAAAGAAACTAGAATATACATATTATAATTCTACCTCTGAATCTTCACTTCGTGAACTTATCTCTGCCAAAATTGAATTCAATAGATTTACTACTAACGCAGCTTCCAACTCTCTTCTTAAATGTAACTCCCGCTATTATGGAGGTCAAAACAAAATGGGCAAACTTCTAGCTAACTACCTAAAAATACGCAAAGAAAGAACAAAGATTGAGTCCTTGCTGGATTCAGCCGGTGTTTCTCTGTTCAAAGACAAAGATATATTAGCTCAGTTTGTCTCATTTTACCAAACTTTATACACTCCTGAGTCTAGCCCTGCCCCTGATGACCTTTTATCATATTTCCAAGATATCCCCTCCCCTCAATCTTCTCATGTAGATTTTCAATCCTTGGAGCTGGATATTTCCCCCTCTGAAATCTCGCATGCGGTTTCCATTCTCCGAAAAGGCAAAGCTCCAGGGCCAGACGGTTTTACTATTGAGTTTTACAATCATTTCTCTTCCCTTCTCCTCCCTAAGCTTTTACTATTATTTCAGTCCTTTGTCCAATCTGGATCTTCTCAGGGATCTTTTCAGGAAGCGTTAATTTGTCTCATACCCAAGCCAGATAAAGATCATACGTTATGTAAAAATTATCGTCCAATCTCTCTGGTAAACACTGATTATAAAATCTTCGCCAAAATTATAGCCCTTAGACTCGATCCTCTATTACCAAAACTTATCGGTCCGGAACAATCCGGTTTCGTTAAAGGTCGCTTATCGTCCGACAATTCTCGTGTTTTCTTTAACATTTTAAATAAAGCGTCCTCTCTTCCATCTCCTTTGGCTGCCATCTCTCTCGATGCCGAAAAGGCCTTTGATAGAATAGGATGGGATTTTATGTTTCAAGCTCTTCGTTGGTTTGGTTTTCCACCTAAATTCATTTCTCTCATTTCTTTACTTTATTCCAGCCCCCATGCCTCCATCTTTGCCAACGGTATTACTTCTGATTATTTTCCTCTTCGAAGAGGGGTTCGTCAAGGATGTCCTCTATCTCCTCTTTTATTTATCCTAGCTTTAGAACCCTTCTTAACTAAAATTAGACGAGATGAGCACATTTCTGGTTTTCAATATGGCCCCCAACAACAGATCAAATTATCGGTCTACGCGGATGATATTTTATTTTACTGCTCCGACCCTCAAACAACTCTACCTTCCTTCCTCAATCAAGTATCTGCTTTCTCCATTGTATCTGGTTATAAACTAAATACGGACAAATGTGAAATACTCCCCCTGAACCCATTATGCCTCAAACATCTATTCGACACCTCTGGTTTCTCCTGGCAACCTTCTAAGATTAAATATTTGGGTGTCTGGTTCGCCCCTCGCCTTTCTGATACCCTCAAATTTAACTTTGATTCTCTTTCTACTAAGATCACCAATTCTACCACACGTTGGAATCCTCTCTTTCTTTCTTGGTGGGGACGATTGGACTCCATAAAAATGATGCTGGCGCCTTTGGTTTTATACACCATTTCTATGACTCCTATTCATATCCCAAATCATTACTTCAAGTCCATAGATTCTATTTTGTTGAAATTTTTATGGAAAGGAAAAAGATCTCGAATAGCTCTTTCAGTTTTGAAGAGAGACAAATCTATGGGTGGGGTCAAATTCCCCAATTTTAAAGCATATCATAATGCCTTTTCTTTAAAACAAGCTCTACGCTGGCTCACTTCAGATCTTCCGTACTATCCTCCACTATGGCTTACGCTAGAATCATCCTTCCTCCATCCCTATGACTTCAATGAAGTTCTTTCCTTTTCCTCTAATGTTTCTTCTCTTCGGTCCCCTATAATTTCTCGCACTCGCTCCCTTCTCCAGCCCTACTTATTATCTTCTTATCCTTCTACTTCTTCTCTTCACACTCAACCTATTTGGCATAACAAACATCTTCAAATTCGCAACCGCTCTCTCTATTGGAAATCTTGGCACTCTCGTGGTTTAAAATGGATCTCTCAACTTCTTTCTGATACCGATCCTCTCCCCTTTCACCTTCTTCAAGAACAATTTTCACTACCTTCCTCTTCTCGTAAACAATATTTATCGCTGATTCCTTCCCTTCTCCAATATCTCTCCGATCTTCCCTCTACCAACTCTATTCCTATACCTCATCTTTCCATCTCTAATGCCCTTGACCAATCTCCCTCTGCTTCTTTTCTATATAAAAATCTACAATCGTCGACTGAACGCTCTAAATCTAAGGTTGAGCTGGCTTGGGAAAAAGACTTGTCTCAAGAGTGGCTCCCTATTTTTTGGGATAAGATTTGGTCTAAAATTCACAAAACATCTAGAGCTGCTAATACTACCCAAACCTTATTTTTTATATACAATCGTACATTATACACTCCCTCTATTTTGTCATCTTTCTCATCAGACACTCCCTCCACCTGTTGGTCATGTTCTTGTCCTATAGCTGATTTGAAACACATGCTCTTTGAATGCCCTCCCATTCTCCGTTTCTGGCATTTAGTTTGGTCTCAAATCCAAAAACTTTTCAATATCACTCATCCCTTTTCCATCCTTCATATTTTTCTGGGTTCCCTTTCCCCTGATCTTCCTGGATCTCACCTCAAACTCAAACTACTGGACCTCCTGATTGCCATAGCCTTTCATCATACTACATCACATTGGAAACAGGCTAATGATGTTTCCTTCACTGCATGGTGGAACGCAGTGTGTTTTAACCATCGTCTAGACACAAATTTTGTATCCCCTATTTCCCTAGCAATTCAACGTGACCTACTATGGATACCCCTTACCGAATACCTATCCCAGTTCTCCAGACCACCTCCCACTTCTCCATTACGCAATGTCGAAGTTCAAAAACCACCTTGAATGTTTAGTCTTAATATATATGAATCTATCGATGCACATTATGTTTTCTTATTGTTATTTCTACGATTTTTACTTCTAATGATTTTCCCTTCTCCTCAATATTCTTGCATCTCTTCAATATACATTGTTTTCTTTACGTTATTTTTCATGAATAATTCCACTGTAATGTAAGAGAAAAAGTTGTGTTTTTATAACTTATGATTGTTTCTTCCTGTACTACTGTACTGCTTTGCTAATCTCATTCCTTAATAAACTTCAAACTTAAAAAAAAAAAAAAAAGTGCATGTGTAAACAGCTGTATGGGCGGTTGACTGTGTGCATGAGTGTATTGGTGAGTGAATGGATATCTCAGTGCTACATGTCAAAGTAAGTACATATGTAAAACACAGTACATGTGAGAGTTGACATATATAAATAACTGTGCATAAGAGCCAGTGAATGTGTGAGTGGCTGTATGGATCATTGTGAACTTGTATCAGGGATTGTATAAGAGAGTAAATATGTGTAAGTATATGTTTGAATAAGTAAAGTTTGTATAACTGTATAGTTGAGGAAATGGAGGTGTGATTGATTCTTTGCATGACTGACTAGGTGTTTGAGTAACTCCATGGATGAGTGGCAGTCTGTGAGTGTCTGTTTACACTGATTGTATCTAAGGTTATATTAGAGTCTGAAGAGGTTCATCGTATTATCACATGAATGATATCATCAGTGATGTGATCAGTCATGTCAAATGAGATGTCATCAGTGATGTCATCAGTGATGTCATTTGAGATGTCATCAGTGATGTCATTTGAGATGTCATTTGAGATGTCATCAGTGATGTCATCAGTGATGTCACTGACCATGTCATGAATGATGTAATATGTGACATCATCAGCAGTGGATTGCGGGTGCGCGATATATAGTTAGCGCATCTAACTATATATGGAATTTCAATGGCTTTATGCGAGTAAAATAAGGTTTTGTAACTGCTAATTCCTAACTATATATGGAGTATAACCTATGGTTTTTTCATTGAATTTCAATGGTTTTTTGAAAGCTAATATTTCTATCTGTAAAATGTATTTTTCTTTAAATCATAAAATATATTGTACATTTTTTTTATACATTTTTTTTAAAAAAAAAATTGTTCCGCTCCTAGTCCGCGAACTGGTCAGCTTCCCGTTAGCTGAATTCAAAGCCGCGACTTGGTGCGCGAGCCGGTAATCGCTCTTTAAGCAAGATTGTTACGTTATCATGACGTTTTGCGTTGTCGCGTAATACGTTATCCGACGCGCCAAGTTAGCGGACTTGAAAGCGGATTGGATAGCGGCGCAAAGCGCGAAACGTAAAGACAGCAGGTCATGTGACTCGATAATAACACTTTTCATTAGTTCATTTCACTTTTGGTTTCCTAATGATGTAATACTAGGTCATGTGATCTAAAATTAACACTTTTAATTGGTTTAGAACTTTGGCTTTTCCCAAATGATGAAAACCCCTCCTTCTTTCCTCACTCTGACTTTCATCTTGATGAGAGAAAGACCTTTGTACAATCCAGGGAAATGGCTTCTGTTGTTGCTTCTGGTAGTGTTCCCCCACCACCACCTCCACCTCCTCATGGAAAGAAAGGACCACCAACTCAACCAATCTTTCAAGAAGAGGAAGAGCGGGAAGAGGAGGAAGAGTCTGAATATTTGCCTGAGGAGCCCAGGAGATACAACAGGAAGGAAAATTTCATTTGGCAATTTTTCAAATTTCCACCAGGGCAAAAGAAAGTGAACGCCAGGTATGTCTTTTGCCGAATCTGTGATGAACGTCTTTCTAGAGGCATGGATAAAAAATATAGTTATGGGAATTTCACTATGCACAGACACATGAGCAGGTGGCACCCAAATAACTACAGTGCAGCTCAGCTTCGAGACGAACAACAGAATTCACCAGCAATAGCCAGAAGATCGGTTGTGCCAGAAGTTACGGGACCTGAAGCAAGGGAGCTGATCCCAAATATTCAAATGGACATGGGGGAAGTCAAACAAGTTTGTGTGAGGTGCAATCAAACATTATGCTACCGCGAAAGTAGTATAACTCTTATCATTAGAGCCATCAAAAATCATGTATGTCCAAAACGCCCCCAAAAATAAATTCTTCTTTTTTTTGTTGCTCCTGTTGAGCCCTCTTCGATGAATCATTTTTGTTTCCCCCCCTCCCCCCAAAAAATAAAAAAAAATACAAAATGTTCAGAAAAAAACAAAAAAATATAAAAAATGTTCAGAAAACTAATAAAAAAAATTTAAAACAACAAAAACAAAAAAAAAGTTCTTTTCAGAACTACCTCCCCATTATTAAAAAAAATTGGTAGAATTCTTTGAACTCTGCCAAGCTCTATTTCTATTAGTTCGCTCCCAGTTCGCACTCCGGTACGCGAACTTTGAGCGCACCCAAAAATTTTTTTTTAAAAAAAGGAACAGTAAGTATAAGGAAAGAAAACAGACAGCTATGTTACTATAAAGATAGCTATAGGGAGTAAAGAAAAGATACTGTGACCCGCAATTCATTTCTGATCATGTCATATATTACACTATTTTTCACATAGTCAGTGACATCATCAGCAGTGGATTGCGAGTAACAGTTTTTTTTGTTTACGTCCTATAGCTGTCTTTTTTGTAACATAACTGTCTGTTTCCTATCCTTAAACTTACTGTTCGTTTTTTTAACGAGATAACAGATATGCCCAATTATTACATCATTCATAACATAGTCAGTGACATTATCAGCAGTGGAATGCAGGTTAAAAAAGTAGAAAACATTTACCTTATAATTCTTGTTAATTTTTAAAGAAAATTTTTCATACATTCACTGATGTCATCAGTGATGTCATCAGTGATGTCACTAACCATGTCATGAATGATGTAATATGTGACATCATCAGCAGTGGATTGCGGGTGCGCGATATATAGTTAGCGCTTATAACTATATATGGAATTTCAATGGTTTTATGCAAGTAAAATAAGGTTTTGTAAATGCAAATCCCTAACTATATATGGCCTAAAACCAATGGTTTTTTCATTGAATTTTCAAGGTTTTGTAAATGCAAATTCCTAACTATATATCCACTATAACCTATGGTTTTTTCTGTGAATTTCATTGTTTTTTTAATAGCAAATATGAAAAGCTTTAAAATGTCAAGTACGTGATAGATAAAAACATTTTCGTATTTATGCACGCTGATGTGCTTTGAACGCTGCCCCCCTCCCCTCTTTTCTCTTAGTAGTACTCTCTCTTTGCAGATAGTGAAGAGTAGTTAACGCAGGCCTTTACCCCCGTTGTAATCCGTCCTGCCTGCTTGTCTCTCCATTTGATTGATTATTATCCAAGCATTTACTGTTTTACAATTGATTCTCTTTGGTTCATTCTCTATTTACAAACAAGCACAAAGTCGCAATACTCTGTTTAGTCTTTGCAGATCGTGAAAAATCGTGTAAAAAAATAAAAGTAATCGAGCAAAATCAGTAGGCCACTAATTGGATCTCTTTTTGACCTCGCTAAAATAGAAATATTATAAACAACCCTTCATGAGAAATACGAAAATAGTGAGATGAACTGAACTCCACACCATGAGGGCTGCAAGACAGCTCGGCTCCGTCACCCACCCCGCCCAAAATAACGACAAACCCTATGCAAATATTAAAAATATAGACAACACACCAGCAAAGAAACAGGGTAAAACATTTTATTAAATAACTATTTACATAACGTTGGTTTATAAGATGATGTCAGTAGTGGACCGATGTGTGAATAGGTTGGAAGCAGCACAAGGCGCCAAGATCCGGATGGAAAGTCCTGGATGTTGGGTGCCATAGTTCAGAGTTCTGAGTTTGAGCCTTTTTCAATGCCTGTGCTTTGTTGTTTCCCCTCCATCAAAAACAAAAAAAAAATATAAAACTGTGCAAAAATACAAAAAAATCAAAAAATGTTTACAAAAGCAGTGCTTGTAAGACTGTCTGAAGCTTATTTCCACCTACTGCAGCTTCACTATTCTCAAAGTAAGTGAGGGTCGTTTGTGGACCTGACTGCATTTGAAAACAATGTTATATGGTACCTCCCTAAACCGCTTGACGGAGGCCCCCGAGGGGCGGTGTGATGGCACGGACTCGGAGAAGACGCTTGGCTCCGACCCCCTCCCCAAGTCTTATAGCACTGGTGTAGCCTGAGATCGCCCCCGACATAGGCGGCCGGCTCCCGGGGTCCGGCGGAACTTTTTGCCTTTTGATGACTCTTCTATTCTGGACTTTGTCCCACAATCCGTTTGACCTGAAGACACGCTGTAGTGGGGCGCCCCTTTACCGTTTTAGTTGCCATTCCGCCCGCTTTTGCTACACTGTGCCTCTTCCGCCATTCAGCTGTTTACCGCCCGCTCTTGCGACTACAGCGTCTCGCTCACCATGTAGTTAAGTTGTTCCCGCTCTTGCGGTGCAGCGATAGGCGGCTGCCACAGGACTCTCAAAATGGCGGCCGGCTCTTCGGTTTTGGGCCTGGTCCACTAAAATGGCCCTGGGACACCTTGGAACTCGGACGCTTCCCTGATAGGGCTTGGTACCCATTCTCGAAAGCGTCCCCTCAGCCGTGAAGATTCTACAAAAGTCTTGGGGGCCCCCGACTCCCGCAGGCTTCTGGTGGGGAGCGGCTGCCATGTCTGCTCGTGGAATGGCCACGACGGAGCTACGAGATGGTAGTGCTCTCATGCTGACGCCAGCTTTAGTCTGAAACATCCAGAAACACTGTAGACTACCAATTCGATCAGTTCCGGTAGCGCCCCAACATGACCCGGAAGAGAAGAACTTGCCCTCCCCTCTTTGACTGATGGTTCTTGTTGCCTGTCCCCTCTGTTGTCATTTAACAGAACTTTTTGGACTGCTGAAAGGGGTTGTGTTCCGAACGCTGGTTGGTGGAGACATTTTGACTATATTCTTGACCTACGTTGTCGCGTAATGCGTTAGATGACACGCCGCGTTAGCGCACCCGGAAGTGATGCGGGGCGCGGCGCGCAGCGCGTAACGTAAGCATAACAGGTCATGTGACTTGTTAATAAAACTTTTCATTGGTTCATTTTACTTTTGTTATTTTAATGATGAAAAGCTTGGTCATATGACCTAAAAATTACGCTTTTTATTGTTTTGGAACATTATTTTTTTTAAAACATATATGTTATAATATTCCAGGCTAATGTACTTTCCCGGAAAATTTACAACTGTCCTGCAAGTAAAATATATTCCTTTTTCGAGAAAAAGGGCGTTTCTTCGTTCCATGACGAAGCCGTTGAGTAAAAGAGACTCGGCCTGCTGTCTTAGTCGCCGATACGCCTGATTATCAGATTCTTATCGATCACTTTATGTTGCAGGAGTGGAAAACACAACTGCCCTTGACCATTTATCTTTACTACGTTCCTACATATTATACCTTTTATCCGTCATGTAATTGGACTGCTTTATTTCACTTGCCTTTTACTGATTCGAAAACAGTGACTAAAAGTAAAAACTTTACCAATGTAAATACTACTACCGTGTTTTGTTTTAAAAACCTTTATTGTGAAAATGTCAGTATACAAATAACCACCTATACCACCTATAACCTATACCTATAACCACCTGGGCCGGCCACGGAGCAAACTGAAATCGTATATGATGAGGAGACATTTACACTGTAGAGGAACGTAACGAGCGGGCCATTAGGTTGCAAGAACTAAGGTGTCTAACAGTTGCGGAATCGGTGGACGTACATTTTGTAATTAAAATAAGACAGGGCCACTTACAATAAAATTTTCTAGATATACATTTGCGGGCAAGGAGTTACGAGTCCCATTTATACCGGCGCCATTTTGGGCGAGGCCGGGCAGGTCCAAGATATAGTCAAAATGTCTCCACCAACAATCGGCCAGACCAGAACCCCTTTCGGCCCTTTATGCTACAAGATGGTGTCTTCCATTCAGAAAATATTGTTGGCAGCATTTTGAAAAGAAAGATAAACAGCCGTTCTCCTGGTGAGTCTCACATTGTTACATTTAGGAAGAATGTTGAAGAGTAATATGTGGAAAATCTGAAGCCATTTTTCTACAAACTCTCAATCAGCCTAAGTCATGGGCGA
The DNA here is from genome assembly GCF_964263255.1 of Lissotriton vulgaris. NCBI lineage: Eukaryota > Metazoa > Chordata > Amphibia > Caudata > Salamandridae > Lissotriton > Lissotriton vulgaris. The sequence goes on from NC_141689.1 coordinate 402,212,517, forward strand.
TTTTTGTCCACACCAGGGCAATAGTGAAGCTGCAGCAGATGCAAAAGAGCTTCACACAGTCTTACAAGCACTGCTTATCTAAACATTTTTTTGTATTTTTGCACAGTTTTATATATTTTTTTTGTTTTTGATGGAGGGGAAACAACAAAAAACAGGCATTGAAAAAAGCTCAACAGTGCAGGGCGCCTTGTGCTGGTTCCGACCTATTCACACATCGGTCCACTACTGACATCACCTCATAAGCCAACGGGGCACCCCACGCCGACTTTCGGCACAGCATTGTAGGATGGCCACACCAGTGCGGCAACTTGCTGGACACAACCTCGGTGCCATCCGGATCTCGGCGCGTTCGACTCACTGTACCGCAAGAGTGACCGGAACTCAGCTGGACACGCCGTCTTTCGGCGCAGCATTGTAGGATGGCCACACCAGTGCGGCAACTTGCTGGACACCACCTCGGTGCCATCCGGATCTCGGCGCGTTCGAGTCACTGTACCACAAGAGTGACCGCAACTCAGCTGGACACGCCGTCTTTCGGCGCAGCATTGTAGGATGGCCACACCAGTGCGGCAATTTGCTGGACACCACCTCGGTGCCATCCGGATCTCGGCGCGTTCGAGTCACTGTACCGCAAGAGTGACCGCAACTCATCTGGACACGCCGTCTTTCGGCGCAGCATTGTAGGATGGCCACACCAGTGCGTCAATTTGCTGGACACAACCTCGGTGCCATCCGGATCTCGGCGCGTTCGAGTCACTGTACCGCAAGAGTGACCGCAACTCAGCTGGACACGCCGTCTTTCGGCGCAGCATTGTAGGATGGCCACACCAGTGCGGCAATTTGCTGGACACCACCTCGGTGCAATCCTGATCTCGACGCGTTGTGCTGCCTTCGGCCTATTCGCACATCGTTCCGCTACTGACGCCGCCTCACGTGCCAACGGATTTTCTACGCTTTTTGTAGCCCTATGCCGCATAACAGGTCATGTGACTTGTTTATAAAACTTTTCATTGGATCATTTTACTTTTGGTTTCCTAAAGATGGAAGGCTTGGTCATATGACCTAAAAATAACACTTTTCATTGGTTTAGAACATTTTTTTTCCCAAACGATGAAAGCCCCACCTTGTTTCTGGATCATTCAGACTGAAGCTGGCGTCAGCATGAGAGCACCACCATCTCGTGGCTCCGTCGTGGTCATTCCGCGAGCAATCATGGCAGCTGCTCCCCACCGGAAGCCTGCGGGAGTCGGGGGCCCCCAAGACTTTTGTAGAATCTTCACGGCTGAGGGGACGCTTTTCGAGAATGGAGCCCAAGCCCTAGCAGGCAAGCGTCCGAGTTCCAAGGTGTCCCAGGGCCATTTCAGTGCACCAGGCCCAAAACCGAAGAGCCGTCCGCCATTTTAAGAGTCATGTGGCAGGCGCCTATCGCTGCACTGCAAGAGTGGGAGCAACTCAACAACATGGTGAGCGAGACGCTGTAGCCGCAAGAGCGGGCACAACTCAGCTGGATGGCCGCCACCTGGGGAGGCCCGTTCACGCCGCCTCCCCCACGCCCCCCCCCCCCGGGCCGCCGCACGCAAATTTTCGGAGCAGCATTGTAGGATACCAAAACCAGTGCGGCAGTTTACTGGACATCACCTGGGTGCCATCAACATCTCAGCGCGTTCTGCTGCCTTGGGACTATTCGCACAACAGACCGCTACTGACGAGGCCTCCCCCCGCCCCACCCGGGACGCCCCACGCCAATTTTCGGAGCAGCATTGTAGGATCCCAAAACCAGTGCGGCACCCAGGCGACATCACCTGGGTGCCGTCCAGAACTCTGCACGTTGTGCTGCCTTGGGACTATTCGCACAAAAGACAGCTTCTGACCATTGTTGGTTTTTTGGGTGAAAAATGTTTAAATGTTTTTACAGTTTTTGTTCCGTTCATTATAGTTAAATGTTAATAAAGTTTTAAAATCTAACTTTGTTGGAGTGCTATATATGTTTAAAAAATCGGGTGAATGGGGCCTTGAATCGGGTTATTGTCATGTGTGGGCTTTGCAAGTGTACTGCTACAAGATCGGACATTTCAAACTCAAATGCACGTTCTTTTTCTTACCTTTCCGAAGCATGGAGCGCAATAGCAGGTAGAGAAAGGGTGATGCACGTGTTGAACACTGCCTGGCCTGGCAAGTTGCTGGCAGTGCCCCCCCGCCCGCTCCTGAAAGAGGGCACACACACACCGCCGCCCCGAGTACTTCACAAATCTTTAAAAGACCATGCGCTTGTTCATGAGGCTTAAATGGTTTATCACCCCTTCTAGAACCCCTGCATCGACCCTCTGACGTTTCCTGGAAGAATTAGCACGTAACACAATACCAAGCCCTGTCAGCTGAAACCCCCGAGAAATCATGGGGCATATTATCAAGGGGGTTTATTTCCGCTTTTTGGGCTTTAAAAGCCAAAAAAAAAAGAGATAAAATTATCTCTCTATTACCAAGCTGTCGCTAACACCAGTTAGTGACAGCTAAAAGGTGATAGCGACCATCTTGGGCCCCGCTTTGCATATCAGTGATATTTATCACTAATGACATGCAAAGTGGGCGTGCCAAGATTTTAGCGACTGGAAACAGTCCCTAACCATCGCTATCTCCTATTACAAACTTTTGGAGATATTCGCGCTAAGCGCGAATATCTCCAAAACCTAACACCTGCCCTGAGCAGTTTTAGCCATGTTATCCAATGGGAAGTGGATAACATGGCTAAGAGCATTTGCTGGATAATGCATGAATATCGCTGACTTTTCAACGATATTCATGCATTGCGGCCGTTTTTTATCGCATTTGCGATAAACCTTGCTAATAGCAAGGTTTATGTGCGATAAAATTCGCCGATGTGCGGCGATAATTTTTGTCTCTAAACAAGTTAGAGACAAAAATTATCGCTAGTTGTTGGTAATATGCCCCCGGGTTTTTGCTTGCAGGAATCGGGAGGCGGGAGACTAGCACTGAAATCAGTAGTCTCACGCCTGAATCGGGAGGGTTGGCATGTCTGGATACTCTACAGCTGGGGCCATAAACTACATCCGCAGGGCTAGGTGATAGCCTAGGTCCGGCCTGGACAATCGGACACAGAGGAAGAGGAGTGTCAGAGGGTGCGGTAGTGAATAGGGTGAAAGGGAGGTGTCGGGCGGGCACAGGGTGTGATTCTCAGAGAAGAGCAGCGCAGATGGGGGGAAGTATATGGCCCATGCATGAGAGAAACAGCGGGGGTGACCAGTGCGTGGGGGAGATGCTTGCGAGGGTGGGGAGCCATGCTGAGGATCGGCGGCGTGCAGAGAGTGGCCCTGGTCAAGGCATCTAAAATGGCTGCCGTGCACGACAAAATTGTGGCATTGGACAAAAACGCAAGATGGCGCAGACAATGTTTATCAATAAGGATTCATTTATAACAAAATATTTACTCGCAGTGACAAAATGGTGGTCAACACTTCCTGATTTCCATCGAATCGAACGTTAACAAACGTCACGCAGCAAAAAGAAAAAAAAAAGCTCACGCACAGAGCAGTTTTTAGCCATGTTATCCAATGGAAGGTGGATAACATGGCTAAGAGCATTTGCTGGATAATGCATGAATATCGCTGACTTTTCAGCGATATTCATGCATTGTGGCCGATGTGCGGCGATAATTTTTGTCTCTAAACAATTAAAACGAAGCACAAAATGGCGAATTCCCGTTTCGCTACCAGTTTGCGGCCCAGTTCGCGGCCCGTGAAGCGCTTCTACCGTGAAAAATCATTTTTTTTTTATTTTCCCCACGGGACCCTTTAATAACCCCAACAACAATCCTAGGGGGTCAAGAGGGGTATACCTTGCCCCCTTTCAATAAATTCCCCCTTCGTTTTTCACCTCTTCTTCTCTCTCGATCCTACCGAGAGATAAGATGGCGGCCGCTCCGGACTGTTTAGAATGTTGACAGACACCGGAGAGCCAATCAGCTTTCTGTTATCCAATGGAAGGTGGATAACATGGCTAAGAGCATTTGCTGGATAATGCATGAATATCGCTGACTTTTCAGCGATATTCATGCATTGTGGCCGATGTGCGGCGATAATTTTTGTCTCTAAACAATTAAAACGAAGCACAAAATGGCGAATTCCCGTTTCGCTACCAGTTTGCGGCCCAGTTCGCGGCCCGTGAAGCGCTTCTACCGTGAAAAATCATTTTTTTTTTATTTTCCCCACGGGACCCTTTAATAACCCCAATAACAATCCTAGGGGGTCAAGAGGGGTATACCTTGCCCCCGTTCATTAAATTTCCCCTTCGTTTTTCACCTCTTCTTCTCTCTCGATCCTACCGAGAGATAAGATGGCGGCCGCTCCGGACTGTTTAGAATGTTGACAGACACCGGAGAGCCAATCAGCTTTCTGCGCGCAAAGTTCCGTTTCGCGAAAAGTAAGCGGAACGGATCGCTGCCCGGAGTGCTGTTACAGATATATATCTTGTTTTGAACGTTAATTTATCAAAAACTACTGGAGCACATATATTGAGACCTAGCAAAGGCACATCGGGCTAACAGTCCCTACAATTTTGCCAAGTTTCGTGCAAATCCATTCAGCCGTTCGAGCTAAAAGTGAGTCCAACCGCCCTATGGAAAAATGAATGGGAAAAACGCGTTTTGGGACCCCCTTTTTTCTCGGCCCCCCCTTGACGAAACCCCACCAAATTTTCAGGGGCTGCTCAGAAACAAAATGTGCCATGTTCCTGAAAATTTCAGCCGATTCCGTCCACAAACGCCAAAGTTATTAGACATAGAATTTTCAAAAATCCCATAGGGAAAAAATCCTAACTATATATACCTACTGGCGACCGCCAGTAGGTAATATATATATATATATATATATATATATATATATATATATATATATATATATATATATATATATATATATATTCAATGAAAAAACCATAGGTTATACTCCATATATAGTTAGGAATTAGCATTTACAAAACCTTATTTTACTCGCATAAAACCATTGAAATTCCATATATAGTTAGATGCGCTAACTATATATCGCGCACCCGCAATCCACTGCTGATGATGTCACATATTACATCATTCATGACATGGTCAGTGACATCACTGATGACATCACTGATGACATCACTGATGACATCATCCAGTGACTGTATGTTTCTGTAAAGTTAAAATATGTCTTACATATTGAAGAATGAGTGGATGTATAAGTGTCTGGATGAAGGATTTAGTGGGTGCATGACTGACTGTATGAGTGAGTGATTAAATGTGTCTCACTGAGTGCACGGGTTAGTGACTAAACTGTCTTAATAAGTGCATCATTATGTCTGTTGTTCTGTAAACTGCTGCATGTGTTGATCAGTAGCTATATGAGTAACTATATGGATTATTGATTGGTTGCCCAAGTTTATGTATGGGAGACTGAGTGTGTGTGTGGGTGGCTGGGAGATGTATGACTCTGTGCATAGATGTGTGAGCAGTTGATACACTAGATGTATGGGTTCAAAAGTGCATGTGTAAACAGCTGTATGGGCGGTTGACTGTGTGCATGAGTGTATTGGTGAGTGAATGGATATCTCAGTGCTACATGTCAAAGTAAGTACATATGTAAAACACAGTACATGTGAGAGTTGACATATATAAATAACTGTGCATAAGAGCCAGTGAATGTGTGAGTGGCTGTATGGATCATTGTGAACTTGTATCAGGGATTGTATAAGAGAGTAAATATGTGTAAGTATATGTTTGAATAAGTAAAGTTTGTATAACTGTATAGTTGAGGAAATGGAGGTGTGATTGATTCTTTGCATGACTGACTAGGTGTTTGAGTAACTCCATGGATGAGTGGCAGTCTGTGAGTGTCTGTTTACACTGATTGTATCTAAGGTTATATTAGAGTCTGAAGAGGTTCATCGTATTATCACATGAATGATATCATCAGTGATGTGATCAGTCATGTCAAATGAGATGTCATCAGTGATGTCATCAGTGATGTCATTTGAGATGTCATCAGTGATGTCATTTGAGATGTCATTTGAGATGTCATCAGTGATGTCATCAGTGATGTCACTGACCATGTCATGAATGATGTAATATGTGACATCATCAGCAGTGGATTGCGGGTGCGCGATATATAGTTAGCGCATCTAACTATATATGGAATTTCAATGGTTTTATGCGAGTAAAATAAGGTTTTGTAAATGCTAATTCCTAACTATATATGGAGTATAACCTATGGTTTTTTCATTGAATTTCAATGGTTTTCTGAAAGCTAATATTTCTATCTGTAAAATGTATTTTTCTTTAAATCATAAAATATATTGTACATTTTTTTTATACATTTTTTTTTTAAAAAAAATTGTTCCGCTCCTAGTCCGCGAACTGGTCAGCTTCCCGTTAGCTGAATTCAAAGCCGCGACTTGGTGCGCGAGCCGGTAATCGCTCCTTAAGCAAGATTGTTACGTTATCATGACGTTTTGCGTTGTCGCGTAATACGTTATCCGACGCGCCAAGTTAGCGGACTCGAAAGCGGATTGGATAGCGGCGCAAAGCGCGAAACGTAAAGACAGCAGGTCATGTGACTCGATAATAACACTTTTCATTAGTTCATTTCACTTTTGGTTTCCTAATGATGTAATACTAGGTCATGTGATCTAAAATTAACACTTTTAATTGGTTTAGAACTTTGGCTTTTCCCAAATGATGAAAACCCCTCCTTCTTTCCTCACTCTGACTTTCATCTTGATGAGAGAAAGACCTTTGTACAATCCAGGGAAATGGCTTCTGTTGTTGCTTCTGGTAGTGTTCCCCCACCACCACCTCCACCTCCTCATGGAAAGAAAGGACCACCAACTCAACCAATCTTTCAAGAAGAGGAAGAGCGGGAAGAGGAGGAAGAGTCTGAATATTTGCCTGAGGAGCCCAGGAGATACAACAGGAAGGAAAATTTCATTTGGCAATTTTTCAAATTTCCACCAGGGCAAAAGAAAGTGAACGCCAGGTATGTCTTTTGCCGAATCTGTGATGAACGTCTTTCTAGAGGCATGGATAAAAAATATAGTTATGGGAATTTCACTATGCACAGACACATGAGCAGGTGGCACCCAAATAACTACAGTGCAGCTCAGCTTCGAGACGAACAACAGAATTCACCAGCAATAGCCAGAAGATCGGTTGTGCCAGAAGTTACGGGACCTGAAGCAAGGGAGCTGATCCCAAATATTCAAATGGACATGGGGGAAGTCAAACAAGTTTGTGTGAGGTGCAATCAAACATTATGCTACCGCGAAAGTAGTATAACTCTTATCATTAGAGCCATCAAAAATCATGTATGTCCAAAACGCCCCCAAAAATAAATTCTTCTTTTTTTTGTTGCTCCTGTTGAGCCCTCTTCGATGAATCATTTTTGTTTCCCCCCCTCCCCCCAAAAAATAAAAAAAAATACAAAATGTTCAGAAAAAAACAAAAAAATATAAAAAATGTTCAGAAAACTAATAAAAAAAATTTAAAACAACAAAAACAAAAAAAAAGTTCTTTTCAGAACTACCTCCCCATTATTAAAAAAAATTGGTAGAATTCTTTGAACTCTGCCAAGCTCTATTTCTATTAGTTCGCTCCCAGTTCGCACTCCGGTACGCGAACTTTGAGCGCACCCAAAAAAATTTTTTTAAAAAAAGGAACAGTAAGTATAAGGAAAGAAAATAGACAGCTATGTTACTATAAAGATAGCTATAGGGAGTAAAGAAAAGATACTGTGACCCGCAATTCACTTCTGATCATGTCATATATTACACTATTTTTCACATAGTCAGTGACATCATCAGCAGTGGATTGCGAGTAACAGTTTTTTTTGTTTACGTCCTATAGCTGTCTTTTTTGTAACATAACTGTCTGTTTCCTATCCTTAAACTTACTGTTCGTTTTTTTAACGAGATAACAGATATGCCCAATTATTACATCATTCATAACATAGTCAGTGACATTATCAGCAGTGGAATGCAGGTTAAAAAAGTAGAAAACATTTACCTTATAATTCTTGTTAATTTTTAAAGAAAATTTTTCATACATTCAATCTGTAAAAGAGAGAACAAACATTTCCAAAAATATTAAAACATGTATTTAAAAATTAGAAAAAAGAAGGGAAAAGGTTCAAGAAGAAACACTTTTTAAACAACTTTGACACTTATAGAAACCTCTACTTCTCTACGACCCCTACACAATCCTAAATATATTTATTTTCAACAAACAGTATCTTCATGCTGATGAAATGAGGCCTATTTTGAAATATGATGCTTCTTTTGCATTGCTTATGTCTCACAATAGTGATGCCATAACAGCGCAAAAGAGATGTGAAACCATCATAAAATTGTGTCTAACATTTAAAATGATTATTTTAGGATGCAAATAAGATGTGTGCTTTCAAGAGCTTTCTTTGAGGTGAGGCCTCTTTTCTTTTTTTAAAAAAAAACAGTACCCAGAAGTACAGCACTGTAAGCATTAAAATTGACACTTACAGAAGACTCAGCTTACCCATATGTACCTCACATTTCTAAATGTATATCATAAGTACAAAAACCATAACATTAATTATACATGTTAAATGGTTTATTTTTGCTGTTCTCAGAATGTATCAAATTTCACTTAAATCAGTGACTTGAAGGTATTCATCATGTAACAGCGGGGAAAAAAAAACACAATCAAAATGACTGTGTTTAAAAAACCCATACAACCTAAGAAATCTGATTTCAAAACTCCTTAAAATTGACTTACTTTCAATGACGTCGAATGATCTCCTATAAACAGCATCCACTCTGTTGTGCTATAAATATTTTCAGCCCGCCACTTTCTGAAAGAAAACCTCCATCGATACGTAAAATATGTTACATAGAAAAAAAACTTCTCTCATTCTATCACATGTTTCCACTAGGCCAAATCATGTTGCCGCGATTCGCAAGTCTTATATTTCTTCCAATCAAATCCCGACATTTTCTATTTTCGCAACTTTCAAAAATAAAATATTTGAGATTATTTTCACAATCCTGGACTACTAATATCTTACTCTTCTTTGTCACTCATGTTCTCCTTTTCCTATGACACTGATACTGCTTACTATGAAGGAGACCTACTTGCATCAGGTTTATATAGTTGGATTTTTAATCTAGACAGCATTGCAGACTTACATTCCCTCTACTTAAAAGTTTGGTTTTAAAAACACCAGTTAAGAATTTTTAAGGTCAAACGGCAATTTTTTTTTGAAAGTTACAACGGAATCATTACAGAATGACCAGCCGTTTCCAGACTTTAAGTAAGCTGTATAATGTCCTGATGTTGTTGATGGACCTTCATGATAGATAATTGCTACAGTTACAAAAGTCCTCCCTGATATTGACAGCTGAGAAGCCACAAAATTTTTTATTAAAGTTGACAATTTTGATCCATCAGGCCTACATCGTTGGATCATTAAAATGACATACTGGCTATATCTACGTATAAATAATGTTGACATCATATCACATTTACATTGGCTACACTCCATGTTGTGATCCGCTGCATTTACTAGCTTATTAAAGGACACTGATTTACTGTCTGGCAAAGTTAAATATATAAATCATTCTGAGTCTACACTAGTAGTACTTAATACCATACAGTTCTCGCAGTCATGCTGCCATTGATAAGAAAGCCCAAACAGGTGATCTACATCTACACCCTCATCTTGCAATACATCAAGCATATACATTAAAAACTCCTGACAATCTTGCTGATTATTTTCAGAGAAGTCTGTTTGACCTGAACATTCATCTAACAGATAACGAACTTCAGACACACTTTCTACTTTTGTTCGATCAGTGCTACATTTCTCTAACACAGAATTCAACAAGCAGCATAAACTTTGCTCCGAATTGAACACAATCTGTTCTTTTAAACTCTCTAGTGAAAAGAGAACATTAACCACTACATTTGCATAGCAGTTGACACCAGAACTGTTTTCAAATTGAAAACCGACAACATCTTCAACAGAATCCACTTTCTTTCTGCTAACAACTTTCGGTTCATTGACTTTTAGTCTTTTTGCAACAACCTCCCTACTATTACTGATATTTCTACGTTTCTGGCCTACCACACGTTTCTCAAACAAAGGATATTGAGGCAAATGTGGCGCATACTCTCTTCTTAACCTATTGTATTCCTTAACACAATCTAGATCCGCACAAATGTTTGTGACATCACAGTCAATCAAGTACAATCCCGATAAAGTTCTAACTCGTGACAATGCCACATATGCCATACCCTCCTTGAACACAGAACTGCCAATATTCACCAATGCACAGTCTACACTTAAACCTTGCGATTTATGGATTGTCACCGCATATGCCAAGCAAACAGGAAACTGTTTACGGCAAACATATAAGTCTTTAACAAGCAAAAACCTAGCAGAACAACGACCAATTTGCTGTACTTCCTCAATGCCATCAAATTTAATTCTTAAAAATTCGATTCCATCTCTATTTTTGTATTTCTCCAAATCAACAACATTACCCATTGATCCATTTACTAGACCTCTTTCTACATGTAAATTCCTTCTCAAAATGATTCGGCAATTTAAACACACATTCAAAGTCTTTTCAAAACCCGCTGTTTTAGATATAGTCTTCTCTAATGAATCCAATTTTGATTTCAAATTGTCTGACAAAATAATTGTTGATCCCATGTGCTCTAATTTGTCGATAGCTTCAAGTTTCACAATCTCTTGCTTTTCTAAATTCAACATTTTATTGTTGAAGATGGCACATTCTGCAAGAGTTGGCATGAGACATATCCCGGACTTCTTCTCAGTAATTTTCTGAAAAATATTCTCAGGCACAATCTCTTGTTTGGGATATAAATTTGACAGTAATCGTGCATTTAAAGCTTCTCTCCCATGCTCGGTCACTTTTCCAATTCTAATATCTTGTAGAAAATTTTTGTAATCTTCATCCTTTGCCTGACGCATATTTTTTGAAGTTTAACCATATATTGACGTTGCCAATGCTCCCTAGGCACTTCCTGGTATCTTCATGTGTGAGTATTTTGAACACAGGTTGACCTTTTACTGGTGTCAGCTGCAGAAGATCTCCGAAAACAATGATGTGTTTGCCACCAAATAACACATCATATTCAGTTTTAAGTACTTCTTGCATTCTCAAATGCACAAAGGCAAGCATGACATTGGAAACCATGCTTACTTCGTCAATGATAAGTAGTTTCATTTTCCTCAAGACTCTTGAAACTTCACAGCAAGCATCTCCAGATAACTTGTTGTATTGTAATTTGTTGTCATGCTCCACCGGCAGCATCAGTAGACGATGCAAAGTAATACCTTTAATGTTATGTGCTGCCAGTCCAGTAGGAGCGGTGACAACACAAGACAGCGATGACTTAGTCCTTTCCTGCAAATAACAAGAAATTGCTTTAATGAGGAAACTCTTTCCAGTTCCCGCTTCTCCACTCACGTACAGTCGGACAGGCTTCAACGACGTACATGAGCACTCTTTCTTCTCATGACTTAATCTGTGCTCAATTTCCTTGGTAACTTCATCATATATTTTCCTCTGCTCAACGTTGAGTTGTTTTTCCAAGTCTTCTAAGTTAACTGAATCCTCCTGAGCATGTGCCATGGCTCTTTCCACTTCATTCATAGCAGTGGCAGCTTCATTTTCGATAATAGGTCCTCCAAGTGGATCTTGACTCAATGAAACAGAACTCTGACTGTCCTGAGAACTGTCTCTGGCAATCTCGGCTGCAATCGTTGCTTCCTGCTCAATTTCCAAAGTTAGCATTTCTTGATATTTAGGAAAAGCAGGACATTCTATGGACTCCTTGGCTGCATTAAAAGAGTCTTCGTAACAGAGGAAATCTCCAAGCAGTTCCTCTTCTGCACGCCAAGGCTTGAAAAGTTGCAAAAGTGCTAAATAGAAAAACTCCTTTCTTTCTGGAGATTCACCACTCAATTTTCGATGGTTTACTAATTGGCATTTTCTTTGCTTGACCAGGCATCCCTCACTTCCAATTACAGCATACACTCCTTTCTCAATATCTTCTTTGATGTTCCTCTTGAATATATAATTTTGGAGAACCTCATATAGACAAACATTCTCAAGGTGACTGCTTCGATTTGGATAATATGTATCCAACATGTTGGTCTTCAAAATGTCGGTACTGTTTGGCTCCTTTTCCGCCAAATACTCAATTTCCCGGACAGGTTTTAGAACTCGATTTCGCGTTGCAGCAAGACCAAGACTCGCCCAAACGATACTCCTAGATTTGGCATAGAGACTTGCTGAAGACAATCGATCTGAACATTCGTAAGCTCCGATTTCTCGATGCGACAACATCTTCAGACTGAAACTATACAACTTCTTGCTGAGGCTCTTTTCATGGGATATGTCCTCCCACATATCCTTCAGTTCTGTCTTTTCTTTTTTGGTGATTTAAGATGTCACATACCGAGCCACAGCCATGCAGTTGTCACCCACAAACTGTACATCCATGTTAGCATTCCACATGGACAAAATCACTGGGTTGTAGTCATTGATGTACTTGGACTCTTCGTTCCTTTTCAAATTGTATGTATTTTTGGGTGATTTCCTCGTCACATTATGTCGTAGTGAAGACATCAAACTGTTCACTTTTCCTTTAGAAATCACCGGCCGTGGAAAGTTGAAACGACATTTGGTGTAGAACTTGTCTTTGTTTCTGAATTTACGACGACAGTACTTTCCACAACGATGGCTTTGGAAACGTAGAACTTGTTCTCTTAGGCTTTTCTTCTCCGTTGCATTTGGAACAGCACACGTAGAATACTGTTCTATGAAATTCATCACTAAGTCATCGGGATCTGTTCCAAATTTAGGTGCATCCTTGATCCACAACAACATATGTATATGAGGAGCACCTCTTGCTTGGTACTCCTTTCTCCAAAAGAAATCCAACACCTCTCCAAGAGGTGGATTCTTCTTATTTGTGATGAAAGACATCATAGCTTCAAATTTATGATTGAAGTACCTGCATACATTCACAGGATCCAAAGAACACAGTTCTCCAGGTGTCTTAAATTCAATGTTTTCAATATTTCCATTTGCTTCTCGTAGAAATTCAAGTAAGTCTTCCCAGCCATACTCGGCACAGCTCAGAGTGAGGAACCATGTCGGAGTTCCTAAGTTCCTCAGCATACATTTTAAATCACCATGACGACGATACCAATACTCATTAGTACCACGCTGACACGCCATGAGATTAATTAAGTGAGAATCCAAAATACTATCTTGGACATTAACTTTATGCATAAAGTCTCTTGCCGAGATATTTCGCATCTGTATACCACTTTTCAAGATGTGGTTCACTGCATATGACAGTCCAGACAGATCGCTTTCAAACAGGAGATGAAACAAATAGGGAATGCATTGACGAAACCTAGGATCTTCTCCATACAATCGTAAAGTCCGGTATTCAGACGCAGGAATTTGATGAGATCGCTCATCATATCTTCCTCCTCGACCTGTGGGAAATAGCTGTGGGAAACACCGAGCTTCCAAACTTTCCTCCCAAACACTAATGGGACTCCCTTTGGCTTGTTTCATTTGAAACAACTCAATAGCATTCCCCATGACTTCCTTGGAATGCAATGGATGAACACTATAATGTTCATATATTTCTTCACTTTTAGAGGCCTCTACTTTCTCAATTTGCCCAGCACACAAATCGCTATCCTCTTCATCACTTACTTCCTCTTCTGCAACATACACATTCTTATAATACTTATTATTTTTCTTCAAATACACTGTTGCCTTTTTGACTTTCCTAACATCCACTAAATCTTGCCATATTTTCTTATTCTTTGTCGGAACCCCATTAACCAAGATAACCAGAGGTTCCTCTTCCACTTCTTCTACTCCAATTGTGTTAATGTTTTTATTCAAATCTAAAGGCAAATAAACAACTCTTCCCTTTAATCCTCTCTGTAAATCTGCTGGAGGCAACTTCCCTGTCTTTGCCTCCATTCTTACAATAGCCTGAAAGGGATGAATACTTTGAATCAAAATAGATTCATAAGTATTTAAATCCTTCAATTCAGAAGGAATCTCAACCAATTCAAGATTATTATGAACTGCCCTAGCAGGCATCTGGTTTTGGTTTAATTTATTACAACAATAAGTACACACACGTTGATCCGATCCCAAATCAAAATAATTTTCTACCATCAAGTATGTGGCAAAATCCTTCCATTCACTATTATTTTCCCTTTCACTTTTTGCATATAAATCCACTACCTTAGTCTGATTCTTATAATAAGTACGTCGACAACAAACACAAGTGAAATTAGGCCTCTCACTTGATTTCATCTGAAACGTGGCAATTTCCTTCTGAAAATTATCTGTACTGTAAACCTGTACATTATCTTCCACATTACTCTCTACTTCAGGGTCAATTTGAACATTCTCATCTTTACTACTAAAGTAACAAAACTCAATTTCTTCACAAATATTCTTCACATCTATTTCAGAACCATGCAAAAGAGCAGCACATAATTGTTTAAGCATAATTGCTGGACTCTTTGCATAATACAACATTCTCACTAATTTTCTCACTTTATTATGATGCACTGCTAGCATCCTGAAATGATGAAAAACACTCTGGCATACTCTCCTGGAAAGACAAGCCAGTGAATGACCACGCAAACCTGTTATTTGTCTCACTCTGCAAGGATCTAAATCTTGCAACAACTTCATTTTCTGCTTCAAACTTTTCTTATTAAATGTCCGTATAAAATCACAAAGCAAATTGATGGAAACCTGTCGCACACTGCAAATAGAACTACACTTCCAAATGTACACAGGAGCCTTAGGACGTCTTCCTAAAACCTCATCACTTAGCGCCTCTTCTGTCTCTGTTGTCACAAGTTTTTCTTTTTCAACTGGACAACCATCCTTCACTTCATAAGCTCGACCACTGATGTCAACTGCATGCACCAAATCATTATCCTGAAAATAACTCTCCTCATTAAAAAATGCCTCAGAACTTGAACTATGCATCCATTCTCCGGAAAAAACTTCACAAAAGTTGCTACGATTTACTACTCTCTACCATCTACTGTTTGTTTTAAAATCAGAAATTACCTTGCTTAGTTTCCTAATTCTATTGATTACCAAAATAAACAACTTTCGCTTAATTTCAAAAGCATGATCAATAATTTTCTCGACATTTTTCTTCTTCTTATAAAATGCCGCTTTCTGTTTGCATTTCTTAATATTTCTTAATAAATTAACTATTATCCGATTACGGAACATTCGTTGTCGAATGTCCCTAAACTGTTCTTTCCTTCTACTATCATGCACAGAGTTATCTCTTCCTCTACCAGTAACATTTTTCATGGGTCTTTTCTTTCCATTTAAATTACTCTTCTTTTTCTGAACTGAAACATTTGGGCGAGAAATACTTTTTTTACTACAAATATTTTTTAAGAAAGACTTTGTGCTCTTACCCGGAGCTTTCTTGGTGTTTTGATAAGTATTTAGGGAAGAGGACTGCTGCAATAAAACATCACCGTGCTGTCTTTGACGTTTTCGAGCCTTTATAATTCTATTTTTGGTAGGCATTTTCCAAACTATGAAAGAATCTGCAGTTGAATCTGTTGAAAAATATAATAAAAAATGTTAATAACCACTATTACCAAACAGTAAATGAATAACAGTCATCAAAAACTTAATGCCCTTCTTATTATTTAACATAGCAAATCAAGGCATATGACTGAGTATGATGTTATTTTTCTTTTTTAAATGGAAAGCGTTCTTCATGGTGCAAGTTTCTTGTAAATACGCTCCCACCTGCGAAAAGGAACTTAGCAATGCAAAGCTGCTTGGGTCCCCAGTGTCTGTCAACATTCTAAACAGTCCGGAGCGGCCGCCATCTTATCTCTCGGTAGGATCGAGAGAGAAGAAAAGGTGAAAAACGAAGGGGAAATTTAATAAAATGGGGCAAAGTATACCCCAGTTGACCCCCTAGGAATGTTGTTGGAATTTTTTAAAGGGTCCCCTGAGGAAAATAAAAAAATATATATTTTTCACGATAGAACCGCTTCCCAAACACCGAACTGGTCCGCAAACTGCACGAGAATACGCCATTTTGTGCGTCGTTTTAATTAAATTACTAGGAATAAGGAGGTGCGGGAGACGTATCCTATTTCCTTATATTTTCTGAGAGTGGCTGAGGAGTCTCATATATGTTGATACATGTGTTCCAGCGGCTGTGCGTGAGCTTTTTTAAAATTTTTGCTGCGTGACGTCTGTTAACGTTCGATTCGAAGGAAATCAGGAAGTGTTGACCACCAATTTCTCAGTGCGATAAAATCTTTTGAGATATATTATCAAGCCTGTGCGCTAAAATTATCGCCGATAAAGCGGCGACAATGGGCTTGATAATATGCTCTGTGAAATTCCAATCGAAGCCCATTTTAGATGTCTTCACATCTAGCATGTACTTCGATTGGAAATCCATAGAGCATATTATCAAGCCCATTATCGCCGCTTTATCGGTCGTTTTCGGCCGATAAAGCGGCGATAATTGAAGCGCACAGGCTTGATAAAATACCACATTGTTATAAATGAATCCTTATTGAGACACAATGTCTGCGCCAACTTGCCTTTTTTACAATGCCACAATTTTGTCGTGCACGGCAGCCATTTTACATGCCAGGCTGGTCTCAGCCTATCACCTAGCCCTGCGAATGTAGGGAAATATTATCAAACCTGTACACTAAAATTATTGTCGCATTATTGGCCGAAAACGGCTGATAAAGCGGCGATAATGGGCTCCATAATATGCTCTGTGGAAATCCAATCGAAGCCCATGTTGGATAACATGGCTAAAAACTACTCAACACCATTGTTTGGACATTATTAACATGGCTATGTAACTCCCATAATCAAAATTTAAATTTGCCAAGCACACTTGTGTTACTGCATGCCAGAATGCTACACCGAATATGCAATTACAATTTCGCAAAGTAACAAAATCTATTTCTATATCACTACAGACAAAGCCACAATTTAAAAACACAGCTTTCTTCATCATTTTCTCCTTAGCGATAAAAAGCGGTAGCAATGCATGAATATCACGCTGAAAAGTCAGCGATATTCATGCATTATCCTGCAAATGCTCTTAGCCATGTTATCCACCTCCCATTGGATAACATGGCTAAGAACTGCTCGCAAATGCGAAAAAAAACGGTCGCAATGCATGAATAACGCTGAAAAGTCAACGATATTCATGCATTATTCAGCAAATGCTCTTAGCCATGTTATCCACCACCCATTGAATAACATGACTAAATACTGCTCAGAGCCCCATGAGGAACGCTTTCCATTTAAAAGAGAAAACATATCATCATAGAAAAGAATCGTTTTTAAACAAAGCATATAAATCAATTGTATACCTGCATTCAAGAGGAAATGACTGAAAATGTCCTTGAGACACACGAAAGCGTTTTCTGGAATACCCTAGCACCATTTTTCCGACATTATTAACATGGCTATGTAACTCCCATAATCAAAATCTAAATTTGCCAAGCGCAGGTGAGAACGTATTTACAAGACACTTGCCCCATGAGGAATGCTTTCCATTTAAAAATGAAAAAATAACATCAAAGACACTCAAATGCCTTATAAATATGACCCAAAACAACCTATGAAACTCTAACAGTACATATCCAAAATTTAATTGTTTTCAAAATGGTTTTTAAAAACAACATATCTGTTTCAGCTTACATAAAAGACCATGGAATGCGCTTCATATACAACAATACCTTGAGTTACTACATGCCAGAATCCTACACCGAATATGCAAATACAATTTCTCAAAGTAACAAAATCTATTTCTATATCACTATAGACAAAGCCACAGTTTTAAAAACACAGCTTTCTTCATCATTTTCTCCTTAAATCATTCTATTCTATATCTAAAATAAATAAATCTTTTCTCACCTTAGCAAATACTTTTTGAGTTTTGAAAACAGTCTCAGAAATACACCAAATTGTCTTCAGCAGAAGAAAAAGGATGCACTCCAGAGGCTGCAGCTATTGAAAGCACAGAAATACAGATATTCATTTCACATATCTCTCATATTAGCCAATCATAACTCTTCCCTCACTTTTTTCAAATCAAAACCCTTCCCCCCCTCTGCCCTCTCTGCCTTTTTTTTGCTTAGCAACCACCTCCTGAAAGACCTCTCATGTTTGCAAGTTCACACAACAATGTTTCAATTGAACTCTGAACTCTCAGTGCACCTGCGTATCCAGTGCAATCTTTCATTAAAAGTTTCTTCCTTGACCATTGAAATTACATGTTTCAAGAACACATCCATGCACCCTAACTTTCTGTTTTCAGAAATGGAAATGCGCCAATCACTGCTAATGAATAATTAGCATTGGAAATCCACAGTTTTTTTTCTTTACAAACTCCTACTGTTTCAACTGCCCTTTCATTACCACACTTCATCTGACTGCAGCACAACCTTCTCCCACCATGTTTAACGTCTGGATTGTTGGACATAGTTACATCCACTGGGCTCAAAGGTATGCTGACAACAGAAATTTACACAACCTCAATTTACAGGATGTGGAAATTAAATGGTTGGGCCAAAGAGGATTAAAATGTCACCAATTGATACCATTGGTGAAAACCTTTATGCATTTGCCAAAACCTGACCTCTTAATAGTGCACTGTGGAGGAAATGATTTAGGCACTATGACTGGGGTTGGTCTGGAAATGCTTTTAAAGGACACCTTTGAGCAATTAATGGCACTTTTTCCTCAAACTGCCTTGGTATATTCCAATATATGCCAAAGACAGAAATGGAGGTGGTCCAACCAATTTGGTCCACAAATTGAGAAAGCGAGGAAGCATGTAAACAAATCTGTTTCAGCTTTCATGAGAGACCATGGAATGGGCTCCCTGTACAATAATAACTTGCGTTACTACATGCAAGATATCTACAGAGGAGATGGAGTTCACTTCTCAGATGAGGGCAACAGAATTTTCATTCTGAATTTAAGACTGTGCATTGGTACCTACTTATAAGTACCTAAATGGAACATAAACCCAAAAGCTCTTCTCAGAGCTACCCTTCATCTGATCACTCACAATTAATACTTTTCTCTAACTTATTTCTGTAATTTTCAACAAACTACGCTCAAAGAGCGCTACCCGGTACGCGAACTGGAAGCTAACCGCCCAAAATTATTTTAAAAATGTTTTTTCTCCGCACATATGGTCCTCCTCAGCCACCCTCAGAAAACCTGGGGGGTCAAAATACTTGTACCGTGTCCCCTTCTACCCTTTCTGAACATTATTTAACCTCCATTTTATATGTTAATTCGACCGAAACACAAAATGGTGGACTCCCGTTACGCTTCTAGTTTGCGGACTAAACTGCTTCCCGGGAAGCGGCCCAAAGAAAAGGTGGGAAAGTAATTCAAAGAAAAAGGACTGGAGACACTCTCACCAAATATAGATTAACTCATACTACATAACAATCCCTTTCATTTTCACAAATTTGATTGAAATTCCATTTAGCCATTAAGCCTGTAGACCTCTCTAAATACCTTGAGGTAAATTACTTCACAAAACACATCTGAAGTGTTGGAATTGACAACCAATAAAAATCTTACTTTCATTTTCTACTTTTATTACCTGATATTTGATTGGTTATATACCTGAATATATATAAAGGAAGAGAAGAAAACACAGCCATTTTGACTGCTACTTCTTGTTGTACATCACATTTCAATACTTACCTAAGACTTCAACTTGTTTCTGAAGGTAAGTTGTTATTTTTAAAAATGAAGTATATTGTACACTATAACTTGATATGGTAGACTTTTTCTGATACATATACACTATCCCTCTGTAGTAGTTATGGATTTAGATAGACTTCTCTGTTATAGTTAGGAATGGAGTTAGGCTTCTCTTCGTTAAATTACATACACTTTTTTATAGTTATATTTCCACTCTGATACTATACACTGCCAAAAGAAAAATTCACTGATAAAAACTACCTATCTAAAATTAATCCCAACAGTGCCCAATCTCTACTAATATATATTTTTTTATTCAAAATTTCAGGCAAAATGGAAGGCGAACAACAAGTTTCATTTTCAATTGAACTGAAGGAGAGCAGCCAAGACAAAATTGATGACTTTATGGATGACAGTAGAGACCACGAACTTCTACAATGTGTTGAAGCAGTGGACAACCTGCTTCAAAATGAAAAACAATTACACCCTATAATAAATTATGAAATTTCTGACAATGAAATGTTAGAAAATTTAATAAAGTATGAAACACAATCATAATAAAAAAAAAATAAAGAAAGAAAACAAAAAAAAACCAACAAAAACAACAAATAATTAACATACAGTATTAAAAAAATCTATCATTCTTTTATCCTTATAGTACGCTGCCCAGAGCGCTACCCGGTTCGCGTACTAGGAGCTCACCACGCATAAATAATTTTTTTTTTTTTTTTTTTTTTCCCCTGCAGAAACCTTTTACAACCTCCACATAAAACCTAGGGGGTCAGGGAGGATCTACTAGGCCCCCTTATCGAAATTTCCCCCTTTGTTTTGGCCTCCTCTTATCTCTCGATCCTACCGAGAGACAAGATGGCGGCCGCACCGGACTGTTTAGAATGTTGACAGACACCGGAGAGCCAATCAGCTTCGCTTCGCATAGTTCCGATAAGCGAAAAGTACGCGAACCGGATCGCTGCCCGGAGCGCTGTTACAGATATATATCTTGATTTAAACGTTAATTTCTCAAAATCCACTGAAGCACATATATTGAGACCTAGCAAAGGCACATCGGGCTAACAGTCCCTACAATTTTGCCAAGTTTCGTGCAAATCCATTCAGCCGTTCGAGCTAAAAGTGAGGCCAACCGCCCTATGGAAATTAACATGGGAAAAACGCGTTTTGGGACCCCCCTTTTTTCTCAGCCCCCCCTTGACGAAACCCCCCCCAAATTTCTAGGAGCTGCTCAGAAACAAAATGTGCCATTTTCCTGAAAATTTCAGCCGATTCCGTCCACAAACGCCAAAGTTATTAGACATAGAATTTTCAGAAATCCCATAGAGAAAAAATCCTAACTATATATACCTACTGGCGACCGCCAGTAGGTAATATATATATATATATATATATATATATATATATATATATATATATATATATATATATATATTACCTACTGGCGGTCGCCAGTAGGTAGTTATAGTTAGGATAATTTTCAATGTTAAATCTCAACATTCTATTTTGAATAACTTTGGCGCCGGTTGACGAATCTGCCTGAAATTTTCAGGAAAATGGTCTCATGGCGGTCCGGTCCTTCCCTGAAAGTTTGGGGGGGATTCGTCAAGCGGGGGCCGAGATAAAAGGGGGGTCCCAAAACGCGTTTTCCCCATGTTAATTTCCATAGGGCGGTCGATTTCACTTTTAGCCCGAACGGCTGAATGGATTTCCACCAAACTTGGCAAAATTGTAGGGACTGGTAGCCCGATGTGCCTTTGCTATGTCTCAAGATATGTGCTCCAGTGGATTTTGAGTAATTTAGGTTCAAAAAAATATATATATCTATAGGCGCTCTCCCGTGCGCGCACCCGAGTGCGCTCCAGGCGCGGCACGCGACTTGCGCGCAGGAAGCTGATTGGCTCTCAGTTGTCTGTAAACATTCTAAACAGTCCGGAGCGGCCGCCATCTTGTGTCTCGGTAAAATCGAGACACAAGGGGTTTGAAAAAAAAAGGGGCAAATGACCATAAGGGGGAAGAGTAGACCCCCTCTGACCCCCTAGGTTTGATGTAGGGACTAAAATAGGGTCCTGCAGGGCATTAAAATTTTTTTTTCGTTTTGCGCGGGGGAAGCGCATGGTACGCGCACCGGCGAAGCACGGGGAAAATCCAGGATTATATTTATGAAGGCCTTGCGCTGTTAGTTTTGCGCTTCCTGTGCGTCAATTTTTGTGACGCACCAGCGGTGTAAAAAAATGCGCATTGTTATGCAATATTTAAAAAGTGACGCATCTATCTAGATGCGTCACTTTTTAAATATAGTGCAACGAGGTACATTTTATTACACTGCTGGTGTTATGCGTCACTTTTCTGTGCGCACTCCTTATGACATTCCAGATGTGTCATATTTAATGTATGACGAATCATGTTGCAGATACAATATGGCGCAGAGTTTTAAAAAGTGACCCATGTACCTAGATGCGTCACTTTTTAAAAATAGCGTCAGGTATAATGCATGCAGAGGGGGTGTTCTCCCGCAAAAAGCTTTGTAATAGCGACGCAGTGAAATCTTTCAGATTTCACTGCGTCAGTTTTAGGATGCTGTTGCGTCAAAATCTTGTGCCTGCTTTACAGCAGGTGTTAGACTGAGGCAAGACCTTTCATATGCTGCTTTCCCCATTTGAAAGGACACATTACTGGAGTTGCGTCACTTTTGTGACGCACTCCAGCAATGCGTTACTTGGAATGTCATAAGGAGTGCGCACAGAAAAGTGACGCATTGCACCAGTAGTGTAAAAAAATGTGCCGCGTTGCGTTATATTTAAAAAGTGAGGTATCTAGGTAGATGGGTCACTTTTTAAAATCAAGCGCCACATTATATCTGCGTGAGGTATAATGCATGCAGAGGGGGTGTTCTCCCACTAAAAGCTTTGTAATAGCGACGCAGTGAAATGTTTGAGATTTCACTGCGTAACTTTTAGGATGCTGTTGCATCCTTTAAATATAGTGCAACGAGGCACATTTTATTACACTGCTGGTGTGATGCGTCACTTTTCTGTCCACAGTCCTTATGACATTCCAGATGTGTCATATTTAATGTATGACGAATCATGTTGCAAGGAGCTACAGATACGTCAGTATTTCTGACATATGTGTAAACATAAAAGTGATGCGAGGCCGGCGCAAAATTTTGACGCAATAGCATCCTAAAAGTGACGCAGGGAAATCTCATAGATTTCAGTACGTTGTTATTACCAAGCTTTTTGCGCGGGATTGCCCCTCTGCATACAATATACCTGATGCAGATACAATATGGCGCAGAGTTTTAAAAAGTGACCCATGTACCTAGATGCGTCACTTTTTAAAAAATAGTGTCAGGTATAATGCATGCAGAGGGGGTGTTCCTTGCAAAAAGCTTGGTAATAATGACGCAGTGCGTCACTTTTAGGATGCAGTTGCGCCAAAATCTTGCGCCTGCTTCACAGCAAACCTTTCACATGGTGCTTTTTCCATGTGAAAGGACACATTACTGGAGTTGCGTCACTTTTGTGACGCACTCCTGCAATGCGTTACTTTTGTGTTTACAGATATGTCAGAAATACTCCAGTTTATTCACTGTGTCATAACTTTCTTTTCTAACACTCACCTTCTTTCATTCCTCCTACTTCACTTCCTTTCACCTCTCATACCTTTCTGTTCTTTCTTACTCATTCTCCTTTCAATTATCAATGCACTATATTTCACTTACTCTTCATTTTTTAAGATTATAGCTCTTTGATGAGAATTGGAGGTAGTTCTGAAAAGAACTTTTGGTTTTCTTCTTTTAACTGAAGAGGAACAAAAACAGGGAATAGAAACTGCTCAACAGGAGCAAAAAGAAAAGAAAAAAATTAGGGGTGGGAAGGGCAGTGATGGTTCTCCAATGCCCGAACCATGAGCAGGACACTTTGCTCCCCATAGGTGAGGAGTTGATTGCAGTATCTGCATTTGACGACCCCATGGTTGAATGCAGGTTGAATGTTTGCTACCTGCCCCTGAGATTGTTCTCTTCCAGAAGAAGTTGCTCCTCCTGTTGATGTAGAGGCCCCATCTCTGGGAACCTCCTGTGCCAGAGCCCTGACACTTTCCCGGGCAAAATTCTGGGGGTGCCTCCTCTCCACATGTCGGATCATCGTAAAGTTCCCAAAAGAGTATTTTTTTTGGGGGTTACCCCGTGACAGGACCTGTTTGCAGATCCTGCACTCTACTTTTGGTGCATTCACCTTCTTCTGGCCTTCTGGAAACTTAAAAAATTTCCAAATGAAATGTTCCTTCACCTTTGGGGTAGGAGGCTCTTCATCAATGAAGTCATCTTCACTGCTGGATGGTCTGGCAGCCATGATGAATCCAGGAATATGGAGCAGCAAAAAAGGCAGGTCTTTCAGTCACAAAAGTGAAAGAAGAAGTGAAGGAAATGGGTGGGGATTTCATTCATTGTAAAAAAAAACTGTTAGCAACCAATGAAAAGTGTTATTTGAGGGTCACATGACCCGATGCGTTTACGCTGCGCGCTCCGGAGCACTTCCGGGTGCGTTTACGCAGCGCGATCGTAGGCGCTTCCGGGGCGCAAACGTGGCGCGATCGTAGGCGCTTTTCCGTGCGTTTATGCGCCGCGCACGTATGCGCTTCCGAGGGCACTTACGTTGCGCGCCGAAGTGACGTCATCAATCTTTTATAGAAATGCATAATCATTTTCCATATTAAAAAAAACTAATTTTATTTGTATGGTACGAAATGTTTTGCATTATTATTAACTTTTCATTCATATTTTTTTTTCACGAACGACAGTTGCGCTCTGGGTGCGCTTTCAGATGAGCTCTCGGAGAAGCTTACAGGAGAGCTTAGCTGAAAGCTTCCCGGAGCGCGCACCCAGAGCGCAAAAGAAAAAAATTATAAGAAAAAATGAATACTTAAAAAAAAACAGCAAATTGTAAAAAAAAAAAAGGTTAGAAACTCGATATACAAAGGAATTAGCATTTAAAAAACCTATGAAATTCACTGAAAAAACCATAGGTTTCACACCAGTTATAGTTAGGAATTAGCATTTAAAAAACCTATGAAATTCACTGAAAAAACCATAGGTTTCACACCAGTTATAGTTAGGAATTAGCATTTAAAAAACCTATTAAATTCACTGAAAAAACCATAGGTTTCACACCAGTTATAGTTAGCTGGAAATTTTACTGATATAAAACCATTGAAATTCCCACGTTATAGTTAGTCGGACTCACTATAACTTGCGCGTGCAATGCACTGCTGATGACATCACATATTACATCACTCATGACATGGTCAGTGACATCACTCATGACATCACTGATGACACCATCCTTGTGACACAGTGACAGACCTCCTTTCAGTGTAATGTAACCCATGAAACACATATTCAAAAATAGAAACTAATATTTTCAAAAAAGTGGATATACCCATACCAGTTACAACAACCAATTCAGTAATATCACCATCTAATACACATCCACTCATGTGTATGTATATGGGTTATTAGATATTTTTATTAGTATCAGTATGAGTGTCTATATGGTTTGGTGGGGGTATTACTTAGCACATAGATGCATGAGTGACTGACTCTTTGTTTGTATGTGTTTTGAAGACAACATATGTACAGGACTGTATGGGTGGATGAGTGTCTATATGTGTTTGTTAGTGAGTGAATGACTGTCTCACTAGTGTCTTTATCAGTAACTACATATGTTTTAATCTAGTATATATGAATATTGATGTATATAAGTGAGTATATGTGAGAGTAAGAGATTGTAAGAGTTCCTGTTTAAATAAGTATGTGTTTCTATAAGTGATTGTTTAAGAGAATAAATATGTGTAATTTTAAATAGAAGTAAGGTGGAAGTGTGTGTATAACTCTATATTCAAATAAATGGATGTCCAATAGTTTATTTGCACGTGTGAATATGTGTGTGAGTAACTTTTGGATGAATGTCGGTGTGTAACAGGATGTATAGGTGTATCACTTCATATGATGAGTGAGTATATGTATGAGTGACTATATAGAACTATTGGTGAATGAGTGGATGTGTATATAGATAGTGGAATTACTGAATTGCTTGTTGTAACTGATATAGGTATCTCCATTTTTTAAAAAATTTCAGTTTCTATTTTTGAATATGTGTCTCAAGGGTTACATTATAGTGAAAGGAGGTCTGTCACTATGTCACAAGGATGGTGTCATGAGTGATGTCACTGACCATGTCATGAGTGATGTAATATGTGATGTCATCAGCAGTGCATTGCACGCGCAAGTTATAGTGAGTCCGACTAACTATAACGTGGGAATTTCAATGGTTTTATATCAGTAAAATTTCCAGCTAACTATAACTGGTGTGAAACCTATGGTTTTTTCAGTGAATTTAATAGGTTTTTTAAATGCTAATTCCTAACTATAACTGGTGTGAAACCTATGGTTTTTTCAGTGAATTTCATAGGTTTTTTAAATGCTAATTCCTAACTATAACTGGTGTGAAACCTATGGTTTTTTCAGTGAATATATATATATATATATATATATATATATATATATATATATATATATATATATATATATATATATATATATATATCCGGATAACTGCTCCAAAAACCGCTACCCACGTAAGACTCTGGCAGGCAGCTAGGCGAGGCAAGCAGACACGGACCCAGATTAGGTGCAAATTCTACAGCGTTTATTTGTCGGCCATAACGCGTTTCACCACCGGAGTGGCTTGATCACAGGAATGTTGCCGTTTCCCTATGGTCCAGTAGGTAATATATATATTTACCTGTTTATATATATATATATATATATTCACTGAAAAAAACATAGGTTTTACACATGTTGTATTTAGGAAGTAGCATTTGAAAAACCTATGAAATTCAGTGAAAAAATCATAGGTTTGACACCAGTTATAGTTAGCTGGAAATTTTACTGACATAAAACCAATGAAATTCCACGTTATAGTTAGTTGGACTCACTATAACTTGCGCGTGTAATGCACTGCTGATGACATTACATATTACATCACTCATGACATGGTCAGTGACATCACTTATGACATCACTGATGACAGACCTCCTTTAAGTGTAATGTAACCCTTAAAACACATATTGGAAAATAGAAATTAACATTTTCAAAAAAATGGACATACCCATACCAGTTACAACAACCAATTCAGTAATTCCACCATCTATATACACATTCTCTCATTCACCAACAGTTCTATATAGTCACTCATACATATACTCACTCATCATATGTAGTGATACACCTATACATCCTGTTACACACCGACAATCATCCAAAAGTTACTCACACACATACTCACACATGCAAATAAACTATTGAACATCCATTTATTTGCATATAAAACTATACACACTCAACCACCCATACAGTCCTGCACATATGGTGTCTTCTAAACACATACAAAGAGAGAGTTAGTCATTCATGCATCTATGTGATTAGTAATACCCCCATGAAACCATAGAAACACTCATACTGATACTAAAAAAAACATCTAAGAACCCAAATACCTACACATGTAGGTACTCATCAACCCATGCAGCCAGTTATTCACAAAGTGAAACACTGATACATATATTTAAATATTTAAACATTACTCGCTAATATATGTATTCACTAAGGTACACTTAATAAGCCAGTTATCCAATCATTTCTTTTTGAAAAAAACATTCATTAAGACAATAATTTAAACATTTATTCTTTCCTCGACCTTTACATATACATATATAAAACATATTTATTTTTTAGAAAGACACACATTCACTGGATGGTGTCATAAGTGATGTCACTGACCATGTCATGAGTGATGTAATATGTAATGTCATCAGCAGTGCATTACACGTGCAAGTTATAGTGAGTCCAACTAACTATAACGTGGAATTTCATTGGTTTTATGTCAGTAAAATTTCCAGCTAACTATAACTGGTGTCAAACCTATGGTTTTTTCAGTGAATTTCATAGGTTTTTCAAATGCTACTTCCTAACTATAACGTGTGTAAAACCTATGGTTTTTTCAGTGAATTTCATAGTTTTTTTGAATGCTAGTTCCTAAGTATGTAATCACGTTCGTAACTACATAGTGTCACCGCCTACACGTCCTGAGAAGCGCATGTAAAGTCACGTGACTTGAAAACAAAACTTCCAATTGGTTATTAGTAGTTTCTGTTCTGGAATATACACGAAGCACTCCACCCACTTTCCTCACAATCTTTTCTACTCTCAAGAGACAACAACGTCGAGCATCTTCCGGAAGTCGTTGCTGAAATGGCTTCCCTACCAGATTCATCTTCCGAATCTGAAGGAAATGAGCGACCACCGTTAAGAAGAAAAAAGGAATCTTTCATTTGGCAATTTTTCACTTATCCTGTAGATCAAAAGAAACTGAATGCGCCAAAAGTAACCTGCACGATATGAAATTCGGAGCTCTCAAGGGGAAATCCAAATAAAAAATATTCCTTTTCTGCACACACCATGCAGCGGCATGTTAAACAAAGGCATCCTGAGCATTATGCAAAAGCATCGACAAGAGCCCTGGCCATGCTATTACCATCAGAGGTGACCAGCACATCTTCTGGTGTACGACCTGTATCTCCATCGAGTGCTGAAATGGACTTGAGACCATATCTTGCGAAGGTGCATATGAAATGCAACAAGTGTGGAGAAATTCTTTTATATGGAGAGCAGAGCCTCGTTCTTATTAAACTCAAAATTGACAGTCACAAATGCCCCAAGAAAAGATAAATTTCTTCACTTCATTTTCAAACTATTACATACTGAAAAATGTAGTAGCAACTTTAAGAAATCGAAAGCATTATAACACTTCTTTCCCCCCCTTTTCAGAACTAACTCTTTCTACCAAAACGTGCTCCAAGAGCATATTATGAGATATTTTTTCGCCGCTTTATTTTAGTGCGAGACCGGGTGCGCGCACCCTCCTATCGCGTACAGGACCTGACACTTGCATATGAAGTCATGTGACTTCAAAACAACACTTCCAATTGGTTCTTGGTAGTTTCTATTCTGGAATTTACACGCAGCACTCCACCCACTTCCATCACTTTCTTTTCTACTCTCAAGAGACAACAACGTCGAACATCTTCCCGAAGACTTCGGTACAATGGCTACCGTTCCGCATTCATCTTCCGAATCTGAAGGAAATGAGCGACCACCTTTGACAAGAAAAACGGAGGCCACGCTATTACCATCAGAAGTAATCAGCACATCTTCCGGTGGACGACCTGTATCTCCATCGAGTGCTAAAATGGACTTGAAACCATGTCTGGCGAAGGTGCACATAAAATGCAACAACTGTGGAGAACTTCTTGTATACGAAGAGCAAAGCTTTACTCTAATTAAACACAAAATTGAGAGTCATAAATGCTCCAAGAAAAGTTAAATTTCTTCACTTTATTTGGATAGTATGACATACTGAAAAATATCATAGCAACTTTAAGAAATCAAATGCATCAAAACACTTGTTTCCAAAAAAAAAAAAAAAAAAAAAGTTCTTTTCAGAACTAACTCTTTCCACCAAAACATGCTCGAAGAGCATATTATAAGATGTTTTTTCGCCGCTTTATTTTAGTGTGAGACCGGGTGCGTGCACCCTTCTATCGCGTACAGGACCTGACACTCCCATGTGAAGTCATGTGACTTCTAACAACACTTCTAATTGGTTCTTGGTAGTTTCTATTCTGCAATTTACACGCAGCACTCCACCCACTACCATCACTTTCTTTTCTACTCTCAAGAGACAACAACGTCGAACATCTTCCCGAAGACTTCGATACAATGGCTACCGTTCCGCATTCATCTTCCGAATCTGATGAAAATGAGCGACCACCTTTCACAAGAAAAACGGAGGCCACGCTATTACCATCAGAAGTAATCAACACATCTTCCGGTGGACGACCTGTATCTCCATCGAGTGCTGAGATGGACTTGAGACCATATCTGGCGAACGTGCACATGAAATGCATGAACTGTGGAGAACTTCTTGTATAGGGAGAGCAAAGCTTTACTCTAATTAAACAAATAATTGAGAGTCATAAATGCTCCAAGAAAAGTTAAATTTCTTCACTTTATTTGGATAGTATGACATACTGAAAAATGTCGTCGCAACTTTAAGAAATAAAAAGCATCATAACACTTGTTTCCAAAAAAAAAAAGTTCTTTTCAGAACTAACTCTTTGTACCAAAACAAGCTTGAAGAGCATATTAGCTGATATTTTCTCGCCGCTTTCTTATAGTGCGCGACCGGGTGCGCGCACCCACCTATCGCGTCGAGACACGCATGTGCAGTCATGTGACTTTAAAACAACACTTCCAATTGGTTCTTACTAGTTTCTATTCTGCAATTTACACGGAACACTCCACCCACTTCCCTAGAAAACCAGTTTATCATAAATCTTTTAAAGCCTCCTCTTATTAAATATTCGACATCAATCACATAGCAGAGTACTAAATAGCACTATATACACTCCGTCCCTTAATTATAAGAGACTTATTGCTATGTAAAATCAACTTTTGTTTTCCAAGATAATGTAAAATGCTGAGCCTATTACATAATTGTATTACACATATATGTTACTAGTCTCCTTCGAGTACTAACACCGTAGAAAATACCACCAATAGCGGTGATATTTTTTACACCGAGAACGGGCGATTTCTATCGCTTACAGCCCTTACAATTATAAAGTTTTATTTCCTAAGTCTCTGATCTCCAACTGTGCAACGTAGATCCCCTGTGTGTCGCAATAAGGTCCATAAACAAAAACTACAGAGCCAGCATTATAAACATACACAAAACAACAAAACAACAAGAGCCACCATGCTAATATATATCCTTAATATATTAAACCTCTGAGAATAAATACTTATTTCCGTGGCAGCCCATAACACAAATGTGGCGTCCTCTGACTCTGCTCCATTACCAAACACCGTAACTCCCCGCCCCCCTCACTTTTCACTAAACTCCGCACTCCACCCCAGCCAAACCCCCTATTACAAACCCCCAACCTACCCTCCCTGCCCAAACCCACCATGAACCTCAAACCGCCCCTAGAAAACTTATAAGACACAGGATTACTAAAACTCAAAGAATACGCAACAGGCACATAATGTAAATAGTACATAAAGACACATATTTTTTCCAAAATACTATTTAAAAACATGTTCTATTTTTAATAAATCTATCATGCATCTGACCCTCTAGAACTGCTTTCAAAACGTGAACTATAAACCTCTACTTTTCATTTTCAAACCATACACTTTCTTCTGACCCTCTAGAACTGCTTTCAAAACATGAACTATAAACCTCTACTTTTCATTTTCAAACCATACACTTTCAATTACATTATTTTTTTTCCACAATTCATGTAATGTTACAAACCTTTTCTAAAATACACCAGTCCGTATCATTTATAAGGATTTATTTTCAGTCTTCATCAGTGACACTTTCTTCACATACAATAGAAATCACTATAACTTTTTAAACGACAATGCTAACGCGGTAAAAATAACCCTTCATTTACTTTCCTTTAAGAATGCACACTATGTACCCCACGCATGCGTTTCTTAATCTTTGTATTTGGCAGCGAATACCGACCTTGAATCGGAAGACATGAACAAGAGCGCCACTGTCACATTTAAAACTGAACGTTGCATCTGCTCACACACATATCTTTCACTAAGCTAACATTCACAGAAAACAGCATTGATGTAAAAAAAAATTTACCTTGCTTTACAACTCCCTCAAATCACTCCCTTATTTTTTAACGCATCCTCCAGTTAAAAAAAAAGCTACTTTTTTAATAACCACTAAGCAATATATAAGTGACTAGACTCCTAGAAAATGTATCAAGTCATTCTGCTCCTCTCCCCTGCTTAGCCGGCGACCTAATTCTGTGGAGTTGCTATACAACCAGCGGTGCTGCGCCGTTTCCTGTACCATCTTGGGAAATTCAAAATGGATGTCCCTCCTGCCTTCGCAAATGAGCCGGGCCACTTAGAACTATTTCGCCAGAGGATGCTTGACTACTACGGCATCTTACCACTCTCGACTTTGAATACTTCATATCGATTATCATTTCGATATTCGTATTTCACCTGTGTGCAGCCTGTATTTCATTGCCTGAGCTGTGATTTCACGTGGGCCCTGGATTTATGTCTCTGCAATTTGGTACCTCCTGAACCGAATTACAATCACCTCATGAATCCGTTACTTGATCATGAACAGCTTTGTTACAACGGAGGGTTTATGGCCTTTGCAGCGATACAAGGAGTTCTGGGTCATTGGAATATATTCGCAGCGGCGCAAGATTTCCTAACAGAGAGCTACATCGAAAACCCACCGAGCTGCCCTATGATGGTAAAAGACACTCCAATAATGACAGATCATGAATGCTCCTTTCATCTTCTCAATTGGATGGCTGACATGTTTTCAGATGATAACAATGATTTCATGTTAGAGGCACTTGCTGCATACTTTGCCTACACAATGGACGCTTAACTCTTTCCTAACAGCGAGCTACATCGAAAACCCACCGAGCTGCCCTCTGATGGTAAAAGAGGCTCCGATTATAACAGATCATGAGTACTGCTTTACTCTTTTCCATTGGATAGCTGACATACTTTCAAATGATAAAACTGATTTCCTGTTACAAGCAGAAGCTACCTATTTTGCCTAAACAATGCTTTAATAACTCTCAAACAAGCCATTGACGTCCTCATTTCCTTTTGGTTTTCTATATTCTTCACGTTCTTTTCCATATTTTCTTTTGAAGAACAGACCTATTTGCTTTACTAACAGTGGACATTATGATTTCGTGTTGTTTGACAGCTGATTCGTAAAGTAATGATGTATAACCACTTGCATTTTCATATATCGTTCCTAAACTGAAAGGCCAGAAACCTTCTTCCATTTATTAAAATATAGTATACTTCCTTATAAGAGTGTACAATGTTTTTTTCCAACTATATTCATTTTTCTTCAACTATAGCATTTGTATTCCATGTACTACTGACAATACCAATTACTGTGTTTTTTGCAATTTCTGTACTCATATTACATAATGATTTGCCTTTAAAACAGTACATTTCTAAATAAACATTTCAAATATTCACGGTTTCTCTTTTAATCCATAATCTCAACTGAAATGATTTCATATTGAAAAACTATTCATGGGTTCCACATAACCTTAACTGTAGTCACTGAGGACCTTATTTATGAAGACCTTCCGCCGCCAGTGCCTCATTTTTTAAAATGGGAAAAAGTAACGCACCGGTGGCGCAAGGCCTTCATAAATAAAGTCCTGAATGTTTTCTTTTCTCGACCTCACTTACTGATACTAGAACCTGCAAGCCAATTACGGCCCGTGAACTCTTTCTTAGTAGGTCGCGCACCGTAAAGACAGTTATACCACTGTTAACATTTTTTTTTACTGTTACTAAGCACCGACACAGTTCCGCTTCACTCAGAGTTAATCACTGCTCCCACGCTTCTACAGGCCAGACGCTATGTCGTATTTCTCTCCTTATCACCCTTTTATCTCCACAATAACAAACAGTTGTCCGCCAGCCACCAGAGAACAGACTCAGAAGAAGAGGCACCAAAGAGTGAACCCATCACCAACTGCCATCTCCGGCTGTTTCCATGGTTACACCTCATTCTGCACCTTGCTGAAGGCACAGGTCAAAAGTTCATCTCTCAACGTTCTACAGCTAACTAAGAAGACTATTTTCCCTCCAGAAACACCTGCCAATCCACAACTCTGTTACATGTCTTGTTTTTTCACACCCAATAGTACTTTTCGTTTAACATAAACATTGACCTGTTCACTCTCCACTTGTTACAATCAACCAATCATTTTTATTTTTTTAACCACACCCAGCCTCTTCCTTTTTCTTTATTTAAAATTTCAACGTCTAACTACCAATCCACTTCCAGAACCGATCGGAGGACGACTACAAATCCCTTGAAAATGAAGGTCTGGCTAATAGGACACAGTTATATTCACTGGAGTGAAAAATATGCAGTAAGTAGACGAATTTGCAACCTCAACTTACCAAATGTACACATAACATGGATTTCCAAAAGAGGATTGAAATGTCACCAATTAATTCCATTGGTGAAAACTTTTATGCATCTCCCAGAACCAGACCTTATAATTGTGCACTGTGGTGGGAACGATCTAGGCACAATCACTGGGGTAGGTCTGGAAATGCTTCTAAAAGACACCTTTCGACAATTGATGACACTTTTTCCTCGATCTGCCTTGGTATATTCCAATATATGCCAAAGACAGAAATGGAATTGGTCCAATCACCATTGTGGACAATTTGAGAAAGCAAGGAGACATGTAAATAAATCTGTTTCTGCGTTCCTCAGAGATTATAGCATGGGTTCTATTTACCACAACAACTTGCGCTACCACATGCAAGACGTCTATAGGAGAGACGGTGTTCATTTCACGAATGAGGGAAACAG
Source organism: Lissotriton vulgaris (assembly GCF_964263255.1). NCBI lineage: Eukaryota > Metazoa > Chordata > Amphibia > Caudata > Salamandridae > Lissotriton > Lissotriton vulgaris. The sequence continues at coordinate 402,246,908 of NC_141689.1, forward strand.
AATCTTCCTCTGCAACATCAGGCTCTGCATCGGTACTTACTTATAAATGCAGAAAACACTCAATTAACACAAGGGCTCTTTTCAGAGCCACCTTATATCTAAGCACTCAAACTTCTGATTTACCTCCATTTTCACACTCTTGTAAATAGGTGTGCGCGACCGGGTGCGCGCACCCCGTATTTTTTTTTGGAGAAAAATTATATCTTTTCGCGTTTAAGGGCCTTACTGCACACCCTGAGAAAACCTACGCAGGAAGACAATCTCTACCTTCTCCCCTTTCCATGTTTCAACGCTTTGAAATGAACAATATATTTACTCGCAGTGACAAAATGGCGGACAAAACTTCCTGATTTCCTTCGAATCGAACGTTAACAGACGTCACGCAGCCCAAAAAAATACCGCTCACGCGCAGCCGCTTGGGTGCGCGCACGTGTGCGCGCCTATAGATATATAATTGACTTTAACTTTAATTTTCTCAACAACTACTGAACGGATTTACACCATTCCAAAAAAGCGTAATCTGCGAACAAGACTCTACAGTTTTGGCAAATTTCTTATAAATTCATTCACCCGTTCGAACTGTAGCCGAGTCTAAAGGTCCTATGGAAAATAACATTGAGAAAACACGTTTTGGGACCCCCCTTATATCTCAGCCCCCACTTGACCAATCCCCCCCCCAAACTTTCAGGGAAGGAGTGCAGCGAACCTAGCCATCTTCTTTGAGAAATTCGCAAAGACTCATCCACCAGGGCCAAAGTTATTCCAAATAGAATGTTGAGGATTTCCTCTGGAAAACAATCCTAACTATAACTACATACTGGCGACCGCCAGTAGGTAATATATATATATATATATATATATATATATATATATATATATATATATATATATATATATATATATATATATATATCAGCACAGAATCTTCACACTTCCACAGCCCAGCGGCGAATGAAGAGACAGACCCCACGTTGTTCCAGGCAAGATGTTTTATTTGGTTCCTGTGCCTTCCAAATGCAACGTTTCGACTACTGGCGTAGTCTTGTTCACACACCTCATTGCACAAAGTGGAAACTTTTTTAAATCATTGAGCAGTGTGGACACACCCATCAGGTCCCACCTCCAAACGTGAGTCACGTGTTAAAACATTTGTAACATCAGATCTATTAAAGGTATAGTGCCCAATTATGCAAGTTTGTGCATTGGTATTATTACATTGCTACGAAAATAATTTTGTTGAGCTAATGCAATATACATATTTACAAGAATTGCTTTTAAAAATATCCGCTTGAATGCGCATGATTTTATAACTAGGAGACGTACATTGCCACATCTGAAGTCCATGCATAGTACATATTTACAAGAATTGCTGTACATATATACCCGCTTTAATGCGCATGTGTATTAGTCCACAGAGACACTATTAATGCACATATGGTAATGCGCTATTAATTAAGTAGTTGTCCCATGCATCTTACAGACTTAAACAAAATATGACCGCATAAATGCGCTGTTGAACCAATATTGACGGTTGATTCAAACATAGGTAATCAAGTACATAATGCATACAACAGAATCTGTCTCATTAACTATAAAAGCAAATCTGCACAATCCATAATAAATCTTGTAATTCATGACATTGACACTGCTAACTGATGCTTAAGACCGTCATACAAGTGACTAAAAACTGTATACCAAAAAACAACACCCAAATATGATATAATATATACATGTAACATAGATTCGAATTCCTATATATGGCTATATATGTACATCTGTACATTATTTATATATCCCAATCAAGTATATACAGGAAATTATTACATCGAAACTAGTGTGTATCCCTAAAAAAGTGCTGAATAAATTACCAGTGCAAATTAATCACCCAAAATAAATGTAACTAAAGTTTCATGTGTTTGTTTAAAAAACTGAACTGCTTGAAAAACCAAGGCAGTTCAACCCTAATAGGAACAGGACTACAGAATACCTAAAAATAGGTGTTGTTATATCAGAATTTCATATATATACATATACACGCGCAATATTTACATTTATATTCAACGTGCTCACGTAATGGTTCCTATATACATTTTAATGCAGATTTTTGTACGAAACTGGATATTCCTACAGAAAATTGTGCAGGTCCTCCGTTGCATTCAACCCGTTAGGTTGCTTACTGTCGAGCTTGATTATATATTGCGTTTCCAACCGGCGCAATAGTTTTTCGCGGTCACCCCCACGTCTTGGGGTAGCCACCGCGTCAATAACATAATAGGTGAGACATGATAAATCCCTATTGTGTTTGTTATTAAAATGACGCGCCACTGGATATGCTACATCGTGGTTAACTATTGCTCTTAGGTGCTGTAGTATCCTTACATGCACCTGTGCGCCGGTACTGCCCACATAGCGTAGGCCACATGTGCAAGTTAGGACGTATACCGCAAACTCTGTACGGCAGTTGTAATTGCCTTGGATGGGAAAATCGATGTTAGAAAATGGAGTGCGGTAATGAGTGGTATTCTGTCCAAACTTGCACGCCCGACAGGATGAACATTTGTGGAAGCCCTTCCTCCCAAACCTCTGATCAACAATTGGTAATTCAGGGCTGGGTCTTGACAATTTGCTGCGCATGCTGAACGCGCGCCTGAATGTAACCACCGGTTTTTCAGGTATAATGTCGCGCAGTACAGGATCTGTTTTTAAGACTGGCCAATGTTTGCTGATAATGGATTTTATTTTGCGATGCTGTTGGCTGTAGGTTGTTATAAGTCTGTTGGTATTAGGGGTTGCTTCCCTCTCTAGGGGTTTTGGCAGTAGCAACGAATCTCTGGTTCTGCCCTCGCTCTTTTTCAATGCAGTTGCAAGACACGTTTTACTGTACCCCCTTTCCTCAAGTCTAGCAAGCATTGCTGATGCCCCTTCCTCAAACTTAGCCTGGGTATTACATATGCGTTTGAGGCGAAGCAATTCCCCCAATGGGATGCTCATGATTACATGTTTAGGGTGACCACTGCTGGCATGAAGAATGCTGTTCCCAGCAGTGGGCTTTCTGTGGAGAGCAGTTACAATGTGATCATTGATAACTTGAATGGACACATCTAGAAATTCAGCAGTGTGATCACTGATGTTTGAAGTGAAAAATAAATTAAAATGATTATTGTTAAGATTATTGACAAAAACCTGAGCACTGCTGATATCACCCTCCCACACACAAAAAATGTCATCTATGAAACGCATCCAATATTTTACATGTTCAAAACCAACAACGCCTGGGAGTTCCCGCTCCTCCCACAGCCCCACGTGCAAGCACGCGTAGCTGGGAGAGAAGCAGGAACCCATGGCCACCCCACGTATTTGTCTCCATATATCCTTACCAAACAGGAAATAGTTATTATTGAGACACCACAATATTAGATCTGTAATCATTTTGTTATGGCTATAGTAAGCACAAGACTTACGTCCCAAGAAATGTTTGATTCCTTCAATGCCAGTGTCGTGCTCGATACATGTGTATAACGATTCGATGTCCAGGGTAATTATACACCAGTTATTCTGCCATGATATGGTTTCCAATTTGTTTAAAAAATCACCGGTGTCCTTGATGTAGCTGGGTAACCTCTGGACATGTTCTTGGAGATAAAAGTCTATGTATCTAGACACATTTTCACTTACACTGTTGATTGCGGAGATGATTGGTCTCCCGGGGGTAGGGGTCTGTCTTTTGTGAACTTTAGGGATCAAATACATATGTGGAATAACTGGATGCTCTTTAACCAGAAAATTGTACTCAGTAGAAGTGATCAGACTTTCTCTCTTATAGCCTGATAGCATTTTCTTAATATTATCTTTGGCTTGTTTGTATTGAACCCCGTTGCTGAGTACATAACAATTTTCGTTGTTTAACTGGCGTTTTGCTTCAGCGATGTATTGATCCCTTTGCCACACAACAATATTCCCTCCCTTGTCTGAGGGACAAACAATGATTTCTTGGTTCTTTGATAATTTATTCATAAGATTGTGGTATTCCTTGGTTGGAAAGTTGGCCGTATCTTTAGTTGAGTGGAATTTTTTATTTAACTTTTTCAAGTCTTCCACAATGCAGTCATGATAAATGTCCACCGCATCCTTTGGCATGACGGGGACAAATTTACTTTTGGGTTTGAAGGGGCTTTCCCCAGCACCTTTCTGACGGATATCAATTTCGCGCAGTTCCCTTTGGGTGTTGGGAACGTCTGTATTGCTGTTTTCCACTGTTGAAGAAGTTTTGCTGAGACCACAAAGGGTTATGAGCGTTCTCGCATCATTTGCAGGCACCAAATCTGAATCTAGCTCACTGGTGGCTTTTTTGTTAGAATCCATTGCACTAGCGTTGGATTTTGATTTGATGGCATAAAACTTTTGTAGTTTCAATTTTCTTATGTAGAGGTAGACATCAGCTCTCGTATTCGTGTAGTTAAATGAGCTTTCAGGGCAGAAGTTAAGTCCTAATTTAAGAATTTGTTCTTCTGCATTGGTCAACGTCACATCCGATAAATTAACTATTGTACTTGCGTTAATTATTGCTTGCTGGTTTGCTTTTTGAACCATTTCTTTTTTGGCCCTTGCGACACCTTTGGCGCGCTTTCTTCTTGCCCTACGCCTTGCGTTTTTCCTTTTCCTGCATTGTGTGAGCGTGTTCGTGGGCCCTGTGTTTGCATTTGCGCCTCCACTAAAAAATCAATTTCCTCGCCCAAATCAAGAATTTCAAGTGAGGTGTTGTCATCTGTGAGGCTTACCAAGGATCCACACGAGCTAGAAGAACCAGCTAGGGAAATGGTGTCCGTTGACGTTAGTTCCAAGTTGGCCGTTGCGGTACCTGATGTTTGATGAGACACCGTTGCTTTAGCTTTTAAGGCCGTTTTCTGAAGTTGCCGCTGCTTCTTTGCTTGATCGTATTTGCGAGCAAATGTATAGATCTGTCCGGTCTCATAATCATTGAGATCCCTTGCGAATTTGTTGATTTTCCGCGTCTTTATTTTTTCTTCGTGTTTTTTTAGACGTTCGCTGATGTCTTTTCGGCCTTTGCTAATTATTAATTGAGTTTCCGCGTCATTAAATGCATCCAAGTCTTTGTTGATTTGCACTATTTGTTCTAGTAGCGCTGCCCGATCTATAACGGCATATTTAATCAACAATTTGATAAGATTCATGGATGCCCCCAAATTAAGTTCTCCCCATATATATATGTCATCAGTGATGTCATCAGTGATGTCACTAACCATGTCATGAATGATGTAATATGTGACATCATCAGCAGTGGATTGCGGGTGCGCGATATATAGTTAGTGGAACTAACTATATATGAAATTTCAATGGTTTTGTGTGAGTGAAATAAGGTTTTGAAAAGGCTAATCCCTAACTATATATGGTCTATAACCAATGGTTTTTTCAGTGAATTTTCAAGGTTTTGTAAATGCAAATTCCTAACTATATATGGCCTATAACCTATGGTTTTTTCAGTGAATTTCATTGGTTTTTTAATAGCAAATATCAAAAGATGTAAAATGTCAAGTACGTGATAGGTAAAAACTTTTTCGTGTTTATGCACGCTGATGTGCTTTGAACGCTGCCCCCCTCCCCTCTTTTCTCTTAGTAGTACTCTCTCTTTGCAGATAGTGAAGAGTAGTTAACGCAGGCCTTTACCCCCGTTGTAATCCGTCGTGCCTGCTTGTCTCTCCATTTTATTGATTGTTATCCAAGCATTTACTGTTTTACAATTGATTCTCTTTGGTTCATTCTCTATTTACAAACAAGCACAAAGTCGCAATACTCTGTTTAGTCTTTGCAGATAGTGAAAAATCGTGTAAAAAAATAAAATTAATCGAGCAAAATCAGTAGGCCACTAATTGGATCTCTTTTTGACCTCGCTAAAATAGAAATATTAGGAACAACCCTTCATGAGAAATACGAAAATAGTGAGATGAACTGAGCTCCACACCATGAGGGCTGCAATACAGCTCGGCTCCGTCACCCACCCTGCCCAAAATAACGACAAACCCTATGCAAATATTAAAAATATAGACAACACACCAGCAAAGAAACAGGGTAAAACATTTTATTAAATAACTATTTACATAACTATTTTATACTTTTTATTGCCCGATCCGGCTAGCTCAATCGATCGAGCATGAAACTCATGCACTCTGATAGCAAGCGTTGCTACTGATGCTATGCAGACCAAAACTGTTTTTCAGTTTGTACATTTTTCTAGATTTTTCCATCCAAGGTTGGTTGAGTTTGTAGAACGATGGCTTCAGATTTTCAACATACGATGTGGTGGCGCGGACTGGGAGGGGGCGCTTCGCTCCTGCCCCCTCCCCAAGTAAGATTTTCATACGTGAAAGTACGTTAATGGTTTTGGTCCCTGAGTTGCTTCAATGTCACTGCCATTCTCAAATGGCATAAGTTCTGGATGTTGGGTGCCATAGTTCAGAGTTCTGAGCAGCGCTTGTAACACTGTCTGAAGCTTATTTCCACCTACTGCAGCTTCACTATTCTCAAAGTAAGTGAGTGTCGTTTGTGGACCTGACTGCATTTGAAAACAATGTGATATGGTACCTCCCTAAACCGCTTGACGGAGGCCCCCGAGGGGCGGTGTGATGGCACGAACTCGGAGAAGACGCTTGGCTCCGACCCCCTCCCCAAGTCTTATAGCACCGGTTTAGCCTGAGATCGCCCCCGACATAGGCGGCCAGCTCCCGGGGTCCGGCGGAACTTTTTGCCTTTTGATGACTCTTCTATTCTGGACCTTGTCCCACAATCCGTTTGACCTGAAGACACGCTGTAGTGGGGCGCCCCTTTACCGTTTTAGTTGCCATTCCGCCCGCTTTTGCTACACTGTGCCTCTTCCGCCATTCAGCTGTTTACCGCCCGCTCTTGCGACTACAGCGTCTCGCTCACCATGTAGTTGAGTTGCTCCCGCTCTTGCGATGCAACGATAGGCGACTGCCACAGGACTCTCAAAATGGCGGCCGGCTCTTCAGATTTGGGCGTGGTCCACTAAAATGGCCCTGGGACACCTTGGAACTCGGACGCTTCCCTGATAGGGCTTGGGTCCCATTCTCGAAAGCCTCCCCTCAGCCGTGAAGATTCTACAAAAGTCTTGGGGGCCCCCGACTCCCGCAGGCTTCTGGTGGGGAGCGGCTGCCATGTCTGCTCGTGGAATGGCCACGACGGAGCTACGAGATGGTAGTGCTCTCATGCTGACGCCAGCTTTAGTCTGAAACATCCAGAAACACTGTAGACTACCAATTTGATCAGTTCCGGTAGCGCCCCAACATGACCCGGTAGAGAAGAACTTGCCCTCCCCTCTTTGACTGATGGTTCTTGTTGCCTGTCCCCTCTGTTGTCATTTTACAGAACTTTTTGGACTGCTGAAAGGGGTTGTGTTCCGAACGCTGGTTGGTGGAGACATTTTGACTATATTCTTGACCTACGTTGTCGCGTAATGCATTATATGACACGCCGCGTTAGCGCACCCGGAAGTGATCCGGGGCGCGGCACGCAGCGCGTAACGTAAGCATAACAGGTCATGTGACTTGTTAATAAAACGTTTTATTGGTTCATTTTACTTTTGTTATTTTAATAATGAAAAGCTTGGTCATATGACCTAAAAAATACGCTTTTTATTGATTTCGAACTTTTTTTTTTATAACATATATGTTATAATATTCCAGGCTAATGTACTTTCCCGGAAAATTTACAACTGTCCTGCAAGTAAAATATATTCCTTTTTCGAGAAAAAGGGCGTTTCTTCGTTCCATGACGGAGCGGTTGAGTAAAAGAGACTCGGCCTGCTGTCTTAGTCGCCGATACGCCTGATTATCAGATTCTTATCGATCACTTTATGTTGCAGGAGTGGAAAACACAACTGCCCTTGACCATTTATCTTTACTGCGTTCCTACATATTATACCTTTTATCCGTCATGTAATTGGACTGCTTTATTTCACTTGCCTTTTACTGATTCGAAAACAGTGACTAAAAGTAAAAACTTTACCAATGTAAATACTACTACCATGTTTTGTTTTAAAAACCTTTATTGTGAAAATGTCAGTATACAAATACGGGCCTATAACCACGTGGGCCGGCCACGGAGCAAACTGAAATCGTATATGATGAGGAGACATTTACATTATAGAGGAACGTAACGAACGAGCCATTAGGTTGCAAGAACTAAGGTGTCTAACAGTTGCGGAATCGGTGGACGTACATTTTGTAATTAAAATACGACAGGGCCACTTACAAAAAAGTTATCTAGATATACATTTGCGTGCAAGTACCATGGGTGACGTTAATTCGAACTTTCAATAGTACAGTAATCAATAACACATCAGAACTTAATATCAATAGGGATGTCGAAATATTCAATCAATTCTCGTCCCCGCCCGCCATGAGCATCAAAACTGCATTCATATCTCGTGATATCAAGGTTGTTCAACCAATACACAACAAGGAGTTACGAGTCCCATTTATACCGGCGCCATTTTGGGCGAGGCCGGGCAGGTCCAAGATATAGTCAAAATGTCTCCACCAACCATCGGCCAGACCAGAACCCCTTTCGGCCCTTTATGTTACAAGATGGTGTCTTCCATTCAGAAAATATTGTTGGCAGCATTTTGAAAGGAAAGATAAACAGCCGTTCTCCTAGTGAGTCTCACATTGTTACATTTAGGAAGAATGTTGAAGAGTAATATGTGGAAAATCTGAAGCCATTTTCTACAAACTCTCAGTCAGCCTTGGATGGAAAAAAAAATCCTGAAGAATGTACAAACTGAAAACCAATTTTTGTCTGTATAGCATCAACAGCAACGCTTGAGTCTGCTTTGTGTCAAGCCGCCATTTTCATTCAATCAATAGCGTCCCCCTGCACACATTCAGGGACCTGGTCGTGTCTTCAGGTGAAACGGATTGTGGGACAAGAAGCAGAAAGGAAAAGGAAAAAAGTTCTGCCGGACCTCGGGAGCCGGCCGCCTATGTCATGAGCGATCTTTGGCCACACCAGGGCAATAGTGAAGCTGCAGCAGGTGCAAATAAGCTTCAGACAGTCTTACAAGCACTGCTCAGAACTCTCAACGATGGCACTCAACATCCAGGACTTGCCATCCGGATCTTGGTGCCTTGTGCTGGTTCCGACCTATTCACACATCGGTCCACTACTGACATCACCTCATAAGCCAACGGGGCACCCCACACCGACTTTCGGCGCAGCATTGTAGGATGGCCACACCAGTGCGGCAACTTGCTGGACACAACCTCGGTGCCATCCGGATCTCGGCGCGTTCGAGTCACTGTACCGCAAGAGTGACCGGAACTCAGCTGAACACGCCGTCTTTCGGCGCAGCATTGTAGGATGGCCACACCAGTGCGGCAATTTGCTGGACACCACCTCGGGCAATAGTGAAGCTGCAGCAGGTGCAAATAAGCTTCAGATAGTCTTACAAGCACTGCTCAGAACTCTCAACTATGGCACTCAACATCCAGGACTTGCCATTCGGATCTTGGCGCCTTGTGCTGGTTCCGACCTATTCACACATCGGTCCACTACTGACATCACCTCATAAGCCAACGAGGCACCCCACGCCGACTTTCGGCGCAGCATTGTAGGATGGCCACACCAGTACGGCAATTTGCTGGACACCACCTCGGTGCCATCCGGATCTCGGCGCGTTGTGCTGCCTTCGGCCTACTGTAGCCGCAAGTGCGGACGCAACTCAGTTGGACGGCGAGTGAAAAGATAAGGGGCGCCGCACTGCAGCCGAGGAGCCTCCATCTTGGGGGAGACGCACAGCCCCCACTGACTGACGCAACCTCACAGGCCAATGGGGCGCCCCACGCCGACTTTCGGCGCAGCATTGTAGGATAGCCACACCAGTGCAGCAACTTGCTGGACACTAACTCGGTGCCATCCGGATCTCGGCGCGTTGTGCTGCCTTCGGCCTATTCGCACATCGGTCCGCTACTGACGCCGCCTCACGTGCCAACGGATTTTCTACGCTTTTTGTAGCCCTATGCCGCATAACAGGTCATGTGACTTGTTTATAAAACTTTTCATTGGTTCATTTTATTTTTGGTTTCCTAAAGATGGAAGGCTTGGTCATATGACCTAAAAATAACACTTTTCATTGGTTTAGAACATTTTTTTTCCCAAACGATGAAAGCCCCACCTTGTTTCTGGATCATTCAGACTGAAGCTGGCGTCAGCATGAGAGCACCACCATCTCGTGGCTCCGTCGTGGTCATTCCGCGAGCAATCATGGCAGCCGCTCCCCACCGGAAGCCTGCAGGAGTCGAGGGCCCCCAAGACTTTTGTAGAATCTTCACGGCTGAGGGGACGCTTTCGAGAATGGAGCCCAAGCCCTAGCAGGCAAGCGTCCGAGTTCCAAGGTGTCCCAGGGCCATTTTAGTGGACCAGGCCCAAAACCGAAGAGCCGTCCGCCATTTTAAGAGTCCTGTGGCAGCCGCCTATCGCTGCACTGCAAGAGTGGGAGCAACTCAACAACATGGTGAGCGAGACGCTGTAGCCGCAAGAGCGGGCGCAACTCAGCTGGATGGCCACCACCTGGGGAGGCCCGTTCACGCTGCCTCCCCCACGCCCCCCCAGGCCGCCCCACGCCAATTTTCGGAGCAGCATTGTAAGATACCAAAACCAGTGCGGCAGTTTACTGGACATCACCTGGGTGCCATCCACATCTCAGCGCGTTCTGCTGCCTTGGGACTATTCGCACAACAGACTGCTACTGACGAGGCCTCCCTCCGCACCACCCGGGACGCCCCACGCTGTTTTTCTGAGCTGCATTGTAGGATCCCAAAAACCAGTGCGGCACCCAGGTGACATCACCTGGGTGCCGTCCAGAACTCAGCACGTTGTGCTGCCTTGGGACTATTCGCACAAAAGACAGCTTCTGACCATTGTTGCTTTTTTTTGTCAAAAATGTTTAAATGTTTTTACAGTTTTTGTTCCGTTCGTTATATTTAAAAGTTAATAAAGTTTTATAATCCTACTTTGTTGGAGTGTTATATATTTTTAAAAAATCGGGTGAATGGGGCCTTGAATCGGGTTATTGTCATGTGTGGGCTTTGCAAGTGTACTGCTACAGGATCGGACATTTCAAACTCAAATGCACGTTCTTTTTCTTACCTTTCCGAAGCATGGAGCGCAATAGCAGGCAGAGAAAGGGTGATGCAAGTGTTGAACACTGCCTGCCCTGGCAAGTTGCTGGCAGTGCCCCCCCCCCCCGCACGCTCCTGAAAGAGGACACACACACACCGCCGCCCCGAGTACTTCACAGATCTTTAAAAGACCATGCGCTTGTTCATGAGGCTTAAATGGTTTATCACCCCTTCTAGAACCCCTGCATCGACCCTCTGACGTTTCCTGGAAAAATTACCACGTAACACAATACCAAGCCTTGTCAGCTGAAACCCCCGAGGAATCGTGGGGCATATTATCAAGGGGGTTTATCTCCGCTTTTTTGGCTTTAAAAGCCAAGAAAGCGGAGATAAAATTATCTCCCTATTACCAAGCTGTCGCTAACACCAGTTAGTGACAGCTAAAAGGAGATAGCGACCATCTTGGGCCCGCTTTGCATGTCAGTGATATTTATCACTAATGACATGCAAAGTGGGCGTGCCAAGATGTTAGCGACTGGAAACAGTCCCTAACATCGCTATCTCCTATTACCAACTTTTGGAGATATTCGCGCTAAGCGCGAATATCTCCAAAAGCTAACACCTGACCTGAGCAGTTCTTAGCCATGTTATCCAATGGGAGGTGGATAACATGGCTAAGAGCATTTGCTCGATAATGCATGAATATCGCTGACTTTTCAGCGATATTCATGCATTGCGGCCGTTTTTTTTCGCATTTGCGATAAACCTTGCTAATGGAAAGGGGCGACCATTCGGTCCCCCCGAACGTATGGCGGAGTACCACGATCCCCCCAGGAAGCCATCTTGGGCGGGAGGCGCGTCTCGGCTGGTATGCCCGAAGCGGCGTAGCCGGGGCGCGCTCTTTTCCCGCCCTGGAGTGGGCTGGCCTAGACACTGACGCGGCCGGCCACGCCCTTGGGGGCAGGCAGGGGCGGGTTTACGCCCGCCCTGAAGACGGATAAAAGGAGCAACAAGCCAAGAAAGCATCCTCTTGTTCCTGTGCTCTAAAGCTGCACCTCCTCGCTGCACGTGAGCTCGAGACGGAACGAAGAGCCAATTTTGAGCGTGGTAATCCTTCTTTTTGTCTTACAGATACTCTGTCGGAGAATGCCTAAGAAAGTCGGAAAGCGAATGACTACCGACCAGATGCTGCGTGTACTCATGAAAGAAGTGACCGATCTGAAGAAACGGATGGCGGATAGAGACGGGGAAGGGGGACCGAAACGACCCTTGGCAGGAGCTGCTCCGGGAGGAAAAGGCAAGAGGCCCAGAAGGGGAGCAGCTGGGGGGGACATCCCGGTTCCCTGTGCCCCACTCGAAGAGCCAACTCCGGTGCCGGCAGAGGGGAATCCGATTCCCGTGGTGATCACCCCCGCGTCCGGGGGGGATATGCCGCCCGAGCTGGCAGCACAATTAGCAGCGTGGTTGGGAAAAGAAAGCGAGGGCGCCACGGCTGACGACGCACGGGTGTTGATGAAGCAACTGCGTGAAACGAGGGAGGCGGCGAAGGCATCATCGCCAGTTATCACGCCGGCTGCGGCAGTAGAAAAACCACCAGGAACAGGTCCAGCCGCAGATACAGCTTCCGGTTCAGGTAAGCGGCCATTGCCGATTGCGAGGGACGAGTCTGCACCGTCACGAAGGGAAAAGTTGGGTCAACATGTCCCTCTGGCTATTAAGGAGAAGATATGGGCAGATGAATATGTAAACATCTTCTCGTTGCTTACCGATCATTATGAGATGGAGCATGTTAAGAGCCAAAAGGAGCTCATGCATCCGAGTGTTTGGCGCGCAAAGATGGCTGCCTTTAAAGTTGATGAAAACATTGGCACTTGGGGGAAGGCGTGGGGAATTTTTACCTCCATCGTGGGCGAACGTAGACCTGAGTTGCTGTCCGAATTGCCGATATACCAGACACGGATCATGGAATATTCCGTATCATATGGGGGCAATCAGTGGTTCTGTTACGATAATATTTTTAGAAAAGCAAAGGAACACGATAAAAACTTAACTTGGGATTGTTACGATTCTGTTTCATGGTCAAAAATGGAGAGTACTGGTATGTTAAAAGTACCATTAGTAGGGAGTAGCGGGGGTGAATCCTCCCGCCAATATGCCGGGACCCCCTTTCGATCAGGTACAGGTAACGAGTACAACTCGAGGCCGAACGGCAACACAGGTAAAAGGGGGATTTGTTGGAACTTCAACAGAGGTAAATGTACGAGGCCCCAGGGGTCATGTAAATTCCGTCATGAATGTGGAGGGTGTGGGCAGCCATCCCATCCGGAGTCCATGTGCAGAGCCAAAACGGGTGATAACGGGGGGAGAGGAGGCGCCAAACAGGTCTAAAATAGTCCGAGGGGCGCCTTTACCTACTCCGGTTGATACCATGGCAATGATTCCTTGGCTCAGCGAATACCCGGATCACTCTTCCGCTGGGGTGTTGAGGAACGGGTTTTCATATGGTTTCCGCATCCCAGTGGGGGAGTTTCGGGGTGTAAGAAAATGTAAAAATCAAATATCGGTCTTGCAACATACGACCGTGGTACAGGAAAAGATTGGGAAAGAGGTTACTCGAGGTCGAGTCGCCGGTCCATTTGATGAGCCACCGTGTGCTAACTTTGTTTGTTCTCCTTTGGGGGTGGTCCCTAAGAAGGACCCGGGTGAGTTCCGACTGATACATAACTTATCAGCCCCACGTGGTCTGTCCGTAAATGAAGCAATAGACCCGGATGTGTGTTCGGTGCGGTACGCATCTTTCGATGAGGCCGTGGTCATGTTGAATCGCCTAGGGCCCGGGGCGCTGATGGCAAAGTCAGATATTGAGTCAGCGTTCCGGTTGCTACCGGTACACCCAGACGATCAGCGTCTCCTTGGTTTCATGTTTCAGGGTCAGTATTACATGGATAGATGTATGCCAATGGGTTGCTCTATTTCTTGTGCATATTTTGAACAGTTCAGTTGTTTTCTGCAATGGGTCTTCACAAGGAAGACCGGTTTACAGCATGTCATGCATTACCTCGATGATTTCTTGTTTCTTTGGGCGGCCGGGGGTCCCGAATGTGGACAGGCTTTGAATGAATTTTGTATTTTAATTAAGCATTTCGGTGTGCCATTGGCACCAGGTAAGACTGTGGGTCCCTCGACTTGCCTGGAGTTCCTGGGGATCGAACTCGACTCTGTGGAAGGTTGTTTTAGATTACCTAAAGAGAAGGTGATAAGATTCAGGGCTGCCCTGGAAGCTTGTATTAGCGAGTCCAAGGTCAGGCTGCATCAGTTGCAACAATTGGTGGGACAGCTGAATTTTGCCCTGAGAGTCATGCCGATGGCCCGCCCCTTTTCCCGCTCGATCGCTCAAGCCATGGTCGGCCTGAAGAAGGGTCATCATCGCACACGGTTATCGGCAGAGGTTCGTCAGGACATGCGCATTTGGTTGGCATTTCTGGCGGATTTCAATGGTCGAATTGTCTGGAACAAACCGGCGGTGTCCTCCGAGGAGCTGGGGCTGTGGACAGATTCGGCAGGGAGCACTGATTTTGGTGCCATATTCGGCACACGATGGTCAGCTCAAAAATGGCCGTTATGGTGGCATGAGTGTGGACTGACTAGTAACATTGCCTTTTTGGAACTTTTTCCCATTCTTGTGGCCCTGAAAACTTGGCCCGAAGGGTTCAGAGATCACTCTGTGGTGTTTTGGTCTGATAACATGACCGTGGTTGAGTGTATCAACAGCCAGGCAGCACGATGCAAATGGATTCTGAGATTGCTCAAAGAAATTGTGTTATTGTGTATGCAGTTGAATGTACTATTCAAAGCAAGACATGTGCCAGGGGTAATGAATAAAGCGGCTGATGCGCTTTCTCGTTTTCGTATGCAGGCCTTCTGGGGTTTTCTGCCCACAGCGGACCCGGTGGCGGCACACTTCCCCGAAGCTCTCTGGTCTCTCGGTGCCCCGAATTACAGAACCTCGTGGGAGGGAGTTTAGCACCCAGGACGAGGAAGGCATACCAAGGGGCGTTCCGTTCCTACTGGGCCTTTGTGGGGGATGCTAGGAGGGAGCTTTGGGGCCAGGAGGAAGTGGTAGTGGATTTTCTGCTGTCCTTACATCAGGCAGGCAAATCAGTGGCTACGGCCCAGAGGCATCGGGCCGCCATTTCCTTTATGGCAAGGGCTCATGGGATCCAGGACCCGACTGCGTCTTTCGTTGTGCAAAAAGCGCTACGTGGGTGGCAACGCCTTGAGGGTCGCAGAGTAGATGAAAGGCGCCCGATAGGTCTGGATAGGTTGGCTTTGTTGTTATCTGTACTTCCTGCAACCTGTTCATCCCGGTATGAAGCAGTGTTATTCCGAGCCGCTTTTGGGCTAGCATTCCATGGGGCTATGCGGGTGAGCGAACTAGTGGCAAGGAACAAGCAGGATACCATGGGGGGACTGTGCCGAGAGCACGTCCAAGTCAGGGGGGAGACAATGACTGTCTCATTTGTCAAGTCCAAGACCGATCAGGGTTCGATGGGGGACTGCATAATGATACGAAGGATTCCCGGGTCGTCCATGTGCCCGGTGGGTTGCGTTGAGGAATATTTAGCGCAAAGGGTGGCATCATGGGGGGGGACCTTGTTGAGACACGCTGACGCCACCCCACTGACGAGGTTTCAGTTTCAGCGGGTGCTTGCGATGTCGATTTCTGCCGCGGGCATGAACCCCGGCGAGTTTGGGACCCATTCCTTTCGGATAGGGGCTGCTACCGAGGCTACAGCCAGGGGTCTGAATGTCGATCAAGTGAAATGTGTGGGGCGTTGGTCCTCGAATTGTTATAAAAGGTATGTGCAGTTGCACATGTTGTGAAGCTGTAATGATGTACTCACGCTTCTTGTTTTTGTTTGGTTTCAGTTACGCGAGCCTACGAGGCGGGGCGGACTGTGCAGTCAACCCAACACCGGGTCAGCGGTCAGACATCACCGGCTGCGAAAAAGGAGGTGTGGGTCGTGGGCCACTCATACGTGAGGCGTGCCGCGGACGTATTCAAAGCAGGTGACATGATTCACGTGGCTGGGGAATACGGGTACAGTGTGTCCTTCTACGGAAAGGGCGGGCTCTGTATTGACCAGTTTCGATCATTTTTCGAGGGTTTGTTAGGGCGGACAAGGTCACCGCCGTCTGTAGTCATAGTACATCTTGGGGGCAATGATTTGGTGACCACTGGTAGACGACTTCTTCTTGAGGCGATGCTTTCCACGGTAAGTTGGTTAGCGAGAAGAGTTCCAGGGTGCACAATTGCATGGTCCCATATGATCCCACGGAAAGTGTGGCGGGGGGCTCTTTCGGTCTCTGCTCTGAATCATTCAGTAAGGAAAATTAATAATAAAGTGAGTAGACTGTTCCGTTCAAGTACACTGCATTCTATTTCGCATGGTTGTATTAAAGGGGACAGTATGTATTTGGGGGATGGTGTTCATTTGTCTCGAATGGGGAATGAGTTACTCATAGGAGACCTGATAGCTTGGTTGAAAACTTTAATACATGACCTTTAGGCAGGAGTGTTGTGGGGGGTCCGGATAGCCGGTCAACTATCCGGCCTGTGGCGGTAAGGTCATGATCGGTGAGCAGTAATTGGAGGATCCCTATGGGTGGGCGTCACCCATTACGGATGGGAGCGCTCAAGGGAGGTGGCCATTGGCCCCTCAACGGGGAGGCGGTACCTTCTAAGGATGGGCCGCCGAAAGAAAAGGAAAGGCGGTCAAGGCCCCTTCCTGGGTAGGAGGGGCTACAGCCCCCTCCTGGGGAATTTCCCGGGGCCAGGACATCTGCGACGGCAGATGTGGTAAGTTGTGTGGGGTTTGGGAGGGGGTCTACGCTACCTTCTAGATACCTCACACGTGTCCTCGGACGACCTTTAAATGGCGTCGAGTTTATTGGGGCCCCCGTCAAGTCAAGGGAAATTGGTAAATGCACTTGAGGTACACCTCTGTGCGGTCGCCCCTCACAAGTGAGGGGGATATGTCTGGTTTAGGGATCCTGACACCGGTTACGACCTTGCCGTTGGCCCTTAAACGTTAGGATGTACAATTTCAAGTTAAATGTTTTGTAGGATGTTAGTTCGGCTAGGAGAACCTTTGTATTAGAGAATATGTTAAGGTTAGCCAAACATCGCAATGTGGAAATGAAATTGTACATTAATATGAAACTGTTATTTTAATGTTTTAATTTTGTTTCATATTTTAATAAATACGGCCGGGAGGGTCACTCCCTCCCGTCTTCCAAAAGTTCAGAACCGTTTCCGGTGTCCCATCCTTGGGGATTGTGTTGAGAGGGGGTGGCGGGTATCTCAGCCATATGGAAAGGGGCGACCATTCGGTCCCCCCGAACATATGGCGGAGTACCACGATCCCCCCGGGAAGCCATCTTGGGCGGGAGGCGCGTCTCGGCTGGTATGCCCGAAGCGGCGTAGCCGGGGCGCGCTCTTTTCCCGCCCTGGAGTGGGCTGGCCTAGACACTGACGCGGCCGGCCACGCCCTTGGGGGCAGGCAGGGGCGGGTTTACGCCCGCCCTGAAGACGGATAAAAGGAGCAACAAGCCAAGAAAGCATCCTCTTGTTCCTGTGCTCTAAAGCTGCACCTCCTCGCTGCACGTGAGCTCGAGACGGAACGAAGAGCCAATTTTGAGCGTGGTAATCCTTCTTTTTGTCTTACAGATACTCTGTCGGAGAATGCCTAAGAAAGTCGGAAAGCGAATGACTACCGACCAGATGCTGCGTGTACTCATGAAAGAAGTGACCGATCTGAAGAAACGGATGGCGGATAGAGACGGGGAAGGGGGACCGAAACGACCCTTGGCAGGAGCTGCTCCGGGAGGAAAAGGCAAGAGGCCCAGAAGGGGAGCAGCTGGGGGGGACATCCCGGTTCCCTGTGCCCCACTCGAAGAGCCAACTCTGGTGCCGGCAGAGGGGAATCCGATTCCCGTGGTGATCACCCCCGCGTCCGGGGGGGATATGCCGCCCGAGCTGGCAGCACAATTAGCAGCGTGGTTGGGAAAAGAAAGCGAGGGCGCCACGGCTGACGACGCACGGGTGTTGATGAAGCAACTGCGTGAAACGAGGGAGGCGGCGAAGGCATCATCGCCAGTTATCACGCCGGCTGCGGCAGTCGAAAAACCACCAGGAACAGGTCCAGCCGCAGATACAGCTTCCGGTTCAGGTAAGTGGCCATTGCCGATTGCGAGGGACGAGTCTGCACCTTCACGAAGGGAAAAGTTGGGTCAACATGTCCCTCTGGCTATTAAGGAGAAGATATGGGCAGATGAATATGTAAACATCTTCTCGTTGCTTACCGATCATTATGAGATGGAGCATGTTAAGAGCCAAAAGGAGCTCATGCATCCGAGTGTTTGGCGCGCAAAGATGGCCGCCTTTAAAGTTGATGAAAACATTGGCACTTGGGGGAAGGCGTGGGGAATTTTTACCTCCATCGTGGGCGAACGTAGACCTGAGTTGCTGTCCGAATTGCCGATATACCAGACACGGATCATGGAATATTCCGTATCCTATGGGGGCAATCAGTGGTTCTGTTACGATAATATTTTTAGAAAAGCAAAGGAACACGATAAAAACTTAACTTGGGATTGTTACGATTCTGTTTCATGGTCAAAAATGGAGAGTACTGGTATGTTAAAAGTACCATTAGTAGGGAGTAGCGGGGGTGAATCCTCCCGCCAATATGCCGGGACCCCCTTTCGATCAGGTACAGGTAACGAGTACAACTCGAGGCCGAACGGCAACACAGGTAAAAGGGGGATTTGTTGGAACTTCAACAGAGGTAAATGTACGAGGCCCCAGGGGTCATGTAAATTCCGTCATGAATGTGGAGGGTGTGGGCAGCCATCCCATCCGGAGTCCATGTGCAGAGCCAAAACGGGTGATAACGGGGGGAGAGGAGGCGCCAAACAGGTCTAAAATAGTCCGAGGGGCGCCTTTGCGTAATAACAGACATAATAACTCTACATCAGCCTCTAACACATGTTACAGCAAATGCATTTATATGTGATGAAATTATCTCGCCCTTCTTTTCTGTATTAAGAGATATTTCATGTGTAATTTTTTCGCAAAATCTTTCATTTATTACATATGCTATAATGTTGAATGATTTCTATGCTTAAAGACATACAGTACCTATATTTTCATGTATTTCAAAATACGCCATTTCAAATGCAAATATGTATTTTGGGGTGGGTAATGTTACACATGCATCTTTTTGCTATAGTTTTTAGTAATTTGATGGACATAAATTCGTGGAGTGGGTGTCGCGTTCTAATCTAGGACCCCGATCAATACTGTGACGTTATGCCCCTATACGGCTATAATCCCTTTATACCCCTATAATGGCATAAACGATCAAGAGTGTTATTTCAGAAACTCGTCTCTGGCCTAACACGATCAGAGCCACATTTCAGAATCTCTTCCTCTGAAGCTCATTAGAGCAAATGACACAGCAGAAGCCGCTATCTAAGATTCCTAGATTACACTCCGAGTACTTCAACAAGATAAAACTCAGCAACCTGGGAAAACTCAGCTTGCTATGTTTTGATTAGTAATAGAACTCTAATGAGCACTGAGAGACGATCACTTCCTAGTGACATCTTTATTGACGTCTTATGTCCAAAAACGTACGTCAAACAAGGCACCTTTCAGTTATAAATATTACCAACGTTGCCTTAAGCAAACGCTGCCTCAACGACATCGATGATAGCGATGGTGTGGTGAACATAGGAGCAGAACAGCTATCCCTTACAGAGCCCAGCAGATGCAAGCTGCCCACGGATGCTGCCCCTCCTCCTCCTCGACGCGCTGAGAGAGACGCTGTCTTTTCTCTTGCCGAGAAAATCCAGCTCCGGCGTTTCCAGCCTACTCTTGCGAGTGGCTGGGATATCGAGTCCTGGAAGGAGAAACAAGACCTCCAACATTATATTCCAGAGGTATGGTGTTGACTAAACCCTTAGAGAGAATTCTTGAAGCAAACCTTGGCAAAACCAACTTAACTAAAACTGCTACTTACTTACTCCCTCCCACGTATTAGGCTTAGGTCAGGTACACTGGGGTAGGCGTAGTTAGAAGCACCAGTTGAGTACGTTAGCTGAATGTATATATAAATGTATATATTTTATTCATTTTAACCATTGTATGGCTAAGAAACCATATCAATGCTTTTACAGTATTATTTTGCAATCCTCATTTTACTGTACGCACTTTTTATAATGACAAGTCTTGAAATTGTGGCAATTCATTTCTCTTGCATGAGAAGAAAGACTGTTCAATAAATAATACCTTTTATTGAAACGCCCGTCTCTCTATTTCTCTGCATCTTGGTGAAAGTAATCTGCACAAGTGACTGAGTAAAATAACTGTCTATTGTTTCACACGACTCTAGAGGTTGACTCTTATTCTAAGGAGCAAAGTTGTCATGTTTATGCGGTTGTTGGAAAACTGAATCCCTTCTTGTCTGTACCAGGGAAGCTGATCACTTCCTATTCAGTCAAGAAAGTTTCCAGTGACCTCTGAGCTAGTTGGTAACAAACCCAATTAAGTTTGGCATAGTCAGTAGAGACCTGGAAGACCCGCACTTCTACGTCGATACTACTGTTTATGTTATTCCAATGCGCAGGGCCTATTGGGAAAATAGGAACTACACTACAAAATGAACAAATAACATTAAATACTGCATGCTTACAAATTGGGGCTGGATTAATTGACAAACACCCCAAGTCAAAAGTTTACCCTCAATTACTACCTGGCAATAAGTGGATCTTTTTCAGGAAGCAATTATCCAGGATTTGTACAATCTGAAAGAAACAAATCACAAGGATAATTTTACAAAGAATGAAAGAGAAGCCTTAAAGACCTTAATGGAGGATAAAACAATTGAAATCAAAACAGCAGACAAAGGCGGCAATATTGTGATCTGGGGGAAGGAGGCATATGTCACGGAAGCCCATAGGCAGTTAAATAACACTATCTATTATGAGCATCTGCAAACAAACCCATTATCTCGCATTAAAAGCGAGGTGGATTACAAACTCCTACAATGGAAAAGACTCGATTTATTGGATGAAGAAGAAGTCAGATACCTGACAGTAGATCACCCAGTCATGGCCACTGTCTACTTTCTCCCCAAAATCCATAAGGGGATGGACAATACACCAGGGTATCCAATTTTGTTAGCCAAAGGTTCCTTTTCGGAACCAGTGTCAAATTATATAGACTATTTTTTGAAGACCATTTGTGGAACAACTCAGGTCCTATATGAAGGACACAAGCCATGTTTTCAAAAAACTGAAACTAATTGAGTGTAAAGAGTCATACCAAATGATCACGATGGATGTGATCTCACTCTATACGACAATTGAAAATGATGCAGGACTGAAAGCCAATTACTACTTCCTGCATGAACGCAGTATTCATTTGAAAGAACACAATCAAATGCTTGATGACATGATGAGAATCTGTTTGACAGAGAACATATTCCTCTTTGGAGAAGAAATCTACAGGCAAAAAAGCGGCACTGCGATGGGCTTTTCCTTTAGTCCAAATTTCGCTTGCCTACTAATGGGATGATGGGAACATGAAGTGGCCTGGGACAAAAAACATCTAAAATTCGTGAAGAAGGTAATAAGCTGGACAAGATTCATTGATGATTTTTTAATCATATGGAATGGGACCAGGGAAGAATTCCAGGAATATTTTGACATCCTCAATGTGAGCTTGAGAAATCTGAAATTCACTTTTGAAATGAGCAACCAAAGGATAACATTCCTCGACATTGAGATTTATATAAGTGACAACAAGCTACAAACTACCCTCCACAGAAAAAGCACTGCAATAAATGCAACATTGCAGGCCTCAAGTTGCCACCAAACATCACTCAAGACCAGCATACCATACAGAGAGTTTCTTCGGATTAGGAGAATCTGCAGCGAACAAACGGAATGGGAAAAACATAGCAAGAATGCCAAAAAGAGATTCCAAAAGAGAAATTACAACAAAAATGTCATCATGAAAGGTTGGACTCGGGCCAGTGAAAAAACACAAGAAGAGTGTTTGAATGTAAATGAAACACCAAAAACAACTGAAGACCCAAAATCTGATGGCGAAATTAAACTAATTATGGACTATACACAAGAGTCAAAGACCATAATGTCTATACTGCGAAAAAAAACTGGAAAATTCTAAAATTGGACAACACATTGTCAAAAATTGTGGGAAACAATCCAACGGTAACTTACCGCAGAGCTCGCAACTTAAAAGATCAAGTAATTCATAGCCACTTTGGTACAACCAATCCCAAGGAGGGGTGGCTTCAAAAGAAAGGCTTTACGAAGTGTTTTATTTGCAAGGTGTGTCAAATAGCCAAATCAACTCAAGAAGTTCAAATGGCAAATAAAAAACCCTGGAAAATCTGTGAGCTTATCACCTGCAAAAGCAAATATGTGGTCTATTTATTTGAGTGCCCATGCGCATTAAGATATGTTGGGAACACAACATGTGAACTCAAGAAAAGGATCCTTGAACATGTGCGTACAACTAAGAGCAAGGACAAAAGCAACGCCATCGCTAGGCACATGGAAGTGGCACATCAAAGTGACTGGACAACCCTTAAATTCTATGGAGTGGAAATTGTCCACCAGAATGTGAGAGGTGGAGACAGTGAGAAAATTCTCCGCCAAAAGGAATTGCAACATATCATCAATGCAAGAAGCATGACCCCTTTCGGCTTTAATCAAGCAGAGGAATTATACATCCATCTTTGAACAATAAAGTTTTTTCAACATACAAAATCAAATATACACATAAAAAATTAATAATTCTAAGGCAAAGAAAATCAACAGTGACAAGCGGATTGCAATATGGAAAAGTAAAGCAGCATAATGGTTTCCTATTGACGCAAGCACGGATTGCCAAGAAGCGAGGTTGTTTCAAGTCAAAGCAGGAACTGTAGCAGACAAACACACCCCTTTAAACATGCGGAAAAAGTTAAATGGATGCAGGAAATCAAATTTAAGATACCAAAAAATGGGAAAAGGGGTTGTATATAAAATACATCTGACTCATGCCTTTAAAAGTGGCAATTTTGTACCACAATGAAATATCTGTGTAGAACTGTCTGTGTCAAAATGTTGAAATTAAATCCAAGAATTAAGATGCCATGTTATGCGGAGATTCAAAGACACCAAGATAAAGACATGTATAGCAAAACTGTTTTTGTTAAACACTCCCAAGTTTTGAAATATATTTTCATGTCGAGATTTTTCTATTTAAACAA
This sequence comes from Lissotriton vulgaris, assembly GCF_964263255.1. Classification (NCBI taxonomy): domain Eukaryota; kingdom Metazoa; phylum Chordata; class Amphibia; order Caudata; family Salamandridae; genus Lissotriton; species Lissotriton vulgaris. The sequence continues at coordinate 402,270,408 of NC_141689.1, forward strand.
ATGTGAACCCTTTCTAATGATGGAACTATATATAGCAGAAAGCCCAGCGGCAGTGGGCAGGTAGAGGAAATTATGTCATTCTAATCATGTGGTTGTAAAGGTTCAATACAAACATTCAAACCACAGCGCATTACCGTGAACAAGGCATTTGTAATGCCGAAACGCGAAGGATATTGCACGTCTGGGTCTACATGTGCAAAATGATTCTCCGGAATGAAAAAGAATAAAATAATCATTTTTTGAACCTGAATCGAGTGCGGCCCATTTTCTTGGGAGACCGGGGAGTTCTGCAAAAAAAAAATATATGTATATATATATAAATAAATATATATATATATATATATATATATTCACAGAAAAAAACATAGGTTTCACACCAGTTATAGTTAGTTGGACATTTTACTGACATAAAACCATTGAAATTCCCACGTTATAGTTAGTTTGACTGACTATGGAAAGGGGCGACCATTCGGTCCCCCCGAACGTATGGCGGAGTACCACGATCCCCCCAGGAAGCCATCTTGGGCGGGAGGCGCGTCTCGGCTGGTATGCCCGAAGCGGCGTAGCCGGGGCGCGCTCTTTTCCCGCCCTGGAGTGGGCTGGCCTAGACACTGACGCGGCCGGCCACGCCCTTGGGGGCAGGCAGGGGCGGGTTTACGCCCGCCCTGAAGACGGATAAAAGGAGCAACAAGCCAAGAAAGCATCCTCTTGTTCCTGTGCTCTAAAGCTGCACCTCCTCGCTGCACGTGAGCTCGAGACGGAACGTGAGCTCGAGACGGAACGAAGAGCCAATTTTGAGCGTGGTAATCTTTCTTTTTGTCTTACAGATACTCTGTCGGAGAATGCCTAAGAAAGTCGGAAAGCGAATGACTACCGACCAGATGCTGCGTGTACTCATGAAAGAAGTGACCGATCTGAAGAAACGGATGGCGGATAGAGACGGGGAAGGGGGACCGAAACGACCCTTGGCAGGAGCTGCTCCGGGAGGAAAAGGCAAGAGGCCCAGAAGGGGAGCAGCTGGGGGGGACATCCCGGTTCCCCGTGCCCCACTCGAAGAGCCAACTCCGGTGCCGGCAGAGGGGAATCCGATTCCCGTGGTGATCACCCCCGCGTCCGGGGGGGATATGCCGCCCGAGCTGGCAGCACAATTAGCAGCGTGGTTGGGAAAAGAAAGCGAGGGCGCCACGGCTGACGACGCACGGGTGTTGATGAAGCAACTACGTGAAACGAGGGAGGCGGCGAAGGCATCATCGCCAGTTATCACGCCGGCTGCGGCAGTAGAAAAACCACCAGGAACAGGTCCAGCCGCAGATACAGCTTCCGGTTCAGGTAAGCGGCCATTGCCGATTGCGAGGGACGAGTCTGCACCTTCACGAAGGGAAAAGTTGGGTCAACATGTCCCTCTGGCTATTAAGGAGAAGATATGGGCAGATGAATATGTAAACATCTTCTCGTTGCTTACCGATCATTATGAGATGGAGCATGTTAAGAGCCAAAAGGAGCTCATGCATCCGAGTGTTTGGCGCGCAAAGATGGCCGCCTTTAAAGTTGATGAAAACATTGGCACTTGGGGGAAGGCGTGGGGAATTTTTACCTCCATCGTGGGCGAACGTAGACCTGAGTTGCTGTCCGAATTGCCGATATACCAGACACGGATCATGGAATATTCCGTATCATATGGGGGCAATCAGTGGTTCTGTTACGATAATATTTTTAGAAAAGCAAAGGAACACGATAAAAACTTAACTTGGGATTGTTACGATTCTGTTTCATGGTCAAAAATGGAGAGTACTGGTATGTTAAAAGTACCATTAGTAGGGAGTAGCGGGGGTGAATCCTCCCGCCAATATGCCGGGACCCCCTTTCGATCAGGTACAGGTAACGAGTACAACTCGAGGCCGAACGGCAACACAGGTAAAAGGGGGATTTGTTGGAACTTCAACAGAGGTAAATGTACAAGGCCCCAGGGGTCATGTAAATTCCGTCATGAATGTGGAGGGTGTGGGCAGCCATCCCATCCGGAGTCCATGTGCAGAGCCAAAACGGGTGATAACGGGGGGAGAGGAGGCGCCAAACAGGTCTAAAATAGTCCGAGGGGCGCCTTTGCCTACTCCGGTTGATACCATGGCAATGATTCCTTGGCTCAGCGAATACCCGGATCACTCTTCCGCTGGGGTGTTGAGGAACGGGTTTTCATATGGTTTCCGCATCCCAGTGGGGGAGTTTCGGGGTGTAAGAAAATGTAAAAATCAAATATCGGTCTTGCAACATACGACCGTGGTACAGGAAAAGATTGGGAAAGAGGTTACTCGAGGTCGAGTCGCCGGTCCATTTGATGAGCCACCGTGTGCTAACTTTGTTTGTTCTCCTTTGGGGGTGGTCCCTAAGAAGGACCCGGGTGAGTTCCGACTGATACATAACTTATCAGCCCCACGTGGTCTGTCCGTAAATGAAGCAATAGACCCGGATGTGTGTTCGGTGCGGTACGCATCTTTCGATGAGGCCGTGGCCATGTTGAATCGCCTAGGGCCCGGGGCGCTGATGGCAAAGTCAGATATTGAGTCAGCGTTCCGGTTGCTCCCGGTACACCCAGACGATCAGCGTCTCCTTGGTTTCATGTTTCAGGGTCAGTATTACATGGATAGATGTATGCCAATGGGTTGCTCTATTTCTTGTGCATATTTTGAACAGTTCAGTTGTTTTCTGCAATGGGTCTTCACAAGGAAGACGGGTTTACAGCATGTCATGCATTACCTCGATGATTTCTTGTTTCTGGGGGCAGCCGGGGGTCCCGAATGTGGACAGGCTTTGAATGAATTTTGTATTTTAATGAAGCATTTCGGTGTGCCATTGGCACCAGGTAAGACTGTGGGTCCCTCGACTTGCCTCGAGTTCCTGGGGATCGAACTCGACTCTGTGGAAGGTTGTTTTAGATTACCTAAAGAGAAGGTGATAAGATTCAGGGCTGCCCTGGAAGCTTGTATTAGCGAGTCCTAGGTCAGGCTGCATCAGTTGCAACAATTGGTGGGACAGCTGAATTTTGCCCTGAGAGTCATGCCGATGGCCCGCCCCTTTTCCCGCTCGATCGCTCAAGCCATGGTCGGCCTGAAGGAGGGTCATCATCGCACACGGTTATCGGCAGAGGTTCGTCAGGACATGCGCATTTGGTTGGCATTTCTGGCGGATTTCAATGGTCGAATTGTCTGGAACAAACCGGCGGTGTCCTCCGAGGAGCTGGGGCTGTGGACAGATTCGGCAGGGAGCACTGGTTTTGGTGCCATATTCGGCACACGATGGTTGGCTCAAAAATGGCCGTTATGGTGGCATGAGTGTGGACTGACTAGTAACATTGCCTTTTTGGAACTTTTTCCCATTCTTGTGGCCCTGAAAACTTGGCCCGAAGGGTTCAGAGATCACTCTGTGGTGTTTTGGTCTGATAACATGACTGTGGTTGAGTGTATCAACAGCCAGGCAGCACGATGCAAATGGATTCTGAGATTGCTCAAAGAAATTGTGTTATTGTGTATGCAGTTGAATGTACTATTCAAAGCAAGACATGTGCCAGGGGTAATGAATAAAGCGGCTGATGCGCTTTCTCGTTTTCGTATGCAGGCCTTCTGGGGTTTTCTGCCCACAGCGGACCCGGTGGCGGCACCCTTCCCCGAAGCTCTTTGGTCTCTCGGTGCCCCGAATTACAGAACCTCGTGGGAGAGAGTTTAGCACCCAGGACGAGGAAGGCATACCAAGGGGCGTTCCGATCCTACTGGGCCTTTGTGGGGGATGCTAGGAGGGAGCTTTGGGGCCAGGAGGAAGTGGTAGTGGATTTTCTGCTGTCCTTACATCAGGCAGGCAAATCAGTGGCTACGGCCCAGAGGCATCGGGCCGCCATTTCCTTTATGGCAAGGGCTCATGGGATCCAGGACCCGACTGCGTCTTTCGTTGTGCAAAAAGCGCTACGTGGGTGGCAACGCCTTGAGGGTCGCAGAGTAGATGAAAGGCGCCCGATAGGTCTGGATAGGTTGGCAATGTTGTTATCTGTACTTCCGGCAACCTGTTCATCCCGGTATGAAGCAGTGTTATTCCGAGCCGCTTTTGCGCTAGCATTCCATGGGGCTATGCGGGTGAGCGAACTAGTGGCAAGGAACAAGCAGGATACCATGGGGGGACTGTGCCGAGAGCACGTCCAAGTCAGGGGGGAGACAATGACTGTCTCATTTGTCAAGTCCAAGACCGATCAGGGTTCGATGGGGGACTGCATAATGATACGAAGGATTCCCGGGTCGTCCATGTGCCCGGTGGGTTGCGTTGAGGAATATTTAGCGCAAAGGGTGGCATCATGGGGGGGGGGACATTCTTGAGACACGCTGACGCCACCCCACTGACGAGGTTTCAGTTTCAGCGGGTGCTTGCGATGTCGATTTCTGCCGCGGGCATGAACCCCGGCGAGTTTGGGACCCATTCCTTTTGGATAGGGGCTGCTACCGAGGCTACAGCCAGGGGTCTGAATGTCGATCAAGTAAAACGTGTGGGGCGTTGGTCCTCGAATTGTTATAAAAGGTATGTGCGGTTGCACATGTTGTGAAGCTGTAATGATGTACTCACGCTTCTTGTTTTTGTTTGGTTTCAGTTACGCGAGCCTACGAGGCGGGGCGGACTGTGCAGTCAACCCAACACCGGGTCAGCGGTCAGACATCACCGGCTGCGAAAAAGGAGGTGTGGGTCGTGGGCCACTCATACGTGAGGCGTGCCGCGGACGTATTCAAAGCAGGTGACATGATTCACGTGGCTGGGGAATACGGGTACAGTGTGTCCTTCTACGGAAAGGGCGGGCTCTGTATTGACCAGTTTCGATCATTTTTCGAGGGTTTGTTAGGGCGGACAAGGTCACCGCCGTCTGTAGTCATAGTACATCTTGGGGGCAATGATTTGGTGACCACTGGTAGACGACTTCTTCTTGAGGCTATGCTTTCCACGGTAAGTTGGTTAGCGAGAAGAGTTCCAGGGTGCACAATTGCATGGTCCCATATGATCCCACGGAAAGTGTGGCGGGGGGCTCTTTCGGTCTCCGCTCTGAATCATTCAGTAAGGAAAATTAATAATAAAGTGAGTAGACTGTTCCGTTCAAGTACACTGCATTCTATTTCGCATGGTTGTATTAAAGGGGACGGTATGTATTTGGGGGATGGTGTTCATTTGTCTCGAATGGGGAATGAGTTACTCATAGGAGACCTGATAGCTTGGTTGAAAACTTTAATACATGACCTTTAGGCAGGAGTGTTGTGGGGGGTCCGGATAGCCGGTCAACTATCCGGCCTGTGGCGGTAAGGTCATGATCGGTGAGCAGTAATTGGAGGATCCCTATGGGTGGGCGTCACCCATTACGGATGGGAGCGCTCAAGGGAGGTGGCCATTGGCCCCTCAACGGGGAGGCGGTACCTTCTAAGGATGGGCCGCCGAAAGAAAAGGAAAGGCGGTCAAGGCCCCTTCCTGGGTAGGAGGGGCTACAGCCCCCTCCTGGGGAATTTCCCGGGGCCAGGACATCTGCGACGGCAGATGTGGTAAGTTGTGTGGGGTTTGGGAGGGGGTCTACGCTACCTTCTAGATACCTCACACGTGTCCTCGGACGACCTTTAAATGGCGTCGAGTTTATTGGGGCCCCCGTCAAGTCAAGGGAAATTGGTAAATGCACTTGAGGTACACCTCTGTGCGGTCGCCCCTCACAAGTGAGGGGGATATGTCTGGTTTAGGGATCCTGACACCGGTTACGACCTTGCCGTTGGCCCTTAAACGTTAGGATGTACAATTTCAAGTTAAATGTTTTGTAGGATGTTAGTTCGGCTAGGAGAACCTTTGTATTAGAGAATATGTTAAGGTTAGCCAAACATCGCAATGTGGAAATGAAATTGTACATTAATATGAAACTGTTATTTTAATGTTTTAATTTTGTTTCATATTTTAATAAATACGGCCGGGAGGGTCACTCCCTCCCGTCTTCCAAAAGTTCAGAACCGTTTCCGGTGTCCCATCCTTGGGGATTGTGTTGAGAGGGGGTGGCGGGTATCTCAGCCATATAGCAAGGTTTATCTGCGATAAAAATCGCCGATGTGCGGCGATAATTTTTGTCTCTAAACAAGTTAGAGACAAAAATTATCGCTAGTTGTTGGTAATATGCCCCCGGGTTTTTGCTTGCAGAAATCGGGAGGCGGGAGACTAGCACTGAAATCAGTAGTCTCACGCCTGAATCGGGAGGGTTGGCATGTCTGGATTCTCTACAGCTGGGTCCATAAACTACATCCGCAGGGCTAGGTGATAGCCTGGGACCGGCCTGGCATCTAAAATGGCTGCCGTGCACGACAAAATTGTGGCATTGGAAAAAAGGCAAGATGGCGCAGACAATGTTTATCAATAAGGATTCATTTATAACAAAATATTTTATCGCACTGACAAATTGGCGGTCAACACTTCCTGATTTCCATCGAATCGAACGTTAACAGACGTCACGCAGCAAAAAAAAAAAAAAGCTCACGCACAGCCGCTGGAAGACATATATCAACATATATGAGCCTCCTCAGCCACCCTCAGAAAACATAAGGGATTAGGATACGTCTCCCGCACCCCCTTATACCTAGTAATTTAATTAAAATAAGCACAAAATGGCGAATTCCCGTTTCGCTACCAGTTTGCGGCCCAGTTCGCGGCTCGGGAAGCGCTTCTACCGTGAAAAATACATATTTTTTTTTATTTACCCCACGGGACCCTTTAATAACCCCAACAACATTCCTAGGGGGTCAAGAGGGGTATACCTTGCCCCCTTTCATTAAATTCCCCCTTCGTTTTTCACCTCTTCTTCTCTCTCGATCCTACCGAGAGATAAGATGGCGGCCGCTCCGGACTGTTTAGAATGTTGACAGACACCGGGGAGCCAATCAGCTTCGCATCGCAAAGTTCAGTTTCGCGAAAAGTAAGCGGACCGGAGCGCAGCCCGGAGCGCTGTTACAGATATATATCTTGTTTTGAACGTTAATTTCTCAAAATCCACTGGAGCACATATATTGAGACCTAGCAAAGGCACATCGGGCTAACAGTCCCTACAATTTTGCCAAGTTTCGTGCAAATCCATTCAGCCGTTCGAGCTAAAAGTGAGGCCAAAGGCCCTATGGAAATTAACATGGGAAAAACGCGTTTTGGGACCCCCCTCTTTTCTCGGCCCCCCCTTGACGAAACCCCCCCAAATTTTCAGGGGCTGCTCAGACACAAAATGTGCCATTTTCCTGAAAATTTCAGCCGATTCCGTCCACAAACGCCAAAGTTATTAGACATAGAATTTTCAAAAGTTCCATAGACAAAAAATCCTAACTATATATACCTACTGGCGAGACGCCAGTAGGTAATATATATATATATATATATATATATATATATATATATATATATATATATATATATATATATATATATATATATATATATATTACCTACTGGCAGTCGCCAGTAGGTATATATAGTTAGGATTTTTTTGAATAGGGATTTCTGAAAATTCTATGTTGAATAACTTTGGCGTTGAAGGACGGAATTGGCTGAAATTTTCAGGAAAATGGCACATTTCGTTTCTGAGAATCCCCTGAAAGTTTGGGGGTGTTTCATGAAGTGGGGGCTGAGAAAAAAGGGGGTCCCAAAACGTGTTTTTAACATTGAGTTTTCCATAGGGCGGTTGGACTCACTTTTAGCTTGAACAGCCGAATGGATTTCCACAAAACTTGGCAAAATTGTTGGGACTGGTAGCCCGAGTGCCTTTGCTAGGTCTCAAGATATGTGCAATAGTGGATTTTTAGTAATTTAGGTTAAAAAAAATATATATATCTGTAAGCGCGCCCCGTTACGCGCACCGGAGAGCGCTCCGGCATCGGTACGTGACTTGCGCGCGGAAAGCTGATTGGCTCCCCGATGTCTGTAAACATTTCAAATAGTGTATGTTTAATGATTGTTCTTTTTGTTGTTTTTTTTTTGTTTATTTTTATTTACATAGCAACATGTAGGTACCAATGCAGAGTCTAAAAATAAATAAACACTGTCTCCTTTGTAGATATCTTGCAAGTTGTTTCAGAAGGTATTGAGTTATATGGAATTCATACCAGAGTCTGTCTGGAAAGCAGAAACAATATGGAGGCAGGAGAAGATAAAGAGATGTTAAATGCACATTGGAGATAATATAGTTGGAGAAAGAAAGTAACTATGAGCAAACTTACTATGTAACACAAAAAAGTTGTACAGTATATTTTAAGTCTCACTTTATATTATATCTATTTTGGTACTATTTCATAATTTACATATAAAAAAGAATAATGTCTCAAACAATTTTTAATTTTAAAATTTTAATTTATTGTTCAGATTTTTCAAAATCTAAAAGAATTTGTAACATCAATTCTTCAGGTATGTCCTCCTTTTCATTCCATGATTCATATTCTTCTACACATTCAATTAATTCTTTGTCTAATGTGTCATCCAAAAAGTCATTTTCATCATTTTCTTCATTTGGATTGTTTTCAATCTTTATTTGAAAGGAAATATGATTTTCTTTCTGTTGTGCTTTCATTATTTTGCTGTAGATTGCATAAAAAACAAATATATCAGTAGAGATAGGTTACTGTTGGGTTAAAGTTCAGGCAGGTACTTGTGAGTTTTTAACAGTGAAGTTATCTTTGGGCACTGTATGGATTCAGACAGGAAGTAGAACTATTAAAAAGTGCCTGTGATGAAGACTAAGTAAATTCATAATTATACCATAGAAGCCTAACTCAATCCATAATTATAACAGAGAAGCCTATCTCAATCTCTAACTCTTACAGAGGGACAGTATATAACTATCTGAAAACGTTTTCACAAATTACCATAACATAGTTCTCATTTCAAATTTTTAAAATAACTTCTTACCTTTCAAAAAGAAGTTTAATTTGTCAGTGAAAATGCTCTTCAAATGTACTTCAGGAAGTAGTAGTCAAAATGGCTGTGTTTCTCTCTCTTTCTTTATATATATTCAGGTACATAACCAATCAAATGTCATGATATAATAGTAGAAAACGAAAGTCACATTTTAATTGGTTGTCAATTATAACACTTAATATGTGTTTTTACCTCAGGATATTTAGTCAGGCCTACAGCATAAATGTCTCAATGGAATTCCATCAAATTTGGGTAAATGGTAGGGACTGCTATGTAGTAGGGCCTATTCTATATTTGTTGAAAGTGTCTCAAGTTGTTTTTCTGTAAATTACTTTCCCACGTTTATTTATCGAGCCCTTACCGGTTCGCGCACCGGTACGCATACCGGCAGCGTTACGGGAGTCCTCCATTTTGTGTTTTGGTAGAATTGAGACACAAGATGGAGGGCAAAGAATGTTCGGAATGGGTAGAAGGGGGCACGGTAGTCACTTCCTGACCCTCTAGGTTTTCTGAGGGGGGCTTAGGACGCTCATATAGGCAAAAAAAAAAAATGAAAAATTTCGCGGGGGAGCGCTCGGTACGCGCACCGGTAAGCGTACCGGGGAACGTACTTTGGTAAAAAATAGTGAAAAAACTTAGAAAAAGATAAATGTTTAGAATGATCAGAGGTAGGGTAGCTCTGAAAAGAGCTATTGGGTTCTGTGGCTGATTTAGGTACCTTCAAGTAGGTTACAATGCACAGTCTTAAATTCAGGAGGAATATTCTATTCCCCTCATCTGAAAGTGCATACCATCTCGTCTGTAGATGTCTTGCATGTTGAAACGCAAGTTATTGTTGATTATTGAACCCATTCCATAGTCTCTCATGTAAGCAGAAACAGATTTATTCACATGTTTCCTTGATTTCTCAAATTGTGGACAAAATTGGTTGGACCAGTTTCATTTCTGTCTTTGGCATGTATTGGCATGTATTGGAATATACCAAGGAAGTTTGGGGAAAAAGTGTCATCAATTGATGAAAGGTGTCCTTTAAAAGCATTTCCAGACCAACCCCAGTCATAGTGCCCAAATCATTTCCACCACAGTGCACTATTAAGAGGTCAGGGTTTGGCAGATGCATAAAAAAATTATATTAAAAACATATAAAATATATTTTTCATTTAAAAGAATAATACATTTTACAGCTTTTGATATTTGCTATTAAAAAACCATTGAAAATTCATATATAGTTAGGGATTAGCATTTATAACACCTTATTTTACTCACACAAAACCATTGAAATTCGCATATATAGTTAGTTGCACTAATGTCACTGACCATGTCATGAATGATGTAATATGTGACATCATCAGCAGTGGATTGCGGGTGCGCAATATATAGTTAGTGCAACTAACTATATATGCGAATTTCAATGGTTTTGTGTGAGTAAAATAAGGTTTATTAAATGCTAATCCCCAACTATATATGGTCTATAAACTATGTTTTTTCATTGAATATATATATATATATATATATATATATATATATATATATATATATATATATATATATATATCTTCAATGAAGAACAGACACAGCCAGCTCCAATTTGCAACCAGAGCGTCCGAAGCACCACAGCACAAACAGGGTCCAACACTCGTTTTCAGGTAGGTTTTATTATTCTTTCAACACCATTGTGCAGACAAAAAGAGGACAGTCAACGCGTTTCGGGGGTTGCCTTCGACTGGACCATAGAGTCCTGCAGTCCAAACAGTCCATTTAAAGTGCAAAGTGCTTAAAGTCCCTTCTTCATTACCATTAAAACAGACTAGACTGTTAACCCTTAAAATCACTTATTTTTCAGTGGCCATTTTAGACTTTCATTTATGTACACAGTTTTATGAGCAAAGACACATATAGGTGAAGTACCCTATGACAGAAAATGGCAAGTCAAACCTCTTTTGAGCAAAATCACTCCCATCATGACTTCTTAGTTAAAATTCAAATTCTCAAAGGTTACATAAAAGTAAGGGAAGTAGGTGTGGGGTACCATGTATTCCTAACAGCTATATCAAACAATTTCAATAATTCATAGCAAGCATCAAGAAATTAATCATTAATGGCAAGATAGGGGAAGGTAAAAGTAAAAGTAAAAGTAAAAGTGAAGAGTGGACGGATTGAGGGGAGAGATGACAGTTATCCATCAGGTCAGTCAATCAATAATACTACAAATAAAGTGGCAAGTGCAATGTGCAAATTATCATATGTAAACATATTATGTACAAATAACGTTAGTGTGCAAAAACGTATTCCAATCCTTGACCTTTCACATATCCCTTCTCAACCAGGTTTCCCCCACCAATCTATATACACTGAGAAGCCGGGGGTGTAAAGTAGCCCACTATCTGTTTTACGATCAAACTAAAGTAGACTTACACAGACAGTACATAGTGAGCAACAGAATAAAACCACCTCATTCAATGATTCAGTTAACTCTACCCTAACATAATGCCATTAAGTGTAAACATCTAAATAATGCTCACATGGTCATTGTCCTTATTTGATAAAACAATTTTTACTCAATTATATAGGACTTTTAGTCATTTTCCCTCTTAAACCTTGGATTGTTTACTCTCTCATCCAGTTCGATCAACAATATTTCCACGTGTTGTCCAGAGATAATTATTCTATAAATGTACATACAGTTCTGCGTCCAGATTATGTCCAAAAGGATTCTCTGTTCCTAGTGCCAAGATGAACCTTGATTCTGCTCTTCTTAGGTCTAAGGTTCTATCTCCTCCTCTTTCATGCTGCTTAACCAGTTTTGCACCATAAAATTTGAGTTCTTGGTTATTGCTAGAATGCTTCTCCTGAAAGTGTTTGGCCATTGGGTAAGCGAGATCCTGATTCTTGATCGCCCTAAGGTGTTGTAATATACGTAGCTTCAATTTATTTTATGTACTGCCTACGTATAGTTTTGGCATGGACATTGTAGGACGTATACTACAAATTTGGATTCACACGTTATGTGATCTGTGATTTTTTCTATGTTTCCATTTTGTAGTTCATATGAGAGTGTGTTTTTGCCATGTTCACAGGCTTTGCATTTAGAGCATTTCCAGAAGCCAGGTGTTGTAAGCCAGGATTTGTTGCCTTTCTCATTCTGTGGATTGATGGTAGGTAGGTGGCTTTGTGTGAGGATATCACCCAGAGAGGCTGTCTTTCTGTAAGTTATTTGTGTAGTTGGTGGAAGGGTTTTTTTCAATGAATCATCTAACATCAGGATTTTCCAATGTTTCTTTATGATTTTTTTAAGACTTTGATGTTCTGCGTTGAAATCTATGATGATGCGAGTTGTTTCTTCGTTTTCCACCTTCTCCATTGTTTCCAGTAATGTGGATTGTGGTCTTTCCTGAATTTTTGTCTTAGCCTGTTCAATGACCTCCATAGGATATCCCCTTGCCAGAAATCTGAGACCAGTGTCTTCAATAGTTTGTTCTATATCCTTTGGTTCTGAGCAGTTTCTTTTTGTGCGGAGCATCTCTACATACGGGATGCTCCACTTTAGATGGTCCGGATGTCCACTGCTAGCATGAAGAACACTGTTAGTAGCAGTGGGTTTCCTATGTATTTTTTTGCATATATATATATATATATATATATATATATATATATATATATATATATATATATATATATATATATATATATCCTGTTCCAACTCCTACTCTCGGCAAACGTGCAGAGTCCTCGACGTAGGTACAGACCACAAATACTGCGATAAGTTTTAATTCAAGGGTGGTTTATTGCTCTTCTGTCCCCAGCATGACGCGTTTCGGCTGCAACACGGCAGCCTTGATCACATGACTAGAAAGAACCAATAGGTGTACTTATATACTGTGAATGCTCCCAATCGGACTTGAATGCAACCTAAACATGGAAAAAATACTGTGTGAACGGAGCAATTATTTACAATCCCATCGACAATGTACAATGGTCTAAGTGAAAAAAAAGGCAAATTCATTTACATGATAAAATATCTGTCTATGTAAACATCTTATAAGGCAATTTAATATATTTACAAACTATTTACAAATAAATATATCTTTTCATACTAATGCCTATGGTAATAAAGTGCATTGCCTATCATGATCATGGTTTGCTCCAGTTCATGTCTTTGAGTATTACAGAGTTGCAAAAAAGTCTCACATCTAGGGAACGTGCAATATATGTTTATAAAGTGCATTTTTAGTGATAATGTGCAAAATTGTGCTAGTTAAAACCGAGTGCTGTACTCTAATATTTTAAGGGAGTGCATTGGTGGTGGCACGCTAATTTAATCTCTATTTATGAAGAGTTACATGCCACCCACTAACAGAAGTAAATGTGTGTAATAATTACAGTGACGTCAGAAAACCTTTTACAGACAACGTATAAAGTAAGGCACAACGGAAACATCATGGCATAGTGCCTAACTATTTGGCCAGAAAAGCTACAGCATGGGGTACATTCTGGGTCTCAACAGGTATCCTCAGTTAACATTGTGGCATAGTGCCCTTTTCAATTGTTCAACCGGCAGCTTAATCCCAACGGATGATTATTAATAGTTGGAGTAACTGGGTGGCTGATGAACCATACTGTACTGTTACCTCTAGAGGAAACAATAAAGATCCTCCCCCGTGTTCAAACCGTTTGGGATTCTGGTGTCGAGTAAAATGATGTATTTACTCTCTAGTTGCCTTAACGCCTTCTCCCTGTTTCCCCCTCTGATGTTTTTCGGCACCGCATCAATGATGAAATATCTCAATTCATTTAAGTTCTTATTATGGACCAATTCAAAATGCCGGGCTACCGGATAGTTATTATCTGAATTGACCACAGCCCGTAGGTGTTGTAGGATGCGGTTAAAAGCTTGCAGTTTTGTGCTCCCAACGTACCTGAGTCCACAGGTACACTGGAGCACATATACTGCAAAGTCCGTGCGGCAGGTGAAATGATCCCTGATCTTAATGGGAGTGGGGTCAAGAGCAGAGCAATACTCACTGGTGTTTACACCAAATTTGCAGGCCCTGCAAGATATGCATTTAAAAAAACCGCATTTATTGGAGATACGATAGGGTTTAATTGTTACCTCCGGACTGGATTTAACCAGTATATCCCTCATGGAGGGAGCTCTTCTGAACACCACCCCTGGTTCAGCTGGTATGAGGGGGGCCAGAGTGATATCAGTCTTCAAAAGAGGCCAATGCTTTTTCAGTATACCCCTCACTTTTTTGTGGTCTTCATTGAAGGTGGTTATAAGGCTGATGTTGTTAGTCTGGGTCTCCACCTCCCTCTCAACTGGAATAGCGGTAACATCCCCGGTGATGGATGATAAATAGTTATCCCTGTTCAGGTGGTTGGCTCTATCTTTTGCATCTAATAAGAGAGCCACATCATAACCTCGGGCACAGAATCTTTCCAGTGCCTCACCTTGGCATCTTTCCAAGTCTGATGGGGTGCTGCAGATTCTCCTCATCCTAAGAAACTCCCCATACGGGATGCTTCTGATTAAATGGTTAGGATGGGAGCTGCTCGCGTGCAGTATGGCGTTGCCCGCTGTAGCTTTTCTATGCAAGCGAGTGTTTACTCTCCCATTCTCAATATAAATCTCTACATCGAGAAACTGGATGACCTGAGTACTAATCTGTGAATATATATATATTACCTACTGGCGATAGCCAGTAGGTATATATAGTTAGGACCTAGCTACCATAGGAAATCCGCAACATTCTATTGGGAATAACTTTGGTGCCGGTTGAGGAATTTGCCTGTAATTTTCCAAAAGTTTGGCCAGCTCCACTGAGCTCCTTCCTTGAAAGTTTCGGGGGGATTCATGAAGTGGGGGCTGAGAAAAAAGGGGGGTCCCAAGACGTGTTTTCCCCATGTTAATTTCCATAGGACGGTCTGACAAGTCTACAGCCCGAAAGCTGAACGGAATTACAACAAACTTGGCAAAATTGTAGGGACTGGTACGCAGAGGTGCCTTTGCTATGTTTGGTGAAAATTGCTCCAGTGGGTTTTATGAAAATTAACTTCAAAAACACATATATACCTGGGTGGAGCCTAACCACACATCTCATCGTGAGATCTGATTGACTGTCTGCAATTCATCCAAGAAGTGTTGGCAGCCATCTTGGGACCAATATACATGATAGCACCTCATTAAAAAGCATTGTAGTTAATAGAGGGTTTTAGGACTTTAGTTACATTATAAATCATTTGTTGATGGTACCATACTCCTTTTAGGAATTGTGGTGTGTTCTAAGGTGATTTTACCATGTGAAAAAGCCTTCTGCTGGGATACCATGAATCATGTTTGAAAGAAAACTATTATCTCATGCTTTTCCCACAGCGGATTGGAAGGGGATCTATAAGCTAAACTGAAAGCATATTTTCTGTAAATTCACTTTATCTTTCTCAGTCATATGAGAATTAAGTCTGACATTCTCAGTAAAACATGTCCATCCAACAGGGACAGAGACTGTCAGTTGATTCCTTTGTGTTCTACAGCAGCCTCCTAGAGTGTTCTAAAGCACAACTAGAGCGCTAACAGTCCTACTTATTACAAAGGTATGGCACACCTGAAGCAATCTTGATTGGAATAAAGTGGTAACTCTTATAACATTTAATTTAAAAAGGAACAAAATGAGGGGGTATATTTTGCCATAGAAAGTATGATTAGTTCTGCAGAAAGAAAAATTAGGGCACATTTTGAGTGACTTCTCAAATCCTCTTCCATTTCATAAAAAAATTCTGACATGCAGTCTCCCAAGATGGCCACCAGAGACAAAAGAGCCCAAATGTTGCCCAAACATCACCCAGATGTAGTCCAAGTATAGCCCAATGACAGAATGTCCCAGAGTGTTCTAAAGAACAACTAGAGCGCTAAAAGTCTTACCTATGACAAAAGTATGGCACACCAGAAGCCATCTTGATTGGAATGAAGTGGTAAGTCTGAAAACATTTAATTTAAAAGGGAACAAAATGAGGGGGTTCATTTTGCCATAGAAAGTATGATTAGTGCTTCAGAAAGAAAAATTAGGGCACATTTTGAGTGACTTCTCAAATCCTCTTCTATTTCCTCTTCCTCTTCTATTTCATTAAAAAAACTCTGACACGCAGACTGAAACATGCACTTTGAATACCAGCAGCAGACTTCCCTGGTGAGCAGTAGCTTTACTACAGTGATCTAATGAGCAACTAGAGTGCTTACATTCAGAATTTATGGCAAATGTGTGACACATCTGAATGCCTTCTTGATGGAACCAAAGTAAACAAACATTGAAAATGCAATAGATCTCGCATTCGTTTAAGTTAAAGCCATTCTGTTTGTAATGAGGTGGCTTTTTAGCTTTGCTTTTATTAGTGTTTTTAAAACTTTCATGTAAATAACATGCATATGTATGCATATATGTATATGTATGCATGCATTTATATTTGTATTTATATAGATATGCAGATTATATATGTTTATATATGTATGTATATATATATATTCACTGAAAAAACCATAGGTTTCACACTAGTTATAGGTAGGAATTAGCATTTAAAAAACCTAAGAAATTCACTGAAAAAACCATAGGTTTCACACCAGTTATAGTTAGGAATTAGCATTTAAAAAACCTATTAAATTCACTGAAAAAACCATAGGTTTCACACCAGTTATAGTTAACTGGAAATTTTACTGTCATAAAACCATTGAAATTCCACGTTATAGTTAGTTGGACTCACTATAACTTGCGCGTGCAATGCACTGCTGATGACGTCACATATTACATCACTCATGACATGGTCAGTGACATCACTCATGACATCAATGATGACACCATCCAGTGAATGTGTGTCTTTCTGAAAAATAAATATGTTTTATATATGTATATGTAAAGGTCGATGGAATAATAAATGTTTAAATAAGTGTCTAAAAAGATATTTTTAAAAAAAAAAAAATATTGGTTAACTGGCTTATTAAGTGTATCTTAGTGAATACATATATTAGCGAGTAATGTTTAAATATTTAAATATATGTATCAGTGTTTCACTTTGTGTATAAGTGGCTTCATGGGTTGGTGAGTAGCTACATGTGTGTGTATATGGGTTATTAGATGTTTTTTTAGTATCAGTATGAGTGTCTGTATGGTTTGGTGGGGGTATTACTTAGCAAATAGATGCATCAATGACTGACTCACTGTTTGTATGTGTTTTGAAGACAGCATATGTGCAGGACTGTATGGGTGGATGAGTGTGTATATGTGTGTGTTAGTGAGTGAATGGCTGTCTCACTAGTGTCTTTATCAGTAACAAGATATGTTTTAATCTAGTATATGTGAGTATTGGTGTATATAAGGGAGTATATGAGAGAGTGAGAGATTGTAAGAGTTCCTTTTTAAATAAGTATGTGTTTCTATAAGTGATTGTTTAAGTGAGTAAGTATGTGTAAGTTTCCTTAGAAGTAAGGTAGTAGTTTGTGTATAGTTGTATATGCAAATAAATGGATGTTCAATAGTTTATTTGCATGTGTGAGTAACTTTTGGATGACTGTCGGTGTGTAACAGGATGTATAGGTGTATCACTACATATGATGAGTGAGTATATGTATGAGTGACTATATTGAACTGTTGGTGAATGAGTGGATGTGTATATAGATGGTGTATTTCTGAATTGGTTGTTGTAACTGGTATGGGTATCTCAATTTTTTTGAAAATGTTATTTTCTATTTTTGAATATGTGTTTCAAGGGTTACATTACACTGAAAGGAGGTCTGTCACTCTGTCACAAGGATGGTGTCATCAGTGATGTCATGAGTGATGTCACTGACCATGTCATGAGTGATGTAATATGTGACGTCATCAGCAGTGCATTGCATGTGCAAGTTATAGTGAGTCCAACTAACTATAACGTGGAATTTCAATGGTTTTATGACAGTAAAATTTCCAGTTAACTATAACTGGTGTGAAACCTATGGTTTTTTCAGTGAATTTAATAGGTTTTTTAAATGCTAATTCCTAACTATAACTGGTGTGAAACCTATGGTTTTTTCAGTGAATTTCTTAGGTTTTTTTAAATGCTAATTCCTAACTATAACTAGTGTGAAACCTATGGTTTTTTCAGTGAATTTCAAAGTTTTTTTTAATGCTAATTCCTAACTATAAGTCTCACTTTATAAGTAAGACTGTTAGCGCTCTAGTTGTTCTTTAGAACACTCTGGAACATTCTGTCATTGGGCTATAGTTGCGCTACATCTGGCTGATATTTGGGCTACATTTGTATTTTTTTGTCTCTGGTGGCCATCTTTGGGCTACATTGGGCTACATTGGGCTACATCTGGGCTCTAACATATATATAGCCTAATGTAGCCCAATATATATTTTTTTAAAGTTAATTTTCTTAAAAACCACTGGAGCATATATCTTGAGACATAGTAAAGGCACATCGGGCTACCAGTCCCTACAATTTTTCAATTTTTTTTTTGTATATTGTTTTTTTCTTTTTTTTTTTCGTCCTGGAGCGCTCCTGGTGCGCGCCCCGGTGAGCGCCCCGGAAAGCGTAGTATTTTGAAGCGCCCCGTTGCGCAAACCGGGAAGCGTCCCGTTAGCGCCAATGTCGCGAACGAAAACATGATCGTGACGTATCGCGTAGCCGCGTCCGCGTGATACGCACGGCGTAAACGCACTCGGAAGCATTCGACGCGCTTGCGCGATGCGCCCCTAGGCGCGCCCCGGGGCGCGTAGCATAAGCGCGTCGGGTCATGTGACCTGAAAATAACACTTTTCATTGGTTCAGGATCTTTTTTTTTCCAAATGATGAAAGCCCCCACCTTTTTTCCTTATTCTACCTTTGTGCTTTGAGAGAGGTAGACCTGCAGTTATATCAGTCGAAAATGGCTACATTAGCTGCAGCTGCTGGATCTTCTGGACCACCACCACCACCACCACCACAAGGACCTCCACAACTTTACAGTGGTGGAGATCAAGAACAGGAGGAGGATGAGGAGGAGGAGGAGAGTAGACTCATCCGAGAGGACAATATTACCTACAAACCAAAAGAGCACATCATCTGTCAATTTTTTTCAATCCCCAATGACAAAAAAAAGTAAATGCACCTAAGGCAACCTGCTTAATCTGTCATCAGGAGATGTCAAGGGGGAATCCCAACAAAAAATACTCCTTCGGCAACAACACGATGATCAGACATATGCTTCAAAAGCATCCAAATAACTATGCTAGGTCAGAGGTCAGGGAACTGGCCAGAAACCCTGTCCAATCTTCTGCCAGCATCTCCCAAACTAATTTTTCCACCCCATCGGGACCAGAAGTTAGGGAGATATGCTCCACCATACAAACCAAATTTTCCAATTTTAAAATTGTTTGTATTTTTTATGGACTTACAATATGCTATGGAGAGCAATGCATCACACTTATTAATCGTGCTTGGGATAAACACAAGTGCCCAAGGAAACATTAATTTGTTCCGCCTTTTTTTTTGCTCCTGTTGAGCCCTTTAGAATTCCCTGTTTTTGTTTCTCCCCTTAAAAAATACAAAAAACAATAAATGTTCAGAAAAGCAAAAAAAAGAAAAAAATGTAAAAAAAACAATAAAAAAATATAAAACAACAAAAAGAATAAAAAAACAGTTCTTTTTAGAACTACCTCCAATTTATGTCATTCTTTTTTCCCCATGGTACGCTTCATGGTGCGCTCGCCGGTGCGCGTACCGGGTGCTCCTCCCGCGCACATCGAAAAAAATATATATATTTTGCCCCGTGGGGCCCTTTTATGGCCCCCACATCAAACCTAGGGGGTCAGAGGGGGTCTACTCTGCCCCCTTATGGTCATTTCCCCCTTTGTTTTTGCCACCTCTTGTGTCTCGATTTTACCGAGACACAAGATGGCGGCCGCTCCGGACTGTTTCGAATGTTTACAGACACCCGAGAGCCAATCAGCTTTCCGTGCGCAAGTCGCGTGTCGCGCCCGGTGCGCTCCCCGGAGCGCTGCCATAGATATATATATTTTTAGAACCTAAATTACTCAAAAACCACTGGAGCACATATCTTGAGACATAGCTAAGGCACATCGGGCTACCAGTCCCTACAATTTTGCCAAGTTTGGTGCAAATCCATTCAGCCGTTCGGGCTAAAAGTGAGTTTGACCGCCCTATGGAAATTAACATAGGGAAAACACGTTTTGGGACCCCCCTTTTATCTCGGCCCTCGCTTGACGAATACCCCCCAAACTTTTAGGGAAGGACCGGAGCTTGACGAGGCAAATTTGAGGATATTTTCAGGCAGATTCGTCAACCGGCGCCAAAGTTGTTCCAAATAGAATTTTGAGATTTTGCATTGAAAAAAATCCTACTATAACTACCTACTGGCGACCGCCAGTAGGTAATATACACATACATATATATAAATGCATATGCATATATATGCATATATATATATATAGGTGTATATGTGTGCGTGTAGAGAGAGGTAGTAGAGAGTGAGGAGTAGAGAGTAGTAGAGAGAGAGTAGTAGAGAGTGAGTATTAGAGAGTAGTAGAGAGTGAGTAGTAGAGTGAGTAGTAGAGAGTGAGTAGTAGAGAGTGAGTAGTAGAGAGTAGTAGAGAGAGAGTAGTAGAGAGTGAGTAGTAGAGAGTAGTAGAGAGTGAGAAGTAGAGATTGAGTAGTAGAGAGTAGTAGAGAGTGAGTAGTAAAGAGTGAATAGTAGAGAGAGAGTAGTAGAGAGTGAGTAGTAGAGAGTAGAGAGTAGTAGAGAGTGAGTCATTTGAGATGTCATCAGTGATGTCACTGACCATGTCATGAATGATGTAATATGTGACATCATCAGAAGTGGATTGCGGGTGCGCGAAATATAGTTAGTACAACTAACTATATAGGAGCAATTTCAATGGTTTTGTAAGAGTGAAATGTCCAGCTAACTCTAACACCCCTAAAACTTATAGTTTTTTGAGTGAATTTTAAAGGTTTTTTAAATGCTAATTCCTAACTATATAAGGCCTGAAACCTATGTTTTTTTCAGAGAATATATATATATATGTATATATATATATATATCGTCTCTCACGATGTCCTGTTTGGAAGGGAGCTTTTTCCAGGGGGTGCTCGTGTCAAGGCCAGGGCAATGCCTTGAAATTTTATCTTTCCACAAGAATAAATACCACGGCAAACCTCTTGGCTGTTTAAGATGTTATTTATTGCAGACCATACATTGCCTCCTATGCGTTTCGAACCGAAGTTCCTTCTCAAGGTACACGTGTTTCGAACCGAAGTTCTTTCTTACGGTAGTCTGTAACAATTTGTCCCTTTTCCCTCTCTGTATTTATAGTGCAGCACCTCATAACGTTAACGGTGCATTGTGGGTAACGTAGTTCACGTCATTTGTTTTTTTTGACACAACTCTATTAAACATACATATTATACTTACTGACACATTGCCATGCGAGGTGGTGTCACTCTGTGACTAGATGTAGTTTCATTTGCAAACCATATGCGCCAATTCAAGGTTGAGTCACTGCGCAAAGCTGATTCATAAAAATTATTAATCATTGGTCACTAATACCATATTATAATACATTTTTCGGGATCGCAGGTATGAGACTAAGTGTCATAAGGGACTATCCTTTTGTCCGGAAATACACCAGGACTCAACTGAAACAGAAATAGACCTGTATAAGTATTTGAGAAAACTGAAGTTGAAAAAATTATTTTCAAGGAGAGCATGTACGACATCAAATGATCAAGACCAACTTACCCAGATGGAAAGTGCGGAAACATATAATATTACGGAAATGCCGTACTTGAGGACTGCTTATGAGCTGGCTAATGAAACAAATGATTCCCAGATAAAGGACACTCAAGTATTGGAAGAAATGGGGATACAAACCAACAAACGAAAACCTACCCTATTCAAAAATAAGTCAAAGTTTTGTCCCACTCTCCATCCTTGGAATAAAATCGACATATTCTATGACCTTGTCTTGGGAGAACTGGAAACCATGCAAAACATCTCGAATAGAAACATCAAGGAGAACTTAACCAAGAAAGAGCGTAATGTGATAGGAACGTTTAAAGACAATAATGCAATTGAAATCAAGCCAGCCGATAAAGGCGGGAATATTGTAGTAATGGAAAAACAACACTACATTGAAATGCGCCAGTTGTGAGGAAAATAATTACAAAGTACTAAAGAAGAATCCCACACAAGAACTAATGGCAGATCTAAACAAAAGACTGTATATATGGCAAGGCAAGTGCCTATTAACAGATGAAGAAAGAACATTTCTAATGGTAGACAATATAATCACGCCAATGATTTACTTTCTTCCGAAAGTCCACAAAACATTGAACAGGCCTCCTGGATGTCCAATAATCTCAAGTTGTGGGAACCTATATGAAAATGTATCAACTTATATGGACTAATTCCTGGCCCCACTGGTACCAACACTCAGTTCCTATATCCAGGACACCAAGGATTTCCTGCGCACTATTACGGATACAAAATGGCAACCAACATACTTTCTGGCTACAATTGATGTGGTGTCACTATACACTTCCATCGACCATGAAACAGGACTACAAACGATACAGTACTTTTTGAATCAAAAACCAGTTAGTGAAATGTAACATTCAAAAATGATCTTTGAGATGATACCATTGTGTCTTTACAACAATATCTTTCTTTTCAACAAGAAAATCTACGCCAAATGCTGCGGTATCGCAATGGGAGTTTCCTTCTCTCCAAGCTATGCGAATCTCATGATGGGGTGGTGGGATAGGAATGTAGCTTGGAGAGAAGAAAATGACCATCACATGATGAATGTAGCCTTATGGCTAGGCTTCATCGATGACTTATTCATATTATGGAAGGGGACATAAAGTGAATTTCAAACCTTTATAAAAATCCTCAATGAAAATTATGTGGGCCTAAGTTTCACCTACATCATAAACTCTAGGGAAATAGAGTTTTTAGATACAAAGCTCTACATAAAAGATAACCGTATGCATGCAACAGTACACAGAAAAAAGGCAGCTACCAACAGTCTTTTACATGGACTAAGGTTCCACCCACAAACTCTAAATAAGAGCATTCTGTATGGAGTACTGTTGCGGATGAGGAGAAATTGCTCTGAGGATCAAGAAATGGAAGACAAATTTCTGGAGACAAAGAAACGGTTCATGCAACGTGGATATAAACATGCGGATATAAAGAGAGGAGAAATCAAAGCCAGAACAAAGACAAGGGCTAAAACATTGATAAACAAGAAAAAGAATGAAGGAAGAGAAAGAGTGAGTGGAAACACAAATCACGATCAATGTGATGCAAGTAAAACAACTCATTCAGACAATGATCAGCCACGACTAATAATCACTTACACCAAAGAGAGCCACAAAAACCGGAAATACTGTAATGTCCTGAAGAAAGATCTGGATATAGGAAAGAAAATAGGGTAGTGACCATATGGCTGAGATACCCGCCACCCCCTCTCAACACAATCCCCAAGGATGGGAAACCGGAAACAGTTCTGACTTTTGGAAGACGGGAGGGAGTGACCCTCCCGGCCGTATTTATTAAAATATGAAACAAAATTAAAACATTAAAATAACAGTTTCATATTATGTACAATTTCATTACGACATTGCGATGTTTGGCTAACCTTAACATATTCTCTAATACAAAGGTTCTCCTAGCCGAACTAACATCCTACAAAACATTTAACTTGAAATTCTGAAATTGTACATCCTAACGTTTAAGGGCCAACGGCAAGGTCGTAACCGGTGTCAAGATCCCTAAACCAGAAATATCCCCCTCACTTGTGAGGGGCGACCGCACAGAGGTGTACCTCAAGTGCAACTACCAATTTCCCTTGACTTGACGGGGGCCCCAATAAACTCGACGCCACTTAAAGGTCGTCCGAGGACTCGTGTGAGGTATCTAGAAGGTAGCGTAGACCCCCGCCCAAACCCCACACAACTTACCACATCTGCCGTCGCAGATGTCCTGGCCCCGGGAAATTCTCCAGGAGGGGGCTGTAGCCCCTCCTACCCAGGAAGGGGCCTTGACCGCCTTTCCTTTCCTTTCGGCGGCCCATCCTTAGAAGGGACCGCCTCCCCGTTGAGGGGCCAATGGCCACCTCCCCCGAGCGCTCCCATCCGTAATGGGTGACGCCCACTCATAGGGATCTTCCAATTAGTGCTCACCGATCATGACCTTACCGCCCGACCAAAATTAAATACGACAATTCTAAACTAAATGACTAATTTACTTAAAAGACAGTAACAACAACAACTTTATTAAAAGTATGCTTACTGATCAACACTAGAGCAGGATTACTTTATTTTGCAAAACATACCACAAATTGACCATTCTTTATTGCATATTCAAAGTTATCACGATAATAATCCGAACCTGCAAACAAAATTAGAGTTACCACATCAAACTTTATCCAAAACCACTTGCTGTCCTCAGGGGCTGGTGGGTGGGTCAAAATTGGCTCTTCGTTCCGTCTCGAGCTCACGTGCAGCGAGGTGGTGCAGCTTCAGAGCACAGGAACAAGAGGATGCTTCCTTGGCTTGTTGCTCCTTTTATCCGTCTTCAGGGCGGGCGTAAACCCGCCCCTGCCTGCCCCAAGGGCGTGGCCGGCCGCGTCAGTGTCTAGGCCAGCCCACTCTAGGGCGGGAAAAAGGCGCGCCCCGGCTACGCCGCTTCGGGCATACCAGCCGAGACTCGCCTCCCGCCCAAGATGGCTTCCCGGGGGGATCGTGGTACTCCGCCATACGTTCGGGGGGACCGAATGGTCGCCCCTTTCCATATGGCTGAGATACCCGCCACCCCCTCTCAACACAATCCCCAAGGATGGGAAACCGGAAACAGTTCTGACTTTTGGAAGACGGGAGGGAGTGACCCTCCCGGCCGTATTTATTAAAATATGAAACAAAATTAAAACATTAAAATAACAGTTTCATATTATGTACAATTTCATTACGACATTGCGATGTTTGGCTAACCTTAACATATTCTCTAATACAAAGGTTCTCCTAGCCGAACTAACATCCTACAAAACATTTAACTTGAAATTCTGAAATTGTACATCCTAACGTTTAAGGGCCAACGGCAAGGTCGTAACCGGTGTCAAGATCCCTAAACCAGAAATATCCCCCTCACTTGTGAGGGGCGACCGCACAGAGGTGTACCTCAAGTGCAACTACCAATTTCCCTTGACTTGACGGGGGCCCCAATAAACTCGACGCCACTTAAAGGTCGTCCGAGGACTCGTGTGAGGTATCTAGAAGGTAGCGTAGACCCCCCCCCAAACCCCACACAACTTACCACATCTGCCGTCGCAGATGTCCTGGCCCCGGGAAATTCTCCAGGAGGGGGCTGTAGCCCCTCCTACCCAGGAAGGGGCCTTGACCGCCTTTCCTTTCCTTTCGGCGGCCCATCCTTAGAAGGGACCGCCTCCCCGTTGAGGGGCCAATGGCCACCTCCCCCGAGCGCTCCCATCCGTAATGGGTGACGCCCACTCATAGGGATCTTCCAATTAGTGCTCACCGATCATGACCTTACCGCCACAGGCCGGATAGTTGACCGGCTATCCGGACCCCCCACAACACTCCTACCTAAAGGTCATGTCTGAAAGTCTTTAGCCAAGCTATCAAATCTCCTATGAGTAACTCGTTCCCCACCCGGGACAAATGAACACCATCCCCCAAATACATACTGTCACCAGTAATACAACCATGCGAAATAGAATGCAGTGTATTGGAACGGAACAATCTACTCACTTTGTTATTAATTTTTCTCACTGAATGATTCAGAGCAGAAACAGAAATAGCCCCCCGCCATACTTTTCGTGGGATCATATGGGACCATGCAATTGTGCACCCTGGAACTCTCCTCGCTAACCAACTTACAGTGGAAAGCATCGCCTCAAGAAGAAGTCGTCTACCAGTGGTGACCAAGTCATTGCCCCCAAGATGTACTATGACTATAGTCGGCGGTGACCTCGTCCGCCCTAGCAAACCCTCGAAAAATGACTGAAACTGGTCAATACAGAGTCCACCCCTTCCGTAGAAGGACACACTGTACCCGTATTCCCCAGCCACGTGAATCATGTCACCTGCTTTGAATACGTCCGCGGCACGCCTCACGTATGAGTGGCCCACGACCCACACCTCCTTTTTCACAGCCGGTGAAGTCTGACCGCTGGCCCGGTGTTGGGTCGACTGCATAGTCCGCCCCGCCTCGTAGGCTTGCGCAACTGAAACCAAACAAAAACAAGAAGCGTGAGTACCACATTACAGCTTCACAACATGTGCAACCGCACATACCTTTTATAACAATTGGAGGACCAACGCCCCACACATTTAACTTGTTCGACATTCAGACCCCTGGCTGTAGCCTCTGTAGCAGCCCCTATCCGGAAGGAATGGGTCCCAAACTCGCCCGGGTTCAAGCCCGCAGCGGTAATCGACATCGCAAGCACCCGCTGAAACTGAAACCTCGTCAGTGGGGTGGCGTCAGCGTGCCTCAACAAGGTCCCCCCCCATGATGCCACCCTTTGTGCTAAATATTCCTCTACACAACTCACCGGGCACATGGAGGACCCGGGAATCCTTTGTATGATTATGCAATCACCCATCGCACCCTGATCGGTCTTGGACCTGACAAACGAGACAGTCATTGTCCCCCCTCTGACCTGAACGTGCTCTCGGCACAGTCCCCCCATCACGTCCTGCTTGTTCCTTGCCACTAGTTCGCTTACCCGCATAGCCCCATGGAATGCCAGCGTAAAAGCGGCTCGGAATAACACTGTTTCATACTGGGATGAACACGTTGCAGGGAGTATGGATAACAACAGGGCCAACCTATCCAAACCTATCGGGCGCCTTTCATCTACTCTGCGACCCTCAAGGCGTTGCCACCCACGTAGCGCTTTTTGCACAACGAAAGACGCTGTCGGGTCCTGGATCCCATGAGCCCTAGCCACAAAGGAAATGGCGGCCCGATGCCTCTGGGCCGTAGCCACTGATTTGCCTGCCTGATGTAAAGACAGCAGGAATTTCACTACCAACTCCTCCTGGCCCCAAAGCTCCCCTCTAGCAGCCCCCAAAAAGGCCCAATAGGATCGGAACGCCCCTTCATATGCCTTCCTTGTCCTGGGTGCTAAACTCTCTCCCACGAGGTTCTGTAGTTCGGGGCACCGAGAGACCAGAGAGCTTCGGGAAAGGGTGCCGCCACCGGGTCCGCTGTGGGCAGAAAACCCCAGAAGGCCTGCATACGAAAACGAGAAAGCGCATCAGCCGCCTGGTTCATCACCCCCGGCACATGTCTTGCCTTAAATAGCACATTCAATTGCATACACAGTAATACAATTTCCTTGAGCAATCTCAGAATCCATTTGCATCGTGCTGCCTGGCTATTGATACACTCAACCACGGTCATGTTATCAGACCAGAATACCACAGAGTGATCTCTGAACCCCTCGGGCCAAGTTCTCAGGGCCACCAGAATGGGGAAAAGTTCCAGAAAAGCAATGTTACTTGTCAGTCCACTATCATGCCACCATGACGGCCATTTTTGTGCCGACCACTGGGTGCCGAATATGGCACCAAAACCAATGCTCCCTGCCGAATCTGTCCACAGCCCCAGCTCCTCAGAGGACACCGCCGGTTTGTTCCAGACAATTCGACCATTGAAATCCGCCAGAAATGCCAACCAAATGTGCATGTCCTGGCGAACCTCTGCCGAGAGCCTTGTGCGATGATGACCCTCCTTCAGGCCGACCATGGCTTGAGCGATCGAGCGGGAAAAGGGGCGGGCCATCGGTATTACTCTTAGGGCAAAATTCAACTGTCCCACCAATTGTTGTAATTGATGTAGCTTAACCTTAGACTCATTTATACACATTTGCAGGGATGCCTTGAATCTTAACACTTTGTCACCTGGTAAACGAAAACAACCTTCTTCGGAGTCGAGCTCGATCCCCAGAAACTCGAGGCAAGTCGAGGGACCCACAGTCTTACCTGGTGCCAATGGCACGCCAAAATGATTCATCAAGACACAAAATTCATTCAAAGCCTGTCCACATTCCGGGTCCCGGCTGCCCCAAGAAACAAAAAGTCATCAAGATAATGCATAACATGTTGAAACCCCGTCTTCTTCGTGAAGACCCATTGCAGGAAACAACTGAACTTTTCAAAATAGGCACAAGATATAGAGCACCCCATCGGCATACACCTATCCATGTAATAGTGACCCTGAAACATGAAACCAAGGAGACGCTGATTGTCTGGATGTACCGGGAGCAACCGGAACGCTGACTCAATATCTGATTTTGCCATCAGCGCACCGGGCCCCAGGCGATTCAATATGGCTACGGCCTCATCGAAGGATGCGTACCGCACCGAACACACTTCCGGGTCTATCGCATCGTTTACGGAAAGACCACGTGGTGCTGATAAATTATGTATCAGCCGAAACTCCCCCGGGTCCTTCTTGGGGACCACCCCTAAAGGGGAACAAACAAAGTTAGCAACTGGTGGCACATTAAATGGACCGGCGACTCGACCTCGAGTAACCTCTTTCCCGATCTTTTCCTGTACCACAGTCGTATGCTGCAAGACCGATATCTGGTTTTTACATTTCGCTATACCCTGAAACTCCCCCACTGGGATGCGGAAACCATATGAAAACCCGTTCCGCAACACCCCAGCGGAAGCGTGATCCGGGTATTCGCTGAGCCAGGGAATCATTGCCATGGTATCAATCGGAGTAGGTAAAGGCGCCCCTCGGACTATGTCAGACCTGTTTGGCGCCTCCTCTACCCCCGTTATCACCCGTTTTGGCTCTGCACATGGACTCAGGATGGGATGATTGCCCACACCCACCACATTCGTGCCTAAATTTGCATGACCCCTGGGGCCTGGTACATTTACCCCTGTTAAAATTCCAACAAATGCCCCTTTTTCCTGCGTTGCCGATTGGCCTCGAGTGGTTGTCGTTACTCGTACCTGATCGAAAGGGCGTCCCAGCATATTGGCGGGAGGATTCACACACGCTACTCCCTACCAATGGCAACTTCAACATACCAGTATCTTCCATTTTGGACCAAGACACAGAATCATAACAATCCCAAGTTAAGTTTTTATCATGTTCCTTCGCTTTTCTGAAAATATTATCGTAACAGAACCATTGATTGCCCTCGTGTGATACAGAATACCCCATGATCCGTGACTGATAAATCGGCAATTCGGACAGCAAATCGGGCCTACGTTCACCCATGATGGATGTAAAAATCCCCCATGCTTTGCCCCAATTGCCAATATTTTCATTTACCTTAAAGGCGGCCATCTTTGCGCGCCAAACACTCGGATGCATGAGCTCCTTCTGGCCCTTAACATGCTCCATCTCATAATGATCGGTAAGCAACGAGAAGATGTTTATATACTCCTCTGCCCATATCTTCTCTTTGATAGCCAGGGGGACATGTTGACCCAACTTTTCCCTCCGAGAGGGTGCCGACTCATCCCTCGCAATCGGCAATGGCCGCTTACCTGAACCGGAAGCTGTATCTGCGACTGGACCTGTCCCAGGTGGTTTCTCTACTGCCGCAGCCGGCGATGGTGCCTTCGTCGCTTCCCTTGTTTCACGCAGTTGCTTCATCAACACCTGCGCGTCGTCAGCCGTGGCGCCCTCGCTACCTTTACCCAACCACGCTGCTAATTGTGCTGCCAGCTCGGGCGGCATATCCTCCCCGGACACGGGGGTGACCACCACGGGAATCGGATTCCCTTCCTCCGGCAAGGGAGTTGGTGCCTCGAGTGGGGTACAGGGAACCGGGATGTCTCCCCCAGCTGCTCCCCTTCTGGGCCTCTTGCCTTTTCCTCCTGGAGCTGCTCCTGCCAAAGGACGTTTCGGCCCCCCTTCCTCGTCTTTATCCGCCATTCGCCTCTTCAGGTCGGTCACCTCTTTCATAAGAACACGCAGCATCTGGTCGGTAGTCATTCGCTTTCCCGCCTTCTTGGGCATTCTCCGACAGAGTATCTGTAAAACAAACAAGAAAGATTACAACGCTCAAAATTGGCTCTTCGTTCCGTCTTGAGCTCACGTGCAGCGAGGTGGTGCAGCTTCAGAGCACAGGAACAAGAGAATGCTTCCTTGGCTTGTTGCTCCTTTTATCCGTCTTCAGGGCGGGCGTAAACCCGCCCCTGCCTGCCCCAAGGGCGTGGCCGGCCACGTCAGTGTCTAGGCCAGCCCACTCTAGGGCGGGAAAAAGGCGCGCCCCGGCTACGCCGCTTCGGGCATACCAGCCGAGACTCGCCTCCCGCCCAAGATGGCTTCCCGGGGGGATCGGGGTACTCCGCCATACGTTCGGGGGGACCGAATGGTCGCCCCTTTCCATTAGTCTCCTATAGAAGAGTACCACATTTAACAAATCAGTTTGTGAGAAGCCACTTGGAAATCAAAAAACCATAGACATGGCTTGAAGCCAAATCAAAAGGATTTACAAAATGCATGACATGCAAAGCCATCCTCTGGTACACCACTGCCACCCTCTGGTTCATCACTTCCACCCTCTGGTTCACCACTGCCACCCACTGGTTCTCCAGTGTCACAATCTGGTTCATCACTGTCACCCTCTGGTTCATCACTGCCACCCTCTGGTTCACCCCTGCCACCCTCTGGTTTATCACTGCCACCCTCTGGTTCATCACTGCCACCTTCTGGTTCACCACTGCCACCCTCTGGTTCATCACTGCCACCCTCTGGTTGATCACAGCTCCCCCTGGTTCACCACTGCCACCCTC
Organism: Lissotriton vulgaris; assembly: GCF_964263255.1. Lineage (NCBI taxonomy): Eukaryota > Metazoa > Chordata > Amphibia > Caudata > Salamandridae > Lissotriton > Lissotriton vulgaris. The sequence continues at coordinate 402,301,173 of NC_141689.1, forward strand.
TGGTTTATCACTACCATCCTCTGGTTCATCACAGCACCCTCTGGTTCATCACTGCCACCCTCTGGTTCATCACAGCACCCTCTGGTTCACCACTGCCACCCTCTAGTTCATCACTGCCACCCCCTGGTTCACCACTGTCACCCCCTGGATCACCACTGCCACCCTCTGGTTCATCACAGCACCCTCTGGTTCACCACTACCATCCTCTGGTTCATTACAGCACCCTGTGGTTCACAACTGCTCCTTCTGGTTCATCACAGCACCCTCTGGTTCACCACTGCCACCCTCTTGTACACCACTGCCACCCTCTGGTTCATCACAGCACCCTCTGGTTCACAACTGCACGTTCTGGTTCATCACAGCACCCACTGGTTCACCACTGTAGATTATGGGGAAAAAGCACACCTGTCCAGCCTCAATCAGGGCAGAAATGGCACAAAAATGAGTGGGGCAGAGGTCAGAACGGCACGACAACGGGCGGTCTCACAAAAAAAACCCACGAACACGCAAAGCGCCCCGCGAACACGCAAAGCACCCCACGAACACGCAAATCGCCCCGCGAACACGCCAATTTTTTTTCCGCAAATTCCCACAAATTCGAGAATTTTGCGGATCGCGAAATCGTAAATCCGCAAATTCGCGAATTGCAAATTCCCCCATGCTTACTATTCTCTGACCCTGCTTCCAGGGTCAGAGCAGGGTCAGAGAATAGTTGCAAGTAGACAACAACTCTGATGGCGCCGCTCAGGAAGCACAGGGTTATAGCAGGTGCCCAAGTTGAAGTTAATTTCTTTGTAACCATTTTGTAAAGGGTTACAACGAAATTAGCTTTAACTTGGGCCCCTGCTGTAACCCTGTAAGTGCTTCATGTACTTCAGTTTTTGAAAATCCGTCCCGCACGCTATTTCGCTTATTTTTCTGCAATTTCGCGAGATTCGCGGACTGCGAAATTGCAGAAAATCTGGACGGATTTTACACCCATGCTTAGATAACACTCAAACTCACACTGTGGTGGCGTATCAATTAATCAATTAGGGATTTATAGAGCGCAGTATTCACCTGTGAGGGTTTACAGGCGCTGGAGGAGTATGTGAGGGGGATTTGTGCAGCTTTGGTGATTCAAAATGCCAGGTCTTATGGGTCTTCCTGAATGCTTTCAGTGTGGGGGTTCATCTGATGCTGAGGGGGAGTTCATTTCAGGTCTTGGCCATGATGTAGGAGAAGGGTGTGCCTACTGCCTGGTTTTGTGGATACAGAGAATTCTTGTTTATGCTGGGTAATGTGATCTTGTTGTGGGATGCTGAGGATGATTCTGGCTGCGGTGTTCTGGACAGTCTGAGGTTTATGGAGTAGAAATTTGTTGATTCCGGAATAGAGGGTGTTCCCATAGTCCAGCCTGATGGAGATTGGATGATGGTCTTCCTTGATTCGGGGGGTGGGTCTATTTGAAGGTCTTACTGAGCATGTGGAGGGTGTTGAAGCATGTGGAAGCTGCAGCGCTGGCCTATGGGCCTGTCACATGAAACATGTTTATCCACTTTAATTGTAAGTTGTGGAGACTTACTGTTGTGGTAATATCATTTGTGGGACACTGTATGTAATGTTTTGAAATGTACTTAACGCTTTAACCGCAGCAGTTTTTCCGCTGCGGTGCAGGCGTTCTAAAAGGTGGCCGGGGCTTTGTTGGCCGTTGGCCGACGGCAGCCCTGGGGAGGCAGTGCTCCCATCAGCCAACGGCCGATGGGAGCACGGAAGGGGTTAATTAGAAGCATTTAATATTGATAAACGTTTTGCTAGCATTCTGCTGATAATTTCACCTGGAATTTTGTGGTGATTAGTAGTGATAATTGTGCTTGGGGTGGTCATAGCGTAATGTTAATACATACCTCCAGCACAACTCCTACACTTAACAAACACTACTACACTACCCTAAACCTTAAAACACTACTCCTAGCATGAACTTCTATAGTACATAAACACACCTCTGCACTTCTTTAAACCCTAAAACACTTTTCCTACAGTAGACAAACAGCACTGCACTATTCTAAACATTAAAACACTACACTCAGCACGACCCTCTACATTACACAACCACCAGTGTACTACCCTAAACGTTAAATTTACCACGAAACACAACCCCCTACTCTACACAAAGACTAATGCACTACCTTAAACACTAAATCTATCCCCAGCACAACCCGTTCAGTACACAAATACCACTACACTACCCTAAACTCTAAAACACTACCTCTAACACTTATACAAACAGCACTTAGATAGTAACTCATAGTTAGTGTTATAAAATCACTATTACAAATATACAGTTATCCATACAGTTACTGATGCAATCACTTAGTTATATGTATACTTCTTTATATACAACAAATGTCACACACAGTGGCTTTTTTTGTACTTTATTGTACATGTAGCATTGAAAGATATATTTGCTCATTACCACACCCATAAAGATATTAACTCACCCAAACAGTTCTTATAACATGTAGTCTTAACATCATAAACCTACTGAATCAACTATTCACACATCTGTGTGCAGTCAGACACCACGCAGCGACCCACACACACATTCATTCTCCAATACAAATACTCAGTTAAATAATCAGTAAGTAATATAGATTTTCACATCAGTAGTAAACAACAGGTGCAGCAGTGTACAAAACAATTGACAAAGTAATACAGTTATTCACACAGTTTAGTCACTATCTAATCTATTTAATGAGACACTATAAAATATTCAAGTAAACAATCAATCACACTGCTACTAAATCCTTTATCCAGATTTTTTTTATATCCAGTCATTCTTCAATGCAGATTGCCATATATATTATACATATTTAAATAACAAACCAAACCACATTCACTGGATGCTGTCATCAGTGATGTCATAAGTGATGTCATATGACATGTCATCAGTGATGTTATCAGTGATGTCACTAACCATGTCATGAATGATGTAATATATATATATAAAGAGTTGCGTATGAAGGGGCAGTTTTTAGAAGGAAAGGAAAAGTTATGCAGGGTAACTTTTTGTCTCCTTGTAAATATGGAGGAGCCACCTGGACAAACAGTATGTAACAAAAAGTGGCGTACTGGTGGCGCACAGAGCTTGAAAACCTGCTGTACAATTTTTTTCATTTCTCCCCATTTTTTTCTTACAATATACGCTACAATGCGGAGCATAAATTGTAGGAGAAAAATGTCTTCACTGATTGTTTTTGTGCAGGAAGGTGTGTCTTCCTGCACAAAAGCAAACTCCACACAACACAGATATTGTTGCACCATGGTGCAAGGGTATGTGTATCACCACATTCCTGCAGCTTAAACAGCAGTGCAGAGGGGAGGACAGACTTCCAACATATTTATGTACATATGTTGCATCTCTGTCCTTCGGAAGTAGCTCAGCACGCTGTAGCTAAAGATCTTACAGTGTCATGCTACAGCACTTCCTTATAGTTCTACAGTTATACATTAACCATATATGACAAATGCATTCTTTACTGAATTATACAGTATACATAGATTTATGTACATTTTTACACACTAGCATTTACATTTAGCTCTTTCTTTAACCAGAGTAGTTAGTTCTGAAAATAACTTTTTGGGGTTTTTTTGTACTTTTATAAATGTTTCTTTTTTTTTAGAAAGAAAAAAAAAGTTACCTGGACGAACAAAACCATGAACTTTGAGGGAATAAAAAAAACTAGCATTAATGGTTATTAATTGCTCTGCAAACTAGGTCTACTGATTGCTCATCATAACAAATTAAATGGTTGCACTTCACGCAGTTCATTCGAACTTTCAGGAATTGGGGACATATGTCTGGATGTGATGTTGAAGGTAATGCTGCAGAGGTACTTGGTATTGCCGGCGGTGGAGGTATATTTTGGCGCAGTCTTCTACATTCTTCGTGAGCATAGTTCACAGGATGCATAGATTGGACGTGCTTGTGCATACTAGCAGTGCCACAGGAGTATTTCTTGTTTGAATCTCCTCTGGACAGTACTGCCTGGCAAATCTTGCATGTCACTTTGGTGGCATTACATTTATTCTGCCCCTCTGGAAAAGTTAAAAATTTCCATGCGATGGATGTGTATCTTTTGGGAGGGTGAGGTTCTGGTACAAATTTTTGAGTAACAAAATCATCAGAATCAGATGATTCTTGCAGTGGTGTAGCTATTTTTGAATCAAAAAAGAAGTTCAGGTTTCCAATGAAAAAAAAGTGACGTTCTTTTCAGAATAGGTCTTCTCGTAAGGAAGGTCTAAGAAGAGTAATTGAAATGGGTGGGGTTCTTCAATAGTTAAAACAGTAAGTGTTATAAACCAATGAAATCTCTTTTTTTTGGTCACATGGGATCCGCGTTGGGTGCGTACATGCAGCACGCATCTAGCGCGATTTCTCTAAACTGCATTTAAAAGTAATAAAAGTTTATTAAAACTAAAAGAATAATATTTTTTCCCCTTAGTATTTAAATTAAAGACATATATATAAATATCTTTTTTTATATCGAAAAATGTCGCGGAAGTTGCGCGCTCACCGCGTTGAACATGTACATGACGGCATATGGAAACGTGCACACGTGGTGTGGTGTGATATGTATATGTTGCGTATGGGCTTCAAGTCACGTATGGGTCGCATAGCAATTGCGCATGAAAATATGTACCACATCCTACGCGGATCCTACAGAACAATCGTAAAATGGCGGCTACGTTCTGCGCAGCAATCGAGAGAGGTGCACTCTGGGTACGGGACTGCTCAAAAAATTGTTTTAAAAAAACTAGAAAATATTATAAAAATATGAAATATATATATATATATATATATATATATATATATATATATATATATATATATATATATATATATATATATATATATATATATATATATATTAATTATCCAAAGGCTCAGCATTTTAGGAAATAACTCGACAGCAGTAAGGTGAAAACTTTCTATTTATTTCACTGTGGTGGTGATCAAACATCCGTCATTTTGCTTTGTCTGCCCGACGCGTTTCCGAGCTGTCTGCTCCTTCCTCATGGGCAATCTGGCAAAGGGGTGTTGCAAAGTTCAAAACGTCCCATTCCTTGGCTGCCTTTTGTAGAAACAGTCTCAGGTGTGTAAGCTTTGTAGCTTCTGATTTGAGTTGTTTTCTGGGACACGTAGTTCAGTGTTTCACCCTCAGTGGGTCCCTCGATGACAGATTTATTTTTCAAAGTCACAGTGGAAAATCCGAAACCACTGCAATATTAAGAGCACTTTAGTGTGCCCCGGTGCATGAATATACCACCGTTATTGTTGAAGTCTGCTGTCCCATTTCCGCCTCGGAAAAGTTCTGAGTCAGATGACCCTTTCTCCTGCGACTCCCTTCTCATTTACACAGGTAGTGCTTCCCTCACGGCGAAGCTGCCGTGTTGTTAATTGTTTATCCAAAGGCTCAGCATTTTAGGAAAGCACTCGACAGCAGAAAGGTGAAAACCTTCTATTTATTTCACTGTGGTGGTGATCAAACATCCGTCATTTTGCTTTGTCTGCCCGACGTGTTTCCGAGCTGTCTGCTCCTTCCTCATGGGCAATCTGGCAAAGGGGTGTTGCAAAGTTCAAAACGTCCCATTCCTTGGCTGCATTTTGTAGAAACATTCTCAGGTGTGTAAGCTTTGTAGCTTCTGATTTGCGTTGTTTTCTGGGACACGTAGTTCAGTGTTTCACCCTCAGTGGGTCCCTCGATGACAGATTTATTTTTCAAAGTCATTTACAGTGAATGCAAGATAAATCGCTGTGTTTCCTGAAAGAAATATGACGAACTGTGGGACCCACTGAGGGTTAATACATTATACTTTCCACCTATTTATGTTTGTGCTACCAAAGAAACCACAAATCCGAGCAGGCACTGGAACTGCTACTAAGCATGAATGGGATTGAATATACGTGGGAAGCACCAGCCCACATCAGTCATCATGCCCAGATGAAGCAGCAAACAGTTTTGAAACGCGTTGGCGGAAGGTGATAAAGGAGGATTAAACAAGCGACCTTCAAAAGCACGAAATAATTGAATTATCTGCTGCGGAGTGCGTCACTGAAAGGCAGAGCATTGGAATAAAATATATTTAAATTATATTACATTTTTTTAATATATATATTATTTATGTGTAATGTAATCTTAAAAATAAGATATCTAAAAATGAATATATTTAAAATAAATGCGTAAATCAGTATCAAAGAAATAAATATAACAATTAATAGATTTAAAAACTGTTATGGAATAAATCTTTCAAAATCACTGAAAAAACCTTGGGTTTCAGGGAGGTTATACTTTTGAATTATCCGTTAAAAAACCTTCGAAATTCACTGAAGAAACCCTAGGTTTCAAGCAGGTTATAGTTAGGAATTATCATTTAAAAAACCATTGAAATTCACTGAAAAACCATAGGTTTCAAGCAGGTTATAGTTAGGAGTTATCATTTAATAAACCTTAGAAATTCACTGAAAAAACCATAGGTTTTAGGGGTGTAATAGTTAGCTGGACATTTCACTCATACAAAACCATTGAAATTCCTCTGTTATAGTTAGTTGTACTAACTGTAACACTCGCGCCCGCCATTCACTGGTGATGATGTCACATATTAAATCATTCATGACATGGTCAGTGACAACCCTGATGATATCACGTATGACATCACTGATGACATCATCCACGTGACAATCAGATACACTTCATCATACACTACTATAATCTTTCATCACTCACTAAAATACAGAGTACCATATTTGAATCCATTGACACACCAATACAAGTATTTAAAAACCCACTCAGTCATTGCAAGATCTACACAAACATGTAATCAATTACCTATAGATTCACTCATACATGCTGCCAATGATCAATAGAACACTATCAAATATACTTATACACCTATATTGACATCACACACCAGCACACATCCTATTTACTTATGCAGTCATCCTACTCACTCATGCAAACAATGGATCATACTTATATTTACTCAGCTACACACTTATACAAACACCACCTCATTTATTCATATAGATAGTAACTCATACTTAGTTTGTTACAAAATCACTATTACAAGTATACAGTTATCCATACAGTCACTTATGCAATCACTGAGTCTTATGTATACTTATTTATATACAACAAATGTCACATACACTGCCTTTTATTATTCTAGTTTGTTGGACATGTACCATTGAGAGATATATTTGCTCATCAGCACATCCATATACATATTAATTCACCAAAACAACTATTTTAATATGTAGCCTTAACGTCATATACCTACTGAATAAACTATTGACACATCTTTGGGCAGTCACACACACCCCACCGAACCACATACACATTCACTCTCCCATACAAATAATCAGTTAACTAATCAATAACTAATATACACTTTCATGTAGCTAGCAACCAAATGGTGCAGCAGTTTACACATCTGAGAAAATAATACAGATATTCACACAGTTTAGTCACTATCCAATATATTTAGTGAGAAACTATAAATTTGTGAAGTAAACAGTCAATTACACTGCTACTAAATACTCAATCCAGACACTTATACATTCACTCATTCATCAATGCAGATTGCTAAATATATATGTGCAGCTAACTATAACACCCCTAAAACCTATATTTTTTTCAGTGAATATATATATATATATATATATATATATATATATATATATATATATATATATATATATATATATATATTTGTATCACAAAAGAGGCGGCACAACCGGATACTTTACTGGCGCCTTTTAATCGGCGCTTCACCCCACTGACGCGTTTCAGCCACACAAGGCTTTGGTCAATGTACTTCAGTCGAGGTGTCGCCATTACTGAGTGGGTGATTCAGTAAAAGGAAAATCAGCAATATTATTGTGAATCACGATTGGAAACATGATAATAATATCATTATAACATCAAAACATATAGCCCTGAATGGGTTTAAATGTATATAGCGTGATATTCTCCCATCTGCAACTCATAGACACAATAAAAATTTAACAATCTCACCCTTATATATGTATATGTTATATAGATTCAAAAAAAGGGTGTCCACAATTGAAGACGCACTCAGTTATAGTTCAATTCACCTGAATTTTTTATTTTCGGCACCGGCATTCGCATCTAGATCATTAGAAGCCTAACGCGTTTCAAGCTGCCTCGCTCCTTGTTCATAGGCAAAGGATGCATTTATCAGATGAAACGGAAACTGAGGGCCATATTAGCAAGAAACTCGTTAAATATATCTCCGTTTTAGCGGCAGGAAACTACTGCTAAAACGGCGATAATGGGCTTGCTAAAATGCAATATAGAATTCCAATAGAAGCCCAGGTTATATGGCTGAGATACCCGCCACCCCCTCTCAACACAATCCCCAAGGATGGGAAACCGGAAACAGTTCTGAACTTTTGGAAGACGGGAGGGAGTGACCCTCCCGGCCGTATTTATTAAAATATGAAACAAAATTAAAACATTAAAATAACAGTTTCATATTATGTACAATTTCATTACCACATTGCGATGTTTGGCTAACCTTAACATATTCTCTAATACAAAGGATCTCCTAGCCGAACTAACATCCTACAAAACATTTAACTTGAAATTTTTGAAATTGTACATCCTAACGTTTAAGGGCCAACGGCAAGGTCGTAACCGGTGTCAAGATCCCTAAACCAGAAATATCCCCCTCACTTGTGAGGGGCGACCGCACAGAGGTGTACCTCAAGTGCAACTACCAATTTCCCTTGACTTGACGGGGGCCCCAATAAACTCGACGCCACTTAAAGGTCGTCCGAGGACTCGTGTGAGGTATCTAGAAGGTAGCGTAGACCCCCCCCAAACCCCACACAACTTACCACATCTGCCGTCGCAGATGTCCTGGCCCCGGGAAATTCTCCAGGAGGGGGCTGTAGCCCCTCCAACCCAGGAAGGGGCCTTGACCGCCTTTCCTTTCCTTTTCGGCGGCCCATCCTTAGAAGGGACCGCCTCCCCGTTGAGGGGCCAATGGCCACCTCCCTCGAGCGCTCCCATCCGTAATGGGTGACGCCCACTCATAGGGATCTTCCAATTAGTGCTCACCGATCATGACCTTACCGCCCGACCAAAATAAATACGACAATTCTAAACTAAATGACTAATTTACTTAAAAGACCGTAACACAACAACTTTATTAAAGCATGCTTACTGATCAACACTATAGCAGGATTACTTTATTTGCAAAACATACCACAAATTGACCATTCTTTATTGCATATTCAAAGTTATCACGATAGTAATCCGAACCTGTAAACAAAATTAGAGTTACCACATCAAACTTTATTCAAAACCACTTGCTGTCCTCAGGGGCTGGTGGGTGGGTCAAAATTGGCTCTTCGTTCCGTCTCGAGCTCACGTGCAGCGAGGTGGTGCAGCTTCAGAGCACAGGAACAAGAGGATGCTTCCTTGGCTTGTTGCTCCTTTTATCCGTCTTCAGGGCGGGCGTAAACCCGTCCCTGCCTGCCCCTGGGGCGTGGCCGGCCGCGTCAGTGTCTAGGCCAGCCCACTCCAGGGCGGGAAAAGGCGCGCCCCGGCTACGCCGCTTCGGGCATACCAGCCGAGACACGCCTCCCGCCCAAGATGGCTTCCCGGGGGGATCGTGGTACTCCGCCATACGTTCGGGGGGACCGAATGGTCGCCCCTTTCCATATGGCTGAGATACCCGCCACCCCCTCTCAACACAATCCCCAAGGATGGGAAACCGGAAACAGTTCTGAACTTTTGGAAGACGGGAGGGAGTGACCCTCCCGGCCGTATTTATTAAAATATGAAACAAAATTAAAACATTAAAATAACAGTTTCATATTATGTACAATTTCATTACCACATTGCGATGTTTGGCTAACCTTAACATATTCTCTAATACAAAGGTTCTCCTAGCCGAACTAACATCCTACAAAACATTTAACTTGAAATTTTTGAAATTGTACATCCTAACGTTTAAGGGCCAACGGCAAGGTCGTAACCGGTGTCAAGATCCCTAAACCAGAAATATCCCCCTCACTTGTGAGGGGCGACCGCACAGAGGTGTACCTCAAGTGCAACTACCAATTTCCCTTGACTTGACGGGGGCCCCAATAAACTCGACGCCACTTAAAGGTCGTCCGAGGACTCGTGTGAGGTATCTAGAAGGTAGCGTAGACCCCCCCCCCAAACCCCACACAACTTACCACATCTGCCGTCGCAGATGTCCTGGCCCCGGGAAATTCTCCAGGAGGGGGCTGTAGCCCCTCCTACCCAGGAAGGGGCCTTGACCGCCTTTCCTTTCCTTTTCGGCGGCCCATCCTTAGAAGGGACCGCCTCCCCGTTGAGGGGCCAATGGCCACCTCCCTCGAGCGCTCCCATCCGTAATGGGTGACGCCCACTCATAGGGATCTTCCAATTAGTGCTCACCGATCATGACCTTACCGCCACAGGCCGGATAGTTGACCGGCTATCCGGACCCCCCACAACACTCCTACCTAAAGGTCATGTCTTAAAGTCTTTAGCCAAGCTATCAAGTCTCCTATGAGTAACTCGTTCCCCTCCCGGGACAAATGAACACCATCCCCCAAATACATACTGTCACCAGTAATACAACCATGCGAAATAGAATGCAGTGTATTGGAACGGAACAATCTACTCACTTTGTTATTAACTTTCCTTACTGAATGATTTAGAGCAGAAACAGAAATAGCCCCCGCCATACTTTTCGTGGGATCATATGGGACCATGCAATTGTGCACCCTGGAACTCTTCTTGCTAACCAACTTACAGTGGAAAGCATCGCCTCAAGAAGCAGTCGTCTACCAGTGGTGACCAAATCATTGCCCCCTAGATGTACTATGACTATAGACGGCGGTGACCTTGTCCGCCCTAGTAAACCCTCGAAAAATGATTGAAACTGGTCAATACAGAGTCCGCCCCTTCCGTAGAAGGACACACTGTACCCGTATTCCCCAGCCACGTGAATCATGTCACCTGCTTTGAATACGTCCGCGGCACGCCTCACGTATGAGTGGCCCACGACCCACACCTCCTTTTTCACAGCCGGTGATGTCTGACCGCTGGCCCGGTGATGGGTCGACTGCATAGTCCGCCCCGCCTCGCAGGCTTGCGCAACTGAAACCAAACAAAAACAAGAAGCGTGAGTACATCATACAGCTTCACAACATGTGCAACCGCACATACCTTTTATAACAATTGGAGGACCAACGCCCCACACGTTTAACTTGTTCGACATTCAGACCCCTGGCTGTAGCCTCTGTAGCAGCCCCTATCCGAAAGGAATGGGTCCCAAACTCGCCCGGGTTCAAGCCCGCAGCGGCAATCGACATCGCAAGCACCCGCTGAAACTGAAACCTCGTCAGTGGGGTGGCGTCAGCGTGTCTCAACAAGGTGCCCCCCCATGATGCCACCCTTTGTGTTAAATATTCCTCTACACAACTCACCGGCCACACGGAGGACTCGGGAATCCTTTGTATGATTATGCAATCACCCATCGCACCCTGATCGGTCTTGGACCTGGCAAACGAGACAGTCATTGTCCCCCCTCTGACCTGAACGTGCTCTCGGCACAGTCCCCCCATCACATCCTGCTTGTTCCTTGCCACTAATTCGCTTACCCGCATAGCCCCATGGAATGCCAGCGTAAAAGCGGCTCGGAATAACACTGTTTCATACTTGGATGAACACGTTGCAGGGAGTACGGATAATAACAGGGCCAACCTATCCAAACCTATCGGGCGCCTTTCATCTACTCTGCGACCCTCAAGGCGTTGCCACCCACGTAGCGCCTTTTGCACAACGAAAGACGCTGTCGGGTCCTGGATCCCATGAGCCCTAGCAACAAAGGAAATGGCAGCCCGATGCCTCTGGGCCGTAGCCACTGATTTGCCTGCCTGATGTAAAGACAGCAGGAATTTCACTACCCACTCCTCCTGACCCCAAAGCTCCCCTCTAGCAGCCCCCAAAAAGGCCCAATAGGAACGGAACGCCCCTTCATATGCCTTCCTCGTCTTGGGTGCTAAACTCTCTCCCACGAGGTTACGAAGTTCGGGGCACCGAGAGACCAGAGAGCTTCGGGAAAGGGTGCCGCCACCGGGTCCGCTGTGGGCAGAAAACCCCAGAAGGCCTGCATACGAAAACGAGAAAGCGCATCAGCCGCCTGGTTCATCACCCCCGGGACATGTCTTGCCTTAAATAGCACATTCAATTGCATACACAGTAATACAATTTCCTTGAGCAATCTCAGAATCCATTTGCATCGTGCTGCCTGGCTATTGATACACTCAACCACGGTCATGTTATCAGACCAGAAAACCACAGAGTGATCTCTGAACCCCTCGGGCCAAGTTCTCAGGGCCACCAGAATGGGGAAAAGTTCCAGGAAAGCAATGTTACTTGTCAGTCCACTATCATGCCACCATGACGGCCATTTTTGTGCCGACCACTGTGTGCCGAATATGGCACCAAAACCAATGCTCCCTGCCGAATCTGTCCACAGCCCCAGCTCCTCAGAGGACACCGCCGGTTTGTTCCAGACAATTCGACCATTGAAATCCGCCAGAAATGCCAACCAGATGCGCATGTCCTGGCGAACCTCTGCCGAGAGCCTTGTGCGATGATGACCCTCCTTCAGGCCGACCATGGCTTGAGCGATCGAGCGGGAAAAGGGGCGGGCCATCGGTATTACTCTTAGGGCAAAGTTCAACTGTCCCACCAATTGTTGTAATTGATGTAGCTTAACCTTAGACTCATTTATACACATTTGCAGGGATGCCCTGAATCTTAACACTTTGTCACTTGGTAAACGAAAACAACCTTCTTCGGAGTCGAGCTCGATCCCCAGAAACTCGAGGCAAGTCGAGGGACCCACAGTCTTACCTGGTGCCAATGGCACGCCAAACTGATTCATAAAGACACAAAATTCATTCAAAGCCTGTCCACATTCCGGATCCCCGGCTGCCCCCAGAAACAAAAAGTCATCGAGATAATGCATAACATGTTGAAACCCCGTCTTCTTTGTGAAGACCCATTGCAGAAAACAACTGAACTTTTCAAAATAGGCACAAGATATAGAGCACCCCATCGGCATACACCTATCCATGTAATAGTGACCCTGAAACATGAAACCAAGGAGACGCTGATCGTCTGGATGTACCGGGAGCAACCGGAACGCTGACTCGATATCAGATTTTGCCATCAGCGCACCGGGCCCCAGGCGATTCAATATGGCTACGGCCTCATCGAAGGATGCGTACCGCACCAAACACACTTCCGGGTCTATCGCATCGTTTACAGAAAGACCTCGTGGGGCTGATAAATTATGTATCAGCCGAAACTCACCCTGGTCCTTCTTGGGGACCACCCCTAAAGGGGAACAAACAAAGTTAGCAACTGGTGGCACATTAAATGGACCGGCAACTCGACCTCGAGTAACCTCTTTCCCGATCTTTTCCTGTACCACGGTCGTATGCTGCAAGACCGATATCTGGTTTTTACATTTCGCTATACCCTGAAACTCCCCCACTGGGATGCGGAAACCATATGAAAACCCGTTCCGCAACACCCCAGCGGAAGCGTGATCCGGGTATTCGCTGAGCCAGGGAATCATTGCCATGGTATCAATCGGAGTAGGTAAAGGCGCCCCTCGGACTATGTCAGACCTGTTTGGCGCCTCCTCTACCCCCGTTATCACCCGTTTTGGCTCTGCACATGGACTCAGGATGAAATGATTGCCCACACACACCACATTCGTGCCTAAATTTGCATGACCCCTGGGGCCTGGTACATTTACCCCTGTTAAAGTTCCAACAAATCCCCCTTTTTCCTGCGTTGCCGATTGGCCTCGAGTGGTTGTCGTTACTCGTACCTGATCGAAAGGGCGTCCCAGCATATTGGCCGGAGGATTCACCCACGCTACTCCCTACCAATGGCAACTTCAACATACCAGTATCTTCCATTTTGGACCAAGACACAGAATCATAACAATCCCAAGTTAAGTTTTTATCATGTTCTTTCGCTTTTCTGAAAATATTATCGTAACAGAACCATTGATTGCCCTCGTGTGATACAGAATACCCCATGATCCGTGACTGATAAATCGGCAATTCGGACAGCAATTCGGGCCTACGTTCACCCATGATGGATGTAAAAATCCCCCATGCTTTGCCCCAATTGCCAATGTTTTCATTTACCTTAAAGGCGGCCATCTTTGCGCGCCAAACACTCGGATGCATGAGCTCCTTCTGGCTCTTAACATGCTCCATCTCATAATGATCGGTAAGCAACGAGAAGATGTTTATATACTCCTCTGCCCATATCTTCTCTTTGATAGCCAGAGGGACATGTTGACCCAACTTTTCCCTTCGAGAGGGTGCCGACTCATCCCTCGCAATCGGCAATGGCCGCTTACCTGAACCGGAAGCTGTATCAGCGACTGGACCTGTCCCAGGTGGTTTCTCTACTGCCGCAGCCGGCGATGGTGCCTTCGTCGCTTCCCTTGTTTCACGCAGTTGCTTCATCAACACCTGCGCATCGTCAGCCGTGGCGCCCTTGCTACCTTTACCCAACCACGCTGCTAATTGTGCTGCCAGCTCGGGCGGCATATCCTCCCCGGACACGGGGGTGACCACCACGGGAATCGGATTCCCTTCCTCCGGCACGGGAGTTGGTGCTTCGAGTGGGGTACAGGGAACCGGGATGTCTCCCCCAGCTGCTCCCCTTCTGGGCCTCTTGCCTTTTCCTCCTGGAGCTGCTCCTGCCAAAGGACGTTTCGGCCCCCCTTCCTCGTCTTTATCCGCCATTCGCCTCTTTAGGTCGGTCACCTCTTTCATAAGAACACGCAGCATCTGGTCGGTAGTCATTCGCTTTCCCGCCTTCTTGGGCATTCTCCGACAGAGTATCTGCAAAACAAACAAGAAAGATTACAACGCTCAAAATTGGCTCTTCGTTCCGTCTCGAGCTCACGTGCAGCGAGGTGGTGCAGCTTCAGAGCACAGGAACAAGAGGATGCTTCCTTGGCTTGTTGCTCCTTTTATCCGTCTTCAGGGCGGGCGTAAACCCGTCCCTGCCTGCCCCTGGGGCGTGGCCGGCCGCGTCAGTGTCTAGGCCAGCCCACTCCAGGGCGGGAAAAGGCGCGCCCCGGCTACGCCGCTTCGGGCATACCAGCCGAGACACGCCTCCCGCCCAAGATGGCTTCCCGGGGGGATCGTGGTACTCCGCCATACGTTCGGGGGGACCGAATGGTCGCCCCTTTCCAGATGTGCAGGACATCTAACCTGGGCTTCTATTGGAATTCCAAAACGCATATTAGCAAGCCCATTATCGCTGTTTTAGCGGCAGTTTCCTGCCGCTAAAACAGCGATAATTTTAAAGAGGTTCTTGCTAATATGCCCGTGAGTTCGCTAATTTAATTTATGCCCTCTGGTGGGCTTTGTGTTTCATTTCAAGCACTGATTTAAGCTGGTGCCTGTAGTTTCCTGTTCATAAATATTCCCCTTTAGAGGGTTCTGCGCTATCACATCCACTAGTTCACTTTTATAAAACCCTTCAGAGGGTCTCCAGATTTGTTTATGCTACATATATATATTTGAGAAAGCTTCTGAGACCAGCCCGGTTTCTACAACTCCGTAACCAAGGACGCACACAGGAATCCTTACAGAAGCGATGTGTTAGGCTTCAAACTGCTTCCATAGTTTAAAGCAAATAGTCAGCAAAGTGCAAGGTGCATGTTAGCCCCCAAGTCAGTCTAACATGTAATATTAAAAATAAAAATGTTACAGTGGAAATGTATTCATTATTCAATACACATGCAGTATGATGAGTTAATGTAATGTTATTGTATTAGTTCTATGGTAAATATGTTTTAATTATTTTACATTTATATACACTATTAAAATACTTGTAAAGATCTTTTTAAACAAAAATAATAATAATACTTTTTCCCATGCTTGACCATAGGGAGAACTCCACGACGGTGGTAGAAATCTCCACCAACATGTGAAAATGTCTCCACCCCCTGAACTGAGCAGATGGAGACATGTAAGTAGATGTTTAGTTGTAAATCTTCATTAGTAAAATATGAGTAGCAGAAACGTTTACATTTCACCCTAGGTACAGAAGTAGATTTAAATGTGAGTAATTTTACACTTGTAAATTTACCTATGTGATGGACCCTATAGGTGTTGACCTACACTTGGAAATCTTGCATAACAAAAAAGTGGAGATTTACACCTAGTTGTAAGTGTAAATTTACATTTCTGAATGCACTTTTGTGAACAAGGCTCAGGGTGTGGTCTGTAAAACCCGTACATCCAAAGCATTAAAAATGTGAATATGTTATTGAGGAGACTGCTGACAAGCTTCCTGCTTAGCATGATAAATGCCATCTCAGTGGCAGATTTGCACTAGCTAGTCATTGTACACTAGTGCACATGTAGTGATAAATGCACATGTGAGTGTTTCTTTAACAAGGTTAAATAGTTCTTTTTCAAATGAACATTAAAAAACAGTGGAGTCAATTTGTTTTGTTTTGTTATTTTTATTTCTCAAGCATACCTGAACCCTGGTTTCGACATAGGAACTATTTATTTTTATCAGAGTTAAAAGCAAGTAAATAATTGGGTTTGCCGTTAAGTGAACTCTCTAATCTTGAAAGCAATACATATTGTCATGTCATGTCACCGCATTATATGCACAAATAAATGACAACTACTTAAAAATATAAAGTCATATTTTGACCACAGAAAATGCCAAAAATATTACTTTTTACCCAAAAATACTAAGCAGATTGATGGCTTATGTTTAATCTGGCTGCTTAATTTTCGACCTGTATTTTGTTCATGTACAACAAGGTCTTCCGAGGCACGTCAAATGGGCAGTGGCCTACATACAAGTCAGTATTGTTAAAGACAGAGCAATAGACATGGCTGGCAGGAAAGGCCATCTGCGCGGTTCACAAGTTTTGAATGAGAGCCAAATGCTGCACTTTTGCATCTTTACAAAGGGAACGGAAGGTGCTAGAGGCCCTGACCCACTTGTGAGTCCACCCTGCCACACAACATTGAATACTTTGGGGCAGATTTACAAGCCCCTTGCGCCTCTTTTCCGCCGCCGTTGCGTCACTTTCGTGACGCAGCGGCAGCGCAAAAGATGCGCCATGGTGCGGGGTATTTACAACTTGATGCATCTGAGGGATGCGTCACGTTGTGAAGCCCAGCGCCACATGGTTTGTAGAGATGCGTCAGGCGACATAAATCTGCCCCTTAGTGTCTTAATGTCAGCCCTATGGCCTATATACTATTTATATAGCACAGTATCAATATCATTGTAAACACGCTAGGACTTAAACAAAGCCTTCCCATGCCAGTATAGCACAAACCTATTAAAACTATGGAAGTTGGTGTTCATTTGGAAAATACGGGACTTCTCCTAATAAATACTAAAATAACTAAAATATGGTCTGATCTGCTTTTTGAAAATTGAGGCCATGACCTTATTTACTTTGCATTTATATTTTATGATTCTTGGAACGTTAGTAGGGGGCGGGGGGGGGGGTAGAAACCATACGCCCCAGGCTCTTTTGCGACAGGGAGGCTATAGTCTGCATTTTCGCGCCTGGAGGCACTATTTTTTTTTCAGTTTAAAATGCATTATTGAAATATTAAAACAATGCAAAACATCAGTACAGGAGATAAGAAAGCAGGAAGTATTAATACCCAAACATATGATAAAAAATAATATTACAGAGTATCCTTAAGATTAGGTAATCATACTTAGTGCATATGCATTTTTGAAGAATTTTTCATAAAGAGAAAGGAAGAAGAAGAAAGGAAAGGAAAATAAAGAAAGAAAAGAAATAAATAAAAAAGGCATACTATAAATCTGTATAGATAACGATAAACAAAAAAAAACAAATGAGGGTAATTTCCTGGATAAAAAAATAGTTAAAGGTAACCACAATAAGTCTCTTTTAATCAGTGAAGAAGTAGAGGTAGCGAAAGCTCTATCCATTCTATGGTGGTGACAGAGTGATAATCTGAAAGGTGATGGCAATAAGAAGGTTGACAAAGTTACCAACATCTTTATAATTTTCAAATGCAGGAGCGAGACTGCCTAGAAAAACATGTTCTACTTGGAAAAGAATGTCAGATATGAGGATTTCATTCAATTTAGACCATACTTTAGACCATAAGTCAGTTATAGGGGGACATTGAAAGAACATATGGAGGATGTCACCAGTTGCGTGGGGGCACGACCAACAGGTAGGAGAGTCAAGCACTTTAAATTTGTGAAGGCGACTCAGGGTAAAAAATAATCTATTGTAGAAATAATATAGGGTCTGTGTCGTACTGGCTGAACGAGAAGTAGTATGAATTTTGGACCAGAGAACATCCCAGGTACGTATGGGGAGATCAAGGCTTAGGTCCTTTTCCCATAGGAGTTCTAAGGAGGACTTGGTTCTGGGTGAAAGGGGACGAGATATCAGTTTATAGATGGTGGCTGCTTTGAATTGAGTGGAGAAGTCAATAGGAATGGGGGTAGGAGGGGAGGAGTTGTGTGAAGTGATGAGTGGAGGGGTAGTGGGAAAATAGTGACGTGTGAGGGTTTCTTTGAGTAAGTTGTATTGGGAGGAATAGCATGACGAGATGTCATAAAGGGATTGAAGTTCAGGGAAGTAATAAAAGGCATCATCTTTAAACAGATGTTTGGGAGTATTAATCCCTTTATCAATCCACTCCTTCCAAAAGAGGGCGCCATTATTGATCTTAAATTGTTTATTATACCAAAGAGATATATCAAAGGAAGGAAAAGTGGGAGAGAGGTGAGCTGTGAGGGAAGATTGAACTAATGCTTTAGAATGAACAAGAGTGGGGAAAGAAAGTCGTTTTGGTGGTGAAGTGATCCGAATAGTAGAAAGAAGAGAGAAAGGAGAACATTGTGCCAACTCTAAAGAACTCCATGCAGTACAAGTTGAGGGACTGGATTCGGATAAAAAGGTCGAGATTTGCTTCAAGGAAAAAGCTAAGGGATAACGTCTAAGATGGGGAAAATTAACTCCCCCCGAAACCTTAGGGAGTTGAAGGCGCGCAAGCCAAATTCTGGGTTGCGATTGTTCAAGATAAATTTAGCGAGTAGATTGTTAAGTAGAGCGAAAGAAGGTATTAGGAAGAAAAATAGGAATCATAGAAAGATAAAAATTAACAATAGGGAGAAGCATCATTTTAATAGTAGCAAGCCTCCCCACAAAGAAAGAAAGAAAGAGAGGGGACCAACTGTCTGTGAGAGTCGTAATCTTGGTGAGAATTGCTGAGTGATTAAGGTTAATAGTGTCCTTTAGATTATTACAATACAAAATACCAAGACATTTGATATGAGAGGAGGCCCATTCAAAACCAGAGTCTTTAAACATGAAAGATAAGCAGAATTTATTTAAAGGGGGGAATATCAGATTTGTCAACATTAAGCTTATATCCCGAGACGCAAGAATAATTATTTAATAAGGAAAAAAGGCAGGTAATGAAGTGGATGGGTTAGAGATAAAAAGAAGAATATCATCAGCATAAGCAGTAAACTTTATATCTATGTCATGACAAACAAATCCTGAATAATCCCTGGAGCGTTTCAGAGTTTCTAGAAAGGGTTCTAAAGCAAGGATAAAAAGGAGGTGAGAGAGAGGACAACCCTGTCTAGTGCCACAAAGGAGGGGAAAAGAATGAGACTGAGCACCATTAACCCAAACTGAAGTGGAAGGGGAGGAGTATAGAAGGGCTACAAGTTTAATAAAAGTGGGACTGAATCCATGCCACTTCAGGGATCCGAATATGAAGTCCCAGCTAACCCGATCAAAAGCCTTTTCGGCGTCTAAGGTGAAAGCGTCACTAGGGCAATCGAATTTTGATGCTATGTGGATAATATTAAGAAAGGCACGCGAGTTGTCTGCAATAGAGCGACCTTTCACAAAGCCAGATTGATATATGTTGACAAGATTGGGGATGACTTTGTTTATACGAAGAGCAAGGAATTTAGCATAAATTTTACAGTCAGTATTAATTAAGGAGATCGGTCTGTAGTTCTTACATAATGTGGGATCTTTATCTTTTTTAGGGATTAAACACAACATAGCTTGCGTAAAAGAACCGTGCAAGTCGCCAGCTCGCAAAAAGGAATTGATCAGTGATAAAAGATGGGGAATCAAAAGTGCTTTGAAATGTAGAAAAAAGCGAACACAGAGATAGGAGCATCAAGAGAGGTAAGGTCAGGGGTGCTATCTGGAGCTTTAGGAATGTTGTGGAAGAAGGAGTCGAGAAGATCAGAGGATAGGGAAGTTTCAGGAATGTAAAGAGAAGAGTAATATTCAGAAAAGCAATCTAGTATAGCAGAGTCAGAAAAGTGCAAAGTACCTAAGTCGTCTTTGATAGCAGCAATTTTGAATTTTTGTTTTTTAATCTTAAAATAATTTGCTAAGGACCTACCAGCCTTTTTACGACCACCGTACATTTTAGCGTTGAATTTAAGAAGGGTATTGCTAGCTGAATCCCACGAGAGTTTTTTATATTGCATCTTAGCCTGAATGAGGAGAGGTAAAGTATTGGGAGAGTTAGTAGTAAAGTCCTTGTGTTCCGAATCTTTAATTTGCTTAAGAAGCGAAAGTGAATGCGATAGAGATTTTTTTTTTTTACGAGAAACAAAATTGATAATAAAACCCCTAGCAGAGGCTTTAAAAGCATCCCACAAGACATGAAAGTCAGAAACGGAAGAAAGATTATGGTGAAAAAACTCTTGGGCAAATTGGAAAAATGGAGCCGAAAATTAAAGATCGAGAAGGAGGGAGTTATTAAAGCGCTATCTCCTGGAAGCAGAAGAAGGAAGAGGGTAATCCATATCGAGAATAACAGGGGCATGATCAGATATGAGTATTGAGTCAATCAATCTCAACATTATTCATGAATTGAAGTGCTGGTTGTGTGAGAAAAAGATAATCGATCCGTGAATGTGATTTGTGAATGGGAGAGTAGAAGGAAAATTCTAGGGTGTCAGGGTGAGAAGCACGCCATGTATCTATTAATCCTCTGGTAGTGATGGCTTTGAGAAAGCCTTTCTGCATTCTATTAGGGACATATCTGGTCTGGGATTTTCTATCAAGGAAAGGATCCAGGAGTTGGTTACAGTCCCCACTAAGAATTAAGTGATCGGCAGCGTGTGAGGAAAGAAAAGTGGAAAATGTTGGCCCAAAAAGAAAACATCAACACCAGTAGGATCATAAACATTGCAAAGAGACAATTGATGTTTGTTAAGAGTAACATCTAAATAAAGCCATCTACCAACATCATCTAAAAATTTGTTATGCAATAAAACATCTAAAGCTTTATGAAAAAGCATAATAACACCCTTCTTGTTGTGAACAGCAGGCGAGCAAAAGATTTCACCAACCCAATGTTTACGTAACATAGATAAATCTTCAAACTTTAGATGCGATTATTGTAACATTGCAATTTGGCAATTAAGCCTAGCAAGGTGCGAAAGCACCCGTTGTCTTTTGATAGGGTTACGTAAACCCTTAACATTCCAAGTAATTATTCGTAATCCTTTCATAAATAAGAGAAAAGAAGAGATAGAGAAAGAATAGAGAGTTGTGGGGAAGAAAAACCCTTAACAATAAATAGGAAAAACACTAAACAACAGAAATTAGTGAACATGAGAAGATGATTGGAGGAGTAAGGAATGAAGAGAATGGAAAGGGATGAAAAAATCAGACAAAGAGTAATGAAGGAGCATAGAAAAGTAAAATACAAAAAATTGAGAAGCGAGCAGAGAGACAACTAATACAGAAAAGCCTGGTGAAAAAATATGAGCAGGAAGAGACATAGTATCCAGAATGATGGATAAAAAAGTGAGGGGGCAGAGAAAAAAGAAAGGGGGAAAGAGAAAGAAACAGATCAGAAACCAGAGAGAGAGGAGGTGGAGAGAAAGACTCCACCCAGACAGATATCAAAAAGGAGATGACCAGAAGTCCGAAAACTTCAGTCATAGGATGAGACGTGAGAAAAACCAATGAAGTGGGGATGGGGCAGCGAAGGAAGAGACCTCCACACACAAGAGAAGCAACGAGCAGAAAAGAGAAAAGAAGAAATTACAATGGGACAATAAAAGAGGCTTACCATGAACTAGGAAGAACAGGATCACGGGAACATCGTCGACATACTGTGGTGCACAAAAGCGCAACATGTGGAAAGTAAATCGTCAACTACAGTGGGGAAATCACACCTGAAAGACACAAGGGAAGGTAAAGACAATGGTAAGTAGAGAAGGTAAGCATAACATACAAGATAAGAGACACAGCAAACGTCAACAACCAAAGTTCATCATCATGTATTACTTAGGTCCATTGACTCCCCCTTGTGAGAGTGAATACATTTGCGGAGGTCAGCAGGGTCCTCGAAACTCCATGTCCTCTCCTTGTAGGTGACTTTAAAGAAACAGGAATGAATTAATCCATAGCGTGCATTCATGGAGCATAGTGTAGGTCTCAAATTCAGGAATTCCTTCCGACGAGTGGCGGTAGACTGGGCAGCATCTTGACTGAAGAATAGTCTATGACCAGATCAGAAGAGTTGCTTATGTTGTTTTGCAGTGGAGATGATGGCCATGAGATCAGAGTAGAGAAGCAAATAGGCAATGATACCTCTGTGCTTGGAAGAAGTGGAAGCACTCCGAGGTCCAAGTCTGTGTGCCCTTTGAATCTTAAAGTCAGTTGATTTTGGTAGACCAACAACTGGAAGGACTTGAGTCTTCAAGAACGTGATCAAGTCCGTGCCCTCTGAATTCTCCGGAATACCAAAAATACGCAAATTATTGCGCCGATTGCGTTTTTCCAAATCCTCCGTGGCCTTCTTCAGTTGAGTGACTTCATTTGTGAGAGTGGCCCCTTTAGCAATTATATCCTAAGCATCACTGACTTTCTGTTCGACGTCTGATACTCTTATGTCGAGATTGGTCCATTTGTCCTCCATACATTGTAAGGTGGCCGCAGTATCTGACAGGGGGACTTAGAGGGTCAAGGCGGATCTTTTTTTAAGACGTTTGCCAGGTGCAGCATTGGTATCTTTGTGCCCACCGGGAGCTGAGCCCTGAGGTTTATGGGAGTGCTCCATAGTTGCAGAAGAGTTGGGGAGTAGATGAAGCAAGGAACCATCGAATTACTGATTGAAGGAGCAACAATTGAGAGAGCACAATTAGCAGAACAGAGGAGCAGCGCACCTTTTGACTCCACAAGGAGTCAAAAGGTGAAGAAACAGAGAAGCAACGCAGTCCCATTTGTAAGGTAACCTCTGTTATATATGAAAGTCATGGGATAAAGAAAAATGCATCAGTTCTGCAACAGGGAAAATATATATATAACATGAGCCAGAGCAAAAATGGGGAGGATAGTGAAGAAAAAGAGGGCGGTGCAGTATCGCGCTGACTGAAAGTGCAGCGCTCCGGTAAAAAAAGAAAAACAAAATGGTGGCCACCTAATCGCAGAACAAACGAACGCCAAAAAATTAACATTCAGACTACCTCCAGGTCTGAAACTTGCACCAATAGCTCCCCCATCGTTCTGACACCGAAATCCATAATCGGGTCGAAGCAGGAGGACTTACAGGAGGTCCCGAGTGAATGAGTCGGAGCTCGAAGCAGCGGAGCTCTTCAGGCGGCGGCCATCTTGCGTCATCGCGCTGCCGTTCTCCAGAGGCACTGGTTTAAAAACTCCTTTGGGCTCCCGCAGTGCGGAGTGCGCCCGGGCGAAGACCGGGCCAAGATGGGTAGTCTTAGCCCTTCTTAGTCCAACAGAGGTCGGCGGTGCCTATTCTCTTGGGCCTCAATTCAAGATTGCCTGTCGTCAGGGAGAGGTTCTACCTCCTATTCTCGGAAGGTATTGGTGTGTCTTTAAACTCTCCTTTACTTGCCTTTTATTATTGCTTATGCACCTTTTTCCTACTCATGGTACAATGGGGAAAAGAAAAGCATGCCCAGCGAATAGCATAGAACTGCAACTTTATCCATGCAGAACAATTGATAGTTTTTTGGTGTGGGCTGTGGATCTTGTGGCAAACGAGATAAAGCTGGCGGAGCAGCTGTCTCTCTCTTACGTCAGAGGATCTCCTTAACATCACAACTGTTCCTAACTGCCTCATCTGTGCCTCCTTTAGCGAAAATGTTGAAACAAACATTGCCCAAATCTCTCATATTGTCTCGTCTAACACAGCTATTGGGGGTACCATTGGGGGTCCGCCCACCCTGGCTCTGATTCCGCAGGGGGCTATGATTTGAAAGATGACTCGGTTATTCCTTGTGTGTTCATCTAACCCAGGGCCATCGGCCAAGCGTAGGAAAAGAGTGCCCGAAATAAGTGTCAAAAACAAAAAGCGGCAACCCCCAAGAGAGGTGACAAAAGCATGTGGACCGTCTGATGGAGTACCCTTGCAACTTCTCGGGAGTCCTTAAGCAAACACATAGCGCCCTTTTTGAGGCGTGATTATGCCCTATTTACAATTACATCACTGCTATTGAAACTGGTTTAAGCCAACTTATAAAATCTAAAGAGGAACGGGCCAGACATGTAGGGACAATCCCACCCACACAGCTATTCATCAGCTCCTCTTGCAATAACTTTGTTTTTACAATCTACCTGCAGGCTCCTATTGGTAATATGGCATTAGGGGAAAACGCAGGGTGGATAGCTGACTACCACTGCAGGAAAAGCCTCCCATCCACACATCATGCACATTTAATGCACGGATTAGTTTACACTGGTATAATACACCTGAATACAAGTGAGGCCACTTTTGCTACGGCCCCCTGCCCCGCTCAATATCCATATGTTAATGGGCTGGCCCCCGCAAGAGAAAGGAAGTGACACCTCTGCCCTTTGATAAAAGGGAGGTAATTGAGGCCCATCTGCCTTCAGAATGGCCACTCAAGCACCCACTGGTGGCTTCCAACAACGGTGAAACGGCCAAATCGCTAGTCCGACTGCTCCAAAAAGCAGCCCATAGCTGGAACTGGACACCAGCCCCTCGGGGATTTCCAGAGTGCCCGCGTTACCAATCCGAGGCTCAGTAGGAGATAATTGAAGACTTTTGGAAGGTTCCATGCTGGAGATTACCTGGGCTGTTCACTACTTCTGAAGCCTAGAACCCATACATTCTCTACGTAGCCATACTCTCTTGGTTGGCTATTTCTGCTGCCACGCTGCCAGTGTGGTGCTGCATTGTCACGCTCCCTTCTTCATTTCCTATGATACATTGCCATTCTACTGCAAAATGGCCGCAGCCAAATAGCACTAGTTCTCTTTTGACTCAGCTAAAACCCCCGATGCCACAAGAGCGATGACCCACCTGGAACAGAGTCCCCCCTCTAGCGCCGGTTTTGTATCAATTGATGCATTTTCGACACATTGCGGCCTGATTGGAGGACATGAATGGCCTTATTGAACAACATGATACCCACATAGATGCCACTGAACGGCGACTGTCAGACGTAGAGGATGCCCAGCCTGCTACCATTAAGATACTAGAACGTGCTGAGTGTCTCCTTCAGGCAGTTGCCTCCAAGGCAGAAGATTTGGAGGCACCAGAATAATATTTCTTTAACTGATGTGGCAGAAACTACCAATACTGGCCCCTTGAATACCTATGCAGATCTATTTGATTGAGATGCTTTTTCTTCGACCTTCACGGTGGAGAGAGCCCAAGATCTCTTAACCAAGACTGGCACCTGGCACACCTCCGCGATTGATAATTGCCAAGCTCCTTAAGTACCATGACCAGGACATGGCTCTTCAACTTGCCCACGACAAGGGAACTGTTCAGCATCAAGGCATGACTCTTGTATTTTGCCCCGACGTTACTCCTTTAGTGCAGGAGGCACAACGTAAATTCATGGACATTATACTCACACTTTAGAAAGCAAACGTACGCTATGCTATTCTGTATCAGGCACTGGTTCGCTTTCAGATAAATGTCAAATCCCACATTTATGTCTCACCGTCAAAGGCTGCCAATTTATGGCAACAACATCGAACCAGACTTGTTTCCTGTGTGAATGTTGAAACGGTTGCATCCTCTCAGTTGGAATCGGCGGACTTGTGAGGTTTCTCTTGGGCCGTTATCCCCTACACACAATTGACTGTATGCCCAGTCCTCTTGAAACACTTCATCAACCTGGTCTTGGGCTCTCCAGCTGCAGCACATCATAACTTTGGACATGGGCGCCTAGCACTATGCTTTTGTTGGCTGTACTAGGTTTCATCAAGAAATATAGACTTTTTGGCGGTCTCCATTGGGTGCTGCCTGTCCCCTAGGAGTTTACCTACAGTTTGAACCAGTAGTTTATTATTTGAAAAATGATGGGATTCACCGGATATTGGTTGTTTATTATCCAATGTGGGTGGTGGGTTTGGAACTTTGCCTTATTTAGTGTTGTGTATTCTGATGTTAACTTATACAGGGCATTGATCACACTGTTAGCCATGCATGTGCATATCCTACAAATCCCTGCACGTACACACATCTCTCCGCTGCTTGAATGACCGTACCAGTTGAGGGGTCCAGGGCACTACTGTTGACATGTAATACATGGAATGTTAGAGGACTCTCCAGACCACAAAATGGGTGACAGGTCTTGTCCTACCTTGCCAGACAATGTGTCCAGGTGGCATTTTTAAAGTAAACCCATTCTGCTCCTCAATCTACCAATCGATTTGCATCACATTGGAGTGACAATCGTTTTTATGCTAATAATGGTACCTTCTCAAAGGGGGTATGTATCTCGATCCACAAAACAGTTCCTTTCGGAGTATGGGAGGTGGTCGCTGATCCCGATGGTCATTAACTCTTAGTTACTGGTGCGATAGGGGCTGAAAGCCTCCTACTGGTCAATGTGTATGCTCCATATGTAGACTTAACTGAGTTCTTCCCTAGCATATCTACACAAATATCTCCGCTATCCGCAGACAATATATTAATGGGGGGTGATTTTAACCTTATACTTGACCCATGGTTAGACATGACAGGTACTGGACAGATTACTAATCTCCATTCAGTGTTGGCACTTACGTCCCTTTTGCAGACCTTCCTCCTTTTGGATCCTTGGCGAACCCAAAATCCCATCAATAGGGATGTCCCTTTTATTCAGCTCCTCACGCATAGACCAATGGTATCTTTATGCCATGCTTATGCTAGCTGTTACCACGGTTGAACACTACCTGCGCACGCTATCAAACCACTCACCAGTATTTCTAACCCTTCATATTCCTAGTACTGTGCCCCTCCACTCTCCCTGGCAGTTCTCTGCCGAGGTGCTACTTAAAGACGTGTTTTGAGTGTAGACAGAGCTATAGTAGAGAATTTGTTATTAAATGAAACAGTGGCGCATCAGGCTACCCTTTGCAAAGCTTTTAAAGCGTACATCAGAGGAATTTTTTATCGATTAACAGGCTGGAGTGCTTCGCTCCATCCGCTGGGAATATGAGACTATTGAGAGGGTGCTTCGAGAAATCAACGCCCAGACTCAGACCGACAACCCCCCCCCTTTGATGCATCAATGTGCAACACTCCTTTTGGACTTTCAGGATCTTGCGACACATGACGTGAGTTATCTTGGCAAATATGCATGGTTTCAGGTATAAGGTGAGGGTGAGAGACCTGGTTGGACGCTGGCCAGACTGCTTAACCCCCAATAACAATCCTCCTTTACTACACACATTGTACTAGACAATGGTACGTTAATCACACTCAGCGAGGACATTACTTCTGCTTTTCTCTAATATTACACCCACTTATATACCTTGCGGTGCCCTCCTGTCGATAACGCACTTACTGATTACACGGCTATCATTTGGATTGACGAGGGGCAGTACCAGTTCCTGGCCTCACCTATTACTGCTGATGAAATCTTCAAAGCCATTGATGATCTAGATGGTGCCTGTGCCCCTGGCACTGACAGATTGACTAGAATATTCTATAAAACATACAAGACATTATTAATTCCCCATTATTGGAAGTATATGTGGATCCTTGGAGGGCGGATCCCTCTCTCCTACAATGTGAGAGGTGGTAATTTCGCTTTTGCTTAAACCTGACAAGTCTCCTTATTGCTGTGCCTATCACTGGCACTTATCTGTGAAGAATCAAGACTATAAAATGTTAGCTAAGGTCCTCGTCACTCGCCTTTCCCTACTAGTACATATGATAATTTGCCAATTCCAGGCTGGTTTTGTCTCAAATCGCTCCACGTCTGTTAATCCCACCGCAGTGTTTTTAATCCTTAACTAAATTAATCCTGATAATTCCTCCGCAGCGATATTATTAGGCACTGAAAAAGCATTTGACTCTCTGGAATGGTCCTTTCTGCATGACACATAATGGAAATTGGGAGTTCCCACAGGCTTTTCTGATCTAAATTGCCTTCTGTACGTGAATCCATTTGCCCGGCTCTGAGTGAATGGCAACCTGACAGATCACTAACGGTACCAGGCAGTGGTGCCCTCTATCACCTTTTTGTTTATCATGGTCATGGACCCCCTTGCGTGGCATCTCCAGGAGCGACATCTACAGCGCGAACTAAGATTTATTCGTGAATCCCTGTTGGCTTTTTTTGCTGTTGACAATGTAATATTATTCATTCGGGACCCCAAAACGAATCTTCCTCCTTTACTTCAAGAAATTGTGCGCTTTGTAGTTTTGTCTAGACTCGCCATAAACTGGTATATATCTCAGAGATGATTCAATTGACAGATACCACTGTTCCCTATTTCTTAGACTTACCGCTGCCGTAGTGCACTGATCCTCCCCAGTACCTGGATGTCTTTTTGCATCGGAGTGCT
Organism: Lissotriton vulgaris; assembly: GCF_964263255.1. Classification (NCBI taxonomy): domain Eukaryota; kingdom Metazoa; phylum Chordata; class Amphibia; order Caudata; family Salamandridae; genus Lissotriton; species Lissotriton vulgaris. Next base: position 402,330,105 of record NC_141689.1, read on the forward strand.
CTGAGGTTATCCGTCTCAACTACGGACCTGCGACTGAAAGACTGTCGACACAAATTGAACATTGGATCAAACTTCCTGTTGATTCCTGGTAGAACTGTCATCATTAAAATGGTGGTACCATTCCGATTTCTATATTTATTGCTTAATAACCCCATAGCCCTTACAACCAGATGTTTTGATACACTTCGCGGTATGCTTATTAGACTTGTCTGAGCTGACAAGCAGCCGCGAATCAGATGGCAAACCTGGACTATGCCATACCAGCGCAGGGGATTTGGCATTCCTGATTTTTACTTATACTACTTGGTTGTGCAAGTGCATTTTGAGTATTACTGGTACCACCCCGATGGTAGGCTTCAGTATCTGAAGCTGGAGTGTTCACAAGCCCGCCCATGCTCGCTCTCCTTTATTATACCTCGAGGCTTGTGTAGGAGACCGACTGGGATACAAACATTACAAACCAGGTATTGGGCCTGGGTTAAGTTGCAATGATGTTTGAACGCTGATCTCCTCTAGTCCTGCACATTCCACTTCTAGATAATCCTTGGCTGCCTCCGACCACAGAAACATTGACCAAACGAACGCTGGCCCTCTGTGGACTTACATTAGTTATCTTGGTAACTAGTGAGGCCCATCTGGTCTCCTGACATTCACTTATCTTAATCACTTCATCCAGGGATTGGAGCTCGAGCAGCATGGGAGAGGGACCTCGGCTATGCCCTACCAGACCAGACATGGCTTTATTTCTGCCAGCAAACTCGTACATCTCTAGCAATCACCAGCATACATTGTTGCATTTCAAATATCTATGCAGAACATACATTACACCACATTTGTTAGCAAAAATGGACCCCATCAAACCACATAGTTGCTCCAGATGTGCAATGGAGCATGCCGACTTCTCTCACTTTTCGTGGAGCTGCACACCAATATCGGCGAATTGGGGGGAGGTTTTTCGCTATCTTTCCAGGATGATTGAATCTGAATTATGTCCGACCTCACTGCTGGCCCTGTTAGGCTATGTTAAACCTTTACTTGTGGGAGCAAGACGATTCATTGATATTGCTCTGCTTCTTGCTACATTGAGGGATCCACTATTCTGACGGTGAAAGGTTGGATTCAGTAGCTAATGTACTGTGACACACCTAGTGACACGTATGCCACATTACAACCACATGCCTCTAGACCAAAAATATATGGCAGCCATTGCGGACCTATTTATTACTTTATCCTGAGGAGATCAAATGAATGCATTGTACCTGAACTGAGCCCAGTTGGATTGCATACGTACATGCAAAGCATAATTGTTTATCACTTCATTTATAACCCCGTACATCTGTTTAGCGGTTTGTAGGCACTCCTCTCATTATGATGCAATCCTGTCACTGTGGACCACACTCATAGGCCGTCCATTCCTCCTATTACTATCCTAAATGTAACTGGTATTGATTGATCCTTTTTAGGTCGAGCCTAGAGCGGCAGCGTGCACGCGCTGCTCGCTTTACGAGGCATGCAGTAATGGAGTACGGAGTGGAAGCTCCACCCTCTTTTCACCCATGTTTTAATTAGCTTGTGTCATTTTCTAATGTAAATGCCGCAGTCTGATTGATTATGAGGCTTGTTAGTCCCTCCTTATTATGGCCACGTCGTCATTTGTACCCCCCATGGCTACTGGCCCCTTTACTTCGAGTGTTACACAGTACAGTACATGTTGTTTAGACGGAGAGTACTACTTTGTCCATGCCTTCTCACCCCTTTCTTCCCCGCCCGCACTCCCCTCCCATGTCCATCCTCCCCCCTCCTGTTGTCCATGCAATGCAAGGACTTGCATGAATGCAAGTCCTTGCATTGCAAATGCTTATTTGTTTCTAGTGTCCTTCTTTAGGTGCAGGAGAGATGACTGTGAAAACAGCAGAGATAGATTCAAAGCTTGTTTACAATATGCTGTGCCCCTAGGTTCTTCCGAGTCCCACATACAGCCCTAAAGCCGATGAAGCAAGTATTGGGAAATCGGCGAGGGATTATTGACCGGGCCTCTCCGCCTAGACTTTGTTTTCTGGATCTCTCAGCTGACGCCTTCTGTGCATCCCGTTCTGCTTTGTCACGCCAGTTGCTGGCCTGTGTTTACGAGCTGCTCAAGTGGCCGAATTGTATAACCTCCATGTGACACATTTTGAAATCAGTAAGGGGAAACTGAGTGGCCTTTCCAAGTGCGAGGAGAGAGGGGAGAAGGGGCGGTGGCTTGTTGCGATGGGCAACTTGAGTGCAAGGAGTTACTCTCAGGCCCCTCCAAGGACACTGGGGGGGTCTGGCTGGTTTGGGGCCTGGGTATCACTGTGATGGGGCTGAGCATCTGTCTGTCTGTGCGGCTGCCAGTTTACATAGACGCACGCTCTGTAATCCTCTCAGTTTCACTTATATGAATGTTAGCCAAGAAGGGCATACCCCTACACTATATCACTCCATAAACAGCCAGCTTTGACAAAGGCCCCAGTCGTATCCCTGTTGCAGCCCACGAGTAAAAATAATGGGCAACATCGTCCTGTGTGGCAATGAAGTGCCCTACCCGTCCATTTTTGTACAGGATTAGTCAGTGATTTAAGTGGGATGAAAAAACGAATGGGTCTCTCAAAGGGACCTTACTCAGGGCCTGGCTTAAAAACACATTAACTACAAATGTGTGCTTAGCATAGTGCACCGCCCAACTGGAATATCTGTGATTGCATCCAGATGTATAATACAATAAGGAACATATCACTTACAACAAGCTAGGACTATTGGCTTTGCCAGTGGTTGTTAGTTGCATTTGATAAATAGGAAACAATTACGGCTTTGTTGTATGTAACATTGGAAATATTCCCGTTCTTAAATGATGAGGCTGTGAAAGAACTATAAGTAGTCTCTTTGAAGTTATATCAGAGGCAGCGAAGGGTGGTACTGCTGCAGAGTTAAGGTATTTTTAACCCTGATGGTGAACGCAAAAATGGAGAGCGCGATAGGGACCAATCTCGGCACTTGCTTTGTAGAACAGCACCAGCAGGACCCAGCTAACCTAAAGCCCTGGGGTTGGTGTTTTTTCCTCCGTTTTAACGCGCCTTCAATTGCATACTTTGGCTTGTCACGTCCTGGAACTTGGACAGGGGTATGGTTCCAACGAATGCTGGCTGAAGCAGTCACATCTGGGCTATTCTCATGACTCAGCCAAAGCTTCTACCTCCCTGTTCTTTGGTTGGACTGTCAGTTGCCTCTGTTTCATGGTCCTGCTTTCCCTGCAACCTTAGGTGTGGACCTGTTCATCATTATGTTAACACCTTCTGTCTGTGGTGATGGGATATCCGCTCCTGGGTCCTCCTTCAGGTTGGTTTCTTGAGCCTGCTTCTGGAAAGGGGCGACCACTCGGTCCCCCCGAACGTATGGTTGGGTGCCCCGATCCTCCCGGGAAACTATTTTGGGCGGGGGCGTGTCTCGGCTGGTATGCCCGAAGCGGCGTAGCCGGGGCGCACCTTTTCCCGCCCAAGAGGGATTGTCCTAGACACCTACACCGACGGCCCGCCCAGTCGGCGTAACGGAGGAGGGTACACGCCCTCCCACAGAAGAATAAAGAGAGCGGGAATCCGAAGAAGCGTCCTCTTGTTCCTGTGCTCTGAAGGCTGCACCCACTCGTTGCTCGTGAGCCCTCGACGGAACAAGCAGCAATTTTGAGAACTTGTAATTCTTGTGTTTCTCTTTTAGTGACTTCGAAGCGAAGGATCCAGGACCGTGTTGATCGACTCGGGCGGATAATCGAAACGATGTCTGGCAAGAAGGCAGGAAAGGGGTCCGAGACAGACAAAGTGCTTCGCATGTTGGTGAACAGAATGACGAGAATGGAACGAAGCATTGGACAAGTCCCAGTGCTTGGTCGGGATATGGCGGGCATCAAGAAACAACTGGCTGCAATGAACAAGCCTGGTAACCCGAAGAAGGTAATAGGCCCGGCATTGCCGGGAGTCGTCCCCGAGGGTAGAGGGAAACGGGTCAAGAGGAGGGCGGTTGCCGGGGAGGTTCCGGTCCCTGAGGTGCACCCAGTTATCCCTGCCGTACCAGCCGATGACCCAGTACCAACCCCAGACGCGGGTCAACCAATTCCGGTTGTGATTACGCCCGCTAACGATGAGGATATGCCTCCTGAATTGGCCACCCAGTTGGCCGCATGGCTCAACAAAAAGGCAGGGGGTGCTATGGCGCCCGGAGACACGGCCGAAGAGGCCAAATTACTAATCCAGGAGTTGCGGCAGTCGCGAGATGCCGCGAAGGCGAATCTCCCTCTTGTTTCCCCGCAGGTGACACCGGAAGGACCGGCAGCTGGTCTCGAGAAAACGGCAGGAACAACGACCGAACCGGGTAAGCTTGCTTTGCCAGTGGCGGGGGAGGGCTCATTACCCTCAAGACGGGAGAGGGTGGTTCAACATATCCCGTTGGCCACGAAAGAATTGATATGGGCAGACAAGTATGTCAATATGTTTTCGTTGTTGACTGACCATCGCGAGATGGAGTATGCTAAAACACAGAAAGATTTGTGGCACCCGAGCGTCTGGCGCGCCAAGATGGCGGAGTTCAGGGTGGAGGAGACGATAACGAATTGGGCGAAGGCCTTTGCAATGTTTACTGCTATTATTGGTGAACGTAAGCCCGAGGTATTGACTGAACTGTCTTGTTATCAGGCACGTATAATGGATTTTTATGAAATGTATGAGGGGGATGAATGGAAAGGTTACGACATGAAATTTCGTAAAGCGAAAGAGTATGATTCCTCTCTGACATGGGATTGCCTCGACTCAATCTCCTGGCATAAGCAGCTCCTGCCTGGGACGGCAGGGACATCCTCGCCAGGCGGGAATGGGTCGGTGGTTTCCCGCCAAAAGCCCGCGGTGCCCTTTCGTGCAGGCACCGGTGGTGATCACCAGCCAAAAACCGGCGGGAATGGTGGAAGCGGGGGGTCTGTTGGGGCTTCAATAGAGGCAACTGTAACAGACCGCAAGGTACATGTAGGTTCAAGCATGTGTGTGCGGGTTGTGGGAATTCCTCTCACCCGGAAAATTCATGCAGAACAAAAAAATAGCGGGTCGGGAGGTAATGGAGGGTCCAAGCAAGACTGAGGTGGATCATTGTGTACAATTGCCTACTCCAGTCGATCTCATGGCTATGACTCCTTGGTTAAACAGATACCCTGATTATGTCTCTGCTGGGGTGTTGAGGAAGGGATTCTTATATGGCTTCCACATCCCGGCGGGGGATTTTCGTGGGGAACCTTTTTGTAAAAAACAGCTTTCGGCACAGCATAATCCAGGTGTGGTTGAGAGAAAAATTGCTAAAGAAGTGAGCCTGGGCCGAGTGGCTGGGCCTTTTCAGCGCCCGCCAGTGGCGGGTTTCATCTGTTCCCCATTAGGGGTGGTCCCCAAGAAGGACCCGGGGGAGTTTAGGCTGATCCATAATCTGTCTGCTCCAAGGGGTTGCTCGGTAAACGATGCTATTGACCCAGAAGTTTGTTCGGTGCGGTATGCATCATTCGATGATGCCGTCACCATGTTAAATCGCCTGGGCCCCGGGGCGCTGATGGCGAAATCAAATATCGAATCAGCGTTCCGGTTGCTCCCGGTACACCCACAGGATCAGCGTTTGCTAGGTTTTGCATTCCAAGGGAGTTATTACATGGATAAATGCATGCCAATGGGTTGCTCCATTTCTTGTGTCTATTTTGAAAAATTCAGCTGCTTTTTAGAGTGGGCATTCACCGAGGCCACAGGGCATAGGTATGTTATGCATTATCTAGATGACTTTCTGTTCTTGGGAGCAGCCGGCGACAAGAAATGTGCGCAGGCGCTACAGGAATTTTGCATCCTCATGAGGGAGTTTGGAGTCCCATTGGCACCAGGTAAGACGGTAGGACCATCTACTTCACTGGAGTTTCTGGGAATTGAGCTCGATTCTGTGGAGGGATGTTTCCGTTTGCCGGTGGGAAAGGTAGCTAAATTTAGGGCTTCCCTGGAACTTTGCCTTAGTAAGGAGAAAGTGACCCTGCACCAGTTACAGCAAACAGTGGGTCAGCTTAACTTTGCCTTGAGAGTTATACCAATGGCCCGCCCCTTTTCACGCTCTATTGCACAGGCTATGGTTGGTCTCAAAGAAGGACACCACCGCACAAGACTGTCTGCAGAGGTTCGCCAGGATATGCGCATTTGGTTGGCATTTCTGGCGGACTTCAACGGTCGAGTGGTGTGGAACAAGCCGCCAGCGTCTTCGGACGAGCTGGGTTTGTGGACTGACTCAGCGGGAAGCGTGGGATTTGGCACCATTTTTGGTAACCGATGGTCGGCGCAAACATGGCCGGCGTGGTGGCACTCCAGCGGTATCACAAGTAACATAGGGTTCCTTGAGCTATTCCCTATTTTTGTGGCTCTGAAAGCATGGCCGGACGAGTTCAGAGACCGCTCTGTGGTATTTTGGTCTGATAATATGACTGTTGTCGAATGCATTAACAATCAGGCAGCACGCTGCAAATGGATCTTGAGATTGCTGAAAGAAGTTGTGCTGTTTTGCATGAGACTGAATGTACAGTTCAGGGCGAAACATGTGCCGGGTGTATTGAATCATGCGGCTGATGCACTCTCTCGTTCACATATGCAGGCGTTCAGGGGTTATCTACCTACAGCGGACCTAGAGGCGGCACCATTCCCCGAAGCACTCTGGCTAAGCGGTGCCCCGGATTACAAGACCTCGTGGCAGCAAGCTTAGCCCCCAGGACGTGGAAGGCATACGAGGGAGCGTTTCGTTCCTATTGTGCATTTTTGGGTCCGACAGGGAATCAGAACTGGGGTCAGGAGGATTCCTTCCTAGGGTTCCTGGTAGCACTGCACAGAGAAGGCCGATCAGCGGCAACGGCCAATAGACACAGGGCGGCCATCTCATTCATGGCGCAGGTGCATGGCATCAAAGACCCAACAGGTTCCTTTTTGGTGAAAAAAGCCCTTCGCGGCTGGCAGCGCCTTGAGGGTCGCAAGCAAGACGAGAGGTGCCCGATTGGCTTAGAAAGGTTGTCCCTACTCATGGTGAAACTATTCACGACATGCTCCTCCCAATTCGAAGCAGTTCTGTTCTGGGCAGCTTTCGCATTAGCGTTCCATGGGGCTATGCGGGTGAGCGAGCTGGTCGCAAGGAATAAGAAAGATGTGGAGGGAGGCTTGTGCAGGGATCACATCCTAATTAGGGGTGATTCAATGGTAGTGACGATAGCTAGGTCCAAGACTGACCAGGGAGCTATGGGAAACAGTGTTGTTGTCCAGCGCGTGCGAGGGTCCCCCACGTGCCCGATAATGTGTATAGAGGAATACTTGGCACTGAGGGCGGATACGTGGGGGGGGGAGTTTGCTGAGGCACATCGATGGCACCCCACTGACGAGGTTTCAGTTCCAGAGGGTGCTAGCACTGACAATCGCTGCGGCGGGCATGCACCTGTGCGATTTTGGGACCCACTCCTTTAGGGTAGGGGCTGCTACTGAGGCTACAGCCAGGGGTCAGAGTGCAGAGGAAGTGAAACAGTTGGGACGATGGTCCTCGAATTGCTTCAAAAGGTATGTGCGATTGCACATGTTGTGAAGTCAAGTTACATGCACTCACGCTTCTTGTCTTCTGTTTGATTTACAGTTTCGCAAGCATGTCAGGCGGGGCGGAATTTGCAGTCGACCCAGTACCAGGGGACCAGCGGTCATGGATCACCGTCTGAGGACAGAGTGGTTTGGGTCGTGGGCCACTCATATGTGAGGCGGGCCGAGGACGTATTCAAAGCAGGTGACGCGACTCGCGCAGCTGGGGAATACGGGTACAGAGTCGCCTTCCACGGAAGGGGCGGGCTGTGTATTGACCAATTCGAATCTTTTGTTGAGGGTCTTTTAGGGCGGCAGAGGTCACCGCCATCTGTAGTCATAGTACACCTGGGGGGAAATGACTTGGTGACACTGGGTAGACGAGTATTGCTCGAGCAAGTTTTGTCGTCCGTGAGCTGGTTGGCAAAAAGAATACCGGGGTGCACGATTGCCTGGTCCCACATGATTCCCAGGAAGGTATGGCGGGGGGGCCTTTCGGTGTCAGCACTGAACCATTCGGTGAAGAAGGTTAACAACAAAATTGGTAGATTGTTTCGCTCGGTGCAGTTGCATAGCATTCCTCATGGGTGTATTCGGGGTGATCACATGTATCTGAATGATGGGGTTCACCTGTCCCGGGAGGGGAATGTTTTACTCATAGGAGACTTCATAGCATGGCTAAGGGGTTTGAGGAAGCATGACCTTTAGGAGGAGTTTGGGGGGGGGGCGGATATCCGGTCAACTATCCGGCCTGTGGCGGTAAGGTCATGATCGGTGAGCAGTAATTTCAAGGTCCCTAGAGGGGGGCGCCACCAACTATGGATGGGAGCGCTGATGTAAAGTAGAAGGAAGATCCACAGGCACAGGTAAACTTTAAATAAGCTTTATTGCAGCACAGAGATAGTAGGTCAGCTCCACGTCCAACCAGAGCTCCAACTGCCAACAAGGCAAGGGAGCGCTCCAGAATGCAGAACACAAGAAGAGATCTAGAGTGCTAGCTCAAGGGAGAGCAAAGCACTGTACAACATATCTCCTCTCCTTGCAATGAAAAGAAAAGACAGGAACAAAAGGGAAAGAAACACTAATGCACATAGTCATTCAAATACATAGGTGGGCGGCGGGAGCGAGGGCTCCTCAGGCAGACATCAGCTAAAGAAGAGGAAGAAGGAGCAGGAGTACACGGTACAGAAGGAGAAGCAAGAGTAGCAGAACTGAAATCAAGCACAGACCTATTGTGGTAAGTACTCGAGGAAGTGGAGGCATCACCACCACCCACCTCCCCCCGACTAGCTGACAGGGGAATGGGAGAAGGAGGACAACCAGAGGACAATAAGTAACCATTACAGCCATCCACTTTGGCAGGAGACAGGTCATCAGAAGAAGAAGCTTTACGTTTCTGGTAGAGGGCTACCCTCCGGTAATTCCAACTCTCACCATTGGATAATACAATGAAGTTGGGGAAAACCTTCCTGACTTTGTAGGGGCCTCTAAACTTACTAAGACCCTTAGTAAGTCTGCCCGGCTTAACCTTGACCAAGTCGCCCACGGAAATGGGCAAGGAGGCACTGTCATGGGTTAAAGGAATTTCACCGCTAGAACTCAGCCAAGAAGGGGTCAATTTGCTCACTGGTGAGCGACCACGCATTAGCTCAAAAGGAGACTTTTCACCAGACTTATGGGGTGTGGAGCGATAAGCCCAGACCAATTCCTGGACACGCTCATTGGAAAAACAGCCAGACTCCACAAACATCTGAATCACGCCCTTAATGAGGCGATTCACCCTTTCACAAAGGCCGTTGCCCTGTGGGTTGTAAAGACTCGTCTTCTGATGCCTGATGCCACAACCATTAATAAAAGAAGCCATTTTAGAGGACGTGAGTTGCGTCCCGTTGTCTGAAATGAGAACAGAAGGATACCCCTAGTTGTTAAAAATGCCCCTCAAAAACTTAATGGTAGCATCTGTAGTGATTTCCTTTACAAACTGTACACACAACCATTTTGAAAAACAGTCGATAAGGACAATAGCAAACCGGTGATCAGTAGGAAGCTCACACATGGGGCCTATGAAGTCAATGCATACACTATGCCAAGGAGTATTCACAAAGGTAATCTTGTGAGTGGAGTGGGAGCCTAAAACTTTGAGGCGCTTCTCACCCTCCTTACAAAAACTACATCTCAACACACAATCCACTGCGTCATTATCAATAGAGGGCCACCAGAAGTGCAATTTGACACGACGTTGCGTGAGGCTTTGACCCAAGTGTCCCTCATGGGCCAAGTCCAGAATTCTCTTTCTTAACAAAACAGGGGGAACAAAACGATCACCCCGCATTAGAACATCTTTTCCTTCTAAGGAAAGTTCATCCAAAATTTTTAAAAAGGGTCTGACAGAAGGACTAACAGCACTTTCTCTCCTAGTACCATTAGAAATGAGACTGATGACGGCCTTCAAAGTAAGATCCTCCTCCATACCCTTGGACCAGTCGTCACGGGTAAATGTGTCACCACACACAGACAAGACATCCTCCATAACAGCAACTGCAAGGTCGTCGGACTTGGCTTCAGAACTACAGTCAGTGGAAGGTATAGGGAGCCTAGACAGACAATCCGCTTGGATGTTTTTCCACCCATGAATAAATTCAACCTCACACTGAAAGTCCTGTAAACGAGAAGCTAGTCTCGCCAACCTGGGAGAACCTTTACCAGCTCCACCAGGAGCAAGGATGTTGACAAGGGGTTTGTGGTCGGTACGTAAAACAAACTTATAACCCCACAAGTAGGTTCGAAAGTAACTAGTACCCCAGACCGCGGCAAGAGCTTCACGCTCTATTACTGAGTAGTTAGACTCAGAAGAGGACAAGGGTCTAGATGCGAATGCAATTGTCTTTTCAACACCGCCATGTTTCTGTAAAAGAACAGCGCCCAAACCAATGGCACTTGCGTCCACCATCAAGATGGAGGACCGAGTAGTGTCAAAAGGGGTGAGGACGTTAGCAGATTTGAGTTCCTTCTTAATCAATTTGAAACAGGATTCGTGATCAGAGGTCCAGCTAAACTTGACACCCTTTTTGAGCAAGGATCTAAGAGAAGCTGTCTTAGAGGCAAAATCTCTTACGAATTTCGAGTAGAACTCGATTAAGCCCATAAAGGACCGAAGTTGATCCTTATCAACTGGGGAGGGTGCTAGTTCAATAGCTTCAATTAAATTCTTTTTGGGTTTAATGCCATCCTCTGACAAACAAAAACCAAGGTATTCTATCTCTTTCAATAGGAAGGCACACTTCTCTTTTCTTAAGGTCAACCCAGCCTCATCTACTCTACGTAACACATCATGTAAAATTTTATTGTGTTCCTGTAATGAACTACCATAAATCAAGATATCGTCTTGAAAAAATAGCACCTTATCAAGACCCTTAAAGACTTCAGAGACAAGTCTCTGGAATACGCTAGCAGCTGAGACTAGCCCAAAAGGTAGTCTAGTAAATTGGAAAGTGCCCTCACTAGTGATAAAAGCAGTTAAGTGCTTTGAATTATCGTCCAGACAAATTTGGTGGTAGGCGTGTTTGAGGTCCAACTTACTAAAGAACCTTGCTCCTCTAAGGGTTGATACCAATTCGCCAATGTTGGGGAGGGGAAACACGTCAGCTACCACACACTTATTGAGAGAACGAAGATCCACACAGAACCTGATCTTGTTATCCGGTTTCTGTGAGATCACAACAGGCGAAATCCAAGGAGATGCTTCAATGGGCTCGATGATACCCCCTTGGAGCATTTCCTCTAGAGTAGCCTTAACCTCATCTCGTAAAGCAAAGGGCACCCTTCTAACTTTGTGCTGTACAGGCGAACTGCCTTCTTTAAGGATTATGCGATGAGAGTATCCAATAAGTTCACCCAACTGGTCCCTAAAGACATTTTTAAATCTGGCCAAAATATCTTCCACAGACGAAGTCTCAATTATGGAAACTGGGTTGTCCGACCTGGGATCAACTACAATATGGAGGTCGTATTGGTGATGACGGCCTAGGATTGCTGGTCCATCAGCCGATATGTAAATTTTCCCATAGGCTGATCTGCCTTTGAAAACAATTTCCGCTTCAAAGAAACCCAGCATGTCTATTCTCTCACCTTGGTAACCAGACGGGAAAATGTCGCACGTTTTCAAGGCTCTTTTCCCCCAAACATTTTCCAACAGGGAAAAGGGAATTATGGTCCACTTCGACCCTGTATCAACCATGAGTGTAACAGTTTTCCCATCAATTATAAAATCATCTTTGAAAGGATTGCCCCTCTGGTTATCACACGCACACACAGTGTCAGTCAGCACTAAAATTTTGTTAACATCACGTCTCAGAACATCGCATTCATCAACAACTGTAACTTTTGAGTAATTCCTATTCTTACACATTTTAGCAAAGTGTCCTGTTTTACCACACCGTAGACACTCTTTGTTATTTGCATAACAAAATTTCCCATCTAAAGGATGAGAAGAAGTACCACATCTCGAACACATTTTCTGATTATTCTTGTTAAGCGATGTTGCTTGTACATTCTTTCTCTGAAGAATGTAGCCTTTCTTCCTGACGATTGCAATGGCGGCAGATTCATCGTCGCTATTATCACTTACAGTATTCTTATGAGAAACTTCAGCTACTTTGGCTTCTAAGCCACTTTTTTGCAGTTCCCTCATGCATTTTTCACTTTCTTCTACGACCTTGGCCAGCTCTATTGCGTCTTTCAATGTTGGGTTCTTAGCCGCCCACAGACGTTCTTGCACCTTCCTATTGTTGGCTTGGACAACTAATTGGTCTCTGATTAACTCGTCTGCCATCTGCCCAAAGTTACATTTAATAGATAATTCACGCAGTCTTGCTACGAATTCGTCAATACTTTCTTCAGCCAATTGTTTATTTTTATAAAATTTATATCTCTGAAGGATGAGATTCTCTTCCTTGCCAAAACGAGTTTCTAGTCTTGTGACAGCCTCTTTAAACTCATCAAAATCGGCTTGTGATCCTGCAGGTAGTACTTGTGGTAGGTATCTGAACAAACGCTGCCCCTCTTTACCTAACGTGGTCATCAACAGTGCTTTTTTACGTTTAGGCGAATGATCTTCTCCATCCAGAGCCTCAATATAGTTATGAAACATAACTATCCAGTCCTCCCATGCTATAGGGGGATTGCCTGGCTCTGACAAAAATTGAGGAGGAAGGGCAACATTGATTGATTGAGTCATGACCTTTAACGAATGTCAGTAGGTACAGAGAACTAAGTACACCAAACAGTGGAGTAAAAAGAGTACAAAGCAAACGCTTACTGTTATTGCAGTTGATGATCTGCTTACTGCTTCGTCACACTCGTTTCAAATGCTTCGACACGCTCGTTTCCAACAATGCCCACAGTGAGGAACTGCACCAAATTAAACTTTATAACGTTATCTCCGTTAAAACGCAGCTCGGTGGCACTTGCAGCTGAGTGAAGGTTTCGCGTTTGTGAGCGTGAGCGCGAAAGCCTTGTGCTCCCCGGCGCGTAACCAGGGCAACAGTAATGCCGTCAAAATGGCCGACAACGTCGTGACGTCGTGCGTGAGCGTCACACATCAGACGTTCTGTGTCATCAGCCTGTACGGCCTTCAAGGACGCGCTCAGTGGCGAAGCGTTACTAGGCAACTCACCAACAAAGGAAGTTGGTTCAGGTGACGTCGCTGCTTGTGGTGATCACGTTGCTAGGATACGCGTTGCAGCAGAGCAGACGTTGGTAAAGATGACGTCGACGCTGTGCGGAGAACAGAAAATCGGCGTAAATATCCACAAATAGATCACCTCGAAGTCGCTGTCGCTGAGGAAACGGAGGCTATACTCCGCATTAACGCTGTATCAACCGCGTAGATTCTTGATGGAGTTGAGACGCTACTTCTCTGGGAAATAACTTCAGGCTGCAGCGGACACAGGAGACAGTGGTCGGACCTCACACCAACTCAAGTCGCCAAATGATGTAAAGTAGAAGGAAGATCCACAGGCACAGGTAAGCTTTAAATAAGCTTTATTGCAGCACAGAGATAGTAGGTCAGCTCCACGTCCAACCAGAGCTCCAACTGCCAACAAGGCAAGGGAGCGCTCCAGAATGCAGAACACAAGAAGAGATCTAGAGTGCTAGCTCAAGGGAGAGCAAAGCACTGTACAACAAGCGCCCGGGGGGAGGTGGCTATTGGCCCCTCCCACTGGGAGGTGGCACCCACTAAGGATGGGTCGCCTAAGGGGAGACGGCCATAGGCCCCTTCCAGGGGAGGAGGCGGCTATATGCCCCTCCTACGAATTTCCCGGGGCCCGGTTATCCGCGACGGCGGATATGATAGAGAGTGTGGGGATGGGGGGGGAGTCCACGCTGTCCTTCCTACAGATACCTCACACGGGAGCTCGGACGACCTTTAAGATGGTGTCGAGCGGAAAGGGGGGCCCCCAACCAGACAAGGGGAATTAGAGTTGGCAAGGAGGGTACAGTCCTCTGCGCGGCCGCCACTCACACCGTGAGGGCAAGAGTTTTGGTAGGAGGGATCTGACACCGGTTAAGACCTTGCCGTTGGCCCTTAATGCTAGGATGTACAATTTTAATTTAGAATGTATGCATTTGCAGGATGTTAGACTCAGCTAGGAAACCTTTGTATTAGAGATTTGTTAAGGTTAGCCAAAGAACATGTCTTCATCGAAATGTAATAAATGAAAATTGTACATGATTATGAAACTTTTATTTAATGTTTTAAATTTTGTTTCATATTTTAATAAATACGGCCGGGAGGGTGACTCCCTCCCGCCTTCCAAAAGTTCAGAACTGCGTCCGACTTCCCATCCTTGGGGATTGTGTTGGGAGTAAGCATGGGCGGAAAATCCGTTTCGCTCGCGGATTTTGCGGATTTTCGGTAAATTCGCAATCCGCGAGATTTGCGAATCTCCCGCAAAATCCGCAAATCCGCGAGCAGCGGATTTTGCTCGCACTGTTCACGTGAGTTCGCGGCTTCCCAGTACAACTTCGCGCCCCGCGAATAAGTGCAAAATTGCAGAAATACAATCTTAGCAAAACTGAAACTACTTACCAGGTTCAAAAGTTCAGGCTCATCATTAGTAGCCATTTCCTGTAGTGCTTCCTGAGGGGCCCCTCCAGAGTTCAGTTGCCAGTTGCAACTATTATGTGACCCTGCTCTGAACCTCAGAATAGTTACACATATGCCACAAAGGTCCTGAATTACAGCTAAGGGAGACAAGCAGGAGCCAGGCTGGAAGTTCAAATCCATTAATCAGCCCCTAATTCATTATTGTCAGTTGGGGCAGGGCAGGTGTTGTAACTAATTTTGCAACAATGAAAGCACTTAGCAAGTGCAAAAGATCACTAATCAGGAAGCACTAAGGAAGCAGGTGCCAGCTAAAAAAATATTCTGTGACACATTAATCAGCCCCAAATTAATTCAGGTCACTTGAGGCAGGGAAGGTGTGCTTGCGTTGCCACAATAATGTACACTGACTGGACAACCAGAGGGTGCTGTGATGAAACAGAGGGTGGCATGGGTGGGCCAGAGGGTGGCATGAGTAGTCAGAGAGTGGCAGTGGTGACAGAGAGTGGCAGTGATGAAGAAGAGTGTCCCAAACAGGCTGGACACGTAGAAACAACAAGTTCGCGAAACTTGCGACCCGACAGGTAAGTTCGCAATTTGCGAAATTGTACAAAACCCTCGCGAACTGACAGAAACCCGCGCAAACACACACAAAAAAAAATCCGCAAATTCGCGAGAATTCGCGGATTTTGCGGATTGCGAGTTCGCAAATCCGCAAAATTCGCGAATGCGAGATTCGCAAAATTCGCCCACGCTTAGTTGGGAGGAGGGTGACGGGCATCCCGGCCATATGGAAAGGGGCGACCACTCGGTCCCCCTGAACGTATGGTTGGGTGCCCCTATCCTCCCGGGAAACCATTTTGGGTGGGGGGCGTGTCTTGGCTGGTATGCCCGAAGCGGCGTAGCCGGGGCGCGCCTTTTCCCGCCCAAGAGGGGTTGTCCTAGACACCTACACCGACGGCCACGCCCAGTAGGCGTAACGGAGGAGGGTACACGCCCTACCGGAGAAGAATAAAGAGAGCGGGAATCCGAAAAAGCGTCCTCTTGTTCTTGTGCTCTGAAGGCTGCACCCACTCGTTGCTCGTGAGCCCTCGACGGAACAAGCAGCAATTTTGACCCACCCACCAGCCCCTTATGGCAATATTTGTTAAAATAAAGTTTTGCTGAGATAGGCCTTTTTTCCTTTGTAGTAAAGTAAAGGAATGTTTAAGATAAGGATGTGACTTCTGCCTGTAGGATAATGTTTTCTTGGTAGGAGCAAGCAGTCGATGACACATCGAGACGATGTCAGAATTTTTCTTCCTTACTAGGTAAACAACTGTCGTATTTATTTTGGTCGGGCGGTAAGGTCATGATCGGTGAGCAGTAATTTCAAGGTCCCTAGAGGGGGGCGCCACCCACTATGGATGGGAGCGCCCGGGGGGAGGCGGCCATTGGCCCCTCCCACTGGGAGGCGGCACCCACTAAGGATGGGTTGCATAAGGGGAGACGGCCATAGGCCCCTTCCAGGGGAGGAGGCGGCTATATGCCCCTCCTACAAATTACCCAGGCCCGGTTATCCGCGACGGCGGATATGATAGAGAGTGTGGGGATGGGAGGGGAGTCCACGCTGTCCTTCCTACAGATACCTCACACGGGAGCTCGGACGACCTTTAAGATGGCGTCGAGCGGAAAGGGGGGCCCCCAACCAGACAAGGGAAATTAGAGTTGGCAAGGAGGGTACAGTCCTCTGCGCGGCCGCCACTCACACCGTGAGGGCGAGAGTTTTGGTAGTAGGGATCTGACACCGGTTAAGACCTTGCCGTTGGCCCTTAATGCTAGGATGTACAATTTTAATTTAGAATGTATGCATTTGCAGGATGTTAGACTCGGCTAGGAAACCTTTGTATTAGAGATTTGTTAAGGTTAGCCAAAGAACATGTCTTCATCGAAATCTAATAAATGAAAATTGTGCATGATTATGAAACTTTTATTTAATGTTTTAAATTTTGTTTCATATTTTAATAAATACGGCCGGGAGGGTGACTCCCTCCCGCCTTCCAAAAGTTCAGAACTGCGTCCGACTTCCCATCCTTGGGGATTGTGTTGGGAGGAGGGTGACGGGCATCCCGGCCATAAAGTCCTTCTGCATGCTTCAAGCTGATGGTCATCTTAACACCACATGCTTTCAACCACCCGTGATTTACCTAACCTTGTCAGGCTATGTTTTACCGGCTTCGCCCCATCTTCTCAGGTAAGGTAGCAAATGCGCTCCTGCACTGTTAGGGTGGCTTTCCATTTTGGAATAAAGAAGGCTACTCATCTTCACAAGAGTAATGTGAAAAATATTTGTATTTCTTTTTCACCCTAATTCAGGAGCTGCTTTTAAGGCAGCTTCAAATCTTATCTGCCAGCACTGATTTTAATTTAACTTCATGAAATGCAAAACACCACACCAGCCTCAGGCACTATTAACTATCTCAGAGGACTTTCCCTAGGAGGGTTATCTTCGTGCAAATAATACTGCATTTTTCCAAACACCCACACCCACAAAATACAAACTGCAAAATTGAAAAGATGAGCTCATTTTAAAATGGATTTGAACCTGTTTACATAGATTGTGTATGCAGGTTTTAGAAGCAAAGATGTTCATTACTATTAATGAAAAACAAATGCTGTTTGTTCAAAAGTGGGTCTTTAGTTGGCAGAGGTATGCACCCCGTCCAAGTAGGCACCACAATCCTTTGTCAGGGTAAGTCACAACAGAATCTAAATTATCCTATGCTCCCCCTCTGGTGCCTTGGCACGGAGCAGGCAGGCTTAACTTAGAATACACTGTATAAAGTATTTATGCAATCACTCATACAGTAACACTGTGAAAACACTACAAAAAGAATCCACAACAGTTTAAACAAGCATTTGCAATGCAATAGGCCTCACATTTACGCGAGTTTTGCTTTATTGGCATTGTATATGACAACCCCTTTTATTTATGTTTTAAAAACCAAAACATAAATAAAAGTCATTGTCATTTTCAATGCCAATAACTCAAACTCATGTACATACAAGACCTATTGCACTGCTTGTACATGTGGATGTGCCCTTTTCCAAATATAATGTATTCTGGTTATTGATGCTGCATCTGCTGATGCTTTGATTATGACATTTCTGTTGTCCCTGTATTTCTTTTGTTCTCCTCTCCCCTATTCTGTTGGTCTTTGTCCTCTGTTGGAAAACTTGAAAAGTATCAATTTAGAAAAAAGAAAAATAAATATTTCCATCATGGCATGTATAATAAAAAAATAAACACAAAAAAATAATAATAGTAATGATGATACTACTAGTAATATTTGAAAAGATGTATACAGCAAATAGCTACTTCGGAAGAAGTGCCCCGGCGCTAATAAGGTCTAGCTTCTGAGAAAGAGACACAGAAACCCTAATGAAAATAGCACAAGATTAATCTAAAAAGCCACGTTTTTAGGTTTTTCCGTAATAAAAGTTCTGTCATTGATCATCTCAGATAGAGAGGAAGAGAGTTCCATAGCTTGGGTTCCAAAAAGCTATAAAAGCTATCCCTGATACGAGCTTTCCTTAATATGGGAGCTGTCGCTAACAAGGGCTTAATGAACCAGTAAAGATAAATAGCACCTATTTTTATAAAAGACCCTGTAGCAGTAACAGAGAGCTTTGAAGGACAGTCACTTCTTCATTGGTAGCTACTGCAGTTTATGCAACGCAGAACTCAGCCAGGCTCATCAGGGATGGTTCAGCAAAAGCCCAGCTGCCGTGTTCTGAACGTGTGAAAGTCTCAACAGCCGAGACTGAGAGATTCCCAAGTACAAGATGTTACAGTAATCCAGGCAAGAGATTACTAGTGCCTGGATCACAGGTTTCCTGGTGGCTTCAGGCAAAAAAACAATGATCTTCTTAAGGGATTTTAATATCCCAAAGCATTTGCATGCTTTGCAGTAATATGGCTGTCAAACGTGAGGCCAGCGTCAAAGAGGATGCCTATGTTTTTTACTTTGGGCTTAGGTGATGGGAGGGGCCCAAGTGATTATGGCTACCGATCAGAGGACCATATTTGTTTGAAATGGGGTTTCTGCTTGGCTAGGGTAAGCACCTAAGCCAGGCAGAACCCACCACTCTAGTCAGGGTAAGGGAGTTACACACACGATAACCCATATTCACCTCCTTGGTAACTTGGCAGAGCAGTCAGGATTATCCAAGAGGCAATGTGTAAAGCATTTGTGCAACACACACACACCAGTGACACACTAGGCATACGGCAAAAAGAGACTCCACACAAGTTTATATAAATATATCCTTTGTATAATGCACAAAAACACATTCGATCACAATCACATAAATCACTTTGCCAACTAGGCAATTGTCATAACCTCACATAGATCATAACATCACTTTGCCACTAAGCAATGGTCAGAACAGCATCCTAAATACCTCCTTGCTGTACATAACATGTAGGTCCTGGACATGTATTTGCTACCCTGTCGGATTCCCCACATCAGGGCATAAAATGCAGGTTAGGAATAAAACTATACATATACCAAAATGAGGGCATGAAACGCAGCAGAAACTCTGACAGAGCTACTGCGCTTGTCTTATATGATATACCATACTCCCAATAGGGAGACCGGGCACAGCAGCATCTTCACTTCTATAACTGGGATTACGGTACTCCCAGTAATGTTCTTCCCAAGGCAGCAAGTTCTTAATCGGGGGTCCCATCCCAGGCGCGCCCAAAATGCTACCAGGAACGTGTGTCAAACATATGTCTGCAATAAGGAGGGGAGGCACCCGCACTGCCCATTTTGGTGGGGGACCTCCAATCACAAAAGGAGCTCACAGCCGGCGGGTACGTGGCACAGCTGTGACAGGTCGGGTGACTCAACCCCAACTTTGGATGGCCTGAGGCCCTAGATGCAGCTGGGGCGATGCAGACGAGTTTCATTTCCAGCCACACAGGGAGCGCCCACCACCACCTTGCACCAGGGACTCTTCTGGGCAATGCAGTCTAACTCTTAGAGCATTGGGCCGGCTGCCGATGACGTCGCCCTTGCTTCAGTTTCTGGATGGTTGCAGGAGCTTCCAGGCATCGCATTGGCTGCCAGGGAATACTGGCCAATTCCTCTCCCCAAGCCACTCAGCTCTTATCTCAAATAAGGTTTTATTATAAAATGTGCATATCAGAGGATATATACAGTACAGAGTAATGCAACAAAAAAAAAGAAGGGGGGGTTACAGTTGAGTTGGGCTTCTTGCATCTTGGTTGTACACTATATCTTGCATCATGGTTACACACTATACATTATACATTGAGTGTACTGTACCCCCCTGGTGTGAGAGAAAGAGGGGAAGAGGAGTGAAGGGGGGTATATTCTGAGCTGGTTAGGTTTGGTGTGTCTCTAGGTATGCGTCCAGGGCTTCCCACATCTCGTTCTTAGAGTTGTGCTCCTTTGAGAATTTGCCAGTGATGTTGTCAGTGCCTCTAAGGAAGGTGACCCAGTTGATCCAATTCTTGAAGGTTGCTTTTGCTGTGTTTTTCCAGTTCGTTATTATGATTTTCACCCCCGCTGTTAGCAGGATGTCTACTAGGTCCCTCTCTTCCTTATTCTCTAGGTTATCTGTCATGAATCCAGTGGTCAGTCCAGCGAAGCCTCCTTGTATGTTTTTCCTCGTGACGTCGTTGATGAAGCTATATACCTTCTTCCAGAAGCTTTTGATCTTGTGGCATTCGAATATGAGGTGCTCTAGACTTCCCGTTTCTTTATCGCAGTTCCAGCATGTTCCTGTCTCTCTTATGCCTGCTTTGTGGAGCTTCACCGGGGTCCAGAAGGCTCTGTGAAGCAGCCAGAATTTTGTTTGTGCCAGTTGTGGTGTGACTTTATTAGTTTTTGCCGATTTCTATAGTTTGATCTTTTCCTCGTCAGTGAGTTGTCTTGTTCCTAGTGCTTCCCATGCACTTGTCACCTTTTTGTTCAGTGTAGACGTGTGGGGGCTTAGGAGTTTGTAGATTTGTGCTGTGTGGTGGCCTGCGGCGTTGAGATTGCACATGTATTGGATGATGGTTGATGGGTTCTTGCTCAGATTCGCCTTTGTTGTTGCAGTTTTGATTTTTAGGAATGTACATAGTTCTTTGTCAGGGAGGGTGTAGAACTCCTTGAGATTTTGGAAGGTGATCGGTGATTTTTTCGTTTCCAGCTGGTGTGGTGTTGTTATTCCTTTCTCAATCCAAGCCTCATTGTTCAAGGTTTTCCCCTGGTATCGTATCCTTGTGTTGAACCAGATTGATTCCCAGTTTGTTCCGCTGATCTTTTGTCCCATCAGCAGTCTGATTTTCCTATGGGCCTGTACAGCAAGGGGTCAAGTAAGCAGGACCCCAGCTGTAAATCACAGTGGGACTATGTACCGCCCCCCAGGGAGAGGGAGAGCACTTCCTGTGCCTCAGCTGTCCCTTCTCTTCACTTGCAAAAAGAAACAATTGATGGACGGAATGCTGGAAAATGTAAACATTCACCCCCAGTCACAAGTATCTGGGTTTAATCCATCATTCTTTTGCTCACCACACCACCCCAGTTTGGACCCAGCCATACGCAAATCAGTCTTGACCCTGTTCCTTATGGGAACAGTTCAGCCCGACTGCGAAGCCAGGCCCTCCCTGGATCGGAAACAAGCATCCTGGGATCAGTTTCAGGGCATCATCCTTCATCAGCCAGTCAAGCTTGAATCCAGTGGTGTAGTGAGCAAGGGACCCAGGTCTGGGCATACCTTTCTCAATTAGGGTGACATATGCAGAAG
Source organism: Lissotriton vulgaris (assembly GCF_964263255.1). Lineage (NCBI taxonomy): Eukaryota > Metazoa > Chordata > Amphibia > Caudata > Salamandridae > Lissotriton > Lissotriton vulgaris. The sequence goes on from NC_141689.1 coordinate 402,351,633, forward strand.
AAACAATTGAGGGACGGAATGTTGGACAATGCAAACATTCGCCCCCAGTCACAAGGATTTGGGTTGAATATATTATTATTCTGCTCACCACATCACCCCAGTTTGGACCCAGCCATATGCAAATCAGTTTTGACCCTGTTCGTTATGGGAACCGTCCATCCCGAACTGCTAAGCCAGGTCCTCCCGGGACCAGAAACAAGTGGTGTAGTGAGCACGGGACCCACGTCTGGGCATACCCTTCCCACTTAGGGCGGCATATGCAAAAGAAACAATTGATGGACATAATGCTGAACAATACAATATTCTGCAGTCCCACTACATTGGAGGAGTTTCTTTGTTCACAAATCTCATCTAAGTGGGTAAAATTGTACCAGTACTGGTTCTCTGTATGAGGATTTGGATTTTGAGCCTTCCAGTATATTAACTTCAACTTAACTTTAAGAATCTGGCTCTGCATGAATACATTCCATTTCCATGAGACATTAATTATTTTCAGTTTTTCATGAGCTAAGTACTTTCCCATTAAACTAGGCTATCAAGGTATATTGACCTAGCACCAACCTTGTCTTCTGGTTTCTCCAATAAACAGAATAACAGATTCACAAAAACTTTTGAGAAGTGTGGCTCAATGGTTAGAGCGGCAGACCCTGATGCAGAGGTCTGGCCTGGGACCAGGGCTCAATTCCCGCCTCGGCGGGTCTTGGGTTCAATTTTCTCGTACCTGAATATTCTCGCTTCTGTGCCTATTCTAATTATGGGTCCCACTCTGCAACTCTGGGCAATAGCTTGCTTAATCTCCACAATGGTCCCAACAGCGCTGGGATGACTGGCTTCACCTTGGGGGTGCCCAGGAGTGGACATTTCACAGGGAAAAGCCAGGAAGGGTTCCACAACGGTATGCGTTACAGGGCCAGGACACCCCAGTTGGGGTATTAGTGCGCTTTACGAGTACAAATGACATTTACATTTACATTTACATTTGGTGTGCAAACACCTTTATTTAGGAGTATCATCTTACATTTTGATTCACAAAACATAATTGTAAAAATGTAAAGTGGAGATACACGACTGAGTAGGTGAATATGCCAAAATGTGTGTGTTTTTCAAACTTTTTATTGAAATTTCAAGCAGTAAAGACATTCAGTACAGCATACATATGCAAAAGCGTCTGCAAGAAATGTAAGTAACGTAGAACAACAGTAGGGGAGTAATCCTGTGAATTCATAACTTCCTCACCAGAACCGAGTTGTGTACCATAACAAACAAGCGGAAATTAGACAGGTACACCGGTCACCGTCCATTGAGCATATATGTAAGACATGAGTCATAGGAAGGCAGAGTCATGGAGTGTTATAACACTGTAGAGAAATAAAGAAAGATAAAGTTGCTTAAAGTCAGGAGGATCTAGGACCTGCAAGGCGAAGCGTAGAATGACCGGTCTATAGCAGATGGGTAGAGATGAGCAACGGAGATGGGCAAGTAGGCAATGGGGCCCCAATATTCTCAGTAGCTTAAATAGCCGAGGGTCATCATCAAGTGGGAAGGACTAGACATGGGTTCCCAACAACACAACTATGAATAAAACCCCAAAAAGCTCAGTGAAAGACCGCACTTAGAGAGCGTTCCAACCAGCTGTGGTCCATGCAGGTAAGACCAGTGGGGGGATTTTGACAGAAGACGACGAGGTAAAATTAATTATTTATTTTATTTTCCCTTGTAGTAGATTGTTGAAAATCCCTTCACCCGGCCCCACCGCCCCCTCACTCTTACCTGCATGGGAAGCGGCTGGTTGCAACAGACAGTCACTCAACTGCCTTAGCTCTAGGGACACCAATCGACAAAGAGGCATCATGGATTAGAAGTCCCCAAATGTCAGCGAATATGTGTTCCTGATCATTCAGGCAGTCTATCAATCATTCAAGTGCAGCTGTGATTGCCACGCTCTCAAGTCAGTTCCCCTAAGTTAGTATAGCAGGTGTGGACCACTGGTGGAGTATGCACTGTTTAGCCATAGTTAAGATTGAGGCCATCCAATGAACTTTATGTGAAGTAAGTGCCAGTGGGCCTTGCATATCATGAAGAATCACCAATGGAGCCTGAAGCTGTTCCAAATGACATGAACATAGGGATGCCAAAGTGGGTGAATTTGTTGGTAGTTACACAGTTATAGGAAGGAGACACAAACTTTGGTGTGTGTGTGTGTGTGTGTGTGTGTGTGTAGGGGAGGGGATTTTTTCCGTGGAAAATATATTCCACACAGAGAGGAACCTAAAAAAAATACCAAGAACAACATTCATGCACACAAATGTATGCCAGCTTCATTTAATGTAAATATAATCCTATGCATTTAAATACTTCTGAAGAATAGCAGCAGTTGCAGCTTCCTGTCAGTTTTCATGGAATTCTTAATGAAGTTCAAAAAAGTCCAACGTTTACTCGAATCTTGGTGAATTAGGCCATATTTTCCAAACGTATAGAGAAAGCTTAAAAATGTGTTTTCCATTCGTGTAACCTCGAAAAATCCTGCAGCACTGCAAACCATTCTTCGACACCACAAATGCACTGTAAACACTACTTCCCCGAGATTATCTGGGACAAAATGCATATTTTTATTCACCATGGAAATGCTTAAAGTTAATACTACATAAAACGTGCATTTTTTTGGCACACGGCTTCTCTCTTTTCTAATGGTTGGAGGTCTCACATTAGCTACAAGGACTTATGCACATGGGACGTCTTCCTTTCATACTATGCGACTGTTCACTGTAGCCATGTTTTATTGTTGGCAGTTACCCACAGGTGGAGTTTCACAAACAGACCTTTGTTACTTTTAACGAATGCTAAGCAACTATTAAAAATATTTGCCTTTCTCTTACTTCCTACTGGCCTTTAATGGGTGAGATAATTGCACGGATTCGTTCTTCGCGCCACTTTCTAAGGTAGCCAAAGTAAACAGAAACTGCATTAATGGATCGCAATCCTGGCCATTGAGACTGCAGTCTGCAGCCGAGAGGACATCAATCATATATTTCACTGTTTAACAATTTCTAGAATGATTGTTTTAAATGAGGTAAAAAACAACCTCGTTGAAAGCTTCTGATGTGGCTGGGGCTGCAGAGGAAATGTAGGAAAAAATAACAACCGTGGAGAACCCGGAGATAGGGGTATACGAGATTGCTTCCCATGGGAATAAAGTTACTATTATTTGTGAATGAAGTTAGTTAATTTTATTCAATCATTTTGAGCAATGCCACTGACTTCTCACTTCATTATTTGAGGATTGGAGACTAATCAGTACTAGGATTATAGAAAAGACTGTATCAGGTTGAAGCAAATATGCCATGTATGAGGGAAATCAGTAAAAGAAATAATAAATTGCATTTTTAAAACAGCCTAAAAACACTTGATTGCATGTTATAAATTTGAGATTTTAAGGATATTTTGTCTCCCTAAACATTTCACAATATATCTACAACTATACCAGTATAATTTCTAATGCTGCAAAAAAGCAGTTACAATGATATAATCACAATCTGTGACATCACAGCATTCTATGTTTTTAATTATTTTACAGAAAAAATTATTAATGGGCCTTCTACAGAAAAAGCAAGTGACGTTATCAATTTCTAACACAAATAAATGCCAAGAAAAAGGACTTTTATGGGCATATCAAATATATATAGAATATGAAATAACACAGCAGAGCGCTGCTAGCCATCTTGCTGCGCCGAGCTGTGTTATTAGGAAAGTGCAGGGATGCGTTGTATTTACAGCAATACAGTAAAATCCCTGTGCTTTCCTTTGCGCGCCTAGCACAACCGCATGCGCCCTTGCACCATGTGCAAGGGTGACTGCATTGCAGGGATGATTTCTTTTGTGCAGGAAGGGACACCATCCTGCACAAAAACAATAATGGATGGTACCTTCCTCCTATATGTGCTGCAGAATGTATCACACGTAGAAAGAGCAAAGAATGAGGCAAAATAAAGGTATTTCTCTTCGTTGAGCCACTTTAATGCATCCCCTGGGGATGCATTAGAAACTGATGTTTTCCCAGGTTTACAAATCCTTGTATATCTGGAAATGCATCAGAATCCATGCGTGTTCGTGGGAACTCCCAGAGCAGCACCCATGGAACTCCCCTTTCATGCAGAGTAATCCATGCAAGGAGGCCAAATTACAAGGCCATGAAAAGCCAGTCAGGCTTTGAGTGGCCTTGTAAATATGGCTCAGCATTGCACACCATTGGTGCATCAAAAAGCGTGATGCTCCAGTGGCGCAGGTGCCTTGTAAATATGCCCCTTAGAATCTTATTCACAAAGATCAAGCGACATATCTAGATTTGCTCATGTGTAAATATGCTATGGCACCTACATCTAAATTTACACTTTTCTGCTATTTCTCATTACCAGTCGTAGATTTACACCTAGGTGTAGACTAACACCACTCCACACCTTGGTGGAACCTCCTACAACAAGATTACAAGTGTGAAATTGAAGCTAATGATGTTCCACACGTATCTAAAGATCTCAGTCACTGCAGTGATGTCCGTACTGGAAAGTGGCGAGAAACATATTCATTATTTTAAAAAAAATTAAACATGTTTTATTGCAAAATATCAAATGTAACAGCAATAGATGCCATAAATGCAGACACGTAGTGCCTCATTTACAAATATATATTTATATACAAGAAGTTTACTTCGGCACCTGGTTGTAAGTCTACACTCTTTTGCTATTTACCATTTCCAGTAATAAATCTTAAGTTAATTTTAGACTTGCCTGTCTACACCCCATTAGGAAACCTCCAAGAACAGGATATATAGGTGTGAAGTCACAGCTTGTAACTTTTCAAATGTAGCTGGAGTTCTTTGTCTCCATGGTGGAGACCTCATTATGGGAAAGTGTAGGGGACAATAATCAAGTGTAATACTCTTTTTAAAACTATTAAACTATTAAATGTATTTTGATTGAATATATAACTGTAATATAATTTAAAATAGTTATTATAAAAAAATAACTTTTACAATCAAATAGTACAGACCATGAATTCATTAAAATAAATGAGGATTAAATAATTATTTAAAGGACATTTATTCCATTTGAAAATTTCTATTAACACATTAGAAATGTTCACAGCCACAGTAATATGTTTATGTATTAAATTGAATTAAAGGTTGTGTGTAGAACTAATTTAAATTATTTTGAATGTTTTGACCAAAGTTTGTGTTTAATTTAATTTTTAAACTAAGTGTATTATTACCCTCTTAATTTTACTTTGATAATCCATATATGTTTTAACATTACAATATATATGTGTGTGTGTGTATACAAATATACATACAATACTCTCTCTAGAGTGCAGAATACATTATGCAAAAAAGAAGCAGAGAACTCTGAGTAGGTCCCAAGTTTAGGTGGAGTGGTAAAAGGCTTTCAACAAAAGACTTTGTCCCTTTCTATCTCGGCATGAATGGCAATGTTCTGATCCTATGCCTAATAACCTTGATTGAGAAGCAGACGTTAGAGTTGAGCAAATTCAGAATTTCACTGTTGTTTTAGGGTTACTCTATACAGGAGCTGCCCTCCACCTAAACTTTGGAACCCCCCAGAGTTCTCTGTTTCTGTTTTGCATAATTTATGTGGCACTCTATGCCTGAAAGGGTATTATTTGACTTATACTGGGTGCCCCCTTGTGTCTGGACAAAGCTGTCCCTCTCTGAAGAGCTATACTTATAGCGACACACGTGGCAGGGTTTGCTTTTATTCATTTGTGGTTGGTTTGAATGGTATTATCAATCCAAAGCTGTATTACTGTGCCTGGAGGGGTATAAGGCTTTTGCCATTTTATAGCTCAGTGTGAATGGCATTTTGCTAATCCTATGTGTTAGAAATGGGATCCCTGGCTGGCCAGGGCTTGCGCCAAAGTTAGTCAGAGACCACCATTTCGTCGTCAGGGCAAGGGAGTTAACACGCCAAAATAACCCCTGCTCACCCCCTTGGTAACGTAGCACGAGCAGTAAGGCTAAACTTGGAGGCAATGTGAGTTAAGTGTTTTCGCACGCACCCCCAGCAACAACACCCAAGGCCCACCACAAAGGAAACTCCACACACGGTTATATATACAAATAGCCTTTGTATTACACCAAAACACATTAGATAAAAACACACACTTTAAAATGTGCCAACAGGCACGGGCAGAATTTACAGGGGATATGTACAAGACAGAGCAACCTGGACCACTGTCAGGAATCAGCACTTTTAGAACTTAGCACTAGGTAGATTTAGCACTTAGAACATAGAACCTAGAATGTAAAATCACTGTAGCACAAATTAGAACATAAAGTACACAACCAGTAATCACTGGTAACCGGCAAGTACCACCTACGCAACCCTAACCACCTTAGGAACAGGTCACGCAGGGAACCAGGACCTCACTAGCACCACCTGTACTAGCAAGAACAACCACCTAAGTATCACAATACCTGTAGGGGTATAAGCATAGGAACATAACACATGATGCATAAACATACATTCAGCGGTATAAGGAAGGAAATCACATGATGCATCAACAACACATTCAGAGGTGCAGGGAAGGAAAACACATGATGCCTAAAAACATTCAGAGGTGCGTCAAGGAACACAATTGCGCAAAAATCACTTTAGTCACCACCTGTGACTGTCCCTAGGCCTGTGTCCCAGTGTCAAAGGTGCCTAAACGTGGCAGCTGCCCATGAAGTGCTGGGCAGCTGTAAGTATAATGATGAGGCCAACGTGGGAGCCTCGCAGGGCTCTAGAACACTGATTGCCACCTAGAGCCTCTCTGGGCTCTAAACACAAAGGTGCCCTGCCCAGGCGTTGGAGTCCCCCCTCTGGGGACTCGGGAGAAATGTGCCCGGGCTGTTTTGAGGAGCCTTGTGGGCTCTGAAACTGCTAAATGCCCCCTAGAGTCCTTGTGGCTCTAAACAACTGTGGGGCCATGGAGCCGCTCAGGGCTCGAACTACAAATGCCCCTTGAGCCTCGCAGGTTCTGAAGATAAATGCGGCGTCGTTGGAGTCCCTCATGGACTCGAAAGTAATCAACTGCGAGCCTCTCGGGGCTTTGAATCAACAAGGGGCCTTGAGCCTCTCAGGGTCCCTCAACAACGGGGGCTCAGGCATCTGAGTCCCGCATGGGGGACTCGAAAATCACTATATGGTCCCAAGAGCCTCGGGGGTTCTACTGACATGAAAATGCCCCAGGTGCGAAGAGCGGGCTACTGGGGGGGTGGGGGGCGGACACCGGCAATGTGTTCCGACGCCCTCCCTCTCTTTCGGATCAACATCACGGGCCCCCACTCACCTGGACCTGTTGCAGGGGCTCTCCTGCGGGCCGGGTGTCCTCTCGGGTGGCAGGCGGGCTCTCTCACTCAGGAGCGCCTCGCGGGGGAACCAGGCAACTTTGGAAGGCTTCTCCTGTGGGCGGCGCGGGCTCCTCTTCCACAACCGAGCCCCGCCTGCACCTTCAGCCACTGAGCTCCTCTTCCCTCCCCGGACTGCGGGGGCGGGACTTCCGGCCGCCACTACCGGGGCCGCGCCGCGATTGGCCGGCCAGCAAGCTGCTTCCGGGTTGTCGCAGGCAGCGCGGCGGCACGGCGGGGGAAGACAAAGAAGCAAATGCCGGGTGGGCACTGGCTCGGGCCACAAGATAAACAATGACTTGAGGTGGGCACTCGGCTCAGTAACCCAAGCGCTCTCCCAGTGCTACAAGGGAAATAGAACGCTTCCAGGCGCTAGCAGCAAGAATAAAGCGCTCTTAAGCGCTAGGGGCAAAAGTAAAGCGCTCTCAGCGCTATGGGCAAAAGCGAAGCTCCAGCAAGGTTCTGGAGGCAGACAGGGGGGCAAGGCTGGACCCAGAGCCAGCTCACTGGGCCTCCCGGCAGGGCGGTAGTCCAAGTGCAGTCCTCCTGGCACCCAGCACAGCAACAGCACCCCTCAGACAGGATCCTGGAACAGAACAAATTGTAAGGGGACACAGCCCCTTCTTATACTACTAAATCCTTTGTCTGTAGGTGCAGTTTGGGGGAGAAACCAGCTGCAGCTGGTTTTGAAGCACCCTTGATGGCTCAACCACCCCTTTCACTCACTAGGGAGGCTAGGGTCGTTAGACGCACCACAGGGGGCGGAGCCAGCATTGTGTGGGGAAAGCCCAGCCCCATTCAGCAACCAGGTGCAGCCCTCCCTCACATCACTCATGCTGATCTCTCCTGGGCAGACCCATCCAGACTTCCTGGAGCCAGGCTTGCCAGCCAGCTCCAGCCAATCACGCTCCAGCACCCTCACTGCACACACACATCCATGTCCAGAAGTGGCAATTCCCCACTAGACACATACACACCGCACATACCATTGCGCAGCATTCAGTCTCACGAGTTCGCACATACCAAACTCGAGCCTGCACTCCCCACACATCAGGAATCAGCTTGGACACACACATTCCCCATACATTCCTACGGGAGGGCAGGCCAGCCTCACTACACGCATGCACTTTACTCTGGGACACAGGGTAAAAGTGCGCAGAGACCCAAAAATCACTAACACAGATAACATACTAAAAGCAAAAAGATTAGGGGTGAACCCGCCAGAAGGGCCAAGTCCAACACTATGTTTAAAGGCTTTGCTGTAAAAATGGCAAAATACTTTGTCACGTTCTTTCTCAGTGTCGATGGCAATGTGTTGATCCTATGCTTAACAACTTTGATAGAAAGCAGACATTTGAGCTGAGCAAATTCAAGGTGTCGCTGGTGTTGTAGGGTGCTCTATACAGGAGCTGCTCGCCACCTAAACTTGGGAACTACCCAGAGCTTTCTGCTTCTTTTTTGAATAATACATGTGGCACTCAGTGCTTGAAAGGGTAGTGTTTTCACTTATACTGGGTTCTCCTTTGGGGCTGGGCAGAGCTAAACGTCTCTGAAGAGCTATAATGATAGTGAAATGTGTGTCAGTGGCTGCTTTTATTCATTCTAGGCTGACTTAGATTGTATTTTACCAATCCGAAATTATAATATTGTGTCTGGAAGGCTAAAAGACTTTTGTTATTTTACAATTTTGCATGTATAACACTCAGCTAATCCTATGCTTAAAGACTTTGCAGTAGAAATGGAAAAATACATTGTCCTTTCCTATCTCGTTGTGGATAGCAATGTGCTGATCCTATGCTTAAAAGCTTTGATAGAAAAGCAGACATTTGAAGGGAGCAAATTCAGAGTGTCTCTGGTGTTGTAGGGTGCTCCATACAGGAGTTGCTTTCCACCTATACTTGGGAGCTACCCAGAGTTCTCTGCTTCTTTTGGCATATATACATACATATCTGCATACAAATATTGTTGTTATTTTATTAGCTTGTCTCCCTTATTTTCTATGAGAATGCGTTGCAGTATGTGTAAATTGCCATGTGTTGCCCAGCTACACGGCTGGGCTGAAGTACATTTACAAGCGGTTTTGTAACCTTTAGGACTTTAGTATTTTGAGAAGTGTCATTTTTCTATAGCAATTGGCTTACTTTTTTTGTGATGGGTGTCTTGTTATATCCTGTACCTTCCTAAGCTCTTCCTTACTTTTCCTAAACCGCTCCTATTATCAGTAATTATTCCTCATTTCCCGGTCTTGTAACTTTCACATTTACTGCTAAAACAGAGGTTTACAAGTGCAGAGAACTCCACCACTATGACAGAGATCACTGCACAGAAAAGATAGTAGAGGCCTCAATCAATAGGTTAGTGAATAACATTTTGTAGTACATGAGCATGTTGAAATCTAGTACAAGGGGCTCGGCCGGCGCGGAGTCCATGGGGGCCGGGGCCCTGGTGCTACTCTCGTCTGTACTTGGGGGCGGTGGGTGCTGTGCTAATGGTTGGGAAGGGGCATATGGAGGGGGCATGTAGATGATCGGAGGACCTAATAAAAGATCATCGTTGGCTCGCTGTTTCGAGGGTAATTCAGGGTAGAGCGTAGAGGGCGTTCTAACAGGACACTGACTCGATGTGTCGGACTCTTGTTTCCGCTTGGCTTTGACTCTCTCTCCTTAATCTCTTCTTCCAATTTTCTAGCAGCCATATGAGCTGCTTTCCGTAGTTATTTCTCTAATCTAATCTCGTTTTTTTTCTTACATTGTTCTGTTTCTTTACGCCACATGCCGAAGCTGTCAAGCATAGTGGGCGTTGTCTTGCTGTTACGAAGAGCTGTTTTTAGCGCGCTCTTTTATCTTCATCGAAGGATCCTATCAGTGGCCACTGACTTTCTTGATCCTTTTTGGTGTATTTATGCCTCAGCCTACTATAGGCTATGGCGACTAGTCCATGCTTCGTGTACATGTCCTTATTAGGGGTGCCTTCCAGTGGAGCCGGATGGTTCATCTCTAATAAGCGGTCCGGGCTGACCCAACTACCAATCAGTGGGGAGAAGATGGGCATGACGGGTTACAACGGGAGACAAAAGTCTGCACTACCTATCTTTTCACTGCTTGCAAAGACTAGACAGAATATCTCTATTCCACGTTATTTGTAAGCAGAGAATACCTCCAAAGAACCAATATCGAACAATCAATGTTCGGACAATCAAACAATCAATGGCGAGAAAGAGATAGGCACGACGGGTGACAACGGGAGACAAAAGTCTGCGTTACCTACCCTTCACTGTCTGCAAAGGAGGATAGGGAACTTTTTCCCCGTTTGTAGACAGAGAATTCTCGAGAGAACAATCCTCGAACAAACAATGTTCGGGCAAACAATCAATCAGTGGGGGAGAAAAATAGGCACGACGGGTTACAACGGGAGACAAAAGTCTGCGTTACCTACCCTTCACTACCTGCAAAGGAAGAGAGAATCTTTCTATTCTTCTCCGTTTGCAGACAGAGAATCTCCAAAGAGAACCAACAATTCGAAGAGTAATACTAGTATTTTCCAAACAATCAAACAATCATTTCGCAATTTTGTTGTGTTACACGACCGTACCCGGACCGCATGGACAGTTTCTTGTCTTCCGAATCCAGCGCCTGATCGTCCTCTATCTTCTGTCGCGGCACTCCTGATGGTTCCCAGTCAGGACCGTAGATCACTCGAGAGAGGTCTGTTCGGAACCAGTGAAGTTCGGATGATCGACTGTCAGACGAGGGTCTATTGGACAGGAGCTCTCCCGATCGCTGCAGTCGTTCACTTTGTCGTCAGGACCTCTCCCACTGGATCCACGTGTCGCTGATGGACCCACGTTGGGCACCAATTGTAAACAGTAGGGGCCGATTTCGCTCAAGAACCCTTCAGTATTTGCCCGGCATTAGCCGCCTCTCATTCCGTATGATATTACCAAAAAAGAGGCAGGCGCTGGAGACTGGAAGGCAGGAAACAGGAGTTTATTCCGACGGAGCAGAACACGTCAAATCAGACAACAGGGTATCTCCTCGAGGTGCTCTAAACGCATCCTTTCGGCCTGGCCTCTTATACACGGGTTTATAGCTTTATTACATAAAACACATTCTTGTCAATACTTTGATGTACGGAAAAGACATCCTCAGAACCCCCGCTTCAAACCTGTTCCCACACACATTTACAATAGAAGTCCCCTCCCCAGTCGCAGTGGGGGATGACCATCCCACAGCGGGATATTCTGCTGATTCCCGGAATGGGTGTATCTGATCGGATCTCCCGGGGTGGGGGGGGGCCTTGATCAATCGGATCCTTTAATGGGAAACTTCCTACTGTATGAGGGCAATAGACAGCATCCACAGGGCCAGGTGGTAGTCTGGGAACAAGCAGGACAATCGGGCACAGAGGAAAAGGGGTTTTTATTAAAGGGTACAGGATCATGAAAGGAATGGGGGGGAGGTGTTGGGCTGGGAACAGGATGGGGTTCTGAGGCAGGGTTGCGCTGAAGAGGGGTTTATGGCCCAAGCATGTGAGAGCGGGGGCTGTCAGCGCGCGGGGGATGCCTGCGAGGTTAGGAGTGGGAGAGAGAGAGAGAGACGCGCTGGCTATCGGCGGTGGGCAGAGAGGCCATGGCATTCAAAATGGCTGCCGCTTACGTGCACGAATGGGCCTAAAAAGGGACAAGATGGCGCCGATAATGTTAACGCTGCGAACTAGATTTCAACAGTACTGTTAGGCTGCCCTCCCATAGGAATGCATTGGGGATTCCCTGATAAGTGTTCAGTGGTAATCCCTGATATGAGAGGAGCAGCATGGTCAAGTTTGCAATGTTTGGAATAGTGATAATAAATGCTATGCAATGGTGTGCGCAGATTTTTTATAACTATTTTAGAAATTCCACTTTAAGAAGTTGGCATTTCTGTGTGCTATGAATCTGCCTGCCGGATGTGAATTGCATGTCTGGCTTTGGAGTGACAGGGGCTGGTGAGGTGTGCGTGGCTCCAGGAGGGGCAGGGTGAGTCAGCGCTAGCCTGAATAGGACATCTGCATTTGGAGAAGTGGGAGGAGTAGTCCCCTAGCCCTGAATAGGATTGTGCCTGCCTAGGTCAATGCTGGCTCTACCCCCTTGTGGTGTGTCTGATGGCTGAGCCCCCATCTCTCAATGAAGAGTGGGAGCACTGTAAACAGAGTACTCCAGAACCAGTTGGAACTGGTTCCCCAAGTCCTGTGCTTTACAGACAAAGGAAATAGTGATATAAATATAGGGGCTGTGACCCCATGTGTTGCGCTGTTCCTGTGCTTACTGGGGGTTGCTGCTGCTGGGGCCCAGGAGGAGCCACCATGAGGGCTTGCCTCCCTGCTGGAGGGCACTGTGTGCTGGCCTCACTGGGCCCAGCTGTACCCCCTGACCTTTAAGGACTCACAGCGCCTCCTGAGCCCTGCATCTTTCTTTTTCTTGTGCAAGAGGAGCATTTTGGGCTTTAACCTGCAGAGCTGGGCTGCCAGCATACCTCAAGGGAATCTCGGCATGGGGATTCTCCCACACTGCACCAAAGCCAAGTGGGAGCATACCCCGCATTTGCGGTATTTTGGGGGATCATCTGAGCGGCAGCCCACTCCGCACTTGTGCCCTGAGTAGCGGGAGCCGATCCTGCATTTTAGCTTATCCGGTGGGAGCCCGACCCACATTTGTGTGTGCCTGGTGGGAGCCCTCCCCGGATTTGCGTGTGGCAGAAGGGCTGCCGCTTCAAGATCGGTGACCAGTAGAAGAAAGCGGCATTCCAGGCAGCCCAGAAGTCAGACAAGTTACCTTCTTGTGGGCGGGGCTGGAGCCAGGAAGTTGCTGCAGTCCCGAGCAGGGCTCAAGTGAGCTGGTGCAGCGCTGCGTATGCCGAAGAAGGGAGCTGGCAGAGGTCTCGCTCTGCCTGAAGAATCTTGTGGTGTCCAAACATTGTAGCAGCCACCGAAGGAAAGGAGGACAGAAGCGGCACACAGGTCATCCCGGCACCCAGATAGGATCGGAGTACCTCCAGGGAAGTCCTAGTTATGAACCCCTGACCGGTGGTGGACGATTGGGGCTGAGCCTTTATCTTTCTTTATACCTGAACTCAGGCCATGGTGGTGACAGGTCGGGCCAGTTTTACAGTGTGCCCCTGCGCCACATGGTAGCGGGAAGTTGCACCCTCACCGGGTATTGGGGGCTTCAAAGGTACGGTGGTGCCAGTGCTTGTTGGGCAAGTTGCATTTGACTCCCAGAGTGGGGCTCCCAAAGCATGGTTAGTGCCAGGGCTCATTTTACCACAGCTGCCCCACCGGACAGTGGGCAGCTGCAACGTTGGTGCAATTTGGTTTGGACGTCCCAGTGGGGACCCCGGAGGCACAGCTGGTGCCAGCGCCATTTATCTTTGGGCCATCTTATTTTAGAGTCCCAGTGGGACTCACGAGGCACCGTGAGTGCCAGTGCTTGTTTGTTTCTTCAGCTGCACCACAGTAGCAGGCAGATGCAACTGTTGGGGGCCATTTCTGTTGCCAGGAAGGGGTGAGTTGCACCCTGCGCCCCCAGGGCTTTGAGGCACATTGCTTTTCGCTGCATTGGCAGCCAGAGGACCAGTGAACGGTCCTGAAGGAGCCCTGACATTTTGGACATAGGTAATTTGACCCCCCAGAAAAAGGCAAGTTGGCCTGGGGACAGTTTGGTGACATTGGTAGAGCACCAGGCTCCACAGACCTGCATAATGTGTTTATTATGCCTACTATGATGGTTGCCAAACATGAATTATGCCCATCATATTTACGCTAATGTGTTTGTGCTTATGAGGTGATTGCATAATTTTGTTATGCTAGTGATACCTAATGTGTAATGTGTTTATGCTTATGAGGCTATTGCATAATGTGGTTATGCTGGTGAGGCCTAATGCGAAATGTGTTTATGCTTCTGAGGTTTGGGCCTAATGTGTAACTCCCTTGCCCTGACTAGAGTGGTGGTTTCTGCCTGGCTTAGGCGCAAGCCCTAGCTAACCAGAAATCCCATTTCTAACACCATGCATTTAAAGCTACTCTGTAGAGGTTCACAATTAACTGTCCTTTTAAGGAAAGTTCCCCATCAAGCCAAAATCCAACCACTTTAGAGTTCCTTATGAGACCAGAATAAACTATTTGATTGGCAGTAGAGTTCCCATCACAGACGTGCACTCCTTCAGTTGAGCCCCTGTGTTGCTGAAGTCGATTGCTTGTAAGCCCAAGTCTGCTCCTAAGAAACGCACCCTTTTTCCCCTGACACTTCCACCACAGATATGGAATCCTGTGGCACATCCTTCACTGTTGTGGACTCGGGGTCCAAAAGACCATCTCTTGCAATGGTCCAGGTCCTTGTTTAGTGTATTACTGCCTTTTACCCTGGTCCATGAGTACCGCGGGAGTTCTAACATCAATTACAACTGTATCAAAGGACAAGTTAGAGGTAGGAAATACCACACCTGGCCGCCACCATTTCACATCGATGCCATCATGCTTTGTGGCATTTTTATTTTTCATCAACGATGCAAGGGGAATTCAGCAAGATGCACCATAGTGCTTTTTATATATCTCTTGTTAACATCTGAGATGGCTACTCAAGATATCTATCAGATTATGCAATGCTTTTGGTGTGCCCCTACTTCTCTCCATGCATTTTATTTAGTCCACAGCTTCCTC
This sequence comes from Lissotriton vulgaris, assembly GCF_964263255.1. Classification (NCBI taxonomy): domain Eukaryota; kingdom Metazoa; phylum Chordata; class Amphibia; order Caudata; family Salamandridae; genus Lissotriton; species Lissotriton vulgaris. Next base: position 402,366,724 of record NC_141689.1, read on the forward strand.
TGCATCCTATGAGCCGACTAAAGTGGTCATGCTCATTGCTTCTCTTCCCTGTTGGCTTGCCTGCCTCCACTCATCGGCTCCCACAAAAACAGCTCCCTCTTGGGGTTTCGATTCGCTTCTGGTACCATTGAGTTGCTCCTATTGTTGCCTGAGACAACACAAACATCATTATTATTCTAAGAGCTGGCATTTAGCCTGAGAAGTATATGGTGAATACTTGTTTCATACCTACAGATGCACTGTAGAGGTGGGTTCAGTTGTAAACCATCATGGTCGAGAAAGTTGGCAAACTTTCAACAGTCAATGTGCGCTTGTTGAAGGCATTTTCTGCATAAGAACTGTTTGCAAGATATATGTCTCTCAAATATTTTTGGGGATTTTTTTTCGTGTTTTCACAAGCAAACTAGCATTTGGCAGGAAATTACTTCCACTGGCTGTTATTTTCCTCAGCTTCTCCAGTTTCGTAAAACTCGAGATTATTCCTAAATTCCAGACAGAGCAACGCCTCCAAACTTTACACACTGCTCAGAAGCGCATTACAAAAATAAGTTTCGAGACAATAATAAAAAACACTTCAAGAGAACACAAAATGAAAATCAGATCCGCATAGACCAATGATGGCTAAGGGAAAACAAAACATTACTATTAAGATAGAAGGCCCAATGCGATTCTCAAGGCATGCAGATTGCAATTGGCTGAGAACTCTTCTGAAGATTTTGGTAGGTAACCGCAAATATTGTAAATAGCAATACTTTTCCTCATGCATATGAAGTACTTGTGAACACTTGCAAACAATTAACTGATTGCACGTGATTGCATGGATCACTAAATGAAAGCATTAATGTTAATGCTGCTGTATCCACATTGGTTCCTTCGTTGCTCAATCATGGTTGGTTATTGAATAAGGCGCGCGCTGCAGTCTACGACAACTAAGACGCGCAGTAAGGTGGCCGTGCTATAAAGGGGACACTTGACTGCTGTTTGCTCCTTCTGGCTGGGTCGAAAGTAATGAACTGTATATGTCAACAGCTATGACCTGCCACAAACATTTGCTAATGGAGTGTTGATTGATCCCAACAGCATCCTTGCTGCCCACTGTATATATCCCATGGTGTATCGAAGAGCGCAGGGAAAACTCCAAACTCCACCGAAAAGGCACTTCTGACACTCCGTGCAGACCGTGCAAGCCAAGTGAGATGTTCAACAAGCTTGTTAATGACGGGTTTGGTGACTGAATCAGTTGCTGCACCATTGCTTTACTTAGCTTTGCATGTTGAATGTAGTTTATAACACCAACTTCTTCCATTAGAAGACTTATGCCCATATATCTACAGAGATAACAACATCTCTATACATTTATTTTTCAGTACTGATTCAGAATTTTGACCACTGCATTTCGTCGGTAAATAATAGGCAATTCGTGACACTACCAGACACTTTTAAAAGTGTTGTTTTTATGTCAGTTAATGAAAATATGATCGCGAGTTCATTTGTAATAATATTTAGGACCTGTTTTTATTAATGCACATGTGTTTTGTCAAAAGAATATGATGATGTAAAATGTGTCCACTCAAAGCAGAGAACCGACTCTGTTCCATGCATATTTTGTTAGATTTTTTTGATATGTTCTCCAAATCTCTATAGCGTACAATTTTCCATTCCCAGAAATGTCCTCTCTTTTTCGTAGACAAAGCTGAGGACTTGCAGCCTGATGTGCCAAGTAGATTTACGCTTACGAACCCTATGGTCTGCAAAATTGCAGGCAAAGGCGAAAAACAAAATCACAATGCACCAAGGTACCATATGACCTGCAAATTGATTTATGACATACAGGGGCATATTATCAAGGGGGTTTATCTCCGCTGTTTTGGCTTTAAAAGCCAAGAAAGCGGAGATAAAATTATCTCCCTATTACCTAGCTGCCGCTAACACCAGTTAGCGACAGCTAGTAGGAGATAGCGACCATCTTGGGCTCCACTTTGCATGTCAGTGATATTTATCACTAATGAGATGCAAAGTGGGCGTACCAAGATGTTAGCGACTGAAAACAGTCGCTAACATCGCTATCTCCTATTACCAACTTTTGGAGATATTCGCACTAAGCGGGAATATCTCCAAAAGCTAACACCTGCCCTGTGCAGTTCTTAGCCATGTTATCCAACGGGAGGTGGATAACATGGCTAAGAGCATTAGCTCGCTAATGCATGAATATCGCTGACTTTTCATCGATATTCATGCTTTGCGGCGATTTTTACCGCATTTGCGTTAAACCTTGGTAATACCAAGGTTTATTTGCGGTAAAAATCGCTGCAGCGCTGCGGTAAATTTTTGTCTCTAACCAAGCAATAGCGACAATTATCGCTATTGCTTGGTAATATGCCCCACAGTATCCACATTGTGACTGACTTTAATTCTCAGGGACAAGCATTTGCAATGCAATAGGTCTCGCATTTACGGTAGTTTAAGCTACTGGCATTCTAAATGACGCCTTTTATTTAGGTTTCAAAAACGAAAACATGAATAAAAGGCGTTGTCATTTACAATGCCAGTAGCTTAAACTCGCATAAATGCGATACCTATTGCATTGCAAATGCTTGTTTTTACTGGAGTTCTCGTGTTTTGGCAGCTCGGAAACTGCATTTGATTGTCTGCAATGGTAATACGAAGGCCAGTAGTGTCCAGAGGAGGTGCTGTCTTTTCTGTCCATATCTTCTAAAAACCTTTGGTTGCATAGAAGCGCAGAAGGGTCAGTAGTGATAGGACAGGTACAATAGTGCAGCAGGTGCAGCGACAGGGAACACAGCAGACTAAGGGGTCCGCTGCACCTCCAGTTATAGCTATTGTTTGCTTCCAAGCCCGGGCCGCAGACCCACTTTGCATTAGGCCCCCTTGAGACCCTTGCTTTGCCACTGGGAGCACAATAATGTTTGATCAATAACGCCATGGAGGGGGTGTGGGGGGGTTGTTCCATCGCCATACCTGGGACTCCCATAATTTCAAGTTACATTACTTGCGTTGGTTTCACCAGGAAATGATATGCTTTCATGATCTCCACAGTTTGTATAGTTAAGAAACTTCGATCTTGGTAATACCAGCTCACGCAGTTGCCAAATAGTGTGAACCTGGGCAAATGACTTTGGGGCATATTACCAAGCAATAGCGATAATTATCGCTATGCATGGTTAGCGGCTAAAATTATATCGCCGCGCTCCGACGATTTTTACAGCTGAGATACCTTGATATTATCAAGGTTAATCTCAAAAGCAGACGAGAACCGTTGTCCATTCCAGATGCTACTTGGCCTGTGTTAGCTGCTTACAACCCGCATCCTTTGGCGGGGCAGTTAACAGCTTAGCAACTGCGACCCCTATATGCCTCTTCGGTGGCAGTTATTAGGGGTCTGGTTCACTATATTACTCGCAACCTCCCAGGTGGGGCCCCGGGTGGTGCGACGCATCCAGGTGGCGGACTCAAACTTAGTCCATCATGGTTAATGCTGTCGTGGGCAAGCATCCCCAGGATAAGGAAGAAATGCCTTTTTGGCTTGCCGAGAAATTTGACCAACTGGAAGCAGTGTTCCCAAACACTAGTCCTGTTGAGAAACACAGAATCCTCACCCTGAGTTTGCAGAAGGACTTAGTGCCTGACGTAACTGAGTGTACAAATTGGGGGGGTGATTTTTGCGGAAGTCTATACTAGGTGCTTTGGCACCCCGTTAATGACTGTTTTGCCCACTGTGATCAATCGTTTTCAGGATGAGCACAGACCAGAGGCAGCAGTGGAGTTGGGAATGCGACTCATGGGAGCGTTTGATATGGTAAGCGATCTCGTGCTTGCAAATGTCAAGGGGGATGCGGTAAGTTTCCAAGTCTCTAACACTCTGCGCGAGGTAGCCGATGCCGACAAACCCTGTCAGTTGCCGAAAATTTTTACAGAGGCTTATAAGACCGTGGGCCGTAATAGTTTGAGTGTTAAGCCTTTCGCAAAAAAAACCAGCAATAGCAAACTCAGCAAGGGTCATCTGATAAGGATGACCGCCCGAAAGTTCAGAAACAACATTGCAGTAAGAACAAAAAAAAGGGGAAGCAGCAGAAACAGGGTTCCCATCCCGCTTTCCCTACACCTGCCCCTGTTGAGCGTAAATATGATTTGCGCAACCGCAGTACTATTAAGTCACCTGATAGGTTTCAGGTTCCTGAACAACGTTCTCCTTGCTCTTTGTAGGAAACATCGGTAACAGCCACCGGTGGGGGAGGCAGAGGCAGAGGTCAAGGTGCCCAACAGAGCCATGAGCAACCTCGTAAGGCTGACGGAAAAGGCAAGTAGTCACCGCGTCAAAGACCCCAGTTACAGAAGAAGAAAGTTGCTGCTGTAACAGTGATATATGCTACAGATAGTGAGAGAGGCGCTGCGTCCACTACTGAAGGTGACAGCGACTGACACCTTTGTTATAGTGGAAACAGCTGACACTAGAGTGGCTCCCCTTGAAAGACTTTATGAAATTGTCCTTGTAATTGAAGGTGACATAGAACGTACCATAAAAGTTTTTGGGGGGAAAATCTAATGACTACTTTTGATATTTTGTTGGTGGAGGTCAACTGTCCCCACCTTTTGTTTTGGCTGCTCCACAAGCGGAGGAGGTGATCCTCCCCGCTTTTGCACACACTGTACCGAAAGAGCAGGCACTGCAGGTTGCAGAAAATTGGGTGTAGTACCGTACTCACTGTGGATAGAACAAATTTTCAGCTCGACATGAGATCCCTTTGAGGTCCATGCCACAGCCACAACCCCAATACCCCGTACGGCGTGAGGTGAAAGCCTCTGTTGCCGAAATCCTTGAACAATTGGAATATTGCTCTAAAGATTTAGGTTCTCTTAATCATCAGTTATATGAATGAATCCCAATTTTGTCATTGTGGAATGATGTTTGGAATATTTGCATGCCAATGTTTCACTATTCCTCCCCTTTATCGCAATTGAATGTTTTTCTGGGTTCCTTATCAGATGATGTTGATATTGTATCTTCTTCTGCTAAACTGTTGGACCTGTTTATTGCTCTTGCATTTAAAGTTATTTTATCGTGTTGGAAGGATAACTCCAAACTTTCTGTGCATACATGGTGGAATTTCATTTGTGATGAACATAGGATCGCTATTGCTTCCTCTTCTTCTATTCCCCTAAAAATTAAATCTGATCTTCTTTGGCTTCCCTTTACTTCGTATCTTTCTTCCAACTCTCCTATCTGATTGATCCACCTTTAATCCCACATATGTTTTATCCCTATGGCTTTTCATCTTTCCTTTTCTTCCTTCTTTTCTCCTTTCCTCTGTCCTTTTCTCTTTTCTTTTCCCCTTCTGTCTTTTCTCTCTCTTCTATCTCCTTTTCTATACTTCCCTCTTTCTTAAAAATATATGTTGAAGACTCTATGTTCTTTTGTGATTCGTACCATTATTTATGACATATGTATAAATTTCTCTTTAAAATATAACAATACAAATTTCTTAAACAAAAAAAAGGAACAGATTGTACAGGCAAGAGAGCGGACAGCTTAGCCTTAGTGTATCCAAACTACTTGACCGGTAGTGTCTCTGCTGCCCCCATCTTCACATAATATGTGTTTTTGAATTTTAAGTACAGGTTCTATACCGGCGCCTCCTTTAACGGTCTGTTAATCTACCGACCACCACGCCTTACGTCTGCCTTCAAACACACCTTCTGCCATTTGCTTGAGGCTAAGGCCAAGAATGCGGAGTTCACAGTTCTCAGTGATTTTAATTTTAACTTAGAAAACAAAGAGATAGAGACTTTGATGGTTTGCTAAATTTAATTAACAGTCTTGGCATGACCAGGTTGGTTACTGCCCCATCTCATTCTGCTGGTCATATGCTTGAAGGCATTTTCTGTATTAACACCTCATTATCCTTCTCAGAGATATTACCATTAACTTTGTCAAACCATCCCACCGTTATGTTTAACCTAAAATCTGATACTATTTGGTTTAAGACAACTCCCCTCCGATTTTTTTAAACAACTGTCATGGCATTAAATTGATCTAGAAGTTCTTGCTCATAAATTGCAATTATGATCACCCGCAGTTACAAACCACCTTGATCATGATACTCAGAAGTATCACTCTTCGCTTACTTCTGCTTTTATTCAGCAGGTCCCTACAAAATAGGTCGGCATTATGAGATTAGCTCTCTTGGAAACCCGTGAGAATTGAAACAGCTTTGCAGATTACAAGAGCGTATTTGAAGGCAACACTGAAATCCCAGAGAAAAAATATTTAACAAACAAAAAATCTCAGAATATAAAGCTCTGATTTTCTCTGAAATAATAATATCATCAAACGAATCATCTAAGGAACTCTTCTCCATGGTATGTGGGTGCTCATGTGTTGGGCTTCATGTCCCCCCCAGATTCCTGAGGTGACACCCTCTGATTTTAACCAAATATCTCTTTCTTCTTTTACCACTCCCTTAATTAAACAATTTCAGGATCTAATCTTAGCCACTGGATCTGGCTCACCTTTGGACACTTGTCCATCAAAGATTCTGAAATCTGTTTCCAAGTATATAACTTGCCACCTAACTAATATTTTCAATTAAATGTTCTGTCAAGGATATTTCCCTAAAGTTTGAAATGTAGCTGCAATTCTGCTAAAAAAAACACATCTTAATCCTTTGGACCCAAGTAACTACCGGCCCATCTCCCACCTTCCCTTTCCATCCACGATTGTGGAGAAGGTAATTAACAAATAGCGCACTCTCTTTCTTGAATCACATAAACTGTAAGATCACACACACTATGGATTCAGGAGTGAACACAACATTGGGTCTGCTTTGAGAAAAGCGTCAGAAGATTTGAGAGCCATCGTGAATCGGGGTAATCCTGCACCACTGATGTTGTTAACCCTCTCAGCTGCATTTGATACCATTAATCACAAGGAGTGTATTGATCGCATCAATTATTTTGGAATCAGAACCTCCTCTCATGTGAAGCTTAAATCCTTTCTATCCCAGAGAGACCAATTTGCAGCTATGGATAGTTACTCTTTCAGTCTATTTTACATTCCTGTGGGGGACCCCAGGGACCATCGCTGAGCCCTATCCTTTGTAATTTGTATGTTACTCCATTAGCAAATCTTATTAAAACATTTGGGTTCTTGGTGGTAAGCTACGTAGGTGGCACCTTGATTGTTGTCTCTGTTGCTAGAAACCAGCAGGAATCAGGTGCCCATTTTCTTAGCTGTATGCAGCAAATTAGCTACTGGATGACCAGTAATTGTTTAAAGTTAAACTCTGGTAAAACAGAAGTATTGGTTTCCAGATTGATGGTGGTTATCTGTTCCTTTCCCCAAAGTAAAAAATCTGGGGATAGTATTTGATGATCATTTGTCAATTGATAAACATACAAATGCAGTTAACTCTTCATCATAAAGATTCTGAGAAAGGTTCTACTCTTTATTGTGCTAGAACTGAGGAAAAAAGTGGTCACTGACCTCCTCCTTTCAAAGTTGGACTACTGCAATGTCCTGTATATCAGTTTGCGGAAGTGTCTACTGAATAAGTTACAGATTCTTCAGAATGCTGCAGCACGACTATTATTAGGAATTCCTAAGCACAAATCTGCCTCTAAGGCCCTAGTCCACCTTTTTTGGTTACCTGTGCACAAACACATAGATTTTAAGGCATTGTGCACTGATAAAGCCCTGCGTTGCTAAGGACCTGAATACTTAAATTTTTTTTGGCATCTTTCACCCAGACTTCAAGGGATCCTCATCCGCTCAAAATTTGGTTGTCTCAAATTTCACCAGAGCCCATTTGGGGCGAAGAATCTATGTCTATGGCAGCCACTAAACGGTGGAACTCACTTCCATTACATTTGAAGACATTTACTTACCTCTTTCTTTAAGGAAAAAACTCAAAACATGGCTCTTCAATCTCTAGATCAGTTATTCTTTTCTCTCTTTACCTTTCCTTCTCGTGATTTCGTTAGGGCCATAATGCCCAATGCCAAATGCTCGCTCTATAAAACTTAATTTCATTTCATTTTCATCTTTATCAACACCTCCCACTTGAGGGAGCCTTAGACTGCACGTTCACATATATCACGGAGAGTCAAGTCAAGGAGGGGTACGTGGTCCAGGTGCTCAGGATCCATAGTTTGTTGGGCCCAAGGACGACAACAGCAGTAAAAGTCCTCATCCCCTATGGTTGTTCCCAGTAGCCCTTGAGTGTCCGTTTATGGGGACTCTCACAAATTGAAGAAAAGTAAATGTCTTGGATGTTGAGAAACACATGTTAACGCAATGAAAGTAATCTGTTCTCTCTAACCCAAAAAAATATATGATAGTTAATTGGATCAGATTTTTCCTGATCCAATTAAAAAAACATTGATATGGCAACTTAAATGGTGGAAAGAACATTAGATGCTGATTATGTAACACATAAAAAGAGTCATTGGTTCACACTTTATGTATATGTAAAGCACTGATAGTTGGTAAAAGACTCTTATTAAAATTAAAGTTTATAACTTTGAATATTCATCATGTCATGAAGCCTTCAATGAGAGGTGTCTTTTTAAAATGTATGCTGAATGCCAGCAATAAAATATAAACTGCCATTGATATATACAATGTAGTCAACTTGGAAGGTGGATCAAATATTTTGTAACTAAAATCTTCATGGATTTTCCATGTAATCATATGTTCTATTTACTTTACTGCTTAACATGTCTAAATGTTGCAATAATTGTAAATAATGTCGCAATAAAACGTAACTTCACTTATAGATACACACCTTCAAACTTACAAATATGTTCATCACCAAACTATAAACAAGGAGAGTAACATCTCTAGAACATACATTTTGTCCTGTTAAAGTCCAGAGAAGGGAACCTTCTTAATGAGACGGCAATGAGAATAGCAAATATATAGTAGCCAAATTATCAACTCCTTGAAAATTGTAGGAAGGTTTCATGTTGATCCATAAAAAAGAGGTCCACAAAAAGTGGGGTTCTCAAAACATTGATTTCCCATGCTAATTCCTAAAACCTCAGTTGCAGCTACAGAAAAATGGCTCAAAGGAATTACACCAAATATGGCAAAAATTTAGGAAAATATTCTCAAGGACCGACGATACCTATCGCAAATGCCAGTTAGCTGCAGTTTTTTTATCACTGCCTCACCCTGAAAACTATCACCATGTTAGCAGGGTATTAACAAGCCTTCGCTACATGGCGATAGTAACAGGGAACTGCCGCTAACATCAGCACGATAGGAAATCCGGTGTTAGAGGGCGATAACCACTAATAGGCCTGGAGCCTTGATGCCTTGCTGGTCCTGTGTCTGGATTATGGATGCCTTGTTGGACCTGCATCTGGATCCTGGATGCCTCGCTGGACCTGTGTCTGGATTCTGGATGCCTCTCTGAACCTGCGTATGGAGCCTGGATGCCTCACTGGAACTGCGCCTGGAGCCTGGATTCCTCGCTGGACCTGCACCTGGAGTGGGATGTGGAGAAGAGCCGTGGCAGTAGACATTGAGGCAAGACGATCAACCATACCTGGTGGTGAAGTCTGGCAGGTCACATGGAGACACGTTTTTGACCTGTGTGAGATGACCGCCTTGCACACATTTGAGCTGTTAATAGTAAAGGAGCACCTGTGCCCCAAAGTAGGGAGGTCTGCAATGCATCCTACCATCCACCACTACACCGGGGTGCATGTAGGGGATTGCCAATGGTGGGTGCCTTCTCCCTGCATCACAGGCCGGATGATGTTGGCCGGCCGGAAGCTGTGGAGGATGAGGCCCCTGAGCTGTGCCGAACTTGTGTGGTGGGAGCGCAGCAACTTCACGCCTAAGGGGGCCCTGCTGCATCAACTGCATTGAGTGATTCACCAGCGGACATAGCGGTGACTGGTGTACCCAGGTTGTGAAATCCCACCTGGCTGTGGCTCCAGCTGGCTGAGGCACAGATTTGGAGAGAGCGCAGCGGATTGTGCCACAGTGTCAATGTCCAGGTAAGGATAAGGTTGGACGTGTAGTTCAGGACACCTGGGGGTCCAGTCGCCCAGGCCTAGCACACATAGATGACACACCCCCAGTGGTGGTTCATCCACTATGGCAGTGAAGAATAGCAACAATTATCACATGATGAGAACTTACTGATATAACTGTGCTATGTTTCCTTTGTAAGTCGGAGGGTAGGTAAGACTGCTCCAAGCACGGTGCAAGGCATGGGCATATTGGAATACCTACTCAAGTGCGCAATGACTGTTTGGTCAGCCCACTCAGGCTGCCCAAAGCAGTCATGCGCACTTCCCTGTTCCTAATGCAGGCTGCATTGGACCCTTCATGGAGAACATTCCCATCCCTCTAGCCCCTGGCTGCATGCCTTGGTCATTACTAATCCCACCACGGCATCGCAGCGTTGTGATTGACTCAAGGGAGGGAGCTTGGCTGCCTGCTTCCTGTTGCTGGAAGCAGATGCCAGAAAGTCAAGAGCAATGAAGACACAGGACCCGGATTCGAGGAAAGCCTTCCCTTATTAAAATATTTACAACACCCACTTAGACACGCAACCCCGAGTCCACACCCCATCCAGTGTTCTTTCCAGCACGTACCACCTTGCAGCTGTCCAGCCCCCCAGCACTTGTCAATGACAGCCGATGTGTGCCCATGCACAGCGGGCGTACCACTCATGAGCCAAAGGCACATACGTGGTTGCGATGCATGCCATAACATTGCATTCCATTCCAATGCATATTAATACTAGGCACATTGCAACAGTAGAGTAGGTGTTGCATTGCAGAGACATTATTATCACTATTCCCACTTCAGTGAGTGCAACTCAAAACTAATCTTTGCACCCCAAACCCAACCGTGAACCCTGGAATTCCTTTCTGAACCCCCATAACACACCCAAAAATCATATTTGACCCAAATGCACACCCCCATTTCCATATTTTACCCCAATTTCCGTATTTTACATCTGAAACTCATACCCACCCGAAAAACTTTAGATCACCCCATTACTGTGCTTGATCGCACTAGGTGCTGCAACCAAGAGGAGATCCTAGATGATGAAGCATGCCACTTCAGTGGGTGATGGTATTTCGTCCTCAAAAAAGGACTCCCCCGATGTTTAGATAGAAATTGCATGCTTGTACTGTTTGTGCTTTGAAGCTTTTTTAAGGTTGCCTGAACCGCGGATAACTTGGTTGTTATGTTAAGTTGTTGTGGGGAATGTATCTGCGCCGGTCTTTAAAACTTTCCCTTAGACCCTCTACCAACAGTTTTGTATTGTTGGACTATGAGCCACCTCAACTCCCAGATCCGGACCATGCCCAAACACATCCTCTGCGGCACCCTATTGTGCAGGCTCCTCAAGCCATGGCCCCCCATTCTCCAATACCACTGAGGATCTCATTGCACTGCAGGATCTCCCATCCACCAACAACATCCTACTCAGTGAACTCAAGTTTCAACCAGACCACCCTAGTGACCAGGACTCACCCCCTTCTGAGGAAGGTCAACCACATCAGACGCAAGCAGCAAGTCACCTAAACAAGCCACAAAGCAGGACACGCGATCGAGCATGTCACTTCCACCAGCAGGAACATCTACTTCAGACACAACACCGGACTCTCCTGGACCAACCATCATTGGTAACATCACGTCTTCACCTTGCCCACCGGATGCTACCGCCATCATCGCAACCCCTCGCAGCTGGATCAAGGACACCAAAGAACGACTCGTCAACTCCCTCCTCACCAACACTCCACCAATGCTTCCAAACGATGACACCACAGCACGCAACTACAACCAATGGTTTTCCAACAGCACCGACATTCGGGCAACCCTCATGAACAGCACTACGTCACTACCCTCTGCCTGCCTGATGACAGGCATGAGGGTGAAGCAGTGCCACAGGGATAGGCTAGCCCCATGCCTTGCTGGAGTTGCGTAATTGTTTTGACACAACTGCAGCAATGCGTGACTTTAGCGCAGACAGATAGATCAGTCTCAGTACATCAGCAATGACGTATCTGTCATTACTTGAGTCATGGAGCACTGTCCAGTGAATACAGCGCATCCATTCTGTCGCAAGAAGGGCATAGTAAGAAGTGTTGCAAAGCTGTCTTGTCGCAGTGCTGAAACACTTTTCATGACTGTGGCCCAGGAATGTGCACTATCTTATTGATGGTGTGCATTCCTGCACTGTAGTTTTGTCGCAGGGCAGCGCTGCACTATTGATTGCAGTGCTGTCCAGCACCAAAACCTGCTGAGATGTTGCTCCAGGTATTATCCCCATTTTTACGACCAGCTATTTTCTTTTCTTAAATAACTGGCTCTAACTACTGTTAGAGCCAGTTTTTTGGTCTGCAGTAGTTCAAGGATCCCCATGTGAATATGGAGTAGTGGTGTTTGCAGACGTTTTTGCATGGGAATGCCTCTCCTGCATATAATTATCACTAACAGAAGTGGATATCTTTACAATGGATGCCTTCACCTAAAAACTGTCTCTAAAGACTGTTAGCGATAGCTTGGTAATAGAGGGATAAAATTATCGCTGCATTGGCGGCAGAAAAGTGCTACTTACGCGACGATAACTCCTTGTGAATGTGCCCTTTAGATTTTTACTCCAGAGATTTCATTTTTATGATTTAGTGTAAATCCGTTCAGCCATTTTTAAGAAATTTGTGTTAAACAAGGTTAGACATGAAGGGTTTAAAAAGTTAGGTAAGTTAGGTATATCTGAACTGCTGGTGTCCAGACATGATCTGATTGGTCTCTTTAAAGGGGACTAGTCAATACTAATTGGATGATCACAACTGTAACAATATAATGTGGCAACCAGTAAAGTACTCAGAGACACAGTCCCAGTGTCCTGAAAATTCCCTAATAAATATATGGGTGGAGGATGAGCACATTTTGACCCAGGGGGCATGCTGGTGAGGCCCAAATGTACCATCCCGATTGAATGGCTAGCCAAAATATGGACAACATGCTGTGGCAGCCATTACTGTGGTACATGGCCCCAGTGAAATGCTTGTTGTGAAAATCTGTTTTTGAGATCACAAAAAGGAGCAAATATAAAGGTTGCAAACAAATTTTAATTTCAATATAAATTTAGGAGAAACTGGTTTTCTTTCATTATGTTCTCATAGACATTATGGAAGATGCTCCAGAGCTAAAATGACAGCTCATTTTTTCGTACCCCCACACTATTTTCCTCAGCCATATGAGAACAAAGTCTGATATTCTAAGTAAAATATATACATCCAAAAACAGCAACTCGTCAGCTGATTCTCCAGCCTTCTACTGTAGCTTCTTACAGTGTTCTAATGAGCAACTAAAGTGTGAACATTCTGTATTTATAAATAATGTAAGGCACACATGAATCCACCCTGATTGAGTCAAAACATAATGCATGTCCTTTCGAAAATTACAAAATTATGGGTTTCTTTTTGCCATATAAATTATAGTTAGTACCGTAAAATGTAAAATTAGGACACATTTTTGATGAGTTCTCAAATATGTTCCTCATCCATTCTGTGAAATATTCCGCCTTGCAGATGGGAACATGGACTTTTAACATTAACAGCAGCCTGTCAGGTAAGACCCAGTTATGAGCTGAAGCTTTTCTACAAAATTCAAATTAGTAGCAAGAGTGCTAACACTCTGAATTTGTGTGGCACGGCTAAAAGCTAGCTTGATAGAATTAAAGCTGTAAAATTGAAAGCAGTTCCCACAGAGGATACTGCATAAATAAAGATATTAGAGGTTTCTTTTTGTCATATAATTTTATAGTTAATGCTCTAGAGAGCTAACATTAATTCACATAGTTATTGACTACTAAAATATCTCCTTCATCCATTTCAGCAAAACATTCTGACATGCAGAATCAACATGTACTTCCAACACCAGTAGCAGCCTGTCAGTTAACCCATTAGTAACCAACTGCAACCTCACCATGGAGTTCAACAACAAGTGCAATAACATTTTGCAGTCAAGGCAAAACTGAGCTTTCCTGAACCCCATTTTGTTGGAATAGGAGCTGTTAAATATAAAGTCTTTCCTGAAAGATCATTGAGATGTTAATGCAGGTACAAAACCAAAGGGGTTAAAAAGTGAGGGGAGGTGTGGGTGTTTAGTAACTTGATGCAATAAATATTTTTAAAAGGGGTAAAATAGTTAAAGAGGGGGCCATCTGCATTTAATACATTATGCCCTCACCACATCTGTTTATTAAGCCAACCTCTCTTCTCAGTTGCCAAACAGCTCCCTAATTTTATATTAGTATAATTGTGTTTTAGATATATATACATATATTCCACATTTTCTCCCCAGCAAGAAAGAAGTTTGAGCCGCACACAAACCTTTGCATTTGCTGATTTTAATGACAGATTACAACAGGATGAGGCACAGTCCTGACGCGTTTCCTTCCCCATGGACTTTTTTCAAAGGTGAGCCTTGCACATGTACACGCCGTTTGTTTTCACAGTCCTATGTTTTCCAATGGAATTGATTTTCTCTGATGACGTTCTCCTTTTGAAGAGTTAATCAAAAAGAGACTAGCTTAAGTAGAGGGGTTAACAAAATTTAATTTTAAATTTAAGTTTAAATGACTCAGGTATATTTCAGGGGGTAGTGGCACCTGGTGAGTGTGCTCATGAAGCCCTCACCCACCAACCTAGTTGGTGGCATGCTTCATCATCGGGCCCACCCAGTGACACCTAGCGTGTCCCGGGTGTGCTTCGACGCCTGATTACAGCGGAGCAGGTATGTCGCTGAGTGTGCGGTGAAGAGTGTTATGAATGTGAGTTTAAAACGGCTTGGCGGAGGTCCCAGTACCCGAAGGTGAATTAGACTTTAATACCTGGGCCACCGTCAGCGGTTAAAAATAAGGCTGTTGGATGTTAGAGCCGAGTTACGACCTCCCACATCCTTAGATGAGTCAACATGTTTCAGCCAGTGCCTTATGAATATGCTGGCTTTCTTAAGGGCGGATTAAAAATAAGTGTGTGTAATTAAACTAGTGGGTGTGTGATTCAGACTATGTGTCTACACGCCATAAAGTGTTTTTCTATGTGTGAGAGGGGAATTCCCTTCTCAAAACACCTGCACATGTAACATGTAAAGACATGGACAAAACATACAAGGGGAAAAGAGAGTCACTTGAAAGTATTATGAAGCATGCCACCAACTAGGTTGGTGGGTGAGGGCTTCATGAGCACACTCACCAGGTGCCACTACCCCCTGACGAAACATACCTGAGTCATTTAAACTTAAATTTAAAATTTAATTTTGTTAACCCCTCTACTTAAGCTAGTCTCTTTTTGATTAACTCTATATAACCCGGGGATATGGACTAGCTTTCTGGTCCTCTCTCTCTCTCTTGATACACGATCATATTGGCAGCGCACAGCTGCGAGAGCATACCCAAAAGCATGGCGGAAAACGATGGCTTGACCTTTACTGAGAGTGACGTGGTAGATATACTGTCTGACCCATCCTTCCAAGCGGACTTCAACATCGCTAACACCATCGCACAGACCACCGATTGGGAGACCCTAACCGAGAAAAAGCGCAACAGAATACGAACCATCCTTCATGGGACAATCTTGGCCCAATACCTCAGAACCAACAGGGCTCCAAGGGGCCTTCTAGTAACCAACGCACCCAGAATCTTCGTTGATGATCCTACCTTCAGGAAGGACTGGGCCCAGATCGCCTGGCACTGCACCAGGGACTGGATGATACTCATCATCAAAACAGCAAAGAGATTATCGGATGCTATCATGATTGAAATCCAAGCCACAGAGAGCCATTTCAAAGCCACCATTATTGCATTCAAAAAGAAGCTAGATGATCAAAATAGAGAAATAGATGAGTACAAGGAATACCTGACTCAAGCAAAAATTAAAAAATTTGATAAAGATCTCAAAAAATTCAGCTATGCAAAAGTGTACCCATATTCAGAAGAGGACTACACACCGCAAACCAAGGACACCAATATGTCCAACTCTTCAGGTAATGATAGTTCCATTTCCAGCGATTCGAGCAGCGGCTCACAAAAATGAGGAGGAGGAGGAAGAGGACGAAGAGGACAACGTTGGCCTAACACTTGGCAAGGAGGGCAACAAGGCCATTTCTACGGCTTCCCGCCAAACTTTGGTCACATGCAGAATCCATATTATGGTTTCCCACCAATATATCCCCCGGGACCAATGCCACTATTCGCAGGCAACCAGGGCCCACACATTCCTTTTTTAGGTCAGGGCCGGAGAGCTCGGGCCGACGAAGACCAATCCAACAACACACGCAGGTCCACTGGGCCAAAGAGGAGAACCCAGTGAGCTCGAACACACGCCAGAAGGCGAAAGAAGCAACGCCAGGACCGAGCAAACAATGAGCCCTACTGACCGGCCATCACTGGTATTCAACCTATCCAGTACCCCACTGTCCCACAGAGAACAGTAAGTCCTGGAAAAAGGACTGTCATTTGTGCCAACCACCAGACTCGACAAATTCAAACTACATGTTGAATTGGCGCAATTTTTCAGAAAACTTAAATTGAAATCTTTTTTTGAAAAACCAACCCCAGAAAGTGACCAACCCCATGAGAATCCAAACATCACGGGTCTCAGAACCAAATCAACGTTTGTCCCACCTCCCTCCATCATCCCTCCCGAAATCACAACGTTTGAACAAGCTGTATACAATGACATTGAGAACCTCAACCCGACCAATCACTTTAACAATCTGTCCTGGGAAGACAGACAAACCATACAACGCCTACAAAACAACCCCACACTGGTCATAAAACCAGCTGACAAGGGGGGAGGCATCATCCTGCAGGACAAAACAGACTACGATACTGAGTGCCGCAGACTCTTAAGCAACAACAGGAACTACCATAGATTGGAACAGGACCCAACAGAAGGTCTACGAACAACAATCCATGCACTTGTCAAGAGGGCAGCAGATGCGGAACATATTTCCAAACAGGAAGCAGAATACTTATGCCCCGAACACACCAGGACCCCGTACTTTTACACAGTACCCAAGGTGAATAAGGGCAAAACTCCCCCACCTGGCAGACCTATCGTGTCGGGGATAAACTCCTTGTTGGAACCCCTATCACGATACTGTGACTTTTTCTTAAATCCTTTGGTGCAAAAAACACCAACATACATAAAGGATACCAAACATCTTCTACAGGTCATAAACAATATGAATTTCAACCCTGACACACAACTTCTGGTAGGGTTAGATGTGGAGAGCCTGTACACCAGTCTCCCCCAGGATGCCACCTTGAAAGTCCTTCACAACACCTTAATGGAATCCCCTTGGCCTTACCACACCCAGAGGGACTTTGTACTAGCATGCGCGACTTTGGCCCTCAAAGAAAATTATTTTGAGTATGAAGGCAGCTTCTATTTACAATCGAACGGAACATCCATGGGCAGCGTTTTCGCCCCGAGCGTAGCAGGATTGTATGTACACCATTTTGAATGCACCAACATCTCTGTGGAAACCAACCCGTTCAGTCATCACATCCTGAAATGGCACAGGTATATTGATGACATTCTGGTAATCTGGCAGGGATCTCAGACTGACCTTGACAGATTTATGACCTGGCTTAACACCAGGGATCCATATTTGAACTTCACCAGCACAGCAAGCAACCACCAACTTCCCTTCCTAGACTTGGACATCACAGCCAAAGATGGGACCCTGATTACAACAACATACTATAAGCCAACTGCGAGAAATGCCCTGCTCCACTTCACGAGCTTTCACCCTCGCCCTCTCAAAGAGAATCTACCATTCGGTCAGTTTCTACGCATACGCAGAAACTGTACCAACATCAGTGATTACAAATCCCAATCAGCAGACTTGGCCACCAAATTGGAAAGCCGTGGCTACCCCAAAGCCATCATCCGCAAAACCCCGAAAAGGGGGAGAAATCAAAATCGCGAGGCACTCCTTGAGACCATCACAAAGGAGGATCAGGAACAACCCATAACCTGCGTCCCTACTTATAATACAGCATCCAACGAAGTAGCAAAAATCATTAAAAAACATTGGAGTATAATCAACTCCGGGCAGAGGAAATGGGACGCACCAAGATTTGCGTACAAGAGATGCAACAATCTAAAAGATCAACTGGTGAGCACCCGACCCAGACCACAACCAAAGCAATCAATGAACACCGTCCTGAATGCATGGGGACTGCCCAAGATCACTGGACACTACCCTGCAACGATTGCAGCGTGTGTCACCTCACAACACACACCAAAACCCTGAACCTTGAGCCCAACAAGACCTGGACCCAACGCAACCACACCAACTGTAACTCACGGAATGTGATATACCTTCTTACATGCACGTGTGGCCTCCGCTACGTGGGGATGACAACACACAAAATCAAAACCAGAATAACTGAGCATCGAAGCACCATAAGATGCAAGAAAAACATCTGCAGACTCACTAACCACTTCATCACCCACTGTCATACACCCAATGATCTCAAATGGACAGTCATTGAGCAAATTCCGGAAAGCCCAATTGATAATGACAAGAAACTTCTGAGCAAAGAACAGCGATGGATATATTGCCTTTCAACAGCCACTGAGGGTCTTAATGACGCTATCCCCTGGAACTCCTTGACATCCTCGTAACCCAAGGGCTACACCTCCAGTACCATCCTGGTCTACCTGCCCATTAAACTACCCACTAGAAACCCTTTGTAAAATATCTCCTTGGAGATAGAGCCCCACAGTTCTGAGATATGGGAATTAGGAACCGCTCCCTTGAGTATGATTAAGATACCATCTTGGCACCTTGAATGAGGCACGTCCTCTGATTATACCCTCAATGCGCCAGCGTTATATTTATTTACGCTTTATCATGCCTGAATGCCCCTCATCGCACTGACTGCACGGATAACCTGCCAGCACATGCGCTTTATCATCCCAAATTGCCCCTCAGTGCACTGACGGCACTGATACCAGCCTGCACATGCGCGTCTACATAACACGCGCGCACTCCCCCAACGCGCATGTGTGGACATGACACTACCGCCCGCACATGCGCATTTCGGACCTTAGGCACTGCGCATGCGCGAACGCTCGCTGCCTCTCCCTACGCACCTGGGCACCCTCGCTAGCATTATGACTCAGCAGTTCGAGTCTATCTACCATTTCCCCAACAATACAGGTGCGAACAATTACTCACTCAACCACAGTATAAAAACCCAGCAGCAATGGCCATAACTCACCGGTTCTGCGAAGGAGGCACTACAGGTCCAAAGCAGGCTCTGCCCAGAAAAGCTGTGAGTATGATGAACTACCTTCTCTACCACTGGTAAGTGCTACCTTTCTCTCCTACAGGTCTCCTAATCAAAGTGGCCAAAACCTTTTTCCCCCACAGGGTCAACCCCTTGCCACTTCACAACCTTGAAGCAAAAACTACTTAAAACTAGCGTAAGAAAGAATTCTTGCGCCTCCTTCCTTTTTTACCACTCTTGCACTAATGTTGTGAATATCGTGTTTTAGCCACCCCACCCCCGAAATTCAAGTGCGAACCTCACCATAATGGTACCACCAATACCATTACACTGTAGCCGCTTATAGCCTGCACCCTCATCGCTATAAAGTCGGCAGTCAAAAGTATATAATGTAATACTTTCAAGTGACTCTCTTTTCCCCTTGTATGTTTTGTCCTTGTCTTTACATGTTACATGTACAGGTGTTTTGAGAAGGGAATCCCCCTCTCACACATAGAAAAACACTTTAGGGCGTGTAGACACATAGTCTGAATCACACACCCACTAGTTTAATTACACACACTTATTTTTAATCCGTCCTGAAGAAAGCCAGCATATTCATAAGGCACTGGCTGAAACATGTTGACTCATCTAAGGATGTGGGAGGTCGTAACTCGCCTCTAACATCCAACAGCCTTATTTTTAACCGCTGACGGTGGCCCAGGTATTAAAGTCTAATTCACCTTCGGGTACTGGGACCTCCGCCAAGCCGTTTTAAACTCACATTCATAACACTCTTCACCGCACACTCAGCGACATACCTGCTCCGCTGTAATCAGGCGTCGAAGCACACCCGGGACACGCTAGGTGTCACTGGGTGGGCCCGATGATGAAGCATGCCACCAATTAGGTTGGTGGGTGAGGGCTTCATGAGCACACTCACCAGGTGCCACTACCCCCTGACGAAACATACCTGAGTCATTTAAACATACATTTAAAATTAAATTTTGTTAACCCCTCTACTTAAGCTAGTCTCTTTTTGATTAACTCTATATAACCCGGGGATATGGACTAGCTTTCTGGTCCTCTCTCTCTCTCTTGATACACGTTCTCCTTTTGAATTCATTTCCTTTTAACATTGCATTATGGGGCCTGTGGTTCAGATGGCTGTTATCACATTTACAACCCTCCAGTGAGCGGAGCATTTTACATAACGTTGAGATAAAAAATCATTGCTGTTACAGTTTTCCAACATTTGCCGGCAAAAGTTTCCCCATGTCACCTCACTTTTAAAGCTGACTCGGGTCCAATACCGAGGCCAGTCCTCGGCGGCAACGCATTCTCCTTTTTCGTTTTACCACGTTTTCACAGTGGTTCAAGGTTGGAGAGTGATGGCGCTCTTGTGGTGATGCGTAGCTCTTCGGCGGAACCAAGCCGATAAATATTTCCACATTTTCTACCCAGCAGGAAAGAAGTTTGAGCCGCACACGAAACTTTGCATTTGCCAATTTTAATGATGGATTACAACAGGATGAGTCATAGTCCTGACGCATTCCGTTCCTCATGGAACTTTTTCGAAGGTGAGCCTTGCACCTGAACACGCAGTTTGTTTTCACATTCCAATATTTTCCAATGGAATTAATTTTCTCTCTCTATATATATATATATAAAGAACCCTGGGAATGATTACATGGAAAAAATAAAGGTCAAAGTGATGTTATAGTTAGGTGTTAAAATAGGGTAAAAACTAATGTTAAAAAGTAAAAAAAAAGTAAAAATCCTCTGAAATGCACCATTATACTTCACTGAGCTAACTATAACTTGTGCTCCACCATTCAATGCTTTTGACCTCACATAAATATATATACATAAATATAACTTGCACCACTGTGGTGCACTGAAGACATCTGAAATCTACAGTAGTGCTAGTTATACTTGTGTGATTTACTGTCCGAAATTGGAGTATTGGTTGAAGAGCGGTGAGAACCCACCACACATTATAATCACAATCCTTGTTAGTGTGAACCACAAAAGGCACTAAAAACATGTGCCTAACTCTCTGGTAGCTTGGCACTAAGGCAGTCAGGCTTAACTTAGAGGCAATGTGTAATGTGTGTAATTAGCACACAAGCAGTAACATTACAAAACTATTTAGAAACAAAAGAGAATATTTTAATAAATAAAATGACACAAAACAACAAAAATACAATATGCAGAACTAGAGATAAGAATATTTAAAATGTGTATTAAAAAGGCATCAAAATGCACGAAGCGCCATACAGTTATCTGGTTGTGCTAGATCCTGTCAAAGTCAAATGTTAAGGCCAATCGCAATGGAGTGTAGGTCATATGCAGGGACAATAATCATCCTATTGGAATGTCTACCTTCGGACAGTTTCTTGAATAAAAGGTATTGTCGACGAGTTGTTGGTTGGGCAAGATGCAAACTGGACCTAATGCACACTACAATAACTATAACTTGCCACTGTACCATTACTGTGTTTAACAAACAATATAATTGTAGATGTCATAAGTGTTTTAAATAATGCAATGTTTTCAGATCCTATAACGTATGTAATATCCAATGGTGTAGCTTGTATATAGAAAGGAGCGAGTTATAGTTAATGTAGTGTGGTGAGTGGTGTGGTGAGTGAGGTGGTGAGTGAGGTGATAAGACTATATACAGTGGTGCCCAGATGATATTCATTTTAAGGTGGTGTGTAAGTATATATGTGAGTCATAAAGGAGAGGATGCGGCCTAATGGCTAGGGCAATCGAATTCAAATCTGGGGAACCGGGTTCGAGCCTCAGCAAAGACGCTCAACATCCTGTGATTTTGAGCAAATCACTCAATTTCCCTGTGCCTCACAAAAAATGAATGAGTCCTAGTTAAGCAACTGGTGCTCATGTAAAGTGCTCTGATACCTTCGGATCAAGTTCAAGCTATATAAAATTCTGTAAAAAAATATGTATGGCTTAAAGTGATTTGAAAATGGCATGTAAATGATAAATTCAACACATAAAGTACAACTTTAGAATTTGTTATGTTTGTGTAGTTTAAGTTGTGTTTGTATCAAAAAAGCAATAAATAAGTACGAAATTGGTGCGTAAATGATAAATTTAACTGATTACTATAACTTTAGAATTTCTAATGTTTGTGTAGTTAAAGTTGGGTTTGTATACCAAACATAAATAAAGTTTTTCTAGCTATAACTTATCTTTAGCCTTTGGCTTCTCTCCGCAGGTCCAGCGGCACACATTTTGGGGTAAACAATTATATTGTTCACAGCCAGATAGATTTTTTAATCTATTTTTTGACGTTCTAATTTAACCAAAGGCACATTAAAAACGCATTACTACCAAGGTGTTTTGGCAAGATGCATTCCACTGGGCCTGTCTCTAAACACATACATGTATATTCACTTACACATGGCCACATCTAGTGATTCTTTGTACCGTTACCCTTACTAAGGCATCGAAATCCAGTTGTCTGAAAAGAGTATGCTGTACATTGGAGTGATGCGTACTGGTGGGAGCCAGACACATACCAAATCAGACTACTGATGCAGAAATGTTACACAACACCATCAGCATATCTCAATTGTTCTAGATTCTTCCGTTGTATGTGACTGCAACTTGCGTTTCATATGTATATATATGCTATTATGTGAAGTTAGAGATAGTAGACTTACACTTACCTATATATATATTGATATAGTTACATTCACAATCTTCTTTCAGGCAATATTATGGCTACGCTACTATATTTTGACAGATTGATGTAAATATGATATTTCAACAAGGTAAAAATATTTCACAATGGAGAACTAAGGGATTTTCCTTGTACACAAGCACATCTGCTTCACATTTCCACCTGCAGAATTGCCCACCTGGTGAAAATTCCCCATGAATAAATGGTATGCATTGGGAGTAAACCTTCTTTTATATATTTTCTGGAAAACTTTGTGAATATTTTTCTAAATCTGTAAAACGTCAGTATTTACCTCAACATTTTTGAGTCATTTAGAAGACACAAAATGTCTGACTTTTGCAATCTGGGCTTTGTAAGTCATAACAGGTGTGAGAATATGACCTATTTTATGTCCATAGCGCAGAGTCCAAAGCTAAACACTCAATAGTGCCTTCGATTGACGCCTGTAGCTAAGCCACAGCAGTGAGGCCATTCCAAGAAAAAAGTGTGCGAGATTGTATGTAAAAGGACACAGATAAACAGTGATTCTGTTAAGTAACATTGAACGTAAAAGCACATCAACATTGCATATCAATAAACATTTCTTATAGTAAATTTTCGTGTGTCCCCTACAGGGCCCACTGTAGTTTGGCCATATGTTAGCCCAAGTACATACATAATACGCCGCTTTGGATTGCACACGTCACGCAGATGCACATGTTCTCTGCTGGAATTCAATCTGTACATCATGCAAGGCCAAACAACATTCAGTTCTGTTTTTCTCTGTGGTCGGTCATTAACACCTAGACACAATGGACAAATCCAGCTGCTGTCTTTCGAACAGAGCAAGTCTTTTCATATAAGCTGACACTTGAAGTTCTAAAAACTGAGCGTGGCGAGACTTGCAAAGAAAAGGTCCTGATATAAATGAGCTATGAGCCTGAGATGTAGACCAACTGATTATGACTCTCAGGTATGGGGTCTGGCACTAATCCCAAAGAATTTTAGTGTAATGTGGTATATACCTAAACATCACTCAGCTAAACCTGCTTTGAAATCCCTCCACTGGCTCCCCATCCAGAAGAGAGTTAATTTCTAAGCCTTGTGGATCGTCCACAAATCATTAGCTGCAAGGTGACCTGCCATTCTTCACACCATCATTCAGCCCTACCGGCCTAACAGAAGTTTTCGCTCAGAGGTTATGAACTTTGTCACTGTCCCCAGTATCAAGAAAGCCAGAAGCGGGGGTCGGCTATTCTCATATAATGCAGCCAAGCTTTGGGACTCCCTCCCACCCTACCTATGAAAGGAAACCATTCACCTATTCTTCGGCAAATTGTTAAAGACTTGGGGGCATATTACCAAGCCTGGCGATATTGGGTTATCAACGCTTTAGCTGCCGTTTTCGGCCGCTAAAGCGGTGATAATTATATCGCCCTATTAGCAAGCTGTCACTAGGAGCGAATATCTCCGAAAACTAACGTCTGCTCAGACCAGTTCTTAGCCATTATATTCAATGGGAGTTGGATATTGTGGCTAAGTCCCTGTTGGCGATAATGTGTGAATATCGCTGGATTTTCAGCAATATTCTCACATTTCTCCACTAACGCCTGGAACTTTATCGCATTTGAGATAAACGTTCCTAGTAGCACGTTATCTCTGCGATAAAATCAGGCGCAGCACGGCAATAGAAAAAATTTTGCTAAGCTTAGTTAGCGATAATTTTCGCTAGTTGTTGATAATAGGCCCCTTCGTTATTTCCTTAGTTGGCTGAACCCCATATATCTACTGCTACCAGCGCTGGGATGCCTCTGGGTAGCCATCCACTATATAAATGCATATTTCATTTCATTCATATACCTAGCAAGGGTAGACACAGAAGTAAATAGCTTGGTAGATATGAGATATGGTCACTCTTCAGATGCAAAACGTAGTGCAGAAAGATAATCTACAGTGGCACTTGAGATGAGACATATTAGTTCAGCATTCACATTTCCTATCAAAAATTGCCAATATATAGCAAGGTAAACATGTATGAAGGCCTTACTACAACCTACCTCAATTCTCTTTAACACGTATGGTTGTGGTGTACGCATTGACACACATGTTAATGGGGGCACTTTTATAGCGCACGGCTACTCCGAAGAGTGTCCCGGCGCTGAAGATCATCACGGATCCAGAGTGGAAGGTAGAACGGGAGAGATGGTATTGACACTTGGTTCTCCTATAATGCGGCCCATGTTGATCATGTTCGTACTCTTCAGTGCATTGATCCCTGTGAACGGGCCACGTCCGCTACCTCGCCAAAGCGGCTTCTTCCCTCAAGGTCCCGGAACTCGCCATCCGATCCTGTGGCGTCCCTAGCAACCCGGACTCCACCCTTCTCTCCTTCTTTGCAGGAACCAATTGCGACGAGCGGAAACCTAGAAAGACTCCCCAGTAACCCCGGAAGTCCCTCCCCCAACCTGGAGGTGGTGTGCGGAAAAGCCAGAACTGAAGAGGGCAGTTTGTTCAAAGAGTTGGACTCGTGGCAGGAGACATTTGCGGTGAACCTGAGGAGAAGAGCGGTGAAGCGGAAGAAGACGAGGAAGTCTGGACCGAGGACTGGTGGAGTCCGGTGGAGGAGGATGGAGAGCGGCCGCAACTCGCGAGAGAGTTGCAGCGGGGCATGTGAGTAACGACCCCTTTGTATATTAGGAGTGTAAATAGTAGTATAATAAATAGTCACGCCCTCACCTTGCACCCAGCAATGTATATAGTGTATAGTACCTGTTTTCAGTCACGCGCACAACTGCATATAATACCCTGTCACTGTCACTCCGTCACCCTTCTGCCCTCCTAATCTTCCTCTTTCCCCCTCTTGACCCGTCCCCTGCCTTCCTCACGCTCCGTTCAAATCCCGCATCCCCTGGTGAAGGTATACGGCACCGTCGCATCCTAGCTAGTCGGATTAACAGCCCTTTTTCTCTCTCTCCTTCCCATACCTCTCAGGGACCATCCTCCCGGTGATCAGCCGACTAGACCCCAGTGGAAGAAACCCCAACCCGACTTCCGGCCAAGAATCACCCCTTCTCGAGGAACCATCGACTCGACGTCTGGCCAAGCACCACTTCAAGACCCTTCTTCTCTGCATTACGCTGCTCTCTCCCCCCCCCTCCAAATTATTACTGAACGCTGTATACTGACAATAAAACCGGCTCAGAGATAGATCACTATATACGGCCTCCACGCCTGTTATTCCAGTCCACGTACACCCCACGATCACAATCCCTTTACTGATGTCTGTGCATTACTTGAAGCAGTGCACTTTTTGAGGAGAACATCAATATTCTTACAAATCAGTCGTGCTTACAATGCTGTTCCTTCCCTGCCTTATTCACTGAAAGTTATTGTTAGAAATTGGGGTCTCTAGTTGGCAGAGGTATGTACCTTTGTCCAAATAGGGATCCTTGCTTCTATTCAGGGTAAGGGGGATACACACTCTAGATAACTCCTGCTCACCCCTTGGTAGCTTGGCATGAGCAGAAAGACTTATCTCAAAGGCAATGTGTAAAGTATTTGTACCAACACTCAGAGTAACACAGTGAAAGCACCACAAATGGACACCACACCAGTTTAGAAAAATAAAATATCTTTATCTAAACTTAACAAGGCCCAAATGACAAAAATCTAACATACACAGTTAAAAATATTACTTCCAAAAGGTTTCAAGAACTTGTACAATACAAAACTATGGATGTGTGTAGTTGCGTCAAGGTTCACCAAGCGAAACAGCCGCAGCAGCGGAAAACAGAGAGATGCGACACTCCAGAGACCCTGAGGAGGAGATGCGACAGTCCCGCTGCACGAAGAGGAAAGGTTGCGTTGATTCCGGTCTGTATGGGGAGTGATGCGTTCATTCTTCATGCCGGTTCCAGTAAATAAATGACGCTTCGGAAAAGCTTGTCGCACAGGTACGATGCGTGGATCTTTGGGATGCGTTGGCAATCGGTGTGGCAGCATTGCACAGCATTGCACGGCACTGCTTTGGCCCTTTTCAGTCACAATCCCTCGATGCGTCCATTCTTGCAGCAACGACAGGCGATGCGACGTTGTTCACAGCGACGCGGCGATCCATGGCGATCCATCAGAAAAAGAGCTGCAAGAAGAGCGATGCATCAATTTCTGTAGTCCTTTGAGTTTCTTCTCCCTTCCAGGTCCCAAACAGCAGCAACAACCTCCAAAGGCCTAAAACTGGCACAGGCACCTCAAGGCAGGTCAGAACTCACAACAGCAGAGTTCATGGGGGCTGGGGGTGAAGTCTTTGTGTCCCTGAGACTTCTTAAAAGGAGGCCAGCTCACTTAAGGGCCTTGGAGATCCCCTTCAAGCAGGGGACACAGCACAAAGTAAAGTCATTCTCCTTTCCTTGGCAGAAACTGCAACTGCAGGCAAACCCCAGGCAACCAGCAAGGGCACTACTTCCCAGTCTCTCCAGCTCTTCTCCTTGGCAAAGGTTCCTCTTGAATTCCAAGAGTGATCTAAAGTACAGGGGTTTTAGGCCTGATACTTAAATACCAAAATGTATTTGTTCTCTTTGTGCAAGGTGCTCTGAGCCCAGTTCAAACTAGTGCACAACAGCATCTTTTGTCAGTGTGAGCCTTTACTCTAGACACATCATAGGGGGGTGGAGACAACACTGGGGAAGGCAGGTACATTCCTATTCAGATACAGGTGATACTGCTCCCACCACTCCAAATGCAGATCAAGCCTATTCAGCCTAGTGCTGACTCACCCAGACTCCTGAAGCCACCCCTGCCCTTGTCACACCAAAGCCAGATAGCCAGCCCACAAACAGGCAAAGACACACAAAAAGGTTGAACAGGAAAATAGCCACTTTCTAAAAGTGGTATTTTCAAACACACAATTTAAAAACCATCTTCAATAAAAGATGAGTTATTAAATTCTGAGTTTGGGGGTACTAAACTCAATTTTTCGATCTTATCCCTATGGGAAGATATGCTTGTAAAATGTTACAACGCGGTACAAAAGGGGGTGGTAATGGACGGAGCATCTGAACCAATCAAACACTCACACCCAGTCAAAAGATCTGGGTTTAATCCATCACCGTTCTTTAGCCCACTCTGCCACCCAGTTCAGACATGGCCATATGCAAATCAGTCTGACCCTGTGCCTCATGGGAACAGTCCAGCCCGAACTGCCAAGCCATGCCTACCCTGGACCGGAAACAAGCTTCCGAGGACCGGTTTCTGGCATTCCAGCCGTCTTCAGCCCGGCTTGCTTGAATCCAGTGGCAAAGTGAGCAAGGAACTCACGTCTGAGCATACCCTGCCACACTTATGGTGGTCAAAAGCGGTACAAAAGGGGGTGGTAATGGACGGAGCATATGAACCAATCAAACACTCACACCCAGTCAAAAGATCTGGGTTTAATCCATCACCGTTCTTTAGCCCACTCTGCCACCCCAGTTCAGACATGGCCATATGTAAATCAGTCTGACCCTGTGCCTCATGGGAACAGTCCAGCCCGAACTGCCAAGTCATGCCTTCCCTGGACCGGAAACAAGCTTCTGAGGACCGGTTTCTGGCATTCCAGCCGTTTTCAGCCCGGCTTGCTTGAATCCAGTGGCAAAGTGAGCAAGGGACTCACCTCTGAGCATACCCTGCCACACTCATGCCAGACATGGCCACTAAACTCCATTTTTCGATCTTATCCCTATGGGAAGATATGCTTGTAAAATGTTACAAAGCATTGCCCATTCTGTTCTATGTGCAAGATAGTTTTTCTAAAAAGAAATTAGCAGTATTTTACTATCAGGACATGTTACGTACACCAATACATGTCCTACCTTCCACGTACACTGCACCCTGCCCAGGGGATACCTTGGGCCTACTATAGGGGTGTCCTATGTGTAAGAAAAGGGAAGGGTAAGGCATGGCAAGCTGGTACACTGGCCGGGTCGACATGGCAGTTAACAAACTGCGCGCAGGCACTGCAGTTGCAGGCCTGAGACCTGTTTTCAGGGCTACTCATGTGGGTGGCACAATCAGCGCTGCAAGCCCACTAGTAGCATTTGATTTACCAGCCCTGACACACTCAGTGCACTTTACTAGGGACCTACTGGTAAAACAAATATGCCAATCAGGGAGAACCAATCACAATATCCATTTACACAGAGAACATATGCACTTTAGCACTGATCAGCAGTGGTAAAATGCCGCGGCCTTATTTATGAAGGCCTTGCGCCGCCGGTGCGTCACTTTTAACATGGGAAAAAGTGACGCACCGGTGGCGCAAGGCCTTCATAAATAAGGCCCCCAGAGTCCTATAGCAAACAAACACAGGTCAGTAAAACATAGGAGGAAGAAGCAAAAGGTTTGAGGATAACCCTGCAAGAAGAGCCATTTTCAACACAACCCCCTTCCAGCCTAAAGGTAGGTTAGACCAATCAACACCTTAATGGGCTTCCCTGTTTGGGGCGACAGAACATGGAACGTGGCCCGAATAGCAGGGGTATTTTCATGTTCTATGTCTTCCCGAGCCCAGTTGGATCCCTCTATCCATACTCTCAGGGTCCACTAGGTTAATCCACAGGGGACCCTCCCCCTCACCTGGGGACGCATCTGTGCAGCATCTAAACTTACTTTGCTCACAGATGTGTTTGCAGAGATAGACCGTACCCACATGGCCAACACAGTGGTGTGAAAGTGGTGTCATTTCTTCCGCCCTCCCAGGGGCAACTCTTTCCACCAGGAAAACCAGCCACTGTGGCCACTGACAGCTGTTGGTAATGAGAGCCAGGCCTCCTTCCTTTTCAGGTCTCTCTAACCTCTGTGGCATCAAAAAGTGGGGGGCAGGAGCCCCAGGTGCCTGGCACCTTTTCTCCACTCTCCCTCCTGCCAAGTCAGGTATGGCCCACCAGCCCAGGGTCTGTACCCCGTGGCTGGGCAAGAGACTGACCTGGGCTCGCCCATGCCCGGTCTTACTCTCTGAGGCTCTGTGCACTCCCACCTGGAGTGGTACCCAAGAAGACAACTTGGTAGGGGCACTGTTAACAGTCGCTCCTTCCTCCAGGTCAGGCACCTTGAACCTGGTGCTCCAATGCAGGGTCTGCACCCTCAGTCTGACCAAAGGTTACAGGCAGAAGCTCTTCTCCCCTACCTCTCCTTCTGGGCTCCCGCACTCTTCTTGTAGGAGAGGCACCCTCAGAACACAACTCTCCCACCATTACAGGGCCTCTCTCCTGCAACCGGTCTCTCAACCTAGGATCTAAACCCTCGGGTTGATCTGGAGTCAGAGGCGGGGACTCCCTCCCTCTGCACCCCCTTCCAGAGTTCTGCACCCTTCCACCTGGAGTCAGAAGACAAACTGGTCAGGACACTGTTTACAGATGTCCTTCCCTCCAAGTCAGGCAGAACCTCAACCTAGCCTTTCAACCCAGGGACTAAACCCTGCGGCTGAGCACTCGCCTGGCACACCAGGACTTCCTGGGGAATAAACCTGCCCCTGAGGGTAACACATTCCTCATGTGTTACATGGCAGTCTGCCTGGTGCTGATCTCACAAACCCTGTCTATCTGACAGTGCGCAAAGACCCCCCAAAACGAAGTGGTGACACCATGGTCACTTCTAGGAGGCTCAACTCTTATGGTTGGCCCCTGACCCACTGGTTCTCCTACTGGACTTCTGCCCCCTCCACTTAGGAGTGGCCCTGCCAGAAACCAGAACTAAGGGAGCTCTGCTTACAGACACTCAAAGTTCTCCTGACACTAGGACATCCCCCTCAATGGATGGCCTACCAGTGGAAAATAGGTCCCCTTGGGGCACAGCCCACTACAACTACTTCTCCTCTGAGGCGGGACATGGGACCCTACACCCCTTCCCCTACACTGGGACCTATCTGGGTTACCAAAAACCTCCCCTACCTCACTTGGGGGCATATTAGGAAGGGCTGGCGATAATATTTTTGCTGCATTAGTGTCCATTTTTGGCAAAAAGCGGCAATAATATTTTCGCTCTATCTACAAGGAAATGCTAGCGCGCGTTTTCTTGCATTAGCACCCTGTTTCTTGCCGCCTCGCATCCCTATTGAGATGCAAGGTGGATGTGCCTCATGAAACTTCACTGTGAAATATCACTAATGGGGTTTTGCGATATTTACAATGCAACCCCGTCCAGCGTAGCGATATTGTTTTCAGCACTAACTCGCCCTTTACACTGCTTCCAGACGTATGCAAAAAAACATGAGTTATGTACTTTTTACATTGGGGTGGACTATGGTGATATGACCACCGGGTCGTATCAGCAAGGTTATAGCCACTTTCAACGTAATTTTTCCAGCAATGTTTTTGCCATTTCCTCCTTATCGCTGGAATTTTATCGCCCTGGAGAAACGCGTGGTCAATAACTCGCTAACCGGGCAATAAATTCCAGCGATAGATGGCGATTAATAAAAAAGCGCTGTGCACTGTGCGATATTTATCGCTGTCTCTTGTTGATATGCCCTGTTGTTGGGAAAAACCTGGGCCACCCCCTTCAGGTTCACTCCCAAAAGTTTCTTCAGACCCTTTGGAATCCACCAAATGGTCTGCCTCCAACGCAAGCTCCCTGGAATCAGAGAACTCACACTCCACCGGGTGTTGGCCTAGCTCTGGAAAACAGGGACTTAAAATATGCTCTCCAACAATTGAATCACACAGCCCCCCACGCTTGTTAACCAAGCTACCCTTTGCCCCACCATCCAATTCTTCACACAAGTACCCCACAACACGCTCCTGAGATTTGCAAGACAGTGACTGACTGTCTCTGTCACTCAACCCACACTCTTCTGGGCAGTCGACACACTCACACACGAGGACTCATACCAAGGGGAAACTCCTCTCCCTGTACCTCTCATCTAGAGTCAGTATTGTGTCCCGCCCACCACTAGGAATATGATCCCCTGTGTCAGTTACCCAATTCATCTCAGGGACACTGCACACCACTGGAGCTACCTCATAACCCTGACCCCCTTGGTGTATGTCAACCCCCTCCATCAGGTCTGGCGCCACACCTCTGGGTGTGTTTACTTCTCTCTCAGCACTAGAGACTACATTTTTGCTGCCACCATCGTAGCTGGACTCCATCTCCAACCCAGCCAAGCTCAGTTTATGAGCTGCACACTTTTTCTTTCCTTTGGCTAAGGCCCTCTTGGTCTCAGCCCTCTTGAGTTCCCGGATGAACTCTCTCAGCCATCGGTAAACAGCCAGAAGCCACTCATTTTTCTCTGTTTCTCCCTCACAGTCAGAGAAGTCCTCCTCCTCAGAATCATCTGGTCGTGTAGCTTCCCAACGTATAACCTCATGGGTATGCAGGAGTGCCTCAAGATCCCTCCCAACAAAACAAAGATACTCTATTTTTCTAAACTGGTGTGGTGTCCTTTTGTTGTGTTTTCACTGTGTTACTGTGAGTGTTGGAGCAAATACTTTACACATTGCCTTTGGGATAAGCCTGTCTGCTCGTGCCAAGCTACCAAGGGGGTGAGCAGGCGTTATCTAAAGTGTGTATCCCCCTTAGCCTGAGAAGAAGCAAGGGTCCCTTTTTGGTCAGAGATACCTATCTCTGCCAACTAGAGACCCCCATTTCTAACACCTATAATTCCATGTCTGTGAATTCCAGGGGCTGTGGTGGTACTGGGCATAGCATTCCGTAATTACTAGCAGTGGCATGTGTGGGTCATCCAAGTGTTATTTAAGTGGTTATTTGTTCAGCAAAATATTTAGCAGCACAGATTGCATTGCTGGTATGTGCACTGGACCAAGGGTGTATGATTGTGACAACATTTTAAAATCTGCTGTAGATCCTACTGGGGTCACAAGGGGAATTGATTAAACCAGCATGGTTTTGTGAAGTCCCAGATAATTGGCCTGGGCAATTTCAGGGGAGTTTCCCACTTTATTGTCTCCTATATACAACCCTAGCATTTGAACTCATATGCTGCTTTTATCCTCTAAGTAAACCAGGCTTTACGAAAAGCCGGGCCCCAAAAGAAAATACAAGTTATTTTCACTATTCATAGAAGCTTGAAAATCAGCGGTTGTACTCCATTGTACTCCTTGCGTGATTTTCATCACAGCTTATTTATTACTAGCAGGGGAAAAAAATACAAAATTTAACTCAAGTACCAATGAAAAAATTCTAAATGTGATGCGAAACACCAGCAAAATACGTTTTTGGAGATATATGAGCATATTTTACATAGTCTGTTCTACTGATGATGTTTTTTTTCTTTCGTTTATGATTTAATATACCTTTATTGCCGTGGTTATCATTGAAAAGATATGATGTGGAGCAATGAAGGTGTTGTTTATAGTAGATGTTCATAATTTTCCAAATCTGATCACTTTAAGTGTATTAACAATCACAGTAAGTAAAAGCACAGTACCATGTAATGATATTTTAAATAGGAAAGGTGTGGCAATATTTTTACGTTTTTCATTATAGCTAAAGTAGAAAAAACAGAAGACGAAAAAAACGTATTTTTACCACTGATTAGCACCTCACAACAGGGAAATAAACAGCGACGGCATCATTAGACTAATCACTATCAAACAAACACAGGAAGTGATCAAAATCAAATGTCTAGTGGCAAAGTATACGCTGTTCACAGCAGTTCCCCTCATCCACATCATCCACTTTACAAAATGAGAAAACAGCTATACGCCTTTCAGTTTCTTTTTGCGCTAAAAAATGATATAATATTCACTGGCCCATAGATGTTTTGAAATCAATATAATGAGAGGAATGGAATACGAAAGTAACGATTCTATGACTTATTCTGTTAGAGACGCTTTCAAACATGTGTAAAGAGTAAGTCATGGTAGCTCAGTGAGCTGCTCAGAGGGTTGCCCCAGGAGCGGAGGCTTCTGTTGGTGGTCCTTCTCCGGGTAGTTGTATGCGCGTTCTGCCTCACCTTGGCAATCCAATGGGTACTTTGACTCACTGTGCGGGTCACTCAGGTGGGTACCTGACTTCTGTGCAGCTCACTCCGGCACTCTGGTAAGCACTTGGCTCTTCTTCTTGAGCACAACGACCACACACCCAAGGATTGAATCTTTGGCACTGCAGTTGCCGGGCACTATCTTCGGCACAGAGTGCCTCTAGGTAAAAGCCTTGACTTTTCATGAGGCACCCCTAAGGCTCCTCTCACGCTATTTAATCAACAGAACTGGTCCCCATCTAATGCTAGACCTTGACAATACAGCAGTCACACAGTCCACTTGTGGGACACACAGGCCATTAGCACAAACCTAGACCAACTTCAGTTGGGCCTACCAAATGGACCACTTCTCAATGTGCCTTGGTAGCTATGATAGGGATTAATGATGATGAAGTCTGCACTGCCCGGCCCTCGCTGCATCGTGATTCCTTAAACACACTTGCTTAGTGAATCTCTGTGGAATGGGTCTTTAGCCAGGGTCATTTGGTCAATCCCTTCCATGATCTGCTCCTTCTGCTAGGTTAGTGCTTTGTTTCCTCACTCGCAGAGAGGATGTCTTGTCTCCCAGGACAGTCCAGGAATTCATAGTTCAAATCCGACTTTAGGTGATTTCCCCTCACTACTAGGGAATTGGCTGTCAGTGCAACACCAACCCTTGGCTGCACAAGAGACCCTGAGTGCTCTGCAGACAATGTCTATTTCGAGTCTGCTTCCTTTGAACCAGTTTAGGTAGGTTCCCCTTTCATTTATCCTGGGCGGGCCAACTTCCAGAACTGGTCTTTGCATGCAATGCTGCTCAGCCCAGCAGGCCAGAACTCAAGTAGAGTGTCCACCACAGAAGTATAAGGAGGTGTAAACAGGGTGCACTCAGCTATATATGACCCCTCCTCCCAGAGAGGAAGAAGAAAGGCAAGAATATGTTCCCCCTTAAAGGACTCCTTTCCAGAACAACAGATACTGCTGGCCTTACCCTGCTCCAGTGGTGGCTGTTGAACTTGCAAAGTGGTGGGGAGTAAATGTTAGGGACAAGTTTGACTTAGTAAGGGAGCACAGTGAACATGGCCGAAGGACATTAGGGAGATTTGCTGGCTTCTCCCCCACAGAAAGTTTGAAAAGAAATAGGGGCAAATTGTACACTAGAATTGTCACCTTTACATCTCTGCTCTGGTCTACACTAGACAACCATCCCTAGAATTTCCCTCTTGGTTCCCCATCAGATATATTCACTGGACCATCATCCACCGAATGCACCTTTAGTGTATCCTCTCTGGGCGGTCTCCAGGGCCTCCATTGTTTGATTCATCCCCGGGGAGGCGGTGGTTTCCGGGGCAATAGGGGGCTGCGCAGCTCCCACTTTAATTATAATCATTTACCCAATGGGGGGTACCCAGGGCTGCAGGGGTTCAGAGACCCAATGCAAAAATATTTCATTTAGCCCTGTAAAGGAAGTGGTCCTGGGGGCTACTGTAGGCAACATGGCACCCGCATTTTTGTCATGTTTTTGCCCCAGGGTGGTGGTGGTCCCTGCGGACACGGGGGATGTGCGATCCCCTAAAACATTCGCCCTGATGAGGTGGGGGTCCAGAGGGGACAGGGGTTGCCGCAAGAGCAACCACCACATAAAATATGAAAAATGCCCTGGGAGATGGCAGTACCCGGGGCTTTAGGTATCCTAGGAGGGGGACCCTGTTGGCCCGCTCCTACATGTTTGGACATGCCCCCGGGCCTGGTCCCTTCGGGGGCCAATTATAAACAAAGCTCCCTGTGTTTTTAAAACCGTTCAGCGGGTATCACAGATCCATCGTGCCTCCCGCCAAAATCTTTTTTCAGAAAATGCTGTTTTGGCCTTGCTGGGTCTCTATTGAACAGCAAAAGGCCTAGGAGGAGAAGGTGTTTCTATCCTACCCCCTTTTATTTTTGTTTAATGTTTTTTCTTATGGCTCGGTTTAACCAAGTCACAAGATGGCTGCCAACACATCTTGGTTTGAAGTTTTGGCAGCCAATCAGGTATCAGCACAAAACCGGGAGGTGTTGACGATCCATCATGTCCCTATATATATAACTGGAACTTTCTGTAAATAACTCAGCATCTACTGAATGTATTTTTATCATTTACCAAAAAGCTTGTTTTCTGCTACCTTTCTGCAAATTTGGTGTAATTCTGTTCAGGGCTGTAGCCTTGTTTAAAATTTCCTCCAGAAAATAACATGTGTAAAACGTGTGTTGAGACCCCCCTTTTTCTCTGCCCCCACTTGGCGGATCTCCTCAAAACTTGAAAGACAGCAGACAAAAAATAAAAGAAAGCGAACCGCAGGCTTCTGTGCTTCTCTATTATTTAGTCCCCGGGTGGGACTAGTCTCGGGGGCAATGGGGGTGGTAAAGGGTCACACTGGGGCCCCCTTCTTGTGCTCCGGGGTCCATCAACTCTCTGGGATAATTTGATTGTTATGGGGGGCCTCATGGACTACACCTGGTGACCGCCACCTCCCAATGGCCAAATTGAGTTTCAAATGGGGGGACTGCGTGGCCCCAAGGGCCATTCTCAACTGCCAACTCCCCAGGGCAGGCCCTACTGACTCAAAGGAGGGGGCTGGGAGGCCCCTCTCCTGGAGCCAATAGGTGGCCCTGGGGGCTGCCAACCCCATGGTCGGTTCCTGGTATGTACCAGGGCACCCACCCCTGGGACATAGCTGTTTGTTTTGGCTTAGTGGGAGTCATAGCAAATGTTCCACTTCCAGCAGGCCAGAGCAGTGAAAATGCTCTTGCTTGCTGAAAGCGGGCATTCGTCTGTTTCTCTGCCGGTTGTCAAGCGAGTAGAGAAACAGACAAATTGCTTTCAGATACAGAGAGCTGCATTTTTAGGAGCTCCATATGTCTAAATGCAATGCCGACTCCAGCAGGAGCTTTGGGGCTGGCAGGACTGCAGGGGTTTTGAGGCTCCCCCATAGTACATGTGCAGTCTGGGTGGGGGCACCCAGAGAAGCATGTCCTGCCAAAATCGGACTGGGGAGGGAGGCTGCGTTTTCCCCCGCTCCCATTCCTAAATGGCCAGGCCCCGGAAGATGGGGTACCTAGGTCCAAAATAGGCCCAGGAAAGGGGGCTCATGTGGCCCCCCACAAGGCGGTTCTTTCTTCATCTGCTGCTGAGTCCAGAGATAGTGTTCTAAACTTTTATGAACTAGAAGTTTGTAAACCGGCTTACAAGCACTGCCCCATATACATTAGCTGTATGCAACGTCTTCCCACCCTTTTCCCAGGATGATGGACAGCTTACCAATGGAACCCCCAACGCATTTCCCACGGATTTTAGAGACACATTCCTCATGCCTAGGAGTACAAGTGTATCTACACCAAACAAAGAAGCACTTACTTCTACAAAGTACAATTATCCATGTGTGTTTTCTCTGCAGTTCTACAATTGTAAAGCTATCTGGTGAAGACACACGAGTAACAATCACATTGGCAAAGTTGCAAACACACAAGGTCCCTGGAGAAATGTTTTCAACATCCATTACACAGTTGTAGTAAAGGAGATGCACTATACATTTACCCAACGAGGTGGCACTTACTAATTAGTCAGTAGGAGGTACTTCACTTGGATAGAAGTGTTACACAAGATGATGAGCTCTTCTTGGATAAGTACGCAAGGCAGGATTAATTCTGTATGATACTCATCCCAACTAAAAGAAGCCTCAAAGAGACACACCTAAAGATATAAACAAAGCAGGTGCCAGAGTTGAAGCTTCACTTCGGTAAAGTACTAATAATTCTAACTTTGTGCGCATGACTAAGGCAAAGCAAGTATGTTTTTTCGGCATTCCAACAATAAAACGTTATCAGTAATCCGTGATGGAAGTGTTTGCATCTTTGCTTATTTCAATCACAATATCTCATGTAGTGACTGTGACAAGGGGGTTCTTTCTTGTCATCTGCTGCTGAGAGCAGAGCCCATGGTTCTCCTTTTTTGATGCCTTACGTAAAGCCCATACTCCATTGAACAATTTACTCACTCACTCACATACAATCACCCACTCACTCACAGATCTACACAGCTACTCACAGACCTATAGCACCACTCACAGATCCATTCAATCAATCAATCAGAGTATTGTAGAGCGCAATATTCACCCATGAGGGTCTCAAGGCACTCGGGGGAGGAGGGTTGTTGGTATTGCTCGAACAGCCAGGTCTTGAGAAGTCTTCTGAAGGTCAGCAGGTCCTGAGTCTGTCGCTGGTGGGTGGGAGGGTGTTCTGTGTCTTGGCAGCTGTATGCGTGGAACGGTGGCGAGGGTGAGGTCAGCAGAGTGAAGCTGGCGGTTCAGGGTATAGAAGGTGAGTCGTTTGTTGAGGTATACTGGTCCAGCATTGTGGAGTGCTTTGTGAGCTTGGGTGAGGAGCTTGAAGGTGATCCTCTTGTTGATGGGGTATGTGCAGGTCGCTCAGGTGGGCTGTGATGTGGCTGTGGCGAGGGATATCGAGGATGAGGCGTGCCAAGGCATTCTGTATGCATTGTGGTCTTTTGGGGAGTTTGGCAGTGGTTCCTGCATAGAGGGCGTTGCCGAAGTCCAGTCTGCTGATGACAAGGGCCTTGGGGACCGTCCTTCTGGTTCCGATGGGGATCCATCTGTAGATATTGCTAAGCCTGCAGAGGTTGTTGATTCAGGAGGAGGAGGCGGCGTTGGCTTGCTGAGTCATTGAGAGCGATGAGTCCAGGATGAACCCTAGGTTGCGTTCGTGGTCGGTGGGTGTCGGTGCGGCTCCTAGTGCGACCGGCCACCAGGAGTCATCCCAGGCAGAGGGGGTGGAGCCGAGGATGAGGATCTTTGTCTTGTCCGAGTTCAATATCAGGCTACTGTTCTTCATCCATTTGGCGATGGGCTTCATTCCTTTGTGGAGGTTGGTTTTGGCTGAGGTGGGGTCCTTGGTGGGAGAG
The DNA here is from genome assembly GCF_964263255.1 of Lissotriton vulgaris. NCBI lineage: Eukaryota > Metazoa > Chordata > Amphibia > Caudata > Salamandridae > Lissotriton > Lissotriton vulgaris. The sequence continues at coordinate 402,405,603 of NC_141689.1, forward strand.
AGGATCAATTGGGTGTGACAATGTCGAGGTTGAGCGATTGGAATATGTTGGCAAGCGATGCCATATAGACGTAGAAAAGGGTTGGGCTGAGGGATGATCCTTGGGGTACGCCACAGGTGGTCTTGATGGCTTCAGATTGCAATGGAGGGAGGTGGACCCTCTGGGTTCTGTCAGTAAGGAAAGGAGGTGATCCTGTCCAGGGCTTTGTCACAGATCCCTGCGTCATGGAGGTGTGTATATAGGGTGTGGTAGCAGACGGTGTTGAAGTCGGCCGAGAGGTCCAGGAGGATGAGCGCCGCGGTTTCGCCGTTGTCGAGCAGGCTCCTGATGTCGACGGTGGAGGCGATGAGGGTGGTTTCGGTGCTGTGGTTGCTGCGGAATCCGGATTGGGACGAGTCCAGGGTATTGTTCTCCTCGAGGAAGTGAGTCAGTTGCCTGTTGACAATCTTCTCGATGACTTTCGCCAGGAACGGGAGCAGGGAGATGGGCCAGAAGTTCTTGAGGTCCTTTGGGTCCGCCTTGGGTTTCTTGAGTAGGGCATTGATCTTGGTGTGCTTCCAGCTCTCCGGGAAGGTGGCATGCTTGAAGGAGCTGTTAAAAATCTTCCGGAATTGGGGTGGGATGATGAAGTTTACTTTGTTGAAGATGTGGTAAGGGTAGGGGTCAGATGGTGAGCCGGAGTGGATGGTGTTTATGATTTTGATGGTGTTGTCAACGTTGACTTGGGCCCAGGAGAGCAGGAGGTTGGTTTGGCTGGATGTGATGATTCTGCAGTGTCAGCAGCTGTCAGGAGTGTGTGAGTGTTCAACCTGTCATGGATGTCTGTGACCTTGAGGTGAAAGAAAGTGGATAGGGAGTCGCAGAGGTCTTGGGACGGCGGGATGTCGTTAGAGCTGGAGCTGGGGTTGGAGAGTTCCTTCACAATGTTTAAGAGGTCTTTGCTGTTGTGTGCATTGTTGTTAATGAGTTCCTTGTAGGCGGTCCTTTTGGTGGTTCGAATGAGTTGGTGGTGCTTGTGGCTGGCATTCTTGTGGGCTGCAGGGTTGCCCGGTTTCTGTTTGTGGCGCCACTTTTTCTCGAGTCTCCCGCAAGTCTGCTAAGATGCCTGGAGGTCGGTGGTGAACCAGATGGCCTTTCTGTCTGTGCATCTGTTTGAGGGTTTCTTGATCAGGGCAAGAGTGTTGGCGCAGTCGTCGATCCATTGCCTGAGGTTGCGGGCGGCTTTGTCGGTGGTGTTGGTTGGTGGATCTCAGGAAAGGGTGGTAATTATCTGGTCTTTGGTGACCTTGCTCCAGCAGCGGTGGGGGATCCGTTGTGGGTGGTGGGTGCGTGGTGGGTTTCTCAAGGGTGAAGTGAATGCAGCCGTGGTCGGTCCAGTGGAGTTCGGTGGTGTGGCTGAAGGCGACATGTTTGCTGGTGGAAAAGATGGGGTCGAACGTGTGTCCGGCGGAGTGGGTGGGAATCGCGACGAGCTGTTTGAGTTCGAGATTGGCAAGGTTTTGGAGGAGGCCGGTGGAGTTGCAGTCGTTGGCGTTCACGACGATGTCGGTGATGAAGTCGCTACACTATGGCCAGGGCCCGGGGGATCTGTAGACAAGGGTTCCACAGAGGGTGGTGTTGGGATCGATGTGGATCTGAAAGTGCGGGTGTTTGGCGGCACTGGAGTTGTCTTTGGTGCTGGTTGAGATTCTAAGGGTATTCCTGTGGATGATGGAGATTCCTCCTCTTGGTCCGTTGGTATGGTCCTTTCTGGTGATCTTGTAGCCATCCGGGATGGCTATGGTGATGTCGGGCGCTGAGGAGGGGTTCATTCATGTCTCCGTTAGGAAGGTGATGTCCGGGGAGGATGAGTCGAGTAGGTCCCAGAGTTCGATGTCATGCTTGTGGACGGAGCGGATGTTGAGTAATATCCATCTGAGATGGTTGCGTCCTGCCCTGGTGGGGGGGGCAGGTTGTGCAGGTGTTTTGCGGCTGGTGAAGCTGCAGCTCTGGCAGGAGAAGGGTCTGTGGGTGAGCTTCAGGGTGGTTTGGAAGCAGGTGGAGGATCAGTGGGCGTTGAGTTTTTAGAGGATATTGGCAATGTAGTGGCGTAAATCATCATGGAGGTCATGGCGGCCAGAGGGTTTGATGCTGTCCAGGCATGGACGGGTGAAGATGGGCTTGCCTAGGCATGCCTTTGGCATGCCAGTGGCACACCCGCTGTCCGCATCCACTGTGCAGCCGAGGCGTGCACCTGCCGCCATTAAGAAGGGGAGGTGGGAGGGAGGAGAAGCTGGGAGGCGGGTGCAGGAGCAAATGGGCGAGCGAGGAGGGTGGGGCCACAGGGGACGCAGCGGGGGGAAATGGGAAGTAGAGAAAAGCGGCGTTAGGGTAAAGAGAGCTACCAAGAAAAAAGAGCAAAATAGGCAATTTAGAAAAATAAACAGCAGATACAGGCATTTGGAAGAAAAAAACAGTGAGGGCAGACACAGAGTGCTGATGGCATGAACTTGTGGCTGTAGCGGGCGGGGACACGGGCACAGCCAGCTGGAGCTGTGTGGCTTGGGGCGTGACCTGCATGGTACAGGGTCACACAGGCACTCACACAACCACTCACAGAGCCCCCAGAACTTACAGACACACACAGGCACTCCTACTCCCATTCAACATACCCACACAGGCACATACACACCCACTCAGAGACCCACTCAAACTCATAGACCGACTCATAGTGCCACTCAGACACTCACGCACACCCTCACAGACCCACTCAGTGAGACTCACGCTGCTACTCGCAGACCTGCTCAGGCAGTCACACACCCACTGACAGACCAACTCAGACAGTCTCACAACCACTCACAGACCTAATGAGACACTCATGCCCTCACTCAGACACTCACTGACAAAGGTTAGTGGTTATAGTTAGGTAATAAAAAACAAAAACCCCTGGAAATTCACTTAAATAAATCAAAGGTTACAGGGACGTTATAGTTAGGAGAGAACATTTAAAAAAATCTGAGAAATACACTGAAAAAAACAAAGGTTACAGGAATGTTACAGTTAGGAAATACAAATAAAAAAAAAATTGAAATTCACTGAAAAAGAGATTACAGGGATGTTATAATTAGGCTCACATTTTACTTGTTCAAAACCAGTCAAATTCAGTAGTTGTAGTTATCTGAGCGAACTTTGACTTACGCTCTGACAATGCACTGCATATTACCTCACACACTATATATCACTCATGACATGGTCAATGACATTACTGATGACATCTCAAATGACAAAACTGATGACATCTCAAATGACATCACTGATGTTTTCATTGATGACATCGTCAATAGAACAATTCGCACACACACTCATAATCAATCAATCAACAAGGCAATTGTAAGTGCACTACTCACCCATGAGGTTCTCAAGGCAATGGGGGGGAAGTAGAAGCTCTGATCAGTCAAACAGCCAGGTTTAGAGAGCCTTCCGAAGGTGTTCAGGGAGGGGCATGTCTGATGTTGATTGGGAGGAGAAGGCTCGTCCCCCGGTTCTGACACTGCAGATGTATGGGGTTTCAGTGAGGGCGAGGTTGGTGGAGCAGAGTTTTCTAATGGGGATGTGGAAGTCGATTCTTTTGTTGAGGTATTGGGTCCTCTGTTGTGTAGGCATTTGTAGGCGTGGGTGAGTAACTTGAATGTGACTCTCTCCTTGACTGGGAGCCAGTGGAGTTTCCGTAGGTGTTGGCTGATGTGCTTGTGTCGGGAGATGCCAAGGACGAGTCTGGCTGTGGTGTTTTGTGTCATCCGGAGTTTGCAGAGTAGCACCTTGTTGATGCCGGCATAGTGGGCGTTTCCAAAGTCCAGTCTACTGGTTATGAGTGTGTGGGTGACTGTCTTCCTTGACTTGGGGAGGATCCATTTGAAGGTCTTCCGGAGGATCGGAGGGTGTTGAAGCAGCTGGAAGTGACAGCGTTGACCTACTTGTTCATGAAGAGGGAGGCGTCATGTACAATGCCGAGGTTTCTGGCCTGGTCCGTGGGGTTCGGAGGGCTGCCGAGGGTGGTGGGCTACCAGATGCAATGGAGTATGGGCCAGATAAAGGGATAAAGTTAGGCACACTGAACAAAAGCACCTTGATCCGGGCTGCGTCGCCATCTAAGAAGATGAGGGCCGCAGCCAAAGGGATGCGTCGGTATTAAGCCATGCATTAGAGGAGATGTGTCGATTTGATTTTTTCAATGCAATGGTGGAGCTGGATTACTTCTGAGTCAAGTGTGATGTGCTGGTTCTGAATGTGATGCATGCTTTTGCTGTTCGTGCAGCAGAGTATGCGTCGATTCCAAGTGTGATGCGCTGGTTCTGAATGAAATGCACCTATTCTGATCCAAGTAACAGCATCAATACAACGATTTCACAGAGGATTCATGTGTTGTTCAAGCAAGCACCTTATTCCCCACTTCCAAGGCTCCAGGACTAGGGTAACACCACTTGGCAGGGAAGAATCACAGATGATAGAGTCCATGTGCAGCAGCAGAAGGGTTGGAAGTCTTTTGTATCCCTGAGACTTCAGATCAGGAGGCAAGCCAGCCAGCCCTTGGAGTCACTCTGGGCTCAAGTAATGCAGGTCTAGCCCTTCTCACCCAGGTGAATGAACACAAGCATCCAGGCAGCATAACAAGGCAGTAGTCCAGAAAGGCAACAGTGCAGCAAAGCAGCTGTCAGCAGCACAGAAATACTTCTACCTGACAGAGTGGTCACATGTCTAGAGGTGTGCTATAATCATGTTATGAAAAGTCCGGTACTTATGCCCAGTGGTGCCTTTGAAATGGGGGGACTTTCATAGATGGGCTTCGAAGTGCACAAGGTCCACCTTTCCTGCCCTGGTTCCAAACTCACTAGAAGCGGTATGCAGCCCTTTGTGTGGGGACAGGACCCACTGTATTCATGAGTAAGTGGAAGGCTGTGCCCAGCTTCTCCCTCCCATCCTGCCAGGATGTCCCATGAAGGCCTATCAAGTCATACCTGAGCTCCTCTTGGCTGCTTAGGGGTAATACACAAAGCCCAGCTGTTACCCGCGCCAGACTGATCAGACAGGCAGCAGGCACCAAATGGCTAAAGTAAGAAAATACCAACTTTCTAAAAGCGCATTTCCTGAATTGTAATTTAACATCCAACTTCACCATAAGTTAGAATTTTAAAATAGGATTCCAGAGACACCAGATTTGTGGGGGGTCTTTTCTCTTCCCAATTAGAAATTACAATTATAAAATGTAATAAGGTATTCCCAAGGTCATTCTATTGGCGAGATAGCCATTGCAATAGTGAAACGTGACTTTGGGAAATTTTCACTACCAGGACTTGTAAAGCTAGGTACAGGGGTATCACTTTACTAGGGACTAAATATGTCAATTGGGAATAAAGCAATGTTACCATGTTTAAAGGAGAGGGCACAAGCACATTAGCACTGGTTAGCAGCGGTAAAGTCAACAGAGAGCTAAAGCCAGCAAAAATGAGGGCAGAAAATTGAAGTAGATAGACAAACGTTTTGGGGGAAGACCACTCTAAGGCCTAACACCATCTTTACTTAAAGCTAAAGATGCCCACAAGAACAAGTATTAGCATGACTGTAAGGCTGGTCGGGGTGTAAACCAGCCACAAAACATCAGATACAGCAAAGAACTTAAAAAACTGATTTACACACAGGGCATTAGTCTGTGTTATTGTTGACTGCAGACAAAGCACTTTGCCGCACTGAATAAAAAAGTGCTTCCTAAATATTCTTTTGTTAAAATTACCGTAGAATGATCTGCACAATTGTAACATAGGCTTTAAAGCTTTATCGCCTGTTTAGTAAGCTGAAGAAATATGTCACGAAATTGCACTGTTTTGCTGGTGTGAATGGTGGAAAAACTTATTAGATCTTGACCAGAGCCCACTAATTTACTAAATTTAAGGATTTAGCATTAAACTCCGAATTTCTATGCTTCCTTCCAACTGTATCTGGACTGATTGGGAAAAGGAACAAGGGGAGCACAAAAATGGCTTGCAAAATGTTGAATGAAATGCCCATGTGGTCACTTAAGATTTAATTAGCTGCTGCTGCAAAAACTCTGCCCCAAAGAAAAATACCTTAGTCTTTGCAGCAAAATTTGTAAATTTATCAATTTCATGCTAACATTTTGCTAATGTATGATGCACTTTTATGGTTATGTCCATTCTCATTTTTTTCCCATTTTAATTATATATTATGCATATTTTATAGACAACTACACAAAGTTTGAGTCAGGCTAAATTCAAATAAATTCAAATGAAATCACAAAAGGTGATACTTACTTCTCTCCTGCCTCTTTATGGACAGATCCCTATCTTGTTTGCTGAGATCTCTGCACATATTGGTATAGGGTTTGTTTGGAAATGGGGGGGACAAAGGGGAGTAATTGAAAAATGGGGAATGTTTGCTACGAAATGGATATTGTTAAGGAAATTGAAGAAGGAGTTCAGGAAGAGACATGCTAATAAAAAACAGGCACAGACATAAGAGTAAGATAATTTCAATTCTCAAAGTACACATTTACATCTACTACAGCAGTACTACTCACAAAAAAATGCTTGAATGACTTGGAACAAGTCAAGCACTACACATTGCCAAACACTGGTACTGAATCACACCTCCTTAGAAATCCCTGTATGCAGGCTATACCATCAAGACATAGTGAAATATAAGAAAAAGTTACATTTTATTGTACCTAAAATTTTAAAAGATTACAACACAAATTAACATCACACAAAAGATACTATATGGCATCGTACTCGACTCATCACGCACACGGGAACTAGATCCCGCTCACTTTTCCTCATTGGCTTCTTTCTTGGTATTTGACCCTTCTCAATCTATACCCTGCTTGTTCACCTTTCCTTTGCTCACTCTGGATGACTGTAAGCGCTTCCTTGACATCATCAAATCAGGCTCTCCCCTGAACCCCTGTCCTCTGAAGGTTTAGAAGAGCTGCAGGGAAGTGATTCTGCCCCCCCCTGCTAGAGGTGCTTAACCTTGCCATCACCGAAGGGTTTTCTCCCTGGCCTGGAAACTGGCGGTGGTCAAGCCTCTCTTGAAAAAAACCTCTCTGGACCCAGCAGTCCTTAAAAACTTTTGGCCTATTTCTTTGCTTGCGGCCCCAGCCAAAATACTAGAAATCCATCTCAATCACCATCTGACCGCCTTTCTCGATGACTCGAACCTATTAGACATCTCGCAGAACAGCTTTCGAAGAGCCCACAGCACTGAACCCGCTCTGACTGTGGTGGTAAACGACATCCGTTCGAAGGTGGACAGGGGCCAGATCTCTCTGCTGGTTCTACTCGATCTGACGGCGGCTTTTGACACCCTGTCACCCGCCATCCTAGTTTCCAGGCTCAGGGAGATAGGTGTGGCCGGCCCCACCCTCAGACTATTAGCTTCCTTTCTCCATCAGAGGGAGCAGAGAGTGAAGCTGGGTGATTTTCTGTCCCCTTCCACACCTGTGCAATGTGGGGTCCCTCAGGGGTCTTCTTTAAGCCCCACCCTGTTTAATATCTATGTGGCCCCACTTGCCAGGGTAGCGAGATCCTATGGGTTCGAGGTGTTGTCCTACGCCGACGACACCCACATTATGGTCTCTCTAACGCAGTCGGTGAATGATTCCGCCTTCAATTTTAGAACTTGTATGGAGGCAGTGTCTCACTGGATGGTTCAAAACTTCTTGAAGCTCAACGGAGAAAAGACCGAAGTTTTGATCTTTAGGGGTAGCCATGATATTTGGTCAAAAGACTGGTGGCCGGACTCCCTTGGGGACTGCCCTATTCCCTCGCATTTGGCTAGAAACCTGGGGGTCCTGTTGAATACCACCCTGTCCTTTGACCATCAGGTCAGTAGGACCGTGTCCACCTGTTGTGGTATCATCAAGATCCTCAGAAATATAGGACCGTACCTTTCTTTAGATGCGAGGAAGCAGGCCACGGTAGCCCTAGTCTCATCGAGACTAGACTACTGTAATGCACTGTACGTGGGCATGAATAAAAGCTCTGTCCATCGACTACAGATGGTCCAAAAAGCGGCAGCCAGGCTGGTTCTTAATATTCCCAGGTTATCCTCTGTTTCCCGGGCTAGGAAAGACCTTCACTGGCTGCCGGTTCAGGCTAGGGTTTCTTTTAAGCTTCTTTGCCTCGCCCATGGGGTCATCTATGGCGCTGGGTCGGAAGGCATTAGGTCCCTCCTTGTTCCCTATCACCCCAGTAGATCCCTTCGATCTGCTACAAAAAATCTTCTTCAAGTGCCAAGATTTGCCAAAGCCAGATGGGGAGGCAAAGATTTTTCCACCATTGTACCTAAGTTTTGGAACTCCCTCTCCCCGATCTGGTGGGACAGTCTTCTTTGGCTCTTTTTCGCAAGGACCTAAAAACCTGGCTTTTTCGAGAGGCGTACTCTTAAGCCATGGGCTTGGCAATTCTGAAACCTGTAATATGACACTTATATTGTCTTGTGCCTTGATGCCCTTGGGCTAAGTTGCGCATTATAAATCTCCTTTATTATTATTATATGAACCGACAGGTCAATGACATTACCTCCAGCTGCTTCAACATCCTCCTCATCCTTCGCAAGAGCTTTAAATGGATCCCCCAGAGTTAAGGAAGACAGTCACCCACGCACTCATCACCAGCAGACTGGACTATGGAAATGCACTCTATGCTGGCATAAACAACTCCCTACTCCGCAAACTCCAGATGATACAGCCCACCATCCCCAGACTCATTATGGGCATCCCCCAGGACAAACACATCAGCCAACATCTACAAAGGCTCCACTTGCTCCCTGTGGAGAAAAGAGTCACCTTCAAAAACACCGAACGCAAATACCTCAACGACAGAATAAACTTCCACGTACCCAAAAGAAATCTCGAATCCTACAACCTCACACTAGCCGAAACCCTGTGCATCCACAGAGCCAGGGCAGGCGGAAGGTCCTCTCACATTTAGGCAAAGACCTGAAACAAGCTCCCGGCAGACATCCCCCCTGAGCATCTTCAAGAAGACCCTAAATACCTGGCTCTTCGGCTAAACAGATCTGCAGACCCCGCGCCTTGAGACCTTCACAGGTGAGTAGTGTGCTGACAATCCCCCTGATTGATTGATTAGGGATAAGTTAACATTTAATTTACTTAAATTAAAAAAAATAACTTAAATTAAATTATAAAAATATTAGTTAAGTTAAAATAGGATCATATGCGTGGAATTTTTATTTTAAATAAAAAATTAACAATCTTTACTTTTGTTCAATCAAAATTAATTATCTTAAAAATATCTCTTACTTTCTGTAGGGGGATCTATAACCTGGTCGCTGATAGCTCCACAAACACATGGAAGAATGATAATAGTCACTTTTCAATTGTAAATTTAAGCCTTGAAGTTTTGAACCACTCATTCAATGATGTGGAGACACTGAAGTCTACATCTAGATGGATGTTTGATTGAAGACGAGATTGTCACTGAGGTGTAGGTGTAGATCGACACCTGAGGAGATTTATATATCAAAAAAACGCACATCAGTGCACATCATAAATAGTCTCTTTCATCCATGTGCATTTAACACGCACAGACACGACTTCTTAATCCAAAGGAATCACGTAGTGTAGACAAATTCCAGATTTTATTTCTTTTAAAACAAGGTTCTTCACAGCCGACGAGTGTTTCGCCGCCTATGGGCTTTCGTAAGGCTAAATCCAATTTGTACAGTTCTCTATCTACCGGCGCCTATATCATTCAAAACTCCCTTAGATAATGATCCTCCTAATGTATTGCTCAATCTACTTTCCCACTATTATAGATGACAGTCGTACTCAGTCATTGCAGATGTGGAGCCATGATAAGTTCCAACATAAATCCCGAAATGTGTCTCCGACCAATATGTAAGCGTGACCAGTTTCCTCCATGAGGAGATTTATATATGCAAATATGCCTTTGTGAATAGGGATCAGTTTGTTTGTGTTGGAGTCACATGGAGCATCACTGATGTGCAGTGCACTATATCCAGGAAACAAGTCCTGCAGTCATGGGCTTTCAAGCTAACATGACTTTTAAGCCATCATATTTTATAGTCAGAGGGCAATTGGTAAAGTTTCCAGTAGTGTTGCTAAAGTGCAATGCATTAGCTTCAGGACACAAGCCCTTCTGTCCCTGGCATGCAACTCTCACCTGCAAAAGGCAAATACCACTGTTCTTAAAAACCAAAATGGCAGCATTTTCAATAAATAGCTTTAGCGAGTCCACACTGTTAAATTCAGGTAGCAAATTCTATTAGAGTGCATGGATGAAGTACCAGGAAACTTTGCTAATGTGCCACACATGGAAGCAGGACAGAAGCCCTCCAGTCTTTGCCACATAACATCACCTCAGTAACAGACAAATGCCATCTGGCTTCATTGTTAAAAGCACAAGTGTATCCAATGTATGTCTTTGTGAGTACAAAATATGTGTTTTTCAAATTCCTTTTGCAATACTGTCCCATCATTTTTTTCATATAGATTGTACTTCGATAACATTTTAATTTCAACTGCTCGATTACTTCTATAATAAAGATCTATTGATCCTTTACCCTAGTTTTTTAACTCTTCTTTTGAGTGGGTCTTTAATACATATATAGCTGTGATACCTTCTTTTTGATCCAGGGTGTTTTTATTCGGTGCAATATATGAATATATAACTAATGGCGCTGAAAAAGGTTATTAATAATGCTATAATACATTATCCCTACATAGCATTTACACCCCAGAGCTTTGTTAAAACAAATCATGGCTTTTATCATTACACATGACATAATATGACACATTAGCTAACGTGTCTCAATTTACAAAGTTAAGAATCTACACCTGTAGGTTTACGCAGGAGCCTATATATACAACGTTGTCAAAACCATAAAACATCACAGAAATGCACATAGAATGTTTTGCTGCTCCCAGCTTTCTGGGTGTAATACTGTGAAAGTTATCAGACTTCATTTTGACGTTGCCCTTAACCCAATGCTGAATCATATGCATAGTTCAATTTTACAATTGTGGAAAAGCCAGCCCGCTGTGCCATGGCTTATTTTTGTCATTTTCTCATTTTTCATTGAACAAGAAAAATCCCCCTTGGATGATGCACTTGACCTACACCCTCAAAACATTTGGTAGTGTAAGCAACTTTGTAAGTTGTAACTTGTTTTAGTTTCACATATCAAAGTTCTTTGTCATATTTCCCTCCCATGGATGTAGATAAGAGATATTCAGAGGTGGTACTGGTTAGTGCTCACTAAACCAAGTTACAGTTCTCAAATTCTGATTCACAGTAATTACATTTTTTCCTGAGATCACCCTTGGTTTCAGGAATACAGGAAACAGAATTCATCTTTTAAGCAACTGTGTCCCAAATTATATTCCTGTGGTGCTGTATTCAAAGTATGTACTAAAAAGTGAATACTACAGTTATTGAATCCACCCGCTTCTGCAGTGTAATGTCTGAAAACTTTACAGTCCTTGCCCATCTACAAAGGTTGATTATAGATATTGGACTTTGTTTTAATTAATTTTTTTAGAGTTTTATATTGCGCAAACTAGACCCGAGACATTGGGTATCAGAGCGTTTTACATGAGCACCAGTTTCGTTAAAGAAGAGCACATTCATATTTGTTAGGCACGGGGAGATTAAGTGATTTGCCCAGAATCAGAGGATGTTGAGCATCGTTGCGGAGACTCAAACCCGGTTCCCCAGCTACAAGGTTGACCGCTCTAGCCGCAAAGGCTACATCCTCTCCCCCCACCTGTTTGAGCTGGACTTGTTTGAGCTGGCACGTGCTTGAGGTAAATTTTACATCTACTGTAAATCTCTGCTTCAACACCCATGCCAATGGATAATCAGAAGCAGCACTACTCATACTCAATCCTTTGTCTTGGGGCTGAGCCTTGCATTCACACAGTGTTAGGTTGGCATGAGCTTATTAGAAGTTTAAACACCATTTTTCCTTTCTACTGCCTTTTGCACACAGCACACACTTTAATAATTGTTTAGAGTTTAGCAGAGTGTTTTGCTTCACACAAGAATAACATGTTTTTCTACATTAGTAGCCTTGCTTGGTAAGCTTAGTCTGAACAGTGAGTGTCGAGACCTTCAAGGTTATTTCAACTCTGTGGTTATTGTTCGGACTGATCAGCGCACGTTCTAGACATAACACATATGCAGCTGCGGCCACCTCTGATTTTGGCGCATTTAATAATGCACTGCGTAGGCATGATCACACACACTTGGAGAACATTTGTATGCTGAGAGCTTGTGCAGAATTTGATGTGATCCACTTCTGCTAATATCAGAGGTATGGGGCCGCCTATGTAATCCCAAGAGACCTTCTGTAGTTATAAAATAACCTACTAGCAAGGGAGGGTGAAATATAGGTATATTTTAAGCCTGTTTCCATTTAGCCTTATAACATGCTTTCTCCCTTTGCATTTTATGGAATAGTAACTATGCTGACAATCTTGTTTCTTATAATATGTCTCTTTGTATTAGCTAAGATGCTGCGCATGAGAACACAGCATTAGAAATAAATATTTCAAACTTGCACGTGTCTCTTTTTACTCCCTGTTTTGGACTGGTATGATTATATAACGAAAGAGTGTTCATTTTTTCTACATTGCCTGAGGTAACTTAAGTCGAATGTTCTGGGTTGACACATTATTGGAATTATGGAAGAGCAAATGTGACACTGATGCTAGTTTGGTAGGGGATTTTAGGTACTAAGGTGAGTTTTGGCACACCCTAATTCACTGAGGTCCCAAGTCTCTGTGCACAGTTCTGTGTTGGAGCAGAATCCCTGCAACACCGTGCAATGATATGGAATTTATGTTTTTCAGGTTATGGAAATTAAACTAAAAAAATAACTTCCAAAGGAAAGATATTTTCTCTTCTAATAAGTGGACCTTCAATGGGATCCAACCTAGCACCATCATTTACTAACTTATATAAAGAATTGTCTGAAGAAAAAATATTGTTGAGTTTATCACTGGTAAGGATCATTTAAGGATCTACATTAGGTTCATAGAAGACTTTTGTCAGTATCGTCTGACATAAAATAATCATGGGTACAAAGAACAGCTAATTTAAAAAATATCACCATCAACAATTTGTTTTATAGGCCACAAACCAAAAATCATATTGGATTTCTTGATGCATTTGCTGTGTTCAAATAAGGAAAATGTCACATAAGCATTTACCAAAAACCTACACATCAAAATATTCTTCTGAATTTTGATAGCTTTATCCAGCTTCACAAATGAATGTACTTTCATGTGACCAGATGCTTTTTTTAAATAATGCATTCTACGGGGAATGTACTCAGGATGAGATGAGAAAAATTGAAAAACAATTAAGAGTGAGTGAATAGCATACATATGTGAATGGATATTAAAGTAAAGAATATTGATCCCATATCAAACAGTATTAAATACTGTTTTTACGATTATTAGATCTATGTCATAGCAAGGAGAGAACAAGTAGTTCAATGTATCTTAACTGGATCAAAAAGAGTAGAAATGTTTCCCTGTTTACTGTGTATAAATTGAACTTACATTCCTTGAAGTTCTTTATTTCGGCCAAAGGCCATAAAAGATTTCATAATAATACATCATTCATAAAATAATCTAAAATGCATCCAGCCATATGTTACATAATCTCAGTAAAACGGGTCAAACAATACCAGTAAAACAATTTTAATCAATGTAAAATACTTATGATACATTAAAAGGATAACTTTCTAGTTATTTACACGGTCCAAAGTGGTGTACGTGGTCAATCTTCAATGCGTCACAGGTTTAAACCTCCTTAGGTTTAACTATCTTCCTTATTAATCCCACTATAAACAGATATCTAGATAACGCAAATATTACATGTGGTAAGGTGCTTGTTGTTAATACCCAAGTGCCTCTTGGTGCTGTCTGAATCCCATCGAATTACATAGTGGTTGGATCCATTTACTCCTTGCTCTTTCATACGCCGGACAGAAAAACAGAATATGTGTGTGCTCTGTTTTCTTTATTATCTATGGACCCTAAAGTGTATGTAGTACATAAAGTGCAGGAGCGATCTTCCTTGCCCTCCAGTTTGCAGTATGTCTCTTTATCTGTGGTATGTAAGTATAGGATTCTTCCTAAGTGCTGTTGTACATGGTCAAGGAAATCGTCATAATTCGGGCATGGCTTGATACAGCAGAATTCAGTAGTTAGTCTTCCTAGTCGGGGACCACAATGAAGTGCGTTCAATATGTGTTGCCATTAGTTTCCCTTCAGGGTGCCTTTACAGCTTGGTGTTAGACTCTGTGGGTTAGTCCAATATGATTCAAGACCTAGCTCTATGAGATATTTACGGACAAATCTTAACCATGGGAAGGTAAGACATGTATCAATGGCTAATACTTTGGGGACACTGTCTCTGTATACCTATAATTCCAGCGATATCCATAGCTGCAATGGTTGTAGGGTTGCGAGATGCTCTATAAGCTTCGTATTTAGGTTATGAAACATTGGGACAAGCGGTGTTGATTGAGGTAGCCCCAATAGTCTACTCGCAAATGTATCCTCCCCGGTTGTCAGTTGTTTGATGTCACCTGTACCCCAGATCTCTGATCCATACAATGCTGCTGCCTGAACCTTAGATTTGTATATCTCAAGGGCTGGTGTTATAGATTTACTTGTAGTGAGCTATACTTCTTGAGGATTGCCCCTGACAGTAGAAATGAGTGGCTGACTTGCTGTTTCCATTTTAGTTTGGTGTCTAATAGTATAACCAAATAGGTGAAATTTGTGGCATAGACTATTCTCTCATTGTTCAGCAACAGGTTCTTTTCAAGGCCCTTTTGTGAGTTTATGGCCATGTACTTGGTTTTGTTTGCATTTATTTCTAGGCCCTTTTCTATAAAATATCTATTAAAACCATTCAGCATATTTTGTAGCCCCCTTATAGTCTGTGATATTGTAGTGTAGCTCCTATATTCCCAATAGGCTCTGCGCATTGGAATAATATACACTATAGATTTGACATAGGACTGAGGTCAGTATGTATCTATCGAGAATATTAAACTTAATTGTGTGTGTGCCAGCTAACTCAGAGTCCACTAGAAAATTTCTAGAATAAACAAGAAGGGATTTGTCTCGGACAACCGCATAAACATGACAACTTTGTTTGCCCTAGAACTGGAACAATATCTTCAGAGTCGTGGAAAGAATAGATAACTATTTCACTCAGTCAATCTTGCATGGTTCGTTTCTACAGAGTTGCCCAGAAACAGTGAGACGGGTGTTTCAATAAAACGATTTATTGAACAGTCTTAATTCTCATGCGAGAGATATGTACCGCTACAATCGTTAGACAGAATGCGAAGTATAATGCCTACACCGTGAACAGTACTAAAAAAATACCGTAATAGCATTGTCTGTTGCTATGACATATATAAAAATACATACATAAATAACACAGGCTAAAATACTCAACTGGTGCTCCTAAATTAATCCTCCCCAATGTACCTAACCTTGGTCTAGTACAAGGGAAGAAGTAGGTGTGTCTTTAAGTTATAGTTTAGTTCTGCCAAGAATTGTCAAAGGTACAGAATTATTTATTTGCAGAGTTACTTAAAACCATTGCAACACATACAAAACAAAACCATATTTAAAATATTTGTGCTCCATCATAAATGTCATGGTATTAAAAATCTAAAACACTTCGTAGCTTTGCAGTTTTAAAATGTAGATTTAGCCATGCAGTAGCAACCTGTGAGAAAAGTGCGGTCAGCTGTGAAAGTTTGTCATCCCCCTAGTAAAATGTGTAGCCCAATGTTCCAATACCCTGCAGCTTAAGAGTCAGTTTGGCATTTTTGCCCGAACCGCTTCAAGGAATTTAGCTAGTCTAGTGTTTAATTGTGGTGATGTGGGGTCAAAACATGCCAAGACTGCTTGTCTCCTTGTCCGAATCCCTCTTTGGTTAAAGGGAGTTTTTAGCAGCTGCCTCCTTTCTTGAAGCATCTCCGTACAAGTGCATATGTTATGTATGATTTCCCCCTGGCCATTTTTGTACTAAAGGCTACATAGTGTGAAGGTCTGCACCCTTTTCAAGGGAGGGAGGCGCTGCATAGTTGATAACGCTCTGAGACGAAGCTTTAGGAATTTTAATTTCAGTGCTTTTGAGTATCCCAAGTTGAAATATTGTTGTGGGGCTAGGATGTTGTATGAATTCAGAGTCATCCAAGCGTGCGCTCCAACAGAAATAGTCGCTTTGTCCTCCAGCAATGAGTGTATTGCCAAAGGTTCTCTAGGTTCTAATCAGCTCCATGCCTTAGAATGAGAGAGGTTGGTATCTCTTTCCCTGGACTTGATCTCCCAACACCCCATAAGGGGATTCAGAAACACTGAAGCTGGATTCTCGGCAGTAGGATGACAGCTTCTAGTCAGTGCGTCAGCTGGAGAGTTGGCTTCCGTCAGCACTTGCTGTAGCGAGCTGAGTCAGGCAAGTAGGTAGTCTAACTGCACAGAACCACTCTGTGCATTGCCATAGCAAATGAAGGTATATTTATACCTTGAAGGTGTTTAGGAATGCCAGTATTGGCGTAAAGGTCGGGCATATGAATGTCATGAATGAACCCCTAAGGAATAGATGTTCATGCTTAATAATGAGTTCTTAAAGAAATGAATATCCAAGCAAGGGGATGTTCCTAACAGCTAAAGAATCTGGTTTTCCAAGAAATCGTTGTGACGTAGATGAACGGATGGAACTAGCCATGTCTATATTTGGGTAGCATAGGCTATGCCTAAATAAGGACTGGATTTTTCTGCCTATATAAGGGCAATGTGAATTGTACCTATATAAGGGCATGAATTGGGAAAATTCATATGGAGTCTAAAATCGAACACAACACCCTCTCCACTTTCGTATGTATGACTAAAAATGTCTAAACATATCTAAAACATATCTACACATGAAGTGCTAAAACCCCTCCAAACTACATAAAAATGCATTAGAACTGGTTGTAAGCATAAAAATGCAATGGTGCTGTACACATTAAAGCAATGTTTCCTTCTAAGCATATATTTACATTTGAATGCTAAATGAATGAAGCACGAAAATATACATTTATGAAATGGCTCGTAAATACAGAAGAAAAAAGGCCGAAACCATTTCATGTCAGATTACAGAAACTGTTTGTTTATGGACAAGGTCATATATTGTCTCTTGGAAGTATTCAAAGAATTCTTGTTCTCTATGAATAGTTCTACTATAAGCAGATTATTTGTGCCAAAAAATGAAAAATACAAATTTGGAAAAATATAATTAATCATAGGAAAAAGTTCTTTGTTTTCAAAAATGAAGGTCAAATTCAAAGTCTCTCAGAACACTGTGTGCCAAATTCAAAAGTCAGTGTTAGCGCTTGGAGAAAACATGAAATATTCTAATTCTGTAAAAAAATTGACTATCATTGTAGGTGACAGTTGGATAACCTCGTTTAGAAGATTAACAGCATATAGATGTGAAGAATCGCCTTCAGCATTGGTCGCATCATCAATGTTCGAATTAGATGTGTCTGTGAGATCTCAATGAATGCCATCATCAGAATTGGTAGCCGCTGAGAACAACACAAAGCATGGGCCGTTACGGGTTCAAGCAAAGTATCAACATCCTTTGGCATGACTGATGGGAGTGTTAGACATATGTCTAGCACACATTATTCTCCGCATAGTAGGCAGCGTAGAACAGGTATGATGCAATCTTGCCAGGTTGGTCTGAATGACAGAAACCATGTGGTATTTAATTCTCATAGACGAGTTAATCCCAAAATGTGGACGATGCGATCATGACACTTCATCTCCAATAGAGCTCTCTCTATGGTGCTTGGAGTGGCGCTGGTGCCAAAAAGAGGCGCAGTCCGCCAAACACAGAGTGCACGAAGTTTGGAAATATTCCTAGGACTGCTTGAAAAGGTGCTAACAGACCGGACCCTGATGAAGGTAGTCTAATCTGTTGTTCACCGAAACGTACGTAGGCCACATACATCTGAGAACCCTATTAAAGAAGACCATTGGAAAACTAGGACTAAACCAGAAAATAAAATATGGGACTTCTGCAATACAAAAAATTATGAACAGTGCTACATTTGGTCCTTGTATCTCAGATGTATTGTTGTTTGCTTGTTAATATTCCTGCACAGCAGGAGAGTGTGTATGCATGAGAAGAATGGATCTTGAGATAGCTGGGAATGAATGGACGTTGTGGATAATGTTTAATAATTTTTCATAATTGGCAATTGGTGGTGTTTTAATCTATTGTACATATAATAAAAATGTGTAATAAAATGCTTTCTTATCTGTCACAAAAATGAGTTGAAATTTTTTTTTTTTTTTTAATGAAAAAAATGCAAAAATAAGAAACCATTCTGAGGAATAATAAACAGAATGAAATCAATTTACTTGTCTGAAATTTGATATGTGTGTGGCATCTATAGAAAATAGAGATTGATTGATTTCCATGTGAAAAATTTGATAGGTCAGTCCAGAGGTCTCTTTTTTGTATATTTCATATTTTCCCCCCTCCTCTAGACCTAAAATTATATTTGGGGTACCTTAGTTTATATTTATTTAATCTTGGCTAACCCAGGGAAAGACGTCAGTTGGACAGTGTTTTTCAAAAAGTAATTTGCGCAGGGATGATACAAGCTCTAAACAAAGCTTCTACCCCCTGCTCTTGCCAATCTTTCGTACCCCAGACAGTTTTTGTCTCAATGTTTTCATTCCAAAAGTCGAAACCTAGTCCAGACAGTTGGGCAAAAAAGGCTGCAGAATAAATCAGTTTTCTGTTTGTCAACATACTTTTCATTCCGGTTTTGTTTACATTTCTAAAATAAAATTATTCTGAATTGATACATTGAACCCTGAAAAGAATGTAAACTTATTAGCAAAACTTTTTGAGCTACCCTTTGGTGGTGTAGGACAATGTTCCAATTGATTATACATATATACATTTCTAGGCATTGTTGATTTGTGTAAGAAATGATGACCATAGTGATTATAACAATACATGTGTTCATTGTCTGAAGCACCTTCTAAATATTCATGATTAGTGAACACTGCAGACATTTCTAGGTCTGACATCTTATTATTAACAGTATCGAAGACCCAATCATCAGAAAAGGTACTAGATGAAACAAAGTCATTTAATGAAATCTTGAACTGGTGTAGAATCTTCAACAGCTCCGACTGGCCAAAAATGTCATATTCTGTTTTGTCCCAAGCTACACCATCAGGTATATTAACTGCTGTGATGTTCACTGTTCCAGATGAGATGATTTGTGTGGTTTGAGGAGCACATTGATGTTCTTACTTGCTGTGTCCATTTTGACATATCTTCCATTTATCAGCATACCCAGAGTTATCATTAGAGCTAACCAAAGTAGAAGAAAAAATATTCCCTACACAATCCATGGTG
Source organism: Lissotriton vulgaris (assembly GCF_964263255.1). Classification (NCBI taxonomy): domain Eukaryota; kingdom Metazoa; phylum Chordata; class Amphibia; order Caudata; family Salamandridae; genus Lissotriton; species Lissotriton vulgaris. Next base: position 402,425,102 of record NC_141689.1, read on the forward strand.
AAATTAGATATGTCTTTTCCAGGTGATGAAAAAAATCAGTTGCTTGTTCTTTGAAAGTTCTTTTTGATGGCGTTGTTTCAGGTTCGCTGGGATCCTCAGAAAATGTGTCAAAGTTAATGAAATAGCCAGAGGCAGTCTGCCAATTGTTGGCATTGCATCAGGATTTGTGAAATCGCTGGAACCACTTGATCCTTCGTTGTAGACAGGTGTTTCTTGACAAACTGTTATTTGGGTCTCAAGAGGTACAACTTCCATAGCTTTGTTGTTTAGTCCTTCTTTTTTCACTGCGGATTCTTCAAAGGTGATGAGTCTCTCAGTTTGAACCTCTTGGATCGTAGCTAGAGGAATGCGTCTGCTACTTGGTCGGAGTCCACTTGGCCGACTGCTTAGTATCAGCCACATAGTGTGGTTTGATCAGGTCAATAGAGACAAACCTGTTCTCCTTTTTACCAGCAAGGGGCGGCAGTAAAACTGTTCTTGATCCATGGATTTCTAGGACAGGTACTGGTTGTCTGTAAGAAGGCCCAAATTCCTACTTGTCCACGATCTTTTCTATGACTAGATCACCAAGCTTTGGGATCCAGACAGGCCTTGCTGAGACTGATGTTTTTTTCCCATTGGTGGTTGGCTTCAGGAACACGTTGCTTTGTTTCGTTCTTATTTCATTTAAGTCCTGTAAAACAGCCAAACGATCTTTGATATCAAAATGCTTTTGTTCCACCACTGATGTCTGACAATCAAGGTCAGGGACCAACATTCTTGTCCCAAAATGGACCTCATATGGAGTGATACCCCCTAGAGAACCTCTTGGCAAGTTAATAAGACTACGTTGGACACTTATTAGATGTTTGACCCACCCGTCACCCGAACCCAATACCCTAGCAGTTATAGATTGCTTTATGTCGTGTTATTTTTCTCTCCACAACGGAATGTCCCTTAGGATGGAATAGACTAGAATACCGCAATGTAACGCCCAAACTGGCCATGGCTTCTTTGTATGCCCGAGAGCTAAACGCATGACCCCGGTCAGAATGTAGCATGCTGGTTGCGTATGTGCCGATAAAGACTTGCAAATCTTTTATAACAGTTCAAGCGTCAGCCGAGTGCTGAGGCCACATCTGAATGAATCTTGATTTAGTGCTTGTGGGACTGCATTTGTCCATAAGGACGTCTGCGTGTAGATAGTCTAATACTGTCTAACAATGGTGTCAGGACTGGACTGACTATGGTATCTGACGGCATTCTGTGCTGCAATCTCTATTGCAGTCTATGCAGTTAATTACAAAAATGTGAATGTGTGCATTCATTCCTGGCCACCAGTACGTCTCTTTTAACTCTAATATTGTTTCAGAGATCCCCTGATGTATCAGACCTCTCCCAGATGTGCTTCCTAAATCGAAGCTGTCCTTCGGTCCCTAATTGGAATTATTATATCCCCCACTCCAGGAATTCAAGCAAAATGAACTTTGTTTGCATCAATTATATATGAGTATTTGAGTGGATATTTTTAAGGTAACGCTGCACCGCTGCATTTGCATGTCGCATTGACAGCTAGCATTATTTCATGCCTGTTTTTGTTTTTGTGATTGCAGCTACGTAAGCCGATTGCACAGCCCCCTTCCCGGCTTCAATTGCCAATGAATTCCCTTCAATGTGAATGCCATCACGTTGATGACTCCGCGTATGTATCACGTGAGTGTTTTGTAGTCCTTCTCGTAACTGAACTACTTGTTCCCAAAGCGTTTTATGCTTAATAGTGCCACATTTTGCATCTTTGAAACAGTTCTGAAGCCAATTCTGTAAATATTTATTATAAGACTGTGGGGGGCAGGGTGCAGTTACAGGGGGGGGGGATGGAGGAGACAGGAGTTTGTGTTTAAAAGTTGATGTTTACCTGAGACCACACATGGCAGGAATAGGGTTCCTTACTATATGGGTGTTACAGTTTACACTATTGACACATGTCAACAAGCTATAACGACTGAGCGGACTAGAGCAGATGGTGACGATGCCGCATTAACGTTACTGACTTGGAATATACGGGGTCTTAATGACCACAGGAAGGTACTAAAGGTGCTTCAGTACTTTGCCGGATACGGGGTGGATATAGCTCTATTACAGGAGACACACCTTCCCACGGACAGTCACATCCTCCGCTATAGAGGGCTCTTGGGCAATGTTCACGCAGCAGGATTCACCACACACACACGAGGAGTCCTCACATGGGTTAACCCAAAAGCACAACTGACTATGACACCGTTAGTGACCGACGGAGATGGCCGCTACACTATTATGAGATGCAAGGGTAGGGGCTGGAGTTCTGTATATGTTAGAATTGGCTATTTCTGGTGGGTTAGGGCTGACGCCAAAGCTAGGCAGAAACCACCATTCTAGTCAGGGCAAGGGAGTCACACGCCAAGATAACCCCTGCTCACCCCCTTGGTAGCTTGGCACGAGCAGACAGGCTTATCCCGGAGGCAATGTGTAAAGCATTTGCGCCAGCACACAACAGCAACAACATCCTAGGCACACCACAAAAGGAACTCCACGCAAGGTTATATAAAAATAACGTCTGTATTGTCAAAACACATCAGATAGAAGTCACACTTGTACATTGTGCCAACAGGCACTAGCAATATTCACAAGGGATTATGTACAGGACAGGGCCACATGGGCCACTGTCAGAATAAGCACTTAGTAGAAATAGCACTTCTAGAACATAGAAGATAGGATATAAAATCACTGTAACACAAATTAGCAGAATAGCCCACAACCAGTAACTACAGGTAGCAGGTAAGTACCACCTACGCAACCCTAAACACCTTAGGAGAATGTTACGCAGGGAACCAGGACCTCACTAGGACCACCTGTACTAGAAAGAACAACCACCTAAGTATCAAAATACAATTAGGGGTATAAGCAAGAACACATTACACATGATGCATCACAACATTCAGAGGTGTAAGAACAAGGCACATGATGCATCAGAAAACACATTCAGAGGTGCAGGGAAGAAAAACACATGATGCATCAACATACATTCAGCGGTGTAAGAACAAGGCACATGATGCATCAAAACACATTCAGAGGTACCGGAGAACACATGATGCCTAAGACATTCAGAGGTGTAAGGGAAGGGAAACACATGATGCATAAAAACATTCAGAGGTGTAGGTAAGACACATAATGCATAAATCACATTCAGAGGTGTCACAGGCATAATGGCATAGCACATTACGCATAACTCACAATTGGGTCCTAACCAGTAATAACTACAGTAGGCAATATCTCACTAGTCTAAACACACATAGGTAAGCACACAGCAAAAACACATGATGTATAACCAACACATTCAGAGGTGTAAGAACAAGGAAGACACATGAAGCATAAAACATTCAGAGGTGCCAGAACGCAACTCAATAGCGCAAAAACTTACATAAGAGACCACTTGTGGCAGTCCCTAGGCCACTGGCCTTGTTTGGGCTAGGACCCCCTGTGTCCAAAAGTCAGGGGCCTAAATGGTGCAGCTGCCCACTAATTGCTGGGCAGCTGTGAATCAACAAACTGCGCCAGGGTTCTCACTGGCCCTAGAACAAAAGCTGCGCCAAGCTGGAGCCACACAGGCTCTGTCATTAACTTTGCCCCCTAAGAGCCCTCTCTGGGCTCGCAAAACAACAAGGTGGGCAGGGAGCCTCTCGGGCTCTAAACAAAGAAATGCCCCCTCTGAGCCTCCGTGGCTCTGAAAACGAATTTTCCCCTTTGGAGTCCCTCCTCTAGGAACTCAATCACTGAAATGCCCCTCAGAGCCTATCTAGGCTCTACAACAAATAGGGCCAGTCGTTGGAGTCCCCCCCGGGGGACTCGGAATCAAGGGCGGCCCCACGGGCCTCTCAGCACCCAGGCCTTCGCACTGGAGGGGAGGGGTGGGCACTGGCAATGTGCCCCGACGCCCCCCCCTCCTGCTCGGTCACTCACCGGGTCCTCCGACATCGTGCTGGGTCCCTGCGGCGTCTCTCTCTCCTGGGCGGCGGAGCTCTCCATGACACCGGAGCCTTGCCGGCGCCTGCAGCCGTGACTCTTCCTCTCTCGGGGCTCCCTCCGCACACGAGAGCCCCATCACAGGCCACACCTCCTCTTCTTTTCCCGGGGCTCCCTCCGCACACGGGAGCCCCGCAACAGCCCACACTTCTTCCGCGGGCCGGCGGCGGGCACGAGACTCTCCTAGCAAAAACGGAAGTCCCGCCCGCTGTCAGGCAATAACATCGCCTGACTTCCTGTTTACCGGCGTCCACAATCCCGGTGCTGCGGCGGTGATTTAAACAGCGGACAATGAGGGGTGGGCACCCTCGTGGAATAAAATAAAAGCAGATATAGGGTGGGCACCCCTTAGTTAATTAAATAAACGGGGTGGCACCCTTAAAATAAAATATAATGCGAATCGGGCGCAATGCAGGGTAGGCGCCTGCTAATCCAAAGTAGAGCGCCAAAGACTCGCTCGGGGGCACAAAGGGCAGGAGCGCTTCCCTCCTAGGGAAAACAACATCGCTCTGCCCAGAAATGAGAAATAAAGCGCTCTCAAGGCGCTGGGGGCATAGAGAGCACCAACAGGCCCCCAGAGATGACCCCTACAGCATGAAGGGTCCCAGCCACACAGGACAGGGCTTCCAGGGCAAAGCAAAGTCCCCCATCCTCCCATGAAAGGCAGAGGGGTCCCCAAGAGTCCTTCAGGACATCCAGGGGCTGGGCAGGGCCCAGGGAGGCAAGCCTTCCCCTGAGCCCAAGCAGCAGCTCGCCCCTGGCAGGATTCAAGTCAGAAACAAGAACATTTTGTAAGGGGACACAGCCCCTTTTTATACAGAGAAATCCTTTGTCTAGCAGGGTGCAGGCAGTGTGAGAACCAGATAGAACTGGTTATAGGGAATTCCTTTCACTGGCCAGGCTAGGGACATCAGACGCATCCCAGGGGGTGGCGCCATCATTGTGATGTATAACCAACACATTCAGAGGTGTAAGAACAAGGAAGACACATGATGCATAAAACATTCAGAGGTGCCAGAACGCAACTCAATAGCACAAAAACTTACATAAGCCACCACTTGTGGCAGTCCTAGGCCACTGGCCTTGTTGGGGCTAGGACGCCCTGTGTCCAAAAGTCAGGGGCCTAACGGTGCAGCTGCCCACTAATTGCTGGGCAGCTGTGAATCAACAAACTGCGCCAGGGACCTCACTGGCCCTAGAACAAAAGCTGCGCCAAGCTGGAGCCACACGGGCTCTGTCATTAACTTTGCCCCCTAAGAGCCCTCTCTGGGCTCGCAAAACAACAAGGTGGGCAGGGAGCCTCTCGAGGCTCTAAACAAAGAAATGCCCCCTCTGAGCCTCTGTGGCTCTGAAAATGAATGTGCCCGTTGGAGTCCCTCCTCAGGGAACTCAATCACTGAAATGCCCCTCAGAGCCTATCTAGGCTCTACAACAAATAGTGCCAGTCGTTGGAGTCCCCCCGGGGGACTCGGAATCAAGGGAGGCCCCACGGGCCTCTCAGCACCCAGGCCTTCGCACTGGAGGGGAGGGGCGGGCACCGGCAATGGGCCCCGATGCCCCCCTCTCCTGCTCGGTCAGTCACAGGGTCCTCCGACGTCGTGCTGAGTCCCTGCGGCGTCTCTCTCTCCTGGGCGGCAGGGCTCTCCATGACACCGAAGCCCTGCCGGCGCCTGCAGCTGCGACTCTTCCTCTCTCGGGGCTCCCTCCGCACACAGGATCCCCGTCACAGGCCACACCTCCTCTTCTTTTCCAGGGGCTCCCTCCGCACACGGAATCCTCGCTACAGCCCACACTTCTTTCTCGGGCCTGTGGCGGGCGCAAGACTCTCCTAGCAAAAACGGACGTCCCGCCCGCTGTCAGGCAATAACATCGCCTGACTTCCTATTTACCGGCGTCCACAATCCTGGTGCTTCGGCGGTGATTTAAACAGCGGACAATGAGGGGTGGGTACCCTCGTGGAATAAAATAAAAGCAGATACGGGGTGGGCACCCATTAATTAATTAAATAAACGGGGTGGCACCCTTAAAGTAAAATATAACGCAAATCGTGCGCAATGCAGGGTAGGCACCTGCTAATCCAAAGTAGAGCGTCAAAGACTCACTCGGGGCACAAAGGGCAGGAGCTCTTCCTTCCTAGGGAAACAACAGCGCTCTGCCCAGAAATTAGAAATAAAGCGCTCTCAAGGAGCTGGGGGTATAGATATCCCCAACAGGCTCCCGGAGATGACCCCTACAGCATGAAGGGTCCCAGCCACACAGGACAGGGCTTCCAGGGTAAAGCAAAGTCCCCCATCCTCCCAGGTAAGGCAGAGGGGTCCCCAAGAGTCCTTCAGGGCATCCAGGGGCTGGGCAGAGCCCAGGGAGGCAAGCCTTCCCCTGAGCCCAAGCAGCAGCTCGCCCCTGGCAGGATTCAAGTCAGAAACAATAACATTTTGTAAGGGGACACAGCCCCTTTTTATACAGAGAAATCCTTTGTGTAGCAGGGTGCAGGCAGTGTGAGAACCAGCTAGAACTGGTTATAGGGAATTCCTTTCACTGGCCAGGCTAGGGACATCAGACGCACCCCAGGGGGTGGAGCCAGCATTGTGTGGGATAAAACCCAGCCTCATTCAGGACCCTCAAACCAGATGGTCAATCCACAAAAAGGCCCAGGTTCACTCCTCCCCTCACATCAGCATGCTAAACACTCCATTCACCACCGGGGCAGACCCTCCCAGACTCTTGGAGCCAGGCTCACCAACCAGCCAGCCTCAGCCAATCACACGCCAGACACAAATTACAGAAATATGCCAACTTCTAGAAGTGGCACTTCTACACTACATACAATCATGCCACATATACCATTGCGCAGCATTCAATGTCACGAGTTTGCACATACCAAACTCGACCCTGCACTCCCCACACATCAGGAACTACTATGGGCATATATATTCCCCATTCATTCCTATGGGAGGGCAGGTCACTCACCATACGTACACAGAGAGCTCACGCACTTTACACTGTACCACAGTGAAGAAGTGCGCAGAGGCCTAAAATCACCACCACCAGGTTCCAGAAACAGGCTAGGAAAAAGCAAACAGTCTCGGGGTGAACCTGTCAAAAGGGCTGAGTCCAACAGTATAATAAATATGTATGGCCCCAATTATGACCACCCGGATTTTTTTCAGAGCTTACGGCTTAGATAGTGACGTACTCTGGATGAGAGATACTCTGGGGGGGGGGACTTCAATATGACTAGAAACCCTCACATAGATAGATCAGACGGCCCTGACCGCCGCCCCTCGGCGGCTGCCAGAGTCCTCGAGACACAGATGTCCCACATGGACTTACGAGACGTCTGGAGAGATCGGTATCCAGAGCTAGGTGGCTAAACACACTACTCAGCACAATTCAATATACATACAAGGATTGATTATTGGCTAGCCACCCCTTACTTGACCTCTACTATTCAAAACTGCGAGATACTTCCTCGCACGTACTCAGACCATTCTCCGATCATGATTTCCATGACCACGCCAGTTAGACGGATGCCTCCATTTGCTTGGCGGTTCCCTCCTTATTCATTGCTCGATGCCTCCTTCAAGGAGGAGCTGGCGAACGACATTGAGGTGGTTTTTGAAGCCAATGAGGGGTCCATTGACTCGGTGCGGAGTGTTTGGGAAGCATTCAATTTATATGTTAGGGGGCTCACAATTTCCAAGCACTCGGGGGTCATTCGGTCGATCAGGGGAAGGTTGCAGACACTAGAGACTAAACTTAGCTCTTTGGAGAGTAGGCATTTGCATAACACTGATGAGGATCTTGACAAAGAACTGACTGAAACGCTGCAGGAATATAGTGAGGAGGCTGACTCAGAGAATAAACACTTAGGAAAATACGCTTCGGCTAGGTCATATGGTGAACGCGAACGCCCCAGGGCGGTGCTGGCTCAGATGGCAAGACACGCCAGGTACGATGGTGGGGTTCCCGAGATGAGATACCCTGTGTCAAAAGAACGACTTTCGGATACGCAGATAGCGGAACGCTTCAGGGAATACTACTCTACCCTTTATGCCTCGAGAGGCCCCGCCCCAGAGGATCATATATTAGATTACCTCACGCATATCAAAATGCCCTGGTTAACCGAAACTCATAGGGGTTTCCTGGCGCGCCCGATAGAACGGGAAGAGATAGTCTGGGCGCTCTCGGCTATGGAGTCCAGTGGCACACCTGGGAGTGACGGCCTTACCGTTTCCTTCTATAAGGCCTTTCGGACCTTCTACTCCTTAAACTGCTCGCACTATTTGAGGATATGGTGAAGTCCATGCAAGAAGCGATACTGGTGGCTATCCTCAAGCCGGGCAAAAATCCGGGAGACTGTGCTTCCTATCGACCGTTGTCGTTGCTAAATGTAGATGCGAAGATCTTTGCAAAGTTGCTGGCCAATCGTCTTAGCCCTATGATCTCCACGCTTGTGGCCCCGGAGCAGGCGGGATTTGTCCCCTCACCCAATCTTACCTAGAATCTCAGAACGGTCTTCGCTGTCTTTCAGCACACGCGCCCGGAGGTCTTGGCGATCGCTGTCTTTCTGGACATGGACAAGGCCTTGGACTCTGTCGAGTGGCCTTTTCTGAGGCAGGTCCTGGGACGTATGGGTGTGGGTCCCTTGTTCTTGCAACTCCTGGATATCCTATACACCTCCCCCATGGGGCGGGATCGGATTGGGTCGCTAGTCACGGACACACTTGCTATAGGTAGGGGTACGAGGCAGAGGTGCCCCCTTTCTCCCCTCTTATATGCTTTAGTTGCAGAGCCTCTGGCCTGCGCCTTACGCGAATACCACATCCACTGCGGAATCAGATTCCCTACATATAACTTGATAGTATCTACTTATCCTGACGATACTGTTCTGTATGTCAGAGACCCGGAAACTCACTATTGGATGGTACTTCGAGAAGTGGTACTATTCAGCTCGCTGTCGGGGATCTTTGTGAACTGGAGCAAGTCGCTCATGTTCCATCTTACTCCGGCTATGAAATAATTTGACCCGGAGTACCTAATACAGTGGACCACAGAGGCTGTACGTTACCTGGGTATTCGATTACACACCGATTCTGAGGTTATTCTACGTGAAAACTATGGCACTGCGGTCTCGAAGTTGGAGGATGACATCAACAGATGGATTGCGTTGCCATTGTCCTTATTGGGACGCATTTCTCTTATGAAAATGGTGGTCTTGCCGTGCCTGTTTCTATTCTGCAACATCCCCATGGTGCTGTCCTCTAATTTCTTCACTCAATTGCGAGCGCTAATGATTCAACTGGCGTGGGCTGGGAAGCAGCCGAGGGTAGCATGGAATATACTCATGAGCCCATAGGCTTCAAGGGGACTGAATGCCCAGGATTTAGAATTATATTACAGGGCAGCGCAAGCAGCCCCGCCATACCACTGGATCCACGGCCACAAAACATTCCCCACATGCGAATCGAAGTGGTCGTTGCAGATCCAGCACCCTTACTGGTACTACTGGTGAAGCCCAGAGACAGAAGAACGGGGCTACTGGATTCCCTGAATTTGGTGACGCATGCTTGGTATCACCTGATGGACGGGCAGGCATGTGGTCTGATGTATGCTCAGGAGGCCAGGATTGAGTGGAGCTCGTGGCTGACGCCGTGTCTGGACGGAGCTGTGCTGTCAGCTCTAAAAGCCTTCAACATCCACAAGATGGGTGATTCGTTTGCTGCAGGCACGGTCCACACATGGGATGACCTGGAGTCAGGTGCCCGAGAGGAACATCCACTGAGGCTCTTCCAGTATCATAGGGTGCGACATGCGCTCCGTTCACTCCTGGGCACAGGAATGGAGGAACCACAGCCTGTCACGACGTTTGCTTATGTGGTTTCTGCGAAATTCCCCGCTAGACTCATAGCTAAATTATATGCTATGGCCTTTGAGGAAAGAAATGCCAAGTACGCCAAACCAAGACTAGCATGGCAGACAGACCTCCGGATAGACTTAAACAAAGAAGTCTGGAGATATTGCTGCCTAAGCACCAAGTGCATCCCCCTCAAAGGGAGACACAGGTTGATCCACTTCAAATATTTAAACAGGACTTATTACACTCCGGAACGGCTACATAGATACAACCTCCAAGAGGACGCTCGCTGTGAGAGGTGCGGGACGGAGACGGCAGACATCCTACACGTAGCATGGTCCTGCCCTGGGATACAAGTTTTTTGGGAGGGGGTGTACAAAGAAGTTAATGACACTACTCAGCTGACACTGACCCCCGATCCTTTACTGGTACTTTTAGGCTCCTCCAAACCTCTGCGACCAGCGCACAGAAGACTGGTAGACATGGCGTTTCTAATAGCTAAAAGGTGTGTGGCCCTGCACTGGATAAGAGGGCCTCCCCCCACCCTGGCACAATGGGCAGGGGAGATGACATATTGCTGTACACAAACGGAAGTATATTGCGACCTTCTACCCCCCCGCAGCAAGTTAAAAAACTTCTGGGCTTGTTTCCTTGAGAGGCAACGGGCACTTGACGTGGAGGATGAGGCGGTTGCTGTTGTTGGCCCGGAGATAGACACGAACGCCACTCCCCCACCCTCCCCGGACTGAAGACGACACGACTCAGGAGACGATACATGATGAGCCATAGGCATAGAGCAGGACTGTGCTTGTTTTTACTGCCTGTTGAAGTTTTTGAATGTATTCACGAGTACGAAACTGCGCGATCAGAGTATGACATGTTCCCCTTACAGAATGGTTATTTATGAAAAACATGTACACAACCATTTGTACCTTGCTGTGATTGCTGATACCCGTCAATCCGAAACTTCTGGGCTTGTTTCCTTGAGAGGCAACGGGCACTTGACGTGGAGGATGAGGCGGTTGCTGTTGTTGGCCCGGAGATAGACACGAACGCCACTCTCCCACCCTCCCGGACTGAAGACGACACGACTCAGGAGACGATACATGATGAGCCATAGGCATAGAGCAGGACTGTGCTTGTTTTTACTGCCTGTTGAAGTTTTTGAATGTATTCACGAGTACGTAACTGCGCGATCAGAGTATGACATGTTCCCCTTACAGAATGGTTATTTATGAAAAACATGTACACAACCATTTGTACCTTGCTGTGATTGCTGATACCCGTCAATCCTGTGTGGATTGTTTTATTTATTTTCCTTTCTAATTTTCATTTTCTTGTTTTCCTTTACACGGTCCTTATTGTACTTTTAGAAATGCCAATAAAGATATTTAAATTTATTATAAGACTGTACACAATAGAAAGAATCGCACTCTATGAGCGTGGGGAATTCGCGATCTGTGTTTTTAAGTGCCATTTTGAATGCTTGTAGTTCAGCTCACTGAGCTGTACAATCTCCTAGAGATTGCGTTTTAGTGACCATTGGTCTAAATTTGCCATCGTGCATACAACCTTTAACGCTCATGCACGCCGCACTATAGGCTTGTTGACGCTCTGTAGCGGATTGAGCTGATCCGTCAGTGTAAATTATACATTCATACTGGTCAAGAGACAGAATTTCAGTAGGCAGAGGACATTCTTGCTCGTATTGTAGAAATGCTTGTGTTTTCAAATATGGATCAAAAACGTATTCAACATCTGTGGCAGTAAGAGAATTAACCCATTGTATCCATCTCGGATATAAAGCTTTAGCAATAGGAATGCCCGCTTTTGTCACTGCCTCTAAGGCAGATACAGGTGTTACGACCATAATGCGTTTCACCTGGGCCAGGGCTCTTTCTTTTGCTACAGCGGTTTGAACAGCTGTCAGAATTTTTTCTGTAGAAGTGAATTTATTTTCTGCTTCTGTATAGAAATGTGATTTGTATGCGAGTGGTACTTTTCACCTTCATTAAAAGTTAAGTAGGTGAATACGCATTGACCCAGAATGATTCTGATCACTAGGTTGCGTACGTTTACGCGTGTTTGCAAACGTGCAGTTGCTCACATGTCTTTTTGTAGCGAACGCAAAATTTCTGTGTACTTTTGTGTCCAATTTACTGTTTCAAAATCAAGTTTGATTAATTCGTAGAGAGGTTTAACCCTTTCTGCGTATATAAGAATGTAAGGTCTTCCGAAATTTAGGAAATCTAGGATCGACTGTATGTTTTTCCGCATTTTTGGAGGTTGGAGCAGTGCACATTTCTCTAGAAGGTTTTCTGCCAGGCTTTTGCCTTCACTTTATAGTTCATATCCTAGAAAGGGGACGTTTAATTGGGCAATTCTAGTTTTTTTTTATTGAATTTATAACCCTCAGAGGCGATTCCAAGTATAATGGTATTCACCCTATGCAAGTGCCTATCCAAGTTATCATTTGTCAGATAGATGTCATCCACATATGACAATGTTTCATCATCATAAGTATGTAGTAACTCTGTTACCCTTGCTGAGAATAACCCCGGACTATTCTTGAATCTTTGAGGGAGACGACAGAAGTGACCCTGTGTCCCCATAATTGAGAAAGCAGTCAAATTTCTGGTTCAATGTTTTGACAAAAGAAACCGTTAGAAACATCTAATGTGGTTTTATATTTTTTACGCACAATGTTATTAATTAGTGCCGTACTGTGTGCATTTTGCACTGCAAATGTTTTGCAACAAGAGTTTAGATGTCTGTAATCCATTACCAGACAATATGTATTGTCTGGTTTGGAGACAGGAAACAAAGGATTGTTCATTGAGGAGGTGCATGTTTCAATCACCCTTTGGTGTTGAAGTTGATCTAATATCTCCCTGACCTGTTTTTTAGCTTCTTGCTCAACTGGGTTCTGCCTTTGTGCAGTTGGTTGATTTTTTAATTTGATTTTATGGTGAGGCGAGTCAGCATCCCATCCTACATGATTTTTGTATAATGCTGGGGCCACTGCCCATTTCCTGGCATATGTATACTTTAAATGTACTGGAATATGGTTAGAGAAGGCTGGCATAATGATGTCTTCGCCATGTGGGCACTTCCTGACAAATGCTGGTTGCCAGTCTTTTTCAGACAAAAGTATATTGTAGCCCTTGGAAAGTCGCTCCCAAAAGAGTGCTTTCACTTTTCTTGGTATGTCTCCCTCCATCTAGAGTGTTATTTCATATAACCTATGTGGAGAGCAAACCATGGTGTCCGCAGTTTCAACTTCAATGTCTTCATTCAAGTCCACTGTCTCCAGAAGACCGTTCAGGTTCTGGCGAGCTATTGTCACTTCTGCTACGCTGTCCAAAATTGTCTAAGACCATTCTCCGTTCTTGAGTTGTGTCCTCAAGATCCTCGGCATGTCTGATTTTTAGACCTGCTACCTTCTTTTTGGTGAATTGAGGTTTCTTGTTTTTCTAAACGTGTTGTTCGTCTTTGTACTTCATGTGTTCTTCCTTGTTTTCTGACTGTTCTCTTCTTTCGGATTTCTTTGATGAAATCTGAAAGGTATGAGAGGAATGTGTATCAGTATCTTGATATCTATCAGGTTTTTTCAAATGATCCCTATTCCTGAGGTTATACCTCCTTTCAGAGGGATCCTTTTGAGGATATCTACCTCTGGATTGAAAACGCTTCCCTTTAGAAGTTTGTTTGCTATTTTCCCACTTCTTTTGGAAGATGTAGGAGTGTTTTTAGAAAAGACCTTTTCAGGACTTTCAGACAGCTGTGGTATCACTGAATAGTTCTACTAATCTTTATATATTACTAAGTAATTCATCATCCGCCATTGCTTCAATGTCAGGGTCAGGTGTGTAGACGGCTAAAATCGGCCATGTTGCTCCTGGTCTACCTAGTGGACCGAGCCTGGTAATGTGATTTAAATGTTTTAGGGCGCCTTTAAACCAGAGCCCATGCTCCTGCTATGTGAGTGGAATTTCAATATCCTTGAAAGGAACATGTTCGACTGGTGGATCATCTTCTTTGTAGAATTGAAGCATATATGTTACTGGATTTGCTTCTGGGGAGACTATCCATGAATAGAATAGCTCTATCTGATGATATTCATGTGCCTCTATCACAAAAATTGCCCTACCCCCTCTCGATGTCAGGCCATGTTTTATACGTTTTATAGTCATCGCTTTCCTTACATTAGGAGGAATGATTACAGCATTCTCATCGGTTTCTTGGAAACCTGTTAGGTTGAAAGCTGGTATGGCATGTTCGCCTGCAGCTCCAATGGCCCGGGATTATCTTTCTCAGCCATTTTGTTGACTGAAAGTTTTCAGAGCAAGCTTCAAGGAAACAAAGATAAGGTGCACAATATTTTTGAACACTGTGTCCTTCAACGTTGAACAAACCAAAAACTAATACATAGGATTTTTTGTCCTACTCAGCTATGGTGGATATTATCACTTACCCACTCCAGACATCTATTGGAGTATTATGAGTAAAGGGTCTCTGAGAAAAGCACAACTGAGTTACTTCAGTATCTAGCATTAAATTAGTGGCTTTCCAAACCGTTGGCACCATGTAGTGTAGTTCCTATATTCCCAATAGGCTCTGCGCAATGGAATAATATACAATATAGATTTGACATAGGGCTGAGGTTAGTATGTCAGTATGTCTCTATCGAGTATATTAAACTTACTTGTGTGTGTGCAAGTAACTCAGAGGTCACTAGAAACTTTCTTGAATAAATAAGAAGGCATTAGTCTCTTACAACCGCATAAACATGACAACTTTGTTTCTCCTAGAACTGGAACAATATTTTCAGAGTTGTGGAAACAATAGATAACTATTTTACTCAGTCAATCTTGCATGCTTCGTTTCTACAGAGTTGCCCAGAAACAGTGAGATGGGCGTTTCAATAAAAGGATTTATTGAACAGCCTTATTTTTCATGCAAGAGATATGTATGGCTACAATCCTTAGACAGAATTCAAAGTATAATGCGTACAGTGTGAACAGTACTATAAAATAATTCTGTGATAGCATTGTCTGTTGGTAAGACATATATATGTATGTATGTATGTATAGGCATTTATATAGTGCACTACTTACCCGTAGGGTCCCAAGGCGCTTCGACCGCTGCGAAACCCTTCCTGGCTTCCCTGAGAGATGGTCCCTTAATGGGTATCTCCAGGGTGAGACCAGGCATCCCCGGCGGTCTGGCGGGGCCGTTAGTGAAGATGAGGCAAGCTAATGCCCAGAGTTGCCGAGTGTGATCGTTGATCAGAGTGGGCACCGAGGCGAGAGAATTATCGAGTCCGCTGACCCTGGTCCAGAAACCTGCCGCGCCGGGAATCGAACCCTGGTCCCGGGCCGTCCTCTGCTCTCGGGTCTGCCGCCTCTAACCAGTGAGCCACACTACTTCACTATAAAAATACATACATAAATAACACAGGCCTAAATACTCAACTGGTGCTTCTAAAATAATCCTACCCCAATGTACCTAACCTAGGTCTAGTACAAGGGAAGAAGTAGGTGCTGTCTTTTAGTTATAGTTTAGTTCTGCCAAGAATTGCCAAAGGTTTCTCTAGGTTCTAATCAGATCCATACCTCAGAATGAGAGAGGTTGGTAGCTCTTTCCCTGGTCTCGGTCTCCCAACACCCCGCAAGGGGAGTCAGAAACACTGGAGATGTATTTTCTGCAGGAGGATGACAGCTTCTAGTCAGTGCGTCAGCTGGAGGGTTGGCTTCCTTCGTCACTTGCTGTAGCGAGCTGCGTCGGGCAAGCACCGAAACACACCGTGCTTTGCCATAGCAAGTGAAGGTATGTTTATACCTTGAAGATGTGTAGAAATGCCAGTATTGACGTAAAAGTTAGGCATATGAACATCATGAATGAACTCCTAAGGAATAGATGTTCATGCATAATAATGAGTTCTTGGAGAAATGTGTGAATGTGTGAATCCCATAGTAAGCCTCTGGGTACGAGGTCAACTCAAAAGCTGCCCTCAGATCAACAAATGCCACGTAAATGTGCCCCTTTCTGATCTTAACATATTTCCAAAAAATGCTCCAGAGTCTGAAGACTTGGTCTATTGTACTAATGCGGGATCTGAATCCTGCCTGGTATGGGGACAGTATGTTATTGGCCTCTATCCAATCATCAAGCCTATTCAGTAGCTGCCTGGCATCCATTTTTGGCCTGTAATTTTCCGGTTTGAGTTTGCTGCCCTTTTTGTGGATAGGGAGAATTTCAGCCCCTTTCCACGTTCCCTGTACTGGAGCACCAGCTGATATTGCATTGCTAAAAGCATTAACATATGGGACCTATACCTTTTTCTCATGTTTGAAGAAGTCACCAGGTAGTCTATCTAATCCCAGTGCTTTTCCCAGTTTGATTGAATCTATAGCGTGCTCAGTTTCTTGCTGTGAGAAGACAATCAACCTGCTGTCTCCTTCTATGTTAACAGGCCATCTGTCTCCACTGATGTCTGCAATGGGCAGAAAACTGGAGTGTAGATCAGTAAAGTGGTCGGTCCAAAACGCTGAGTCCAAACAGTGCTCTGTTCCATTTACCTGATCCTTCCCCCCACATGCTATAATTTTCCAGAACTCTGCTGAGTCGTTAGATTTTGCTGCCTCCAAAAGAGCAAGCCAACTATTTTCCTCCCATTTCCTCTTGGTGGTAGCCAATACATTCCAGTGAGCATCCCTGGAGCTCCTTACTGAGTCTGCATTTCCCTGCTCTATTGATTCAAGTAGAACTGTCTTGGATCTTCTACATTCGGTTGGGTACCATGGGTGTGCCTTTAATCCCGCCTCAGGTTTGGGTTTCGGCAGTGTGCATAGATCTTACAGGCAAATCACTTGTCCCTAAGTGTGCACCCACTACTTCAACAAAAGTATTATAAATGCTAGTCATGAGCTCTATACTACCTATGATCTTAGGCCACCTGATAGAGCTTCAGTTATTCCCTAATATGGGATGCACATTCTGCATACAGATATTTGGTTGGTCTTCCCTTACGAATGGATCTATTACTTCCAAACACAGCGGTCAGTGGTCACTGTCATCCATCATCTCTATTTTGAAGCTCACAATTCTGCTCCAGCTGTGAATGATATGCATTATATAGTCGATTCTCGACTGTACTACCGCGCTTGAAAGTACTAGGAGAGGCAGTTTCCTCCCCATTCTTGAGTACCCTTCCGTTGCATGCCCTTAGATGATTTTCGACAGCAAGCTGTACTATCTGTAGTGCTGCGTTAGTGCAAGGTTTAGATGGCTCAGCCACTAGTTGAGGGATGAATAAGGCAGTGTCCTCTTCTTCTGTGGCATTTACTAATCAGATTAGTGGCTCATAGGCACAGTTGAAGTCCCCACATACAATTGCGGTGTCACTAGGGTCTACAAGATTCAGGGAGGTACCTAGTGTGTTAATACTCTCCAAATTTAATATTTGCCTAATCGGCCTATTATAGATATTGAACAAATACAGTTTTTCATTGTTTCCCTCTAGATACATTGCTAGGAGGTCGTGTGAATCTAGTAAAATTCATAGATCGCATCCCCAGTGTTAATTTAGTCCATATTACAAGGCCCCCCAATGGTCTTCCGCTCTGCGTGGGCGTTGCGTTCTTGTAAAATGTTTTGTAACCTGACTTATGTAGCGTTATAAGTAGCCAAGTCTCTTGAAAAAGACAGATGTCAACTTTGTTTATGTAGCTATGCCAGTCAGGGTCTACAAGCTTTTGCTTTAGGCCAGCTACGTTGCAGAATACTATAGTTATACTTGTTTGCCCTATCGCCGTCATTTTTTGTGTTGGAATATTAAAATCTATAGTAGAATACATGCCCTCGCGTCCTGGGGTTCCCTCCAGCTCATTTAGATAATTTAAGTCGCTGGCAACACTCTTTGTGCCTGTAACAGATTGGGGACCAATGTCATGTGACCTAGGCACTATTCGTTGGAGTTCCCTACTCAGCCTAGTATCATTCTGAATTGGGGGCGAAGGCTGCTATCTGTGTATTGCTGGATTCCCTCCATTAGCCAATCGTTATGTTCTAGATTAGAAATACTAGATCTTTTATCTTGCAGCAATAGCGACTGGGCATATCTGTTGTGGATAAAACATTTAAATAGGATCGACGAAGAGTCGGGGAACAAGTATGAAATTCCAGGTTAACTAGTTTGTCGACCAATTCTGGTCCTATTTATGTTAACTCTATGTAATCTACTGGTTGTCCTGCTAATATATACCTACCATCCTGATAATATACTCACAGTATATGGAGCGGCAGCCCCTGACATCGCGGATCCAATGGATTGCTTTATAAATCAAAGTATCTTTCCCCTCTGGCTCTTGCCTTGTGCCCAGCCAATGGGGGTGGCCCTGCCCTGCCTCTGCCTGCCGTTGATGAGTGCAGACGGGCCCGCCCTAAGCCCAGGCTTTGCCCGGTCACGACCCAGGCATGCTGGCACGCGTCCACTGCTGCGGAAGCCCCCACCTCCTTTTAAAGCTTTTCCTGGCGCTCAGAAAGTGCTCTGTTGTCCGAGGCAAGAGCCAGGGGCAGCTCTAGGTTCATGGTGGCCCTGGGCAGGGAGTGTAGGTAGGGGGCCCCGGAAGAGGGGGTCTGGGCGGGGCGGAGCGCGGAGGCCAGTGAAGAGGGGGGTCAGGTTGTTTGGAAGTGGAATAGAGCCAGAGGCCACCAAATCCCTGCCAGGGGCCCCACACAAATATGTATCCATCTTTAGAGGATTATTATATTAAGGATATGTATTTATGTGGTGGCCCCTGGGGTTTGGTGGCCCTGTGCAGGTGCACAGCTTGCACATGCCTAAGGCCGGCCCTGCAAGAGCCGCGATGGAGGGCAGTAGATGTAGTCGCCCTGGGGTGCTGCATCAAAGTGGTGGTGCTGCAATAGGCGTCCTGTGCTGTGGGAGCAACCTCGTCCTTTTAAAGTGCCTCCTGGCACGCCGAAAGTGCGGTGTTGGTCGCGGCAAGAGCCGCGATAGAGGGCGGTAGATATAGTCCCCTGGGCGTGCGGCAACAAAGTGATAGTGCTGCAATGGGCATATAACTCAAGTGTACTCAGGGAGAATAATCAGTTTGAAAAAATACCACATGTATCACACAATATTTATGGGATGCTGTGTTTTAGTAAACTGTTTTATGAAGAGATTACTGAGATTACTCAATCTAGATACAGCGTCCTGTGGATAAAAGCTACACTGTTAAAAACGTATAGAAATGAATGACCCATTAAATACTAGCTAGAAGGACCATGAACACATCACGACTAGGGTGCTCTAGTGGAAAACGAGAGCAGATGTGTTCGACTGTGTCACAAAAGGGCATGGCCACACTAAAGTGAAGGCAATCACGAATTAAATACAGTCGATTGGACCACAAACGAAATGCCTGTGACATATGACACTGGCATTTATCAACCACATACTAAATCCCATACCCACACATCCACTAAAATTAGTAGTGACTCTTGAACCCAAATTAATGCTTAAGTGTATAATGAGGGCACATAGCTAGCAACTAATTGATGAATAATTTTAGAGGTTGGAATATGAAATACCTGTTTTTTTCTTAAAACTCTGCCAATAATAAATACATAAACAGACGGAAAAAAGACGAATAAACAAGTATTTAATAATTTTACTTGTGCAACTAAAATAAAATAATATATCATATTTGAGTAAGCACAAGAGTACACTGCAATTGAATTTTCAAACACAAATCATGGGGCCTCATTTATGAAAAGTGACGCATCGCTGCGTGAAAACAGCGATGCGTCACTTTTCACTGCGCACTCCTTGCGACACCAATGATGCGTCATATTTAATGTATGACGCATCATGTCGCAATGACTTACGTCAGTATTTCTGACGCATCTGTAAGCGCAAAAGTGACGCATTGCTGGAGTGTGTCACAAAAGTGACGCAACTCCAGCAATGCGTCCTTTCACATGGGGCAAGCCCCATGCGAAAGGGCTTGCGTCAGTCTTACGCCTGCTGTGAGGCAGGCGCAAGATTTTGACGCAACAGCATCCTAAAAGTGACGCAGTGAAATCTCATAGATTTCACTGCGTCACTATTACGAGGCTTTTTGCGGGGGAACGCCCCCTCTGCATACATTATACCTGACGCAGGTATAATGTGGCGCAGGGGTTTAAAAAGTGACGCAGCTACCTAGATGCGTCACTTTTTAAATATGGCGCAATAAGGCGCATTTTGTACGCCGCTGGTGCGTCACAAAAAGTGACGCATCAGCAGCGCAAAACTGATGCAAGGCCTTCATAAATAAGGGCCATGGATCTTTAATCTGGCGTCCCGCCCTACCTTCGGCTAAAGTTGTGTATGTTTTAGGTTGCTAATTGATCCTAAGGATCTCTCGTGCAGTAATATACTCTCCACTCTTCCTCGATGTGTGTTACACATTGGCAAACAAATAGTAAATACTATTCTGTAATTTTCAGGATACAAGAAGCAAGATTGAAACGAATTTCGGACGTCTAGTCAACATCTTACATTTACAAAAGAAGTGACAAGTAATTGCTGCCATCCCGCGAGGAGCTCAGTTTCGGTAATTATGTTCTTCCGTTTCAAAGAACAATAGAGGTTTCACATGTATAATGTAAGAAAATTGCACGCGGGATCTGATAATAATGCCGAACCCACGCTGATGACATTGTGTGAAGCGCAGAAGACGTAGTGACACAATTACGACGAGGCAATGCGGCGTGGTGTCCAATGCCGCTCAAAAACGATGACAAGAAAAGCCGTAGAAATGTGGAGGATTTAAGGCAAACTAGGAGTTGGGGGAGGCGAAGTTAATATAAGCAGTACAACATTTTAATAGTTTATGATCTGTTAACATTAAATACATAAAGATAGCATTATATGTATAATACACAGTAGAAATGCTAAAGTATCTTATACATTAGCCTGCGCTTTGCTCCCCAATGTATTCAATGGATGGAGGATGGAGACAAAGATGGCCGAGGATCTCTTGCACTCAGCAGTGGCCCTTCCATATGGGCGGAGGCCCCCCTTTTCCCGGCAAGTAGAGTGTCTGTCAGGCTAAACAAAGGAAAGGGCAGCCTGACAGATACTCTTTTTGTTCGGGTCAGACAGCCCGGAGCTGTACATGTGCAAAATAGGCAGGCTCCATGCTGCCTGAGCTGAACTTCGTTGGACTGAGGATTTCAGAGCCCTCTGGGCCTAACCTCCTCAGCCTGGCAAAAATGCTTTGAGGCACTATACCTCGTGATGACGGGAAAGTCACTGATTACCTTGGACCTGGGGGCTTTAGTTTTTAAGCCCTGAAGTCCCCAGGGCTGGGTTTCATTTTGTGACAGCTTGTCACAGAGTATGGTGTGGGTCAGGAGTTTCACTCCATTGGGTTTGCTTCCCACTGACTCCATCCCACTCTGTGATGAGTGTGAGACAGCTGCCTTCCATCATTGCTGACCTGAGAGAAGGCAGCAGTCCCAACCCTCCTGGGACCTCTGAGGTCTTTTTCTCCAGGAGCTGTGCAGCAGGTAAGATTTAGGTTCTTGGATGTTTGGTGCATATGTGCATGTAAAAATGTATGAATATCTTGTGAGTGAGCGGGTGTGTGAATGCATGGGTGTGAGTGAGTGTTTATGTGTGGTCCCCCACTCCTCTCCCTGGTAAAAATATTTGCTGCCACTGATTTTACTCCTAAAGCTGACCTACTTTTCTTCCTGCCATTTCTCCAGATAAGGCTGAAATGAATGCTGAACCAGAAGAGTTACTGTTAGATGACATCTTGCTCCAGCCGAGATGGAAATCCATTTTGTCAATATGGTGGGACACTAGCAGAGGCCTGTCTGCTTTCCACATACTATGGTGTACCCAAGCACATAGAGATAGTGTCAGTGGTGCACGCCTTCTACAGTACATTCCCACGTCTGAGAAGAAAACATGGAGTGGACAGGACTTAGAGAGGAGTGTGATGCAGCATCCTACAAATTAACCGGGCCACACCCTAAACTTTGTGGCACACCAGAGGGAGAGCAATCAGAGGAGAATATGGCACTCTGGTCTCTGGGGATTTTCTTTACGGCCTTGCCTAAAGAATCATTGGCTGCTCTACATCCTTTGTCATACCACGATTTGGCATGGCACTGTGTCTGAGCAATGGGTCTAGGAAGCATCTCTTTTATCCTTGATAAAAGATTTGAGAAATTAGTTAAAATGAGAGCCTGGTTGCAAGGTATGAGGTTACAGCTGTTCACCAGGGCAGTACTGTTGCATACTATCTGAGAAATAATGCTCTTCAGTGTTATTTCTGTTTGGTTTTCTTTTTTGTGCCTACTACTTCCAGCGTTTCCCCCGTTCCCGCCACTGCTGCTTTGGCCTGCCCCTCTTCCCGCGCCCGTTCTCCCGCCTCCTAGCTGAGCCTCTCTCCCCTCCCCTCCCCTACATAATGTAGACTGCTGCGGGGGAGTGCTCATAAGACCTTGACTCCGATCATAGGCCTGCACTCTCCCCCGCAGCTCTTGCTCACTGTCGCAGCCTGCGGAGCCCCCGGCCCTGGGCGTTCGAGGCTGCTGCCTCCAAGGTTTTGTAATCGTGTGCTTCTGATTTATGTGAGATTACTCCTACTGTTACTTATTTTTCTTCTTGTGCCCGCTATTCCAGCATCTGCTTAGTTTTGTCTAGTCTGTGATATTTCTGTTTGGTTCTCTTTTTGTGCCCACTACTTCCAGCGTTTCCCCGTTCCCACCACTACCGCCCCGGCCCCACCCCTCTTTCCACACCCATTCTTACGCCTCCCAGGTGAGCCTTTCTCCCCTCCCCTACATAATGCAGACCGCTGTGTGGTCACGAAGCAGATGCGTGCAGCTGGCGCACCGCTGGCACCCCGAAGGAGCACCTAAGGCAAGCTCGTCTGTGCCCGTCCGCACCTGGACTGCACCCAGTGCCAGAACCCCTGGCCCCGCGAGTACCATAACACCCAACGACGCTATGATGCCGACTTCCTCCACAGAATCAACACTGGCCAATCATCAAACTGCTTCCAGGCCAGCCCGTCACTCACCCACACACTCTTCACCTGCTGTAACTGCAGCTTCACCAGCCGCTGAACACCCGCACACCCCACCCTACCCTCCAGAGCAGAACGCAACCACCTCAGATGCATACAACTCAACACCCGCTCCATCCACAAGCACACCATCGAACTCTGGGACCTACTCGACTCCCCGGATGTTGCCTTCTTAACAGAGACCTGGATGAACCCCTCCACAGCACCCGTAATCGCCACAGCCATCCCAGATGGATACAAGATCACCAGAAGGGATCACACCAACAAACGAGGAGGAGGAATCGCCATCGTCTACAGACGCTGGAGGTGTCTGTCGTGCAGGTAGAGACTCTGAGGATACCTCAGAGTCTTGATCTGCACGACAAACAACTCCAGCGCCGCCGAACACCTACACTTTTAGATCCACACCAACCCCAACACAACTCTCAGAGGAACACTCATCCACAGACTCCAGGCCACAGTTTATCGACGCCATATCCGACAACGTCAGCATGCACGCCCTCGCGTCCGCAGACTACATCCTCCTCAGTGACCTGAATTTCCATCTCAAGAACACCGACGACAGCAACTCCGCCACTCTGCTTGATAACCGCGCCAACCTCGGACTCAAACAGCTCATCACAACACCTACCCACACTGCCGGTCACACCCTCGACCCGATCATCTCAGCTAGCAACCACGTCACCCTCAGCCACACCACCGAACTCAACTGGACTGATCATCGCTGCATCCACTTCACCTTCAAGAAACACAGTCATAACCACCCCATAAGGATCCCCTACGGCAGCAGGAACAAGGTCACGGAAGACCAGCTCATCCCCACCCTCGCTCGAGACCCACCAACCAACACCACTCATCCGAGCCGCAAAAAGGACCTCCTTCAAGGAACGCATCGACAACGACAGGCACAACAGCAAAGAGCTCTTTAACATCATGAAGGAGCTCTCTAACCCAAGATCCAACTCCTACAACATCCAGCCGTCACAAGAACTCCACGACTCCCTAGCCACCTACTTTTACCGCAAGATCGCAGACATACATGACAGCTTCAACATCACGACCTTCCCAACAGCAGCCAACACTGCAGAACCGCCACACCCAGCCTCACCAACCACCTGCTCTCCTGGACCCACATCAACAATGAGGTTGCTATCAAGACCATGAACACCATCCACTCTGGCTCACCAACCGACCCCTGCCCTCAGCACATCTTCAACAAAGCAAGACACATCATAGCCCCCCAACTTTGGAAGATCATCAATAGCTCCTTCAAGACCGCCACCTTCAATAAAGCTGGAAGCATGCTGAGATCAACGCCCTGCTCAAGAATCCCACAGCAGACCCAAAGAACCTAAAGAACTTCCGGCCCATCTCCCTCCTCCCGTTCCCGAGGAAAGTCATTGAAAAGTTCATCAACAAGCAACTGACCCACTTCCTCGAGGAGAACAACATCCTGGACCAGTCCTAATCTAGCTTCCGCAGCAACCACAGCACCAAAACCACCCTCATACCTGCCACAGACAACATCAGGACCATACTGGACAACGGCAAAACTGCGGCGCTTATCCTCCCGGTCCTCTCGGCCGCCTTCGACACCATCTGCCACCACACCCTACGCACGCGCCTACACAACGCAGGACAGTGCGACCAAACCCTGGACTGGATCACCTCCCTTCTTACCAACAGAACCCAGAGGGTCCGCCTCCCGACCTTCCATTCCGAAGCCACCAAGATCATCTGCAGCGTACCACAGGGATCATCTCTCAGCCATACCCTCTTCAACGTCTACATGGCTTCACTCGCCAATATCGTCGGCTCACACAACCTCAACATTGTCTCCTTCACTGACGACACTCAACTGATCCTCTCCCTCACCAAAACCTCTGCTACTGCCAAAACAAACCTACACAAAGGAAAGAAGGCAGTTGCCAGCTGGATGCAAACCATCTGCCTGAAACTCAACTCGGGCAAGACAGAAGTCCTCAAGAAGGACGGTCACCCAGGCCCTGGTCAGCAGCAGGCTGGACTACGGCAATGCCCTCTATCCAGGAACCACGGCCAAACTCTAGAAGAGGCTCCAAAGCATACATAACACTTCCGCACGCCTCATCCATGACATACCCTGCCACAGCCACATCACTGCCCACCTGAGAGACCTGCACTGGCTCCCCATTAACAAGAGGATCACCTTCAAGCTCCTCATGCATGCCCACAGAGAACTACACAACACCTGACCAGCATACCTCAACAAACGTCTCACCTTCTACACACCGAATCGCCAGCTGCGCTCTATCGACCTCACCATTGCTGCCGTCCCACGCATCCACAGGACCTTCACCAGTGGCAGATCCTTCTTCTACCTCATGGACAAGATGTGGATCAACCTCCCCACACTTCTGCGACAGACCCACGACCTGCTGACCTTCAGGAGACTTCTCAAGACCTGGCTGTTCTAGCAGTAGCTGCACCCCCCACCCCCACTCAGTGCCTTGAGACCTTCACGGGTGATTAGGGCGCTCTACAAATTATTGATTGATTGATTGATTTAGGTTTGCAGATCACCAGAACATCCTGCACACTGTATCCTTACTAGATAGAACCTGGGGGGTATAGACTTAAACTTATAATCTGCATGTGGCAAGGGTATCTGTGCAGTAATGGGGTTGTGGTTGCTATAAATCTGGGTAATGACCTAACAGTAATTAATAATCAGAGATATACTCCAAGAAGTAAAGATGTATTCTATCGTGCTCCCAGCGACCAGCCCTATGAAAGTTGGAATATGTCAATCAGTAAAGTTAGCGACATTGTTGGCCAGACCCCCTTCAGCCAGGAGGGAAAATACAATCCTCCCCCTAGTATCCATCACATTGCAGTCAATTTCATTGGCAATTAGATCAAAGGTGATTGGAGATAGAGATAGCGGGTGCCGCATTTTGCATTGAAATCCCCAGCCAGCATCAACTTAAGGGGCCATTCCGCCTGGGCCTCTTTCTCCACAAGCATGTCAATCAATACAAAGAGACCTTTAAAATTGCAATTGCCCTTACATTAAAAATTGTTGTTGTAAAAGTTTACCAGGTAGTTCTTATCAATTTTATTCCAGCTAAGGCAAAATGCCTGCACCTCCCTCTGCTCTGGAAAAAGCAGTAGAACAGAACAGCCAATATTGACTTTAACTAGGCAGTCATTCCCCGTGTAGCTCTGCCCAATGGGGATGGAATCACAGGCAAACTAAAGCATGTAAATCCATTGAATACTATTTCATTTACCTCCCTGGTTTCCTGCATAAAAACTATATCAACGTCTGCAATAAATGATTGCCATTCTTCGAACAAGATTTTTGAGGCTAAACCTGCAAGGTTCCAGCTTAAAAAAAGTTATACATGCATTATCTATTGGACCTTCGACTATGGAAGCGCTCATGCCAGGCCCTTTGGGAAGATGATTTAGTGTAGGATTGGTGGTCAAATGGGCAACAGAGGTAGGACCATCAAGTACCCCACCCTTAACCAAGGCTCTTTGCGGAGATGGTTCAGTACAGGATTGGTAATCAATTGGGCAAGAGATGGAACTGTGAGGTGCCCCATCCTTATCCAGAGCGCCGCGGCCACCATGTTTCTCACTAAATCGTTAATCGATGTCCTCCATCTCAACCAAGACTGAGAATCTATTGTTCAGGGGGACTATCACTTGAGGGGGTAGTCTAGGCAAAACACTCTTTTGTTCAATCGATCCTTCAAGATTACAGAATGGGTTAACAAGATGCCGATAAAAAATGCCAGGTGGCAAAATGTTCCCAGAGTCAAATACCAGCCTGCAACCGCATGACACAACACCCACAGGGATTGTTTAGTCCCAGAAAAAGTCCACCCTTGACCCCCACTTGCTTGGTAGTCATCCTTGAAGGGATACTGTTATAATGCAGAGGGTGTGAGACCTTAATTGACCAGGGTAACGGAGTGAAGTACTCTGTTGCCCTGAGTGCTGTGTTGCCCTGAGAGAGTCCCCACCTCCCAAATGCTGTGATGTTGTCAAGCCTTGCAGACAGCTTTGTCAGGAACTGTTATCGCATCAGTGCAGTGTAGGTTAGATGGACAGCTCTGCCAACATGAAGAACCCGCATGGCAAGCTTACAATGATTTATTTTTACTTTCCAAAACAAAAATCCAAATGTTTCTGGCGCTTTCTTTGGATGTCTATGTTTGAATGTGTTTGTGTGTAGTGGTATGTGAATGATTTCAGTTTGAATGTATGAGTGTGTGAATTATGTGCCAATCTTTTATTGTCTCTTGTGTCCTTAGGCTGATGTTAAATTTTCTATGTATGTCTTTCTAAGAAAAATGTATACAAAAATATGAGAAAGAAATGTATTGTGTATCAATTAACTAGTGACAATTAATATTAAACAACATGTTTTGATGTGAATAAAAAGAAATATTTGATATTATTTAGTTGTTCTGTGGGCGTTTCTTGGACTGTTGGAGATATTTCCTTTCCCTCTTTCTACCGTTGGGAACTCCCCTTTCATGTTGTTTGACTATTTTCTCGCCCTGGCGGGTTGTTCCCTGTTTATTGTGTTTAGGATTCAGGGTCCCTCTTCTGTTTTTTGCATAGACACCTTGAAAGATGCCTTCACCTTTAGATCCTGTGTAAATAAAGAAGTTTTCATGCAAGCGTGCATATTAAGGAGCTGGAGTTGCTTACACAGTTTCCTGCAGATACATAGTTGAGAGAGATGACTGATGCTCTGAAGGACTCTTCGGGAGAACAGGCAGTGAATATGGAAATCAGCAATGGCAATGGCACTATTCTGGTTGGTATAGGGTTTGTTACCCAGAAGGTGGCAGAATAGGGGAACATGATCCCACAGCAGTTCTGAAAATAGAGGTGATGCAGTTGAGCAATTCTATGCTCTTAATATTTTTCAATATGAAACCTAACATATTGTGCCGAAAAATTGAGCTACTGGCACTCAAGAAATAAATCATAGCAAAGGAACTCAGGAAATCAATGAGATTCATGGTAAGGCTCATGCAAGACCTCAGACAGGAATACTCATTGTTTCACAACATGAGCCTTTCATGGCCTTTTGGATAATCTTGGTTGAAAATAGGCATGTCTTGGCACTACAAGAACATTCATTATGGTGGTCTTGGGCTGTGTTGCGATCCACTCTTCAGAAAGCTGGGATTCAAAAGATTAGTCTTTGGTGTTGATACTGAAGAGTGGATTTACTAATATTTTGAACTGGTGTCGCCTCTCAAAAGTGATGCATGCTGCCACAAAATGTTCATTTGGGATTTGTTTTCGAATGCAAAACTTTGTTTGTGCTAGAAAGTAGCCTTAAAATAACAAAATGTAACTCTTGAGCTGCTCGGCATGATTTTGCATGAGGCTATGTCCCATGGGTGGTAGACAGGTGTTCCAATGCAACCATCCATGCTTTTTGATGCAAAGCCCTATCTACTAATATTTGTAAACAGGGCCTTTCTTCAAAACATAGGGGCATATTACCAACAACTAGCGATAATTATCGCTATGTTGGCTTAGCGGCAATAATTTTACCGCCGAGCTGCGGCGATTTGTATCGCTTAGGAACCTTGCTGTTATCAAGGTTTATCTCCTAAGCGATAAAAATCGTCCGAAATGCATGAATATCGCTGAAAAGTCAGCGATATCCATGCATTACTGAGCTAATGCTCTTAGCCATGTTATCCACCTACCATTGGATAACATGGCTAAGAACTGCTCAGGGGCAGGTATTAGCTTTTGGAGATAATCGCGCTTAGCGCGAATATCCTCAAAAGTTGGTAATAGGAGATAGCGATGTTAGCGACTGTTTCTGGTCGCTAACATCTTGGCACGCCCATTTTGCATGTCATTAGTGATAAATTTCACTGACATGCAAATCGGGGCCCAAGATGGTCGCTATCTCCTACTAGCTGTCGTTAACTGGTGTTAGCGACAGCTAGGTAATAGGGAGATAATTTTATCTCCGCTTTCTTGGCTTTTAAAGCCAAAAAAGCGGAGATAAAACCCCTTGATTATATGGCCCATAACACCTATTTGAAGCCGGTGTTAAAAAACAGAAATGTTTTAAACTGCAAATGATTCCGACTTTGCATGTGCTGCACCAGAGAGCACACATAAAAACTTGGAAACATTTGAAAGTTGTCTAGGAATGGTATTTTGTACTGCATGGATACCCTTCTGGTGCAAAACTGTTTCAAATGGGACCTGCCCATTTAGTATGGCAGAATATCTTTATTATAGATCACCCTGTTTTGGGATATTTATTGTGGCTGAGACCCCCTCCCTGACTCTCACTCAAAGTAATTTTATGGTAAATTGGACTGCGCATGTTTACTCCCAGTGTCCACCATTTAGGATAAGGCCACTGCGACAAAGCTAGGATAGGGGATACTGGGCTGGTCACACGTGAAAATGTGTGCTCATGAGTGCAGGCTGCACGTGATACCCTACAATTTTTGCACAGCCTGGTACCTGCACAAAGGTATTCTGCCTGTGGTAGTGTTAAACTGCACATTCAACCTGATTCAACCTGTCAAAATACTCCTTTTACAGACCTAAACCTTCCTCCTAAATATTAATAAGTCATCCATATGCCTGCCTTATTTCCCAGAAAGGCAATGTGCAGATTTTTAAGAGTAGGGAAGGTAAAAATTAATGTTGAAAATTTCCTTATGGTAAAATAGGCCCAAGAACAATGTTCAATGTGGCAAGGCTGGCTGCTGCCACATGGAATCACTGGGCTACATTGTTTTATTTAATACATTTGTGTTGCTAGACCTAGAAAAAATCTTCTGACACTCTTTTGAATTGGAATTTAAAATCCTCCTTAATAGTAAGGTTTGATTTTAAATTATTATTTTAGAAATGTAATTTTTAGTAGCCAGGACTTGTGATGGGTCTAACACTGGAAAATGCGGATTGGAGCCAGATAGCCCACTAAATGGCCTGTGTATAGAGGTAAAGTAAGTCTTCCTGACTAGATAGCTGGGGATGTGTTGGCTTCTGGACTGATTAAACATCAATGGGACTTTCCCGAGCACACGCAAAAAGACCTGACAGTAGTATTTTGTGTCACTAGCCAGGCTGGAGCCAAACCAAGAAAAGAGGGTAGAACTGAACTCAACCAATTTTAGGGTTTGACAAAAGGCTGTACCACACCCACAGGCTAGACTGGGCATAAAAGTGGCATCCTCTGAAAATGCTGGAAAACAAGACTTTGAACCTGGATTGCAACAGGGGCAACACCAATGATGGCTGGCAGGAAGAGCTCCCTGATGCCCTAATAGAATGAGGAGTCTGTCTGCAACTGACCCCAAGACAACTTGGTCTCTTCAGAGCCAATGATGAAGGGCCCCTTTACTAGCAGAAGGAGGGGAGGGGAGTGCAAGGATCAAGGCCATGGAGAAAGTCGGTGTAGGGAGCCAGTGAAGCGAGTTCCTAAACGAGTGCACCCTTTTTGATGCCAGATGGTCTGCTGAAACTGCTCCTGGTGTTTAGAGCAAAGCAGCACAAGACTATGAAGACCAGTCGTTTGGACCTGAGTTGTGCACACTTGCACAACTAAATATTGATTCATTTAAACATGCCCACATGAGCCAGTGAGTGCATGGGTCTCTGCCACAGCTCCTTAAAACTTCCACCCAGAAGGTCCTAAAACCCAATGACGATGCCATACATGTTATTGCCCTGGGAAGGGTCATGCATGGGGACCCCCACCTAGACTCATTCGGCTTCCTTGGGGCCTCCAACTCCCTGGGGGCTGACACAAGAATTCCAAGGCCAGAGACCCCATCCTCGAGCCCTTAAGTGGAGACAGCAGCTGTGGGAGCATGCCCTCCCAACAATGACAATGGATTTGCCCTTAATTATTTATTTATAAAGTTTTGTATATCGCAAACAAGACCCAGGAGGGTATCAGAGCGCTTCACAGTTGAGGTAGGTAGGATATCAAAGTGGTAAAAGCTCAATCATTGGAAATAGGTTCAAGACAAGAGCATGACAATAACATGATTCAGAGCATTTAAAAACAAGACCTGACGGATCCAATCATAGAGAAGATTAGGCAATGTGCTCAGTACCAGTAAGATCGTAGCCTTCCAACACTATTAATCACCGGATTACACAAATGTAAAAGACAATGATCAGGTAATTGGGAGAGAGACATTTCATAAATAACATACAAAGTTGTGCAGTGGCCTGTTCACACTGTTAAACCTAGAAGTATAAATGTGTAATGGGCAGTCATAGCATTGGAGAAGAGAGCAGTATTGAAGCAACTGAACCAGGGCTTTAGGGCAGGAACTTAAGCATTTGGATTTTGTTCCCTTCTTTTTTGGAGGAAGCGGTGGATGGGATTTAGCGGACTTCCGGTGGAAGGGAATTCCAAATCTTCAGGGTCATGCCTGAGAATGTTGTGTTACTCGCTCTCTTTTTGTGGAAGAGTTGAGGTTTCAGGAGCAGTGAGTTTAGTTTACACTTCGAGATGGGCACCCCTTCGATAATTCTAAATCTTGAGCCAGATAGATTGGGGTCTTGAAGTGCAGTGCTTTGTGAGCCAAGCAAGCAATCTTTAGTTGTATTCTAGCTTTATAAGGTAACCAGCTTAGGGATTTTAAGGCTGAGGATATGTGATCATTTCTTTTTGTACCAGTAATCAATCTGACTGCGGCATTAACCCGTTTGATGTGTTGGACGGCCCCCGGCTGTCCGACTTCATGAAGGGCGTGTGGGGAGGACGGGTGGGGCCCGTCCGAACCATGCCCACTCATTGTTTCTACCGCACCACGGCGGAATTCGCGCCGTGGTCAATGGGTTAATGGAAGCAGTAAGTCGAACCAAGCCTCGTTTGGGGAGACTGCAAAGAGTGAAACTACTGTCGTCCAGCCTTGGCAATACTAAAGTTTGAACTGCCCATTTGAAGTCTTCATATGGGAGGAATGGTTTGAGGTTCCTTTGTTGCTTCATCTGATATTTCGCACCCTTGGTTGCATTGCTAATATGTTTCTGCATGTTCATGTGCCTGTTTAGGGTGATTCCTAGAGATTTAGCAGACTCGATAATGTGGGGGGAGCAGTGGAAGGCTGAAAGAAGATGCATCCAGAGGTCAATCTTGGGGGCATGGTTAGGGGGAGCAATGAGAAGGAATTCTGTTTTTGAGGTGTTGAGCATGAGGTAGTTTTTAAGTATGGGCAAAATTTGCGAATTTGCGTTCCGCGAATTTGCGCGAAAGCAAACTCGCACTTCACAAAATCTGCGAATTCCTGCGAGTTTGCGAATCTGGTTTGTTTACGTGTTCGCAAGGGTTTTTGCCAGTTCGTGAGGGTTTTTTACAAGTTCGGGAACGCAAACCTACTTCTGTGGTCGCAACTGTCGCGACCATGTTGTTTCTTTGTGTCCAGCCTGTTTGCGACCCTGTGGTTCATCGGGCCACCGTCCGGTTCTTCACTGCCACCCTCTGGTTCTCCACTGTCACCCTCTGGTTCATCACTATCACTCTCTGGTTCACCACTGCCACCCTCTGGTTCATAACAGCACCCTTTGGTTCACCACTGCCACTCTCTGGTTCACCACTGTCAGCCTCTGGTTCACCACTACCACCCTCTGGTTCACCACTGCCACCCTCTGGCTCATCACAGCACCCTCTGGTTCACCACTGCCACCCTCTGGTTCAAAACTGCCACCCTCTGGAGCATCACTGCTATCCTCTGGTTCATCACCCTCTGGTTCATCACTGCCACCCCCTGGTTCATTACTGAAACCCTCTGGTTCGCCACTGCCACCCTCTGGATCATCACTGCCACCCTCTGGTTCATCACTGCCAACCTCTGGTTTGCCACTGCCACCCTCTGGATCATCACTGTCCCCCTCTGGTTCATCACAGCACCCTCTGGTTCACCAGTGCCACCCTCTGGTTCATCACTGCCAACCCTCTTGTTCTCCACTTCCACCCTCTGGTTCAGCACTTCCACCCTCTGGTTCATCACTGCCACCCTCTGGTTCACCAATGCCACCCTCTGGTTCACCATGGCCCCCCTCTGGTTCATCACTGCCACCCTCTGGTTCATCACTGCCACCCTCTGGTTTATTACTGCCACCCTCTGGTTCACCACTGCCACCCTCAGGATCATCACTGCCACCCTCTGGTTTATCACTGCCACCCTCTGGTTTGCCACTGCCACCCTCTGGTTCATCGCAGCACCCTCTGGTTCACCAGTGCCACCCTCTGGTTCATCACTGCCACCCTCTGGTTGATCACTGCCACCCTCTGGTTGATCACTGCCATCCTCTGGTTCATCACAGCACCCTCTGGTTCACCACTGCCACCCTCTGGTTCATCCCTGCCACCCTCTGGTTCATCACTGCCACCCTCTGGTTCAGCACTGCCACCCTCTGGTTCATCACAGCACCCTCTGGTTCATCACAACACCCTCTGGTTCACCAGTGCCACCCTCTGGTTCATCACTGCCACCCTCTGGTTCACCACTGCCACCCTCTGGTTCATTACTGACACCCTCTGGTTCATCACTGCCACCCTTTGGTTCATTACTGCCACCCTCTGGTTCACCACTGCCACC
The DNA here is from genome assembly GCF_964263255.1 of Lissotriton vulgaris. Taxonomy (NCBI): domain Eukaryota; kingdom Metazoa; phylum Chordata; class Amphibia; order Caudata; family Salamandridae; genus Lissotriton; species Lissotriton vulgaris. Next base: position 402,458,698 of record NC_141689.1, read on the forward strand.
CTCAGGATCATCACTGCCACCCTCTGGTTCATCACTGCCACCCTCTGGTTTGCCACTGCCACCCTCTGGTTTGCCACTGCCACCCTCTGGTTCATCGCAGCACCCTCTGGTTCACCAGTGCCACCCTCTGGTTCATCACTGCCACCCTCTGGCTGATCACTGCCACCCTCTGGTTGATCACTGCCATCCTCTGGTTCATCACAGCACCCTCTGGTTCACCACTGCCACCCTCTGGTTCATCCCTGCCACCCTCTGGTTCATCCCTGCCACCCTCTGGTTCATCACTGCCACCCTCTGGTTCAGCACTGCCACCCTCTGGTTCATCACAGCACCCTCTGGTCACCACTGTAGATTATGGGGGGAAAGCACACCTGCCCAGCCTCAACTGAGATGATTTAATTTGGGGCTTGTTAATGTGTCACTGAATTTGAGCTTCAAGTCTGGCACCTGCTTCCTTAGCTGTAAGTGCTTCCTGTTGCAGTTACATTTTTTTTACAGGAGCATTGTGCCATACTTGTAACTATTCTCTGACCCTGCTTTGAGGGTCAGAGCAGGGTCAGGGAATAGTTGCAAGTAGGCAACTGAACTTTGGAGGGGCCCCTTAGGAAGCACTACACGGAATGGTTACAAATTAGCTTGAACTTTTGCACCTGCTAAGTGCTTTCAGTTTTGCAAAATTCATTTTTCTGCCATTCCGCGAGATTCGCGGGGCGCAAATTCGCGCTAAATCAAACTCGCAGTCCGCGAATTCGTGCAAATTAGCGGATTGGTTTTTTTTGTGTGTGCGCGGGGCTCTTTGCGTTTTCACAAGCCGCTTGCAGCGTACCGACCACGAAGTTACCCATGAAGTCATACATGGGCGCGGCCATCTTATGCGCATTGCGTATTTCCGGTTCCGGGCGCTATTGGCAATCTCGCATTGTGTGTGGCTCGCTATTACGAGTTCGCCTGTGTTTTTGCATGCTCGCGGGGAAAATATTGCGCGAACTTACCCACACGGTCCTCTATGGGCGCGGCCATCTTGTTTTTCATTCATTGCTATGGTTTTTGGGTGTGCTACCTTTCTAGCCATCTTACATCTTTGTAATCCTATGTTTTTCTGAACTTTTTTTCTTTTTATTGCTTATTATCTATCCCTACAATTTCCTACATCTATATTTTGTGTTTTTTTTTTACTTTTTGTTACTTTATTACCTACTTTATTTCTTTCGCTCTCTCTCTTATTTTTTTTTCACACCTATTCTCCTTCCCTTTTTCTTGTGCCCAGGACCATGGCAAAGGGAGCCGACAAGGGCAAGGGCAAGGGTCCAGCACCCCGTACCGGGCTCCCTTGCGGGCGTTTGAGGGGGGAGGAAGTCAAGGCAGGTGAGATCTTCTCTGCGGTGGAGGTGGCCGCCTTGATGGTTTTTGTCCAAGTCCACCTCCCTAAGACCATGGCAGCAGGTGGGTGGATTGCTTCCGGTTACGGCCTCCGGGAGCGTCACCAGCTGTGGGAGAAGGGGTGCCGGGGCATGTGGAAGGAGTCTGGGGTCCGGCGCACCTACCAGCAAGTGACGCACCAGTGGACTGACATCCTGGACCGGGAGCATGACATGCTCGACCTGCTAGGATTGGAGATCCCTGGCCTTGGTAAGTAGCTATTTATTAACTACTTTTTTTTCTTTTGCTCTGTTATATTGCTAATCTATTTTTTTCCTGAAGAGTACGAATGCTGCTGATTCAATTACATTGCAGGTAAATTAATCTTTAAATAGCTTCTGTCATTGCAGTTTCTCGCCTAGTTACTGGCGTTGATACTATGCTTACTTGTTTGCAACTTTTTACTCATTTGAGAGGATTACTGCATAATGGTAGAGACCATAGACTCAAGTCTAGTCCTTCTTTGTACTCCTACTTCTGCCACTTTGAAGAGATAGTGGTGGATTGATATGTTGAGTATATTATTTATTATTTGTATAGGACATTTGTTAGTGGTCTGCAATCATGATGACGGACTGTGTCTGTCACGCGACGTCTCGTGCTGCTGAGTGATGGCAGTCGTAGTAGAACCTTTTTATTGTTGGTGTAGTTAGTGAATTACATAACTTTCCTATTAGACGGTCTGCGAATCCTACAATACTGTACTACTATCCTCCTAGTTGACCAGATCAGATACAATTGTTGTTAATTTGTTTCCCCGACACAATTTTAGATTGTGTTCAAAGAAATCAAATATTTTCCCAAAAAACAATCATCCATGTTGTGTTTCTTTATTTCATGTTCACCAGAACCCCCCAAGGGCAAGGTGCCGGCGGCGACTGAGACTCCGGTGGAAGAAGGTGAACAGGATCAGTCCCTTGGAGGCTCTTCTGCTGGCCCCAGTAAGTTGTTCTATTGTTCTATTAATACTTATACTTCCCTAACTTTTACAGCTACTATTTATTACAAACGGTTTCCTAATATTTCCATGTTTTACAAAATAGTCTTTGATCTTCTTCTAATGTAGACTACTTTCTACATTCTTATCCTGCCTCTACCATCACTCTCTGTGCTACTACTATTTACGATTATGAGTCGGTCTGTGTAGGTAGCTAAGCTTGCCCAGTCAGCAAACGGTGTGAAACAAAACTCTGATCCAGCAATAGCTCTAGGCACTGAGTGCAGTCCTCTGGGTTGTCCGAGCTGTCTATTCCAGTCTTCTTAATATAAGTGCTTTGACAATTTCCAACAACAAAATGTCATTGTTTACACCAAGTAAAAGGTAGCAGTTGCCTTTTTGATTTGAGAGGAGCACATCCCATACCGCTAGTGTTTCAGGGACTATTCTGCACACAAAGAAGTATGGGCAAGAGAAATAGGACATTGTTGATGATAGGTGCAGTTCGACTTTCGACATAGCTCAGTCCAAACAGAAGTTGAACCCCCAATCCCCTGACCGACCATCTAGTGTGTCTGACCAATGATTTTACGACCCAGAAGAACAGAAGAAGACTACCGCCGAGTCCCGGCCTATCTGAGTCACTGAAACATGACTGCCAAGTGCAGTAGTTCAAACCCTTCCATTCACTCACTCGTGAACAAAAACCACACAGTGTTTTTTAGTTTTAAAGTTTTATTTTCAATTAAGAAATAAAAACGTTATTTCTTTATTTTTAATAGTGTAGTATTCGGAGCGAGCAATGGTGATGGATGAAGATGACGTTAAAGTTTAAACAACATCCCCATGAATGAAATTACTATGACTCCAACTTAATAATAGTTAACAGACAAATGAAATAATTAGAATAACTGTGCGGGAGCCCCCACCGTCTTTAAAGTACTTAAAGTACTGCTGGTGATGATGACTTACTAGTAGTTTCTGAATCGTCCGGCAGAAGGGCAATGGAATCTTCTTTCTGTAATGAGAAAAATGGTGCACGTTAAGCAAGCATTCATCAGTTGTCATAAGAAGAAGTGTAGCATTTAATGGAATACGCATATAAAAGGTTAACACTTCCTCCCCAAAACCGTTACTTTTTTTCAATCCCTGTAATAAAAAATGTGTTATGTAATATTTTCTTCCATTACGAGACATAATAGGGGGTTGTGTATGGCATCTGAAAATATGACATGTTTTTCCTAGGCGTCACAACATCTGATGCGGCACAGATGACCACGAGTGCCGGGGCCAGCAGTCCGGAGGGGTCCACTCTGGATGCGGCGGCGCCAACAGGAGGAGCTGGGCGGGAAGACTCAGCAGCAGTGGACGGTGGTAAGTTATTATACTCCTTACTCATTGAAATGTTTTTGAGTAGGCTCGCAAAGGAGTGTATGATGTACTGTACAGTAGTACACAGTACACTAGTATAAGTAGACTGTACTGTTAAGAACAGTTACTAATTTAGAACTACTTTTTGGGCTGTTACGGAGAAGACATCCAACCTTGACTTGTAATGGCATTAGCTGCGGTACTTCGCGGGTAACCAATGGCCCCCTCTATTTCACATCAACTCAGCAGGCAAATTTTTATTGTGAAGCCAAGTCATATCAGATGTAGTTTAGGGATGTGAATAACGAAAAGTTAAAGAAGGGTGAAACGAAGGACGAGCGAGTCTTAATAGTTATGACTGTAAAGAATGGTTTTGTTGAATGCAATTCAAGATAAGAAGACGGCGGTTTCTAAAATATAATGAAACGGGTGTTAGTTGGTTGTTGACAAAAATACATTTTGGTATATTTGAGACATTAAGAAGAATCATAGACGTACTTTGGAAGCCTGGATGTTATCTTCTTTATCCTCATCGATAGCAGAGGTGTATGATGTAGTAGAGCAGACGCTGAGTGGATGATGTATGGCCAGTGGCAGTGCCACCCCTATAGAAAAATAAGACATTCCTATCCCCACCTGCAGTGTACTGCTTGAAGTACTGCGAGTCTGCATCATCATGGCCTGTGTCTGTATTTCTTGGGTGAAAGCTGAGTGAGCTGCTCTTATGGCGGCTACCTCAAGTTCACGTACCAGTAATTTCTTTTGCAACACAAGAGAAAAAAAGTTAAAAAGGCCTTTTTTTAGTTCTCTCTGACTATGTATGTAGTAGTGAGTCCACCCATAGTGCTGCTAGTGGAATTCCTGAAACTTCCAGTAATGTCACAGGCTTACAAACACGGCGGAAAGATACATGCCAAAATGTTATACTGTGTTTGCTACTTGCTGGTGTTACTGAGTGTCAACTTTCCGTAGAATTATTTTGACTTTATGTTAAAGACAATTGGCTACAGTATTTTTCTTTCTTTCTTCATAGATGCTACTCCAAAAAATCTCACCCGCAAGGAGATGGCTGTCCGGGCCAGGGCCCGTAAGCTGGAGGGTATTCGTGCCAAGTATCGGCGGTTGTGGGCTCTGGAGCATGAACCAGTACATCCTCCTCCACTGCCCCCGGGTCCACCAGCCAGAAGTGTCGAGCAAAATGGAGCCGTGGCCCGACAGCCTCCCGCCGCCGCACAGCAGCAAAAACAACAGCTGACCCCCCGAGCCTGGATGGCACGTCTGCGCCGCTGCCGAAAGCGAGTGGACTACCTGGAACGTTTGGGCAAAAAACATCAGCGCCAGCTCCGGGACCTACGCAAAGAGCTGCGGGACGTGCAGCACCAGCTGTCCTCACTACGCCACCGGAGGAAGTGACTGTCCCTTGCCCCTTTCATAAAGACTGTTGGGGGGGTGGGAATTGGGTTTTTGGGAAAGGGGACTTTTGGATTTTTGGCCATTGGTTTGGTTAGTGAGGGGGGGTGAGTTGGGGTAATTTATTTTATTTTTGTGACAACATCAATAATTTATATTTCTTAATAATTATATTTTTCATACCAAAACACAGTATACGCGCTCATATTATTTTGTGTGGGGGGTGGTGGTGGTTACTGGACGTTTGGTTTCTTCAAACTTACCAGCATGAATGAAACATCTAGTCCTGAAATGTACCAAAATACAAGTAACCGAGTTAGTCAATTCAGTAGCCCTACTACTGTACTTTACTAGTAGTACTGTCAGTCTCTGCTCTCCTCCCAACTTAGTACTAGCCCATTATTCTACTACCTCTCCAATATGCTTATCTTAACTGTGATTTGTGTTTGAGAATCGGGGTAGCCCCAGGGCTGCCTGCATTGCAAATGGTGATTAAGGTTGGTTGTAGACTTGAATACTCGACGGATGCCATATCATTGTTGTGCTGGTAGCAATCAATCAATCAATCAATCAATCAATGACACTTATAGAGCGCGCTACATACCCGTAGGGTCTCAAGGCGCTGGGGGAGGGGGGGTGCCGCTACTGCTGGAACAGCCAGGTCTTCAGCTTCTTCCTGAAGGAGAGGTGGTCTTGGGTCAGGCGCAGGTCGGCCGGGAGGGAGTTCCAGGTCTTGGCGGCCAGGTAGGAGAAGGACCTTCCTCCTGTAGTCGCTCATCGGATGCGGGGGTCGGCGGCGAGGGCGTGGTTGGCTGATCGGAGGTGGCGTTTGGGAGCGTAGAAGTTGATGCGGCTGTTGAGGTAGCTCGGGCCTTGGTCGTGTAGGGCTTTGTGTGCGTGGGTGAGGAGGCGGAAGGTGATTCTTTTGTTGACGGGGAGCCAGTGAAGGTCTCTCAGATGTCCGGAGATGTAGCTGGTTCGTGGGATGTCGAGGATGAGTCTGGCTGAGGCGTTCTGGATCCGCTGGAGTCTCTTCTGGAGCTTGGCGGTGGTACCGGCGTAGAGGGCGTTGCCGTAGTCCAGTCGGCTGGTGACGAGGGCCTGGGTGACGGTCTTCCTGGTCTCGGTGGGGATCCACCAGAAGATCTTCCGTAGCATGCGTAGGATGTTGAAGCACGCCGAGGAGACGTTCTTGACTTGCCTGGTCATGGAGAGGGAGGAGTCCAGGATGAAGCCCAGGTTGCGTGCATGGTCTGTCGGTTTGGGTGCGGTGCCCAGGGCGGGAGGCCACCAGGAGTCGTCCCAGGCGGAGGGTGAAGAGCCCAGGATGAGGACCTCCATCTTGTCAGAGTTCAGTTTCAGGCGGCTGGTCGTCATCCACTCGGCTACCTCTTTCATCCCTTCGTGTAGGTTGGCTCTGGCGGTGGCGGGGTCGTTGGTCAGGGAGAGGATCAGCTGGGTGTCGTCGGCGTAGGAGATTATGCTGAGGTTGTGTTGGCGTGTGATGGCCGCGAGGGGGCTCATGTAGACGTTGAAGAGGGTGGGGCTCAGAGAGGATCCTTGAGGGACGCCGCAGATGACTTCGGAGGCCTCTGACTTGTACAGTGGTAGGCGGACTCTCTGATTTCTTCCGTCGAGGAAGGAGATGATCCATTCCAGCACCTTGTCCTGGATTCCGACGTTGCTGAGGCGCTGTACTAGGGTGCGGTGGCAGACAGTGTCGAATGCCGCGGAGAGGTCTAGGAGGATGAGGGCCGCTGTTTCTCCGTTGTCCATCAGGGCAGTAGTGGTACACACTGGCAGTAGCACCATATGAAAAAAAAGGAAATGAAACATTGAGTGGCCTGAGCGTAGCATTAGAAACAGTGCATTAGATAGTACGGTAGAGAACAGTGCCCTAAATTGTAGCCTAAGCAGTGCTAAATTAATATAAATATAAGTAGTAGTTGCGTGGAGTTGGACTGCTATAAGAAATTAAGGCAAAGGACACGTCATCAACGTAACATAAGCATTAAGCATTTGATTGTTCACGTCGTGTAGGAGGAGGATGTTCTTATCAATCCACGATGGCGCACATGAACTTCTATTTGAAATGATTTTGGTTGCTTTGACCTTATCCTCCCCAGCAAGTGTGTGGGATTTATTGTTGTTGTCAGTCACACCACAATGAAATACCACACAGCCCAGGGGAAGAGGGTTAGGGTTTGAAAATTGGATGGGAATGGGGTTTTTTGGGAACGTTTGCTAGAGAGGAAAAAAAACACACCGTGGACCGTAAACGACAAATGAAGAGAAACAAATCTTTGGATTTGAAGATATTGATAAATCTTTAAAGGGACATAAAGGAAGTGCACCCTTGCCGGCCAGAAGTTGTTTACTAAATGGATGGTTAGGTTACTGCAAAGTAGCACCACTACTTACTGCAACTTACTAGTAACTACGAAGAAACAAGTTGACAGTACAGGGCTGCAGTCATTACGCAATTTCACTTGCCTCTCTGCCCTCAGAGAGAATAAACACTTAGAACATTAAATTATTGTTAAACATAGCAAAAACATAGCAAATTTAGAAGCAGAGAGCAAAGAACTGCAGAGTCACACTCATAGTTCACAGCAATAACATTACTTAAAAGATAAGTAGAAATGAATGGATACTGTTACTGTATGTTGTTGTACTTGTCCTGTTGAATTTGGGAAGTTGCATGCATCCAGCCATTCCTGTTATTTCCGGTACTCCTCCGTTCCATCTGATGCTCCGTCGATCAATGTTGGATGACCAGAAGACACCCTGTCCACTGCCTGCCTGGCGGATGCTGAATTGCGGCTCGCTAATGTGAAGCCTGACTTCATCCTTTTTTCCATTGCACAGGGTGAAAGCCGCCCTGTAAATGTTGATGGAAAAACAGGAAGTGATATTAAAACACCACTGAGAAAAAAATATAAGGTACGTACGCTGTGTAGTGCAAAAAGTCACACTTTCAGTTTCAGAATCGACAGTACAATAGTTTCGAAAGGGCGTACTCTGAGTCTCCTCTTGAAGGATAAATAAGTATGGGGGAATTTTGCGGATCTTTCCCCTCAAGCTAGGTGTAATGTAAACTACGATTTTAGAACAAAATTTGACCTTCCCAGCAGTGCTCCCAGACCCTTAAACCCAGATGCTAAAATGTAGAATACCCCCAATCAGACACCAAAAAACATGCGATACTGCTACCTATCAGAGGCCTAGTGGAAAATGCTGACAAAACGTACTTTGAAAGTAAAGTAGGCCCAAATCCCCCCTTTCCCACCATGGATTTTCTTCAAACCACTTGCAACCAAAATTAGACATTTCTCGACAAGTGCTCCAAGAGTAGACCCCAGAACCCAGATTCCAAAATCTCGAACACCCCCAAACACATGCAGTACTGCTAACCCTAACGAGCCCTAAGCTAACAATAGTGTCAAACGCTTTTCTCAACTAGGCCCTAACTCCCCTTTTTCACCATGGATGTTCTCCAAACCACTTGCAATCAAAAGTATCCATACCCAGCGTTGCTCCAAGACCCCCCTAACCCCCCTCCCAACACCAGGAACCCCCCCAAGAAGGCCCCCGAAAACACGAAAGTGAGCAAAAACTCTGAAATGTTAAAAACGTTCCCACCATGGATTTTCTCCAAACCACTTTTATCCGGTATTAGACCTTCACAGCAATGCCCCCAGACCCGTCAACCCAGGCGGAAACAAGATTAACACCCCCAAACAGCCAAAAAGTAAAACCGCAAAAAGTGAGACTTAGCAAATTTCGGGCCTACCTGGAATTCAGTCCAAATGCGCTGTGCTGCTAGGCCCTAACTCCCTTTTCCACCATGGATTTCCTGAAAAACAAATGCAATCAACATTAGACTGTGCCAGAAGTGCTCCCAGACCCCAAAACCCACCCACAAAAACCTAGAAGCCCCCCAAACAGCACCCAAAGACAGGCAAGTGAGCAAAAACGCAAAAACGTTTTCACCTCCGATTTGCTCCAAACCACTTTTATCCGGTATTAGACCTTCACAGCAAAGCCCCCAGACCCGTCAACCCAGGCGAAAACAAGTTTAACACCCCCAAACAGCCAAAAAGCAAAACCGCAAAAAGTGACTCAGAATTATTTAGCCCTCAATCCCAAATCACTCCGTGCACGCTCTGCAGCTAGGCCCTAACTCCCATTCGCCACCATGGATTTTCTTCAAACCTCTTGCAATCAAAAGTATCCACAACCAGCGTTGCTCCAAGACCCCAAACCCCCCCACAAACACCAGGAACCCCCAAACAGCCACCCGAAAACACGAAAGTCAGCGAAAACTCTGAAAAGTTAAAAACTTTTTCACCATGGATTTTATCCAAAACACTTTTATCCGGTATTAGACCTTCCTAGCAATGCCCCCAGACCCGTCAACCCAGGCAAAAACAAGTTTAACCACCCCAAACAGCCAAAAAGCAAAAATGCAAAAATGGGGACTTTGACAAATTTATGCCTAGTTTCCAGATCACTCCGTGCGCACTCTGCAGCTAGGCACTAACTCCCCTTTGCCACCATGGATTTTCTTCAAACCTCTTGCAATCAAAAGTATCCATACCCAGTGTTTCTCCAAGACCCCAAACCCCCCCCCACAAACACCAGGAGCCCCCCCAAGCAGGTCCCCGAAAACACGAAAATGAGCGAAAAACTCTGAAAAGTTAAAAACCTTTTCACCATGGATTTTATCCAAAACACTTTTATCCGGTATTAGACCTTCCTAGCAATGCCGCCAGACCCGTCAACCCAGGCAAAAACAAGTTTAACCCCCCCCCCCCCCCCAAACAGCCAAAAAGCAAAAATGCTAAAATGTGGACTTTGACAAATTTATGCTTAGTTCCCAGATCACTCTGTGCGCGCTCTGCAGCTAGGCCCTAACTCCCCTATGCCACCATGGATTTTCTTCAAACCTCTTGCAATCGTAAGTATCCATACCCAGCATTGCTCCAAGACCCCCCAAAAAAACCACAAACACCAGGAACCCCCCAAACAGCCCCCCGAAAACGCTAAAGTGAGCGAAATGTCTGAAAATGGAAAAAATGTTTTCACCTCCGATTTTCTCCAAACCACTTTTATCCAGTATTAGACCTTCACAGTAATGCCCCCAGACCCATCAACCCAGGCGGAAATAAGTTTAACACCCCCAAACAGCCAAAAAGCATACCCGGAAAAAGTGAGACTTAGCAAATTTCGGGCCTACCTGGAATTCAGTCCAAATGCGCTTTGCAGCTAGGCCGTAACTCCCCTTTTCCACCATGCATTTCCTGAGAAACAAATGCAACCAGCATTAGACTGTGCCAGCAGTACTCCCAGACCCCAAAACCCACCCACAAAAACCTAGAAGCCCCCCAAACAGCACACCAAAGACAGGCAAGTGAGCAAAAACGGAAAAACTTTTTCACCATGGATTTGGTCAAAAACACTTGATTCCGATATTAGACCTTCCAAGCTATGCCCCCAGGCCTCTGCAGCCACCCGCCAAAAAGCAGAACATCCCCAAACAGGCAAAAAGCAAAAATGGGCCTACCTTCAAATCAGTACAAATACGCTCTGCAGCTAGGCCCTAACTCCCCTTTCCACCATGGATTTTCTGAAAAAAAATGCAATCAAAATTAGACTGTACCAGCAGTGCTCCCAGACCCCAAAACCCACCACCAATAACCTAGAAGCCCCCCAAACAGCACCCCAAAAACAGGCAAGTGAGCAAAAACAGAAAAACTTTTTCACAATGGATTTGGTCCAAAACACTTGATTCCGATATTAGACCTTCCGAGCTATGGCCCCAGACCCCGCCGCCACCCGCAAAAAAGCAGAACATCCCTAAACAGGCAAAAAGAAAAAAATGCAAAAACTCATACTTAGAACATTTTCAGCCAATCAGTCAACATCGGTGCAAACGCGCTCTGCAGCTAGGCCCTAACTCCTCTTTCCCACAATGGATTTTCTTCAACTCACTTCCAATTAAAATGATGCTATCCCAGCAGTGCTCCCAGACCCCACACCCTCCCCCACAAATCTAGAACACCCCCAAACAGCCCCCCAAAAACATGCAATACTGGTATATTCAAAACATGGCAAATTGCGCTGTTCACAAAACATTGCTGTTTTCAGCACTTCCACCACTTCGATCCTCTTGAAACTTACCTGGACAGTCACTTGTTCCAGCGATTCACAAGAATATCAGCAAGACAGAACAAAATCGAACCACTGCGCTCTTTGAAGAAGAAGAAGAAGAAGAAGAATAAGGTCTACGACTAGTTTTCACTTAGTTTTCACCCAAACACACGTGCCCGCAAACCACCCAAAAACGCCAAAATTCTGCCAATTCTGGACCAAAGAACACCAACCCCCCTAAAACATTGCCAACATCATTACGAACGAGCCTGCATTGGGCCCCGAGCCCTAGAATCAGTGTGAACCATACCAACTTAAACCCAAAAACCCTAGTAAATCGCACTGAACCCTACCCCGTAGATATGCCTTGTCTGTCTGTGTCAAAGAGCCTAGGTATGCTACATCAGGAAGATGCTTCACTCAGTGGTGCCTGCCTTGACCGTCTGCATGGCCCTGCCGCAAGCATGGGCCAAAAATTCGTTCCGCTCAAGAATTTGCGATTTTTCGGTACTTTTGCGAGATTTGCAAAATACCGAAAAACAGCAAATTTTGCAAACATAACTGATGTTTGGCCCAAGCTTGAGGCAGTACCATTCAGAGGGTCAAGGCAGGCACCACTGAGTGAAGCAACCTGATGTAGCATACCTAGGCTCTTTGTCAGACAGATAAAGCATATCAAATTGTATGCAGCAAGCCACATAGCCCAAATTTTACATGAACTGCTTTCTGGAGTGGACTCTGCCTGGCATAACAACAACAGTACACTGCCTCGCCCTCGACTAATACATACCACGAATAGACAGACATGTATTCCTGCTGTAGTAGTTGTTGTAGACTGGTTTACCTGTTTGCCACTCACGAATTGGCCATATGATCCACCCATCCCAGTGAGTGACTGTAAAGAAAAAATATATATTATTTAATCAATCATCATGGTATATTGGCAAGTGAGTCCGCTCCAAGGACATTTTGCATATTTTGTGAAATGCAATATAGAGGCCCCTGAATTAGAAGTACAATTTTAATTAAACAAGGTAAAAAAACGAGTTGTTGACATGAGTTACAATTACTGTGTGAAAGATTAAATATTAACTAAGACAAGACATCCAAATCATCATTTCATGCACAAAAAACAAACAGCAATTGGTTTCATTACAGCCAGACAGCCATTGCTGTCCACTGCATGCCATCTTCTGAATTATTCATTACCTGTTCTACTTTTTGTCCGCATCTTCTTCGGAAAGTGAGGGCCCACAGGGCAACCTCTCCTGTCAATATCAGAAGTAACTCTGTCAGCAATCAGCAAGCATGTAGTCAGTCAGTAATTTCAGTCCCACTTGAGGGGACTCGTCGTAATCCATCCACCTGCCTTGAGGGAAATGGATAGGGGGAGTCTGGAGGAGGAGTATAAAGGAGCATGATTGAGTTGTGAACTTGTGAACCTCAGGAATGCAGACTGCGGCACCTTCAATTCAATAAGGAATATAAGATGAAGACAGTGCTGCTGATGGACTTGTTGTGATTAGGTGATTAGAGTTTTGTTGTGGTAAAAGTTACAAAACAAAGAAAGACTCACAGGAATAAAAGTGAATAAAGACGAAAAAAAGGTAGTCATTTTCAGGGCTCGGTGTCAGGGAATTAGAGCTCATCCTCAAACTCCATGAATTGAGACGGGAGTAGGTCAGGTAACAGAGAAGAACTTCCGTCACCTAAGTCGGTGTCCTCTCCTTCCTGCGTGCATTCACGTACTTTGTAATCTGGTGGTATCAAGTGCTGATTCATCGTGATCTGGGGTAACCTTTCCACATTTTTGGCCAAGAGGCGGGTCCTTTTTGAAGTTACAATGGCACCAGCTGCACTGAAAACACTTTCAGAAGACACGCTTGCGAGTGGGCAACACAAATAATTTATAGCCAGGTTGGCGATCAGTGGCCATAGACTCATTTTCCTGTACCAATACAGCAATGGGTTCGTATTAACAAAGACTTCTTTTGGGTCATCCAGATAGGCCTGCACCATCGAGTCAACGTTCTCCACGGTTGCTCCACTTTGTGTTCCATCTTTGGCCTTCGCAGCACTGAAACGAGCAAACCCTTGATGAGTTCGCCAATCCGCTTCCGACAATATTATGGCTGGGCCTGGTGCAGGTGAGAATGATGATGCGGTTGCTGCTGGTGTCGTTAACCAATCAATCAATAAATCAATCAAGAAATTTGTATACCGTGCTACTCACCCGGAGGGTCTCAAGGCGCTTTGGGGGGGGGGGGGTCCGCTACTGCTCGAACAGCCATGTCTTGAGTTGCTTCCTGAAGAAGAGGTGGTCTTGGGTACGACTGAGGTGGATGGGGAGGGAGTTCCAGGTCTTGGCTGCCAGGTAGAAGAAGGATCTTCCTCCCATGGTGGCTCTTCGAATGCATGGAACAGCGGCAAGGTCGTGGCTGGTCGATCGTAGTTGGCGGGTGGGATTGTAGAAGGTAAGGCGGCTGTTGAGGTACCTGGGGCCTAGGTCGTGGAGGGCTTTGTGTGCGCGGATGAGAAGGCGGAACGTGATTCTTTTGCTGATGGGGAGCCAGTGAGGTCTTTCCGATGTCCGGAGATGTGGCTGTGACGGGGGATGTCCAGGATGAGACGTGCTGAGGCGCTCTGAATTCGTTGGAGTTTTTTCTGCAGTTTGGCTGTGGTTCCGGTGTAGAGGGTGTTTCTGTAATCCAGTCGGCTGGTGACAAGTGCCTGGATGACCGTCTTCCTGGTTTCGGTGGGGATCCATCGGAAGATCTTACGGAGCATGCGTAGGATGTTGAAGCACGATGACGAGACGGCGTTGACTTGTCTGGTCATCGATAGGGAGGAGTCCAGGATGAAGCCCAGGTTGCGCGCGTGGTCCGTTGGTTTGGGTGCGCTGCCTAGGGCCGGGGGCCACCAGGAGTCGTCCCAGGCGGACGGTGATGATCCAAGGATGAGGACTTCCGTCTTGTCTGAGTTCAGGTTCAAGCGGCTGTTCTTCATCCATTCAGCTACTTCTTTCATCCCTTCGTGTAGGTTGGTTCAGGCGGTGGCGAGGTTGTCGGTGAGGGAGAGGATCAGCTGGGTGTCGTCGGCATAGGAGATGATGTTGAGGTTGTGTTGGCGTGCGATGGCTGCGAGGGGGCTTATGTACACGTTGAACAGGGTGGGTCTGAGTGATGATTCTTGTGGTACGCCGCAGATGACTTCAGTGGCCTCGGATCTAAACGGGGGGAGGCGGACTCTCTGGGTTCTTCCGGCGAGAAACAAGATGATCCATCCAGTGCCATCTCTTGGATTCCAACGTTGCTGAGGCGTTGTACTAGGGTGCGATGGCAGACAGTATCGAACGCTGCATAGAGGTCCAGGAGGATGAGGGCCGCTGTTTCCCAGTTGTCGAGCAGGGTCCGGATGTCGTCAGTGGCTGCGATGAGGGCAGTCTCGGTGCTGTGGTTGGCTCAGAAGCCGGACTGCAAGTGGTCGAGGGATCCGTTCGTCTCTAGGAAGGCGGCAAGCTGTCTGTTGACGGTCTTCTCGATGACTTTGGCAGGAAATGGAAGGAGCGAGATGGGGCCGTAGTTCTTGAGGTCGGTGGGGTCTGCTGATGGTTTCTTCAGGAGGGCACTGAGTTCGGCATGCTTCCAGCTCTCCGGGAAGGTGGCGTTGTAGAAGGAGCAGTTGATGATGTCCCGGAGTTGGGGGGCAATGACGGAGTCAGCCTTGTTGAAGACGTGGTGGGGGCAAGGGTCGGTTGGCGAACCGGAGTGGATGGTGTTAATCGTGTGGATGGTGTTTTCGGTGTTGACTGGGGTCCAGGCGCGGAGGGTGGAGGTGGGGGGCATTGGTTCTATGGTTGGGTGCGTGGACTGTTCGCCGAAACTGTTGTGTATGTCTGCGATCTTGCTGTGGAAGAACGAGGCGAGTGCGTCGCAAAGGTCTTGTGAGGGAGTGATGTTGTTATTTCCGGCGCTGGGTTTGGAGAGCTCTTTGACGATGCTGAAGAGCTCCTTGCTGTTGTGTGCATTGTTGTCTAGTCGTTCCTTGAATGCTGACTTTTTGGTGGTGTGAATCAGCTGGTGGTGTTTGCGGGTGGCGTGCTTGAGGGCGGTCATGTTGTCTGTGGTTGGGTTCTTGTGCCAGGCTTTCTCCAGGGTGCGGCAGTTCTTCTTGGAGTCCTTGAGGTCGTCGTTGAACCATGGTGCTTTCTTGCTTCCGGTTCTGCTGGGATTGGTTTACAGGGGTGCGAGGTCGTCGGCGCAGTTGGTGATCCACTGTGCAAGGTTGAGGGCTGCTTGGTTGGGGTCCGTTGATCTGGCGGGACGGTCCTGGTTTAGTGATGTGGTGAGCTAGTCGGTGGTGATCTTGTTCCAGTTCCTGCGGGGGCCCTGTTGTGGGAGCTGGTGAGTTGTGGTCTTTCTGAAGCTGAAGTGGACGCAGCTGTGGTCTGTCCAGTGGAGTCCGGTGGAGTGGCTGAAGGAGATGTGCTTGCTGGAGGAGAAGATTGGGTCAAGCGTGTGTCCGGCGTAGTGGGTGGGGGTGTTCACCAGTTGCTTGAGTCTGAGGTTGGCGAGATTGTCCAGCAGGTTGGAGGTGTTGTTGTCGTTGTTGTTCTCCAGGTTAATGGCTGTGAGGGAAAGTGACTTCCTTCGCCCACAGATTCAGAAGTTGATCTTGACGCTGGATGGCCTGCTGATTCAGCTGGACTTCTGACGGCTCCTTGAATTTTCTGCGGATCTTTTTCGAACTGAGTGGCTGACACAGCTAGCCAATATTTGTACTTTGAAACATCTGCTTCATAAAAAGGAATGAATGCTTTGCTGGCCACTGCCTTTTTGTACCGTGGATCCAGAATAGTGGCACAAATGTAATGTTGTTCTGTATGTATGTTTTTAAGCCTTTCATTGGCAACTAAGCGGCTTAATAACCTTCCGCCAACAGATATGCATCTTGCTTTCCAACATCATCTATGAATGTTGAAGACACCGCCTTCAGTTGGTGCTCTAGCATGACCAACAATGGGATAGCTTTGCTAAAAGAACAGTCCTCCCTGCTGACTTCACGCGTGTAGAACTCAAAAGGACGAAGCATGTCTGTCAGGCTTTTAACTTGCGGCCATTCCTCCAACTCTAGCCTCATGTCTTTCATAGTAGAACCTAGTTGAAAGACATAGTCATTGATTACCATGAACTGCTCAAACAGATGCTCAAGCATGTAAAAGGTTGAGCTCCAACGTGTTGCCCCCTCCTGGTTGAGTCCTTTGACTGGCACTTTTCGTTCATGTTGAATGCTACTCAGCTCCTTCTGGGCCTTAACAGAATGGCTGAAATGTGTGCAGATTCTTCGGCAGGTGGTCAGTAACTTCTTGACTGTGTTTTCATTTCACAAGAAATCTGGAACAACCAGGTTTATACAGTGCGCTAACCACGGCACTCTGAAATATTCACATTCCTGCATGGCCTTAACTATATTACTATCACTATCCGTGGAAACATAACCAACTATGCGATTTCTTGGTTGCAGCCATTCAGAGACCTTACTGTTAAACTCCTCCAAAATGTTTTTTGCAGTATGAGTTTTCTCATTGGCAAACATGGCTAATGTAGCATGTTTCCGAGTAGCTTGAAAAACTGTGTCCATGTCAACAACTGAACTTGACTTGTCTCTAACCCCTGCAAAAGACCCTGCAAAAGAGACCCAGTGTGCAGTGATGCACATGTATTCAAGGGCTTGGCAACTGGTCCACATGTCTGTTGTCAAGTGGATAGTGTGAACAGCACTCTTCTGCAAAGCTGCCCCAATCACCTCCAGCACATCTTGATGTAGTGCTAAAACCGCAACTCTGGCAAAATAGGACCAGCTAGGAACCTTACATTTAGGGCAGACTGTTGCCACTAATTCTAGAAACCCCACCCCTTCCACGAAAGAAAAAGGGAGAAGGTCCAGCGCTAGCATTTTAGCCAGCTTCGCGTTTTACAGACGTACTGTTAGGTGGTTGCGTTCAAATGGCGCCTCTGACCACAACTTTCCGCGACTGATGGGCTGGATCATTTTAAGAGATGATGATGATGATGATGACGTCTTCAAACCAGTTAGGCCCAGTGATGTCGTTTTTCGCATTGGTGTCTCTCCCACACTCTTAGTGTGCCTCATAGATGTTGCAGGGGTAGAGGGTGTTTGCGATACCACTGCAGTGCTGCTGCCAGCAGAACTGGGTGTACCAGAAAAAATATCTGTCGCTTCTTCACTTCCCCCCTGCACGATCAGCCTCTCGTCATCATCAGATGCAATATCAAGGGATACATTTGGATTTGTTTTTCTTTTGCCTTCCTCGATATTACTCATGTGCGCTTCCCAAATGATAGTGTGGTGTTGCTTGAGATGACCTCTCTGGCCTCCGGTACCATAGTTGGTACCAAGCTTACCCCGACTAATAGATACTTTACAAATCGAACAAACTACCATGTTTTACGCCTTTGCGCTAACAGTAAAGAAGTCCCAAACTGAGGACTGGTGATGTCTGGTGAAGGTGGAGGTGCTACTTTGACTTTCAATGCCAGATGAAGTGGAGGATGGGCGTGGCTGAATTCATTTTTGTTGTTCACTTACAGCACCACTACTTGAGGTTGAGCTGGATGGAGGTCCATGCCGGCCCTTCTGACTAAAAAAGATGGAAGCTGCAGGTCGTGTTGGTGTTGTAGTTAGCGGTGGTGGTACCAGTGCCACAACGCCCATATCCCGCTCAGCAGCCATTCGGGATAGGGTCAAAATGTGTGTCTGCTGCATGCCCGCTGGGGCTGGAGTGATGACTGGGTCATTGTCAGACTGTTCATCAGCAGCAGAAGACACCACTTCTTGTTTGTCGTCATCACCCATAAGTCGAAGCTTTGCAGGAGCCTTCCTTTTAGGCTTAGCTACCTTTGTCGGCTCATGGCGTGACTCACTCTCAGACTGCATGGCTGGGTTCCAATCACGATCAAGGTCATCAGAATGAAGGGGGCTTGAAGAAGAACTGGTAGTAGTAGAAGTATCCCTCCTTGACCTCTTTCTTGCTGGGGATCTGGAAGACAATGGATTATCATCATCAAGAGGAGTGGCTTCCTCGGATGATACCTCCTCTTGAATATCAATTTCCTGATGTGCCCCTTGATCCTACTTCTGGAGGAACAAGCATTGTAGGCAGTTGTGCCGCTCCATGAGCCTCTAGTTGCACCTCTCCATGCACCTGTCCATGCGCCTCTCCATGCGCCTCTCCTTGCGGCTCTACTTGCACCTCTCCTTGCGGCTCTACTTGCGCCTCTTCTTGCCCATGTACTTGCGCTTGTACTAGTTGCACCTGTGTTTGTGGCTGTGGTTGTTGAACACTTGACAGCTGAGTTACACCCGGCGTTTATTGGATGGTACTTTCTTGTGATGAGCCAAGATCACTGGTCGATGGTGATTGAACAACCAAAGTGGCTGCCGCAGCAGCACTCGTGGTCTTGGACCTAACTTGGCGTGGTGGCACTGAGCCCAATGAAGCGGAGGTGCTGCTTCCAGCTTGGTCCCCAGCGGACACCGCTGCTGCTGCAGGCGTACTTTCTTTTCCCAAAAACGGTGTCGGTGGGCACACCAGTCTCCTTGGTAGGTGGTGCCATTTGCTTCTTCTGCGCCTTCTTACTAGCAGTGGCACTGGCAACTTTTTTCGCTGAGGCGCTACGGCCAACTTTCTTTGGGGCCATCTTCTTGAGATGTCAGAACAGCAGGACACAGTTGCATGAGTTGCAGAGTTGTCTTGTCTGTGGCCACACGGTACATTACGTGACGTTGTGCTGCACACACCGCTGCAGGACTTCTTCCTGGCACTGGTGGTTCTCTTGTGCACCTAAAAGCAATGGAAGCCAGAGGAACATCATTTATACACCCCAAAAAGTCAAAAAACACTCAAAAATCACCACAATCCCATGCCATCCATGCCCTTAATGATGTTTACATTCAAGACATTCCACAAAAAGACTAGGCCCATGCACCACTCAGTACCCCTGGGCATAATGGTTAAAAGCAAGGCAAACTGGGTGCTGGCCTGAGCACGCTGCCTGGCTTCAAAATGGCCCCTTGACCCCCACCACATGGCTTGCCCTGCCTGTACCATGTCTCAAAATGGTCCCCACCCACATGGCCAGGCCCCAACAACACCCCAAAAAGTCGAAAAACACTCAAAAATCACCACAATCCTATGCCATAAATGCCCTCAACGATGTTTAAATTCAAGACACCCCACAGAAAGACTAGGCCCATGCACCACTGAGTACCCCTGGGCATAATGGTTGAAAGCAAGGCAAACTGGGTGCAGGCCTGAGCACACTGCCCGGATTCAAAATGGCCCCTTGACCCCCACCACATGGCCAGGCCCTGCCTGTACCAGGCCTAAAAATGGCCCCCACCCACATGGCCAGGCCCCAACACCAACCCAAAAAGTCGAAAAACACTCATAAATCACCACAATTCCATGCCATCCATGCCCTGAATGATGTTTAAATTCAAGACACCCCACAGAAAGACTAGGCCCATGCACCACTGAGTACCCCTTGGCATAATGGTTGAAAGCAAGGCAAACTGGGTGCAGGCCTGAACACACTGCCTGGCTTCAAAATGGCCCCTTGACCCCCACCACATAGCCAGGCCCTGCCTGTACCAGGCCTCAAAATGGCCCCCACCCACATGGCCAGGCCCCAACAACACCCCAAAATGTAAAAAAAACCCTCAAAAATCACCACAATCACATGCCATCCATGCCCTCAATGATGTTTAAATTCAAGACACCCCACAGAAAGACTAGGCCCATGCACCACTGAGTACCCCTGGGCATAATGGTTGAAAGCAAGGCAAACTGGGTGCAGGCCTGAGCACACTGCCTGGCTTCAAAATGGCCCCCTATCCCCCACCACATCGCCTGGCTCTGCCCTTTACCAGGCATCAAAATGGCCTCCACCCACATGGCCAGGCCCCAACACCAACCCAAATAGTCGAAAAACACTCAGAAATCACCACAATCCCATGACATCCATGCCCTCAATGATGTTTAAATTCAAGACACCCCACAGAAAGACTAGGCCCATGCACCATTGAGTACCCCTGGGCATAATGGTTGAAAGCAAGGCAAACTGGATGCAGGCCTGAGCACACTGCCTGGCTTCAAAATGGCCCCTTGACCCCCACCACATGGCCAGGCCCTGCCTGTAACAGGCCTCAAAATGGCCCCCACCCACATGGCCAGGCCCCAACAACACCCCAAAAAGTCAAAAAACACTCAAAAATCACCACAATCACATGCCATCCATGCCCTCAATTACTTTTAAATTCTAGACACCCCACAGAAAGACTAGGCCCATGCACCACTGAGTACCCCTGGGCATAATGGTTGAAAGCAAGGCAAACTGGGTGCAGGCCTGAGCACACTGCCTGGCTTCAAAATGGCCCCTTGACCCCCACCACATGGCCAGGCCCTGCCTGTACCAGGTCTCAAAATGGCCCAACACACATGGCCAGGCCCCAACACCAACCCAAAAAGTTGAAAAACATTCAAAAATCACCACAATCCCATGTCATCCATGCCCTCAATGATGTTTAAATTCAAGACACCCCAAAGACTAGGCCCATGCACCACTGAGTACCCCTGGGCATAATAGTTGAAAGCAAGGCAAACTGGGTGCAGGCCTGAACACACTGCCTGGCTTCAAAATGGCCCCTTGACCCCCACCACGTGGCCAGGCCCTGCCTGTACCAGGCCTCAAAATGGCCCCCATCCACATGGCCATGCCCCAACAACACCCCAAAAAGTCGAAAAACACACAAAAATCACATCATTCCAATGCCATCCATGCCCTCAATGACGTTTAAATTCAAGACACCCCATAGAAAGTCTAGGTCCATGCACCACTCACTACACCTGGGCCTACTGGCTAGTGAGGCTTTACAGGAACCCCAAAATTTTTTAAAAAATCAACATATAACAGTGAGCTAAAATTCCATGACATAAATGAGAATTAAGTTTAAAAAAATCACAGAAACAGTTGTATCATGCACCCATGACTAACCCTGGGTCTACTGGATACTGTAGCTACCCATCACAATATATATTTTGTTAAAGTTGTGAAAAAAGTTTTAGAACTGTAGTTGCCTCAACTGCAATGCCCCAAACAAACAACACCAACCTACTTGCAAAATCTCAAGTCCAAAAGTGATCCAAACTCCAAATCCAAACAGTCCTCAAATACAAATATCCAGCAGCAGCCACAAAAAGTAATCCTTCCAGCTCCACAGCAAAATGAAAAGTGACCAGGACATGGACAAAGCACTTGGAGGAGCCTGCTGGACAGGAACAGGAAATTGGAGACTTTGGGGCATTTCCTTCCTCCCACCCCACCCCAAAAAATGGACTCCTGCACCCAAAAGTGCAGCCAAATGTCAATCTGAGGAGTTATTCTGATCAAAATCATCATTTTCACAAGGTTTATGCTTCCTGCGGTACATTTCTTGTGCAGAATTGCAATTTTTGCAATTTCATGAACGCGAGCTGTTCAAATCTCCCGCCAGCATTGTTTACTCCCGCAATGCGTGATCGCGGGCCTTTATGATGTACTTGCGTTGTCAAACTCTCTCTGTGCAAGATGACAAGCCGCGATAACGTAATTGCGTTCGAAAAACTCTCGCGCGATCACGCAGCAAGATCGAAAATGGCGCAGCACATGCAAAACCGGGAGAAAAACAACTCGGCGGACTCAGAATCACGGTAACTGAACACCGCACGCGCAATATTGTATTTTTCAAGTGCGACCAAGCAAAATAATTAGTAGCTTGCGAATTTGTGCATTATTGGGCAAATTTGCGCGATTCGCGTCTCGCGAAATTGTAAAAAATCTGCAAATTCGCACGCGAAACGGATTTTACGCCCACGCTTAGTAGTTTTCAGTGAGCCAGTTTTGGGTGTTCATCAAGATGGTGTTGAGTGAAATGAAGACTTCTGGGGAGGAAACTTTCAAATAAAGTTGGGTGTCATCTGCGTACATGTGAAAGAGAATGTTCACTGAGTTCAGGGCTTTAGCTCAAGGTTCCAGGAATAGATTGAAGAGTATGGGTGAAAGGGCAGACCTTTGTGGAACCCCCATCAAGACTGTGAACTGCTGAAATAGGGATTGATTCACTTTGACTCTTCGTTAAACTTAGGCGGAGTACTGTTTGATATCTTGCCAGAAGGAGCCCAGTCCCGTCGTTGTGCAACCAGGGATTGCTGTGTTGTTCGCTGCATTGAGCCCATTCACCAGCTGCCTCCTTCCCGCGGACCGTGGACTGCCGGGGCACTTCAAACCCCAGAAGACAGTGCGGCCGCGCAAGATTTGCAGCGAGAAGAAGACCTGTCCCAGTGTCTCACACTTTAAAATCATCAGTGAGCCACCGCGGCGTGGGCCGCGTTGTCAAACTTAGGCGGAGTACTGTTCGATATCTTGCCAGAAGGAGCCCACTCCCATCGTTGTGCAACCAGGGTTTGCTGTGTTGTTCGCTGCATTGAGCCCACCCACCAGCTGCCTCCTTCCCACGGGTGCGGACTGCCGGGGCACTACAAACCCCAGAAGGCAGTGCGGCCGCGCAGGATTTGCCGCAAGAAGAAGACCTGCCTCATACTTTAAAATCATCAGTGAGCCACGCGGCACGGGACGCGAGCGGGCTTGCCCGGGCCAAGCCCGGGCCAAGGGCGGGCCAGTCCGCAACCGTCAGAGGTCGAAGGAGGCTGGGCTGGGCCACCCCTTAACATCTTGCCACTTTCCTCTGGAATTGTTTAATATTTAAAGGTACTTTTAAAACCATTTCTTCTTGGACAATTGATTTCATTATTCCATAACCTTTGTAGTAGGATTGTTAATCCTAATAATTTAATTTTGTTCTTAGACTTTTCTGAATATTACCGGGCGGAGGCATTAAGCATAGTGCATTGTGGGACCTACTAACACAATTTTATCAATGAGCGATAAGGGCAAAATGTCTAAGCGTGCTTCCTCTCACCCCATGACTAGGCACCAGGCTGCCACGGTACAACCTCTCCCAAGCCTTACTGCCTTCGATAAGATGCTACAGAAGACGATTGGGGTTGTGGCATCTGCAATAGAGAACACGGAGAGGCGATTATCTATTACTCCGGCTATCCCTCCTCTCCAGTCTGTTGGGGATTTTTCTGCCGTTACTGTTAATCTCCTGACTTAAGTTCTTCTCTTATGTGCTATTTTGCAGAGTTGCCCTGTGCACAAATTACACATGATCTAATTGACATCCCAGAGGTTTCTAACTCCCCTCCACATTCTGTAGATAGAAAAGCTCCTAAACCCCATTTCAGAAGTAAGAAAAGCAAAAATAAAAAACTAGCTAAAAGATTCACAACTCCACCTGATGGTACGCAGGTTGCTGCTGGTCCTCCTCTGCACAATCTGAGAACTCCTGTTTGGGTCACACACCTCTAATCTGATTTTGAAGCCCATATTGAACAGATCATTGGCTCTTATTTCAAACCATTGACATCTAGGCTTGATAGATTGATCTCCACGATTAATAACTCAGGCCTAGGGAGACCTCAGCCGATCAGTCCATCAGGGAACGCTATCACTGTTCAGCCCATTCTTATTTCCAACCCTAAAATTCCATCAATCTGCAAAAATTTACCAGCTGTACTGGCTCAGGTAACTGCAAATTCTACCCCTGACTCTGTCTTACCCCCGCCTAGGGCTGGAATAGTAGATGTTGGAAAAACCACAGGGCCGAGGGGGGTCCACTGAAAACAGATCAGACTCATCGAACTGCCAACCCCGAGCTAGTAGAAATAGATCAGAGGAGGGGACTCTACCAGTTTTGCCCACCCTTGATCTTCCTCTAGAGTCCGTACCATACGTTGTGGTCCTTGTTGGGGTCCCCCCATTAAGTCAGGGAAAAAGTGAAGATCAGTTTGAATTAAAAAACAAATGCATACAATGGCTTAACTCAAACATGCCTCTCCCTTCTAATGCTTCTGGCGAAATATTGTATGTAAGAAGGGTAGACTGGATTGGGACTGGGCCTAAAACTATCGCGGGAAACTGCGTTAGGATTAATTTTAGGAGCACCCGTGCAGTAGAATATATCTGCAGCAGGTAGCCATCTTGGTCAAACACCCACATTTTCCCTCTGCACCTATCATATTTCTACCCCACCCCCCATCGGAGATTTGGACAGAATAGAGGTATGTGACAGGAGGAGGGCCAGAACATTTTACCATCAAAAACTCAACAGGGAATAACATCTTGGGAGGTCTGCAGCCGTATTCACCCTTACTTTCACAATTCCCATAGAGAAATAGGTACAGCATTGTGAGGGATTCACGACCCAACCCAAGATGGCCGCGGGGTTGGACTCAACCGGAAGTCAGGTCGGCGTACCAGCCGTTGCCTCAGAACGCGCTGTATCCGCTTTGCTGACACAAATGGCGATGTCCACAGAACCCCAGCGTGAAGAGCCGGAGCGGGAGATGGACGGACGAGAGGAGACCTGCGAGAGCACCTCGAGGAGGAGAGACCGGGGAGGAGACTCCGACGAGAGCGAGGAAAACCCTGAGGACGTCCCGAGACCGAGGGACCAACCCGAAGACACTAAAAGACCCCCAGAGAACATGAGCAAGACCGGCCCCCTGAGGGAACCAGAGGAGGCGGGATCTCACGATACCACGGTCACCTGGGACCGTGGCAGCAGGCAAGTGACGGGGGAGGCTGGGGGCTGGTTTAAAGGGTGGTGGAAGGGCCGCCTGAGCACCACACTGCATCGCTAGCACCGTTATTTCCCCCACTTAGGCACTACACAGTTAGGGACCGGTGTAAGGTACGCACATCCCCTTCCCCACGTTTCTTGAGTACAGGCAGAGACCCTGACGCTTGTTTTTTTGTTTCTTTCTCTCCCTATCCCCTTCTGGATTTCCGGAGGCCGGTCGACTTCATCTCCTTAAAGCCACGCTACACCCGAAGAAGGGATAAAGAATCCAGACCCTTGGCAGAGTGCCAGTATACTTTATACTAGACTTCCTTTTCGTTTGATTAAAATCTCAGTGACCATGCAACTGAACTCATAAAGAGATTGTTATTTTGTTTCATGAGCCAGCCAGAGCAATCAAAGCCAAAACGAACCAATAAAGCTGGTAAACCCTACCCCCAGACTCGCTCCTATCTCCGTGTGCCTAGTAGTCGGCGCAGAAGTCCTGACAGTGGTGTCAGAAGTGGGATCTCGACCGCGACACGGCAGTCGGACCCCACCACCATGGATACCATAGTTACCCAACTGGCGGAAGGACACCGCCATCTGCAGTTGATGGTGGAGGAGCAGGGAAAGCAAGCCCAGAAGGACCGAGAGGAGCTACACGTAGCACTCAGAGACCAGGCTTCCTTACTGGTTAACAATCAACAAGTACAGGACACGGCCATTCTACGTTTATCAGACGTCGTGGCCAATGCAAGGATCCATCCCAATGTACCCAGTGCCATACTGCAGAAATACCAAACAGGCGAGGATCCTGACTTTTTCTTTGTAAATTTCGAAAGGGTGGCCACCACAGCTGCCTGGCCTCCCGAGGGATGGGGACAGTATGTTGCTCCCTTGCTATCCGGCGTACTGCAGGCGGCCTACCAGGCTGCCAACCCCGACGGAAGCACGCCCTATGTGGAGATCAAAAGGACAATCCTAGAAAGATTGGGATATGACACCGAGTATTAAAGGACACACTTCCGGAAAGAAAAATGGTCTACAGGCGATAACCCTAGAACCTTATTCTATCACATTCGTGATCTGGGGTGTCGTTGGCTACAGCCGTCCAACGCCTCTGTCGAGAACTTAACTGAGAAAGTAGTACTAGAACAATATCTGGAGGCTCTACCCGGCAACACCTAGGCTTGGATACGACAACACCCAAATCTGACAGTCGCTCTAGCAGTTGATTTGGCTTGTGCTTTTCATCGTTCCCCTGATTTCCGTCCCCTGGCACAGCGCGCCCCCTTCACACCTGTTCGTCCTCCCTTACGCCCACCTAACCCTATACCTGAGCCCAGGAGCACCCCTCTTGCTTGTAGAATAACCCCTAGGTTTCAGTCCCCCATCCCTACACACCAAGGACCCCAGTGCTTTCATTGCACCGAGTGGGGTCATATCGCACACAACTGTCCCAATAGAACCCCGGGGCCGGAACCTATGGATGTGGGGTTGACAAAGGGGAAGATTTATAGCACAGGAGATCTCGTCAATCCATACCATATGAAGGTACACGTGAATGGTAAACCAGTGATAGCAGTACTTGACACAGGTTGCCAACAAACAGTAGTAGCCGCGGACTTGGTGCCCAAGGCTCTTCTGATACCAAACACCCAGGTGAAAGTCACATGTGTTCATGGGGACCATAAGTTGTATCCACTTGCAGAGGTGGCACTGGAGATCCAAAAGGAGGTCCAGCTGCGTAAAGTAGGGGTGATCTCTGAGCTACCTGAACGTGTCCTCTTAGGAACTGACTTGCCTCGTTTTTCGGACTACCTACAGACATTCACAGGGTCTCCCTCGCCAACTGAGTGGTTGACGAACGCCCCGTTTTCCAACACCCCCATAGCACAACCAGCGGACCGAAAGATAAAAAGCAAAAAGGAGAAGAGGGAGGAGAGACTGTTTATTCCCAATCACAGAACACAACCCCAATGCATGTTCTTTCCTCCTCAGAACAGTCTCCGAGTACCTACCGCAACTTCAGGGCCGACCAAAGAGATGACAACTCGCTACAGAATGCATGGACACAGGCTGAGGACGAACAAGAGGGAAAGGTAGGACCCTTTATTGTGGTTAAAAGGGGCTTATTGTACCGCCTGACTCATACGGCTAGGGGGAAAAGGGAACAACTCCTGGTTCCGGGTCCGTTCCCCCCTCAGGTCTTGTTGCTGGCCCATAGTCAAGCCGGGGGAGGCCATTGCAGTAAAGAAAAGACCCTTGATTATTTGTTGGATTGTTTTTATTGGCCCGGGGTGTATCACGAGGTTGCCAGATTTTGTGCTGCGTGTGTGCGCTGTCAGCTGGTTAATAACCCTACCTTCCCTAGAGCCCCCCTTCATCCCTTGCCCGTTATCGACATCCCCTTTACCAGGGTGGGAATGGATTTAGTGGGTCCCCTAATTCCTTCTGCCCGTGGACATCGCTTTATATTGGTCATTGTGGACTATTCCACGCGGTATCCTGAGGCTTTCCCCCTGACCACAGCAACCTCTAAGGCGGTGGCTCAGGCTATGGTGACACTGTTTTCGAGGGCGGGCTTCCCCAACGAAATCCTCAGTGATCAAGGGACTCCTTTCATGTAACGCCTGATGAAGCAAGTCTGTGACATACTACAGATTAAGCAGCTAAGGACTTCAGTGTATCACCCCCAGACCGATGGTCTGGTGGAACGATACAATAAGACCATCAATACCTTGTTGAGGAAACATATCGATAAAACAGGCAGAGATTGGGACCTTCAGCTACCCCTGGTCCTTTACGCCATCCGTACCCATGAACAGAGGTCGACGGGGTTCTCTCCGTTTGAGCTTATGTTCGGAAGGAAGCCCTGTACACTCCTGGACATGGCTGCGGAACAGTGGGTGGAAACAGAGGACGAAGGAAAACCCCTGCTCCAATACAGCGAAAACCTCAAAGAAACCCTGTCCGCTGTATGGGAAGAAGCACACACGCACTTAGAAAACGCACAAACACAGCAAAAACGGTGATATGACAGGAATACCAGGTTGAGAGAGCTGAAGGTGGGAGACAAGGTGCTCATTCTTTTGCCCTCTTCAGACAAGAAACTGTTAGCCACATGGCAAGGACCGTTTCCCGTCCTAGCCAAGATCACGCCGGTCACTTATAAAGTGGCTGTCCCACACCACTCTAAGGCTTCCTAGATTTACTACATCAATCTTCTGAAAGCCTGGGAAGAGCCGGATGCACTCCCTTCCGGTTCCGGAATAAACGTAGGGTTAGTCGTCACAAACAAACCCTTGGAGGTATCCCACTATACCCACGAAAAAACTGAAAACCCCTCCTGGGGTTCCCAGACCACGAAGGAACAAAAGAAGCAACTAGAAACCCTCTGTGCTTCTTTTCCCACGGTGGTCTACGGAAAACCGGGGAAAACAGCACTTGTAGAACATTCCATCATCACCCACACATCCCAACCCATTAAACAGGCTCCTTACCGTATCCCAGCAGCAAGACGGATGGCGATAGAAGAAGAGGTGAAAACGATGTTGGCGGCAGGGATAATACAACCCTCAATAATCCCCTGGTCCTCCCCCATCGTTTTGGTGCCAAAACCGGATGGAAGCATCCGCTTCTGCATCGACTTTTGGAAAGTTAACGCGGTATCCCAATTCGATGCATATCCTATGCCACGGGTGGACGAATTGGTTGAGACATTAGGGCAGGCCAGGGTCATGTCTTGTATTGATCTAACCAAAGGATATTGGCAGATCCCCCTACACCCAGAAAGTAGAGACAAAACAGCCTTTACAACCCCTCTGGGTCTCTTTCAGTTCAGAGTAATGCCCTTTGGCCTCCATGGAGCACCCGCGACCTTTCAGCGGCTGATGGACATTATTCTGGGTCCCCATAGAGAGTATGCCAGGGCATATCTGGACGACATCGTGGTGTATAGTCCGGACTGGGAGACCCACATGTTCCATTTACATCAGGTCTTTAGTGCCCTTCAGGAAGCAGGACTGACACTCAATCCCCGGAAAACCACATTAGGGCTTACCATATTGGATACCTGGTATACGACATCAGGGAAGGACAGGTATGCCCACAGGTAAACAAAGTGGCTGCCATATCCCACATTCCTCACCCCACAACAAGAAAAGAGGTCCGCTCCTTCTTAGGCCTGGTGGGGTATTACCGGCGTTTTGTCCCGCATTTTTCCTCTTTGGCCAGTCCTTTAACAGACCTGCTTACCAAGCCCTTTTCAAGAGACAAAATGCCCTGGACCGCAGCTCTAGAACGGAGCTTTATGGACCTGAAAGCAGCTCTGTGTAGAGACCCCGTTTTGTCTTGTCCTGATTTCCGTACAACCTTTGTGCTACAGACCGACGCATCGGACAGGGGTTTAGGTGCCATCTTGTCCCAACCTAACGAGAAGGGCCTCCTCCACCCAGTGTTATATATCAGCTGCAAACTGTTTCCCTGGGAAGTATCCTATGCCACCATTGAGAAGGAATGCCTTGCGATTAAGTGGGCTGTTGAAGCATTGCAGTATTACCTTCTGGGTCGTCATTTCATTCTCTTGACTGATCATGCACCTTTAACCTGGCTAGCCCTGCATAAAAACACTAACCCCAAGGTCTTGCGTTGGTTTCTTGCCCTCTAGCCTTTTTCCTACAGCACTTTCCACTTGCCGGGAAGCATGCAGAACAACGTGGACTTTCTATCCCGTTGTCCTTTGACAGAATGGCCCGATCGTCCATTCTCGGGGGAAAGGCAGTGTGAGGGATTCACGACCCAACCCAAGATGGCCGCGGGGTTGGACTCAACCGGAAGTCAGGTCGGCGTACCAGCCGTCGCCTCAGAACGCGCTGTATCCGCTTTGCGGACACAAATGGCGGTGTCCACAGAATCCCAGCGCGAAGAGCCGGAGCGGGAGACGGACGGACGAGAGGAGACCTGCGAGAACACCTCGAGGAGGAGAGACCGGGGAGGAGACTCCGAAGAGAGTGAGGAAAACCCTGAGGACGTCCTGAGACCAAGGGACCAACCCGAAGACACCAAAAGACCCCCAGAGAACACGAGCGAGACCGGCCCCCTGAGGGAACCAGAGGAGGCGGGATCTCACGATACCACGGTCACCTGGGACCGTGGCAGCAGGCAAGTGACAGGGGAGACTGGGGGCTGGTTTAAAGGGTGGTGGAAGGGCCGCCTGAGCACCACATTGCGTCGCTAGCACCGTTATTTCTCCCACTTAGGCACTACACTGTTAGGGACCGGTGTAAGGTACGCACATCCCCTTCCCCACGTTTCTTGAGTACAGGCAGAGACTCTGACGCTTGTTTTTTGTTTCTTTCTCTCCCTATCCCCTTCTGGATTTCCGGAGGCCGGTCGACGTCATCTCCTTAAAGTCACGCTACACCCGAAGAAGGGATAAAGAATACAGACCCTTGGCAGAGTGCCAGTATACTTTATACTAGACTTCCTTTTCGTTTGATTAAAATCTCAGTGACTATGCAACTGAACTCATAAAGAGATTGTTACTTTGTTTCATGAGCCAGCTAGAGCAATCTAAGCTAAAACGAACCAATAAAGCTGGTAAACCCTACCCCCAGACTCGCTCCTATCTCCGTGTGCCTAGTAGTCGGGGCAGAAGTCCTGACAAGCATGTTGGAACAGGTTGATTGACACACTGTGTGGCAGAGTTCCTTACCCCAAATATGTAGCAGTCTGAGTATGTTAACAGGTCTATTGGTGGGTAATGGTGACAGTAGTACCCCTCAGAAGCTAACAAGTATTAGCGCAGATAGTACAGAGCTAAACCCCTGTAGGAGGGATGGGAATAAGGGATTTATAACAGCTGTCCCGGTAATGAACCAGAAGGTGATACAATTGCTCTCTTGGAACATTGCTGGGCTACAAAAAAAATTGATCATACCAGATTGGAATAACTTCATCAACAAATTAGACATCTGCATGTTCCAAAAGACATGGAGCCAGCTTCCTGTATACAGATCTGGTTATTCTACTTTTTACAACCCGCAACAAGTTCTGGGAAGGGTAGACCAGCAGGGTGCCTCCATGTTTGGATCAAGATTGCATTCAACTGAGACATCACCGTCCACAAATCATTGACTGAGGACATTTTACATCTTTCAATCCAAGGGCAAGATAAGGACAGCAAGATAGACCTATATAATGTTTATGCAAGAGGGTCTGCTGGGGCCCAAATGTCCAACACAATAGCAGCTCTAGAGTTAGAAATAGCTACAGTCCCCCGCTTTCTAGGTGATGTTAATTGCACCTTTGAACATCTAAGTAGGGAAGATTTCCTGGGAATAGAGGAGGAAGACCCCAGATGGTCCATACCGGCCTTGACGTTAGCACCTATTAGAAAATGGTCACCGAGGGTAATTCAGATCAATGCCCTGACCCTGGAACATAACCTGAGAGCGCTAAATGGCAGGACAAGCTCTGATCCAGATGGGGAAAATACCTTTAATAGGCTTAATGGCCCGTCGGGAATAGATTACATTTTACTGGAAATCAACCTGTGGCGAGATTTAATTGATATGGAGGTAATACCATCGCAGGATAGTGATCATAATCCCTTGTGCATGAAGTTAAGGTGGGGAACAAAAAAAGAAAACAGAACCAAAGCCCCTTAAATGCAAACTAAGAAGGTTGTTCCTTTCAATTCCAACCGCCGGCTGAAATGGGATAGGGTTCAATTCCAGGAAGGGAACCT
Organism: Lissotriton vulgaris; assembly: GCF_964263255.1. NCBI lineage: Eukaryota > Metazoa > Chordata > Amphibia > Caudata > Salamandridae > Lissotriton > Lissotriton vulgaris. Next base: position 402,490,485 of record NC_141689.1, read on the forward strand.
AAGTAAGATTAGTGAGCACTTAGCAGAGACGATTGTAGACCAAGAGCAACTTGCAGCTGTAACAGAAAGTTCTCAGGGCCTTTCCCTCCCTTTAGTTTATAAAAACACAATAGAGAAAGTGGGCCAATATTTCATTATACAGGATTGTCGTGTTAGACAGAACAAGACTCAGGTAAAATCAAGTAACCCCTGGTATACGGCTCACTGTAGGGGCAAAAGGAAGGCGCTAACTGCAGCCTTGCTCAAAAAGAATCCTTCACTAGTTAGAGTGGCCAGGAAGGATTATGCTAGGTCATTAGTGCTAGCTAAACGCGAATGGGAAGAACAACATTGGCAGGATCTTAAATCCGCATCCCAGAGGAAGAACTCCTCCCTATTCAGGGATTTAATCAATAAAGCCAGGAGAGGGGGAACGGAACCCATCACTAATCACATAACTGAACAACAATGGCACTCACATTTTTATGATCTGTATTGTGGCGCAGTTGAGCCATGTCCCCCACTTCTAGTACTTGATAGTGATGGTAGAGTACTTATGGTTCTCGATAACCCCTTTTCCATCACTGAGTTAAAAACGGCTATTAAACATCTGACCCCGGGAAGGGCAGCAGGCCCTGATTGGCTTCCTGGGGATCTCCTCCTAAACAACCCTGCAACCTGGGCAAACCTCATCTCCCTAATAATGAACCTGATCTCAAGGGGTCACCCAGTTCCGGATTCTTGGAAGGCGAGAGATGACCCTGCCAACTACAGACCGATCAGTCTGATAGACGTGGTCCAGAAGGTGGTTGGCAGAGTCATTATCTCTAGGGTAGGGTCTTAGATAGAAGAGGAGAACATCCTTTCCCATTTTGAAGCGGTATTTAGGCAGAAGGTGGGCACGATAGACCAGGTCTTCCGATTCTTTGCTATTTATTGGAAAGCCGTGACCATCGGGAAGGGCAGCCTGTATTTGGCGTTTATAGATCTTAAAACAGCCTTTGATCTAGTGCCACGCTCTAGATTATGGAATGTATTACAAAAGATGGGGCTCCCATTCACCCTTCTTGAATTTATCAAGAAATTACGCAAGGGGAATTATGCAAGGATTAGATGGGGTACTCAGGGCCAGCTGACACAGAGGGTGGCCGTGAGGAGAAGAGTCTGTTCTCCCTCTTTGTAAATGGGGTGGTGGACCATCTGAGGGAGGACCCAGCCGACGCCCCATCCCTGGCGGGGGAAAAAACACCTACCCTGCTCTTTGCGGACGACACCCTCCTGATCTCCACACCCCCTCTGGCCTTCAAGGGCTGTTGGATTGCTTTAGCTCATGAGGATAGAGGTCTTACTATCAACATTACCAAGACAAAGCTTATGGCCATCTCACCTTCAAAAAGATTTTAGAATAATGTCTCCCTTAATGGTACCCCATTGGAGTTGGTAGAATCATTCGACTATTTGGGGGTAAGGGGGTAAGGGTTAATAATCGGATGAATTGGAAGGACCATATGGCCAAAATGCACTTAAATCACAAGCGAGTTTCAGGAGCAATCCTACGGGAACAGCAAGAGTCTATGAGCAAACCTGTAGCCCCGGCTCTCGCTGTGTATGAAGGTCAAGCACTGTCCTCGGCAGTATGTGGATCTGAGTTGTGGGGATTCAAGAATACAACTGATCTAGTGAGATCAGAAAATAAGTTCCTGAGAGAAATTGTGTCACTCCCCATCTCTACTCGGGTAAAACCCTTACGACAAGATATGGGTAGGCGTTCATTGAAAGACATAGTTTGTCTGCGCCCGCTACTCTTCTGGGTACGTCTTAGAAGGAAGCCAGAACTTTCAAACTATGCGGCTATTTTGGATGAACTAATCTCACTCAACTTGGGCAACAAGATTAAGTGGCTGAGTAACCTTAGACAGCTGGTTGCAAAACTAGGTTTGAATGACATATGGGCTAGCCAAACATCACCCCCAAAGCAAGTATTGAAGAAACTATATTGGGACTGGGAACAGGAGGAGGACATGTGTAGAGGCAAAGGGGGTATCCTAACAGAGCGGTTCTTAGAGTTCAAACCCGTAAGGAAACTCGAACCGTACCTTGACTTTATACAAAAACCCCTGGAATGATCACTCTGTTTAAAACTAAGGTTCGGGACCCTCCCGGTGAAAGAAATTACTGCAGGGTGGAAAAAGTCAAGTTCTCCAGCAAAATCTTGCCCTGGGTGTGCAGCCCCTAAGAAGTCTGTGGCTCATCTCCTTTTTGCATGTCCAGCATACAGGTTTGCAAGAAAGACATGGTTACAACCAATATGTAAGGAGCTGGGCCTTAGGTGTCATAAGATGGCCTTGCGGGCTTTTTTCCACTGATACGTTTTCCCTAGTTATGGTATGGGGTAGCAAAATTCTTGGGCAGTGCCTCGCAGACTCGCCTGCGAAAGATAAAGCAAACCACCCATAGATGACTTTATATAGGTTTATGGTATGCTGCTTCTATGTGATTATGTATTTCTGCTTTTATTGTATATACTATTATTAAAGTAATATTTTTGTAATTTTAACGCACAGTTGTATGAAGAATGGATTGGTGTTTTTTTTACTGTAAAGGATGTGTATACTTTTATGATAAGATTGTTCAAGGAGAATATGGAAGCAGGATTCATTTTGGTCTAGCACCTTTAAAATGCCATCCAAGATGCAGATTCTGTACTCTGGTCTCCGAAAGCCTGATTGATGTTGCTCCAACAGTTGGAATTTCTTAATGTGAGCACTGAGTTGAGATTGCACACACTTTTCTAAGCGTTTCGTCAGCGTGGGGATGTTGGAGATAGGACTGAAGTTATTCAGATCAGGACGCATTTGGGGCCTCATTTATGAAAGTCTTGCAACACCGATGCGTCACTTTTTCCCATGTTAAAAGTGACGTACTGGTGGCGCAAGGCCTTCATAAATAAGGCCCTTGGTTTTTTAGAATGGGGGATACTTCTGCTGCTTTTGGGCAGTCGGGTATCATGGCTTGTAGTGGTGAATCATTAACAACAATCTTTGCCCAAATGGGTAGAATGGCATCTTTATTTCTTTCAATATGGGAGACTCATTTAAGTGGTTGGAAGGTTTGATCACAAAAAGAGTGTTGTAGATGTCATTTCCACTGAGGGGTGTAAATATGTGCCAAGAGGCATTGTTCTTGGGACTAGTACTAGGAGGGACTGGCAGCTCCTGGTGCTTAGGTGGAGCAGTGCATCCAGAATTTGGAATAAGGACCCTTTTTAATTCTTGGTCTATATTGATGCTTGATGTTTTTTTGACAAAGAAAGCGGACAATTCATCGCAAGTAGGAGTGTCTTCACCAGGGTCAGTGCGGATGGGTGCTGTGATCCACTGTTTCGAAAAGTTTCTTGGGGCGATTTATGGCTTGATTTAGTTGAGATCAGAAGAAATTGGCTTTAGCACTCTTGATTTTCTTGTTGTATGAGCTCCTGATAGCTCTAGGGAAGTTTAGGTGTTCGGTCAGTGTTGTAGATCTCCAAGCTCTTTCTGCTGACCTTAGGTTACAGTAATTAAATTGAGATCTGAAGAAGTCGGCTTCAGCACTCTTGATTTTCTTGTCGTATGAGCTCCTGATAGCTCTAAGGAAGTTTAGGTGTTCGGTCGATGGTACAGATCTCCAAGATCTTTCCGCTGACCTTAGGTTATGGCATTCTGAGTTTAGGTTGTTGTTGAACCACGGTTTGGAGATTTTGGAGAAGGCATATTTTATGTTGTAAAGGGGCTATATCGTCCATGATACCGGAGATAGAGGCATTATTGAAATCCATGACGACATAAACATCTTTCATTTCTGACTAAGGAGACCAGGCATTTGAACAGCAGATTGCTAGCTCTTCAGTGCTAATATTTCTAAGGTTCCTCTTCCATTGCTTTGTTTGCTTGGGTTGAACGCCCTTTGCTGACACCTCCCTCTTAATGAAGAAGAAGATGCAATAGTGGTCGGACCAGTCGTAAGGGATAATGGAGTCCAGTGTTATGGTGTTACTTTTGGATATGATGAGATTCTCCCTTGCCCCTTGTACCTGGAGGGAGCCAAAGGTACACCTCCAGTCGCCACCCTGCCTACATGGAGCTGGAAGGGAGAAAGCTACTGATCTGGCACCCAGGAGTGCCAGCTGGGCAGGGTGATGGATGGGGCAGTCAGGAATAGGCTCCATATGCTACCCTAGCAGGGTGTTCAGTGGGCTCAGACACTCAGGAATTAAAATAAAAAGAAGTATGTGGTGCAATGCTGAACACCTGAGAAACACAGTGGCCTGAACCGCTAATAAAATATACATTTTGTTTTGGTTGTGAGCACCCCATAAATACTAAGATATCATATCCCTGGTTCACTGCGTGCTGTCTAGAATGAATGCAGGCACATTTGTGCGATTTGTAAGGGTGCCTGTGTCATGGGCAGGATTGTTTTTGAGCAGGACATGTTTTCTTCCTGCATAAAAACAATCCAAAAACGCATTTTCCTATTTCAATGCATGATGCCGAATATGTGTTTTACTCGTACTTTAATGTGTTATACCTTTAAATGCTATTTCATGTACATATTTATCCTTGAACATCCCTGTGTGATCTGTTGCTATGGTACATTATTATTATTACATGGAGTTCTGTGTTCCCTGCAACAGAGGTTATTTGTATTTTGATCTGGACCTTGCTTGTACTATGCTTCTCTTCAATAAACTTGCACCTTGTTATATTACAATATTTTCTTTGGATCTTTTATCACAATTTTGGCAATGAGGAGCAACTAGCCAGCTACCCTTGCAGCAAAGGAGCGACTAGTAACCAAGAATCCATGTGGTATTCACCTGTTACAACGCATTTTTTACTCCGCACTACCACTACAACGCAGGCATTACAACGCATACCGTTACAACGCATTGCACTGGGGGGCGCTCTAGGATAAGAGGTAAGTTTAATTTACTATCCAACACCTTCCCGAGGGTCCACGGGGACTGGAGTTAGAATAGTAAATTATACTTACCACTATCCAGCACCCCAAAGCGCTATGCGTTGTAGCGGTATGCGTTGTAAATACCGCGTTGTAATGGTACGCGGAGTAAAAGTATGCGTTGTAACGACATACATCCATCCATGTTATCTCCATTTTCTTCCATTTCATTTGGTTACAGGAGAGCATCTTCAACAGGACTTTCTACTTTGTTTTTATTTCTCTGTTGGCACGTCATCACAATCACAGGTAAATAAAAAAACATGTTTTACCTTGTGGTTGGGCCTCGACTCTTTTCTGTATGTTTGCAGCGCGAGATCCTTCTGGCACCGTGGTTGTTTTTCAAACCTTTGGCTCCCTGTATACCAAATGTACTTCTTCTTCCTTTTGTCATTCTGACGTATGCACAGCTGACGCGCTACGCTCAATGCTCTTTTAAACGTGTAGGTCAAGTGCAACGTCTTCACGCAACATCGGATGTTTTCACGTTGTACATTTGTTATTCTTCACGAACGGAGCTTAGTCTGACATAGGCAAGTTCTCGAAGTGAAGTTTACAATAATTGACTTCACCAATGCTACTTGTTATAAAAAAAATCTGTCTTACTTTTAGTAAGTGCTGTTTATTTTTATGACTGAATATCTATATTATTTTTGTGAATAAATTGCACTAGAGCCCAGGGAACACTTCTTCACTATTTTTAGGTGCGTGTGTCAATTTTAAAATGATGCAGTTTGAGCCACCTTCCATTTTTCTTCAAAACAAGGGAGAGCCTCCAATATCTTGGACAAGATGGAAGGAGGAATTTTTAACATATTCAAACACCATCGATTGGGAAAGACTTTCTGCAGAAAGAAAAAAAATGTTCTACTGCACTCATTAGGGTCTGACAGTCAGGTCACCTTCAGGACACTTCCTCAAACTGATGGTAGTGGTGATAGGAATGTGTTCGAAGATGCCATGGTCCGGATTGAAGCCAGATTTTAACCTACCTGCAGTGTCGCTTTTAATAGATTCAAAATCTATACAAGAGCTCAACAAGATACAGAGACCTTTTATGACTTTCTCACTGCATTACTCATCTTTCTGTTAAGTGTAACTTTGGTCCCATTACTGATGAGATGATCAGAGATCAGATAATTGTTCATGTGAAAAGCAAAAAAATCCAAGAACAACTGTGGATTATGGGGACGCTTGTTTGAGGGATGTCATCACCACGTCGAAGGCTATGGAGCCATCTGAAAGATGGATGAGATCTTTGGATAAAGAATTCAAAGAGTCTAAGGAGAAAGTTGAGGAAGTATGCGCTGTAAAAACGGAGACATTTTGTGGCACAGCTCCAAGTGCTCAATGTAACTTTAAAAGAAATGACAGAGACTTTCACTGTTTCAGATAGTGGTAGCGTGAATCATGGTGCCTCTTCTTCCAGGTGTCCTGCTTTGGGGAAAGAGTGCAAGAAGTGTGGACGTCTTGGGCATTTCCCTCATGTATGTAAAAATCTGTATGTGGGCAATAGTAACAAAGGGAAATATCATATTTAAGTGAGCATTGTTATGATGAATGTATGAGCCAAGATAACAGGGGTATTGTTTTCTCTATCACTGGTGATGAATGCAAAGGAGACGATGATTTTACTTTAAAGCCCCCTAAATGTCAGGAACATGTCATTGGAGTGACGTTAGAGCTCATGGCAGACTCAGGGTCACCATGGACTATCATCACCAAAACTTATTTTTGTGAAATATTTGAAGGAGTTATGAATTTACAATGTTTAACGCTTTGACTGTGGGGGTTATTCCCCCACTGTGCTGGGGGACGCGCACGGCACCCCGGTGCTCATGATGAGCTCAGCTCGTCATGAGCCACGGTGTTCGTGTGCTCATGACGAGCTGAGCTCGTCGCAGCACACCCGTTTCCTTAGAACGCTCAGCACAGCAGGGGAATTATCCCCGTGTGTGAGCATTCTAACGGCCATGCCGAGCTCAGATCATCATGAGCACACAAGCACTGTGGCTCATGATGAGCAGAGCTCGTCATGAGCATGGGAGGAGTTAAAGGAGTCTGACATGTTTGGCTAGAACCTTTGATGGGTCTGTGATAGACATGGAAGGTTATGTTGATGTTGACTTGAGTTTCAAGGGGCGGGTGGCATATGTTAAATTGTATGTTGCCATGAAGGGTGTAAATGTTTTAGGTTAGAAGGATTATAGGAGTCCTAAAATTATGCTCAATCCCACAAAATTGTGATCCTGTAATGGCCATTACAGAAGGGACGGAGGAAATTGATGCTATCAATGAGATTATTGCTACATTTCCTAAGGTATTCCCCCAAAAATTAGGAAAGCTCAAACATTTTAGTCACAAGATAAGACTTAAAAATGGTGCTGTACCAGTTAAACAATGGTTAAGAAATGTGCCTATAAATGTGAGAGAAGATCTCAAATTATTGTTACAAAATCTCATTGATGGTGATATAATTGAAGAAGTTGAATATTCAGAATGGGTTTCACCAATTGTTTTGGCCCAGAAGGCAGATAAAAGTTTGAGGCTCTGTGTGGACTTGACGGCATTAAATGCTAACCTGGTGGTAGATTGTCATCCCCTTCCGAAAAATAATGAGGTTGTGTCTATATTGGAGGGAGCAAGAGTATTCTCCACGTTTGATTTGCGATCAGCATATCATCAGATTGCATTGACCAACGACTCTAAAGAACTTACTGCTTTTCTGACACCGCAGGGCCTATATCAATATAAAAGAATGCCTTTTGGTTTAGCCTCTGTGGCATCAGCTTTCCAACGACCAATGCACCACATTTTTAAAGATTTGGAAAATGTTGTTAAATGTTTTCAAGACTATATTTTAGTGTTCTCTCCCAGTCATGACCGTCATAAAGCACTTGTGATTAAAGTTTGTAAACGCCTATAAGCCCATGGTTTGACACTCAAGTACAATAAATGCAAAATGTTTCAGAGTTCTGTAGAATATTTGGGACACACGCTATCTGGAGACGGTGAGGTTCCAAAGAGATCTCTAGTTAACACAAATGTTAAGGCTCCTGCTACAGACAATAAAGAGAAGCTTCTTTTGTTCAATGATTTATATGAATACTATAGTAAGTTCATTAAGGGGCAGATGTAGGTCGCCAATTACCGGTCGGTAATGGCCGAGTTTCGGCTGTTACCAACCGGTAATTGGATTTCGAGATGTAGGGCCTTTATTTTACATATTCGGTGAATTTACAGAATCGGTAAATTTACAGATTCTGTAAAATACTGAATCGGTAATTTGACCGATTCAGTAAATTCCAGATGTAGATAGCACTGTTTACAGTGCTACAGGCCTTCAGAATTCGGTATTTTACCACCCAATCCAATTGAGTGGTAAAATACCGAATTCAGGTGTACAGCACATCTGTGCATGTACACCTGTGCCATGTGACACACAGACATGCCCTTAGGGCATGTATGTGTGCCACATGTCACACAATTCAGAAAAGGGGGTGGTGATGAACAGAGTGTCTGAATTAAGCAGACCACTCTTACCCAGTCCAAAGATCAGGGCTTGATCCATCACCGTTATTTATCTCACTGCATCATCCCAGCTCAGAACCTGGCTATATGCAAATCAGTCTGTCCCTGGCCCAGTGCATCATGGGAACAGGGCAGACTAAACTACCAAGCCAATTCTTCACCAGAAAGGAGACAAGCTACCGGGGACCGGTTTCTGGCATTTCAGCCGTCTTCGGCCCGGCTTGCTTGAATCCTGATGATGCAGTGAGAAAGGGACTCATGTCTGAGTATACCCTGCCACACCTATAGTGGCCAAAAACAATTCAGAAAAGGGGGTGGTGATGAACAGAGTGTCTGAATTAAGCAGATCACTCTTACCCAGTCCAAAGATCAGGGCTTGATCCATCACCGTTATTTATCTCACTGCATCATCCCAGCTCAGAACCTGGCTATATGCAAATCAGTCTGTCCCTGGCCCAGTGCATCATGGGAACAGGGCAGACTAAACTACCAAGCCAATTCTTCACCAGAAAGGAGACAAGCTACCGGGGACCGGTTTCTGGCATTTCAGCCGTCTTCGGCCCGGCTTGCTTGAATCCTGATGATGCAGTGAGAAAGGGACTCATGTCTGAGTATACCCTGCCACACCTATAGTGGCCAAAAACAATTCAGAAAAGGGGGTGGTGATGAACAGAGTGTCTGAATTAAGCAGACCACTCTTACCCAGTCCAAAGATCAGGGCTTGATCCATCACCGTTATTTATCTCACTGCATCATCCCAGCTCAGAACCTGGCTATATGCAAATCAGTCTGTCCCTGGCCCAGTGCATCATGGGAACAGAGCAGACTAAACTACCAAGCCAATTCTTCACCAGAAAGGAGACAAGCTACCGGGGACCGGTTTCTGGCATTTCAGCCGTCTTCGGCCCGGCTTGCTTGAATCCTGATGATGCAGTGAGAAAGGGACTCATGTCTGAGTATACCCTGCCACACCTATAGTGGCCAAAAACAATTCAGAAAAGGGGGTGGTGATGAACAGAGTGTCTGAATTAAGCAGACCACTCTTACCCAGTCCAAAGATCAGGGCTTGATCCATCACCGTTATTTATCTCACTGCATCATCCCAGCTCAGAACCTGGCTATATGCAAATCAGTCTGTCCCTGGCCCAGTGCATCATGGGAACAGGGCAGACTAAACTACCAAGCCAATTCTTCACCAGAAAGGAGACAAGCTACCGGGGACCGGTTTCTGGCATTTCAGTCGTCTTCGGCCCGGCTTGCTTGAATCCTGACACAAGCCTGTACTTGGGGTGCTAGAGGGTGTCAAAGTGACACCCCCTGCACCCTTGCATGATTCGGAATTTACAGATTCGGTATATACCGAATCGGTATTTCCCATTGATTTCTATGGGCTTCATGACCCATAGGAATCAATGGGCAATACCGATTCGGTATTTACTGAATTGGTAAATACCGAATCATACAGATTTGGTGATTCTAAAATTAGAATTAGCTACATCTGCCCCCTTCCGATTTACCGACTCTTAAATACCAAATCGGTATGATTCGGTATTTAAGAGTCGGTAAATCGGAATTACCTACATCTGGCCCTAAGAGTTTTGCCACAAAGATGGAACCTCTTAGAGAACTCACTAGACAAAAAGAACAATTTCACTGGGATAATAGACAACAAGATGCATTTCAGCAAATTAAGAATGATATTGTACAAGCACCCACTTTAAAACCATTTTGTGTGAATAAGCTATGCATAGTCACTGTGGATGCCAGTTTATATAGTGTTGGAGCAGTCTTCTCTCAGAAGAGCGGGAAGGATAAATGATGCGTTACGTTTGGTTCTCGCACTCTCAGTGAATCAGAGAAAATATGTAGTTATCAAAAACGAGCTTTTGGGGTGTGTCTGGGGTGTTAAACACTTTCGGAATTTTCTGTGGGGAAACAGATTCCTGTTAAGGACGGATAATAACCCGTTAGTGTCTATTTTGTCCCCTGGTGGTGGGTGGTCATCATGCCACTGCATGGATCAGTAGACTCATGTCAAAGCTTCAAGACTATAGTTTTGACACTGAATATTTTCCAGGAAAGAATAATGTCACGGCTGACTGTCTCCCACACTTACCTAGTGCAGTTGAAGGAAATCAAATGAAGATGTGGAGTATGTAGCTTCATTGGGTGATTATGTTGTAGAAATGTTTTCTTCAATACCTCAGGTTGCGTGGGATGACTGTGTGGAAAAAGACAAGAATTGGAACCTGTTGAAAGAATGTGTCTTACATGGTTGGCCAAAAGATGTACCTGCTAAGCTAAAGCCTTTCCAATAGTGTCTAATGATTTGGAAGTTGAAAGTGATATGATATTTAAATGTGGTAAATGTGTTCCTCCTGATCTCATGGAAGGTGGATATCATGGCTAAGTTTGTGAGCCCCTATTATCAAGCTAACTCCAAACCTCGAGAGATTATCGTTCGTTTTCCAGAGATAATCTCTCAATTGGCAGTTAGCCCGAGGATTTTTATCACTACTGAGATAAACCTTGCTAATAGCAGGTTATCTCTGCGATAATTTCCGGCGATGCTTAGCGATAAAAAATTCGTTGCTAAGTATCGTTAGCGGTAAATATCGCTAAACGTTGGTAATATGCCCCAAAGTCCTTTCCGTTTTTAAGGGGAAGAGAGCCAGTTTCCAAGTTGTGCCCATGGTGGATGAAGAAGAAAATGAATTGTGTTGAAACTAATGACTTGAGAAGCACGTCTTTAAAAGTGAAACAACACCAAGAAAATATGAAATTAATTGCCATGATTCTAAATGGAGAGTCAGAATCCCTACAGTTGTTGTTGGAGACTGGGTAAGAATTCTCAAACCTCGTTTTGTCACCAAGGGCTCTTCAAAGTATGGACCAGCTTGAAAGGTTATGAAAGTCAACCTTAACAGTATTGTGAACAATCATGGTAAAGTATGGAACTTGAGGCGAGTGCTGAAATGTCGTTCTTGGCCTGAACGTAATTCTGTTAAAAATGAGAGAGAATTGTATTCTTTAAAAACTAATTTCCCTACTTGTGTTGGCAATTGAAATGTTGGTGAAAATGTTAGCCCTTCTCTTAGAAATGCCCAAGAAAATCTTCCTGGTAATACGGTGGATCACTGACATAATATTGAATACACACATATAGAATTACCAAGAATATCGAAGAAAAAATATAGAATGCAAAAATATCAAATTCCTATCTACAAACAGGTAAGTACACAAATATTGAATCAAAAAAATATAGTTTTAAAAATATCGATTTTTGTGAATGTCTTAAAAGTAATTTAAAATTAATGAAATATTAAATATAACATTTACTGTTACCACTCCAGTGAGTGCAACAGTAGGGAAAGCGTTGGATAGTGTAGGGGTAAACATTACTATTCTCACTCTAGAGAGTGCAACAGTAGGGAAAGCTTTGGATAGTGTAGGGGTAAAAATTACTATTCCCACTCCAGGGAGTGCAGCAGTAGTGAAAGCGTTTGATAGCGTAGGGGTAATAATTACTATTTGATATTAAATTACATACCTTCAATTCGATAATTTTCACCACTATATTCTGTCCATTTGATATTTTGTCCATTCTATATTTTGACTTTGATATTTTGGAAATTCTATATTTTGAATTTGATATTTTGTCTTGTTACCAATACAGTAGCTTCCAGGGTCAAAGATAGTTCAGAGATTATGTTTAGTTTTCTTTTTGGTTTTTTCTCTTATCTGTTTCTCTTTAGGGGTAGGATGTGTTACATTATACTTTAATGTGTTATACCTGTACATGCTATTTCCTGTACATATTTATCCTTGACCATCCCTGTGTGATCAGTTGCTATGGTTCATGGAGTTCTATGTTCCGCACAACAGAAGTTATTTGGATTTTGATCTGGACAGTGCTTGTACTGTGCTGCTTTTCAATAAACTTGCAGCTTGTTATATTACAATATTTTCTTTGGATCCTTTATTGCAACGTCATGTACAGAAAGAAGAAATAACAAAGAGAAAAACATATTTTTCCCCTCATTATGTCATCCTATGGGTTGCGATCTGATTGGACACATTTGCAGATTTGCAAACTGTTTTCAATCTGGAATTCCCTCTAATCCGTGGTTGGATGCACAGGAACGTTACTGTTCACCCTTGGAACGCCTACCAGTTTGAAATGTGTTTGGTACATTTATTCCTTAAACCCATTAGATCAAGTGAAATCTCTCAATGTTCCTTTTTCTTGTATTGTGCAACAGAACATATTTAATTATGGTGTTAACAGAAGAATCCATGATCAAGATTTTAAATACAGTGTGGCAAAGAACACTAGCCTCCCATGAAATTTAAATGATGCCTACCTAATTTGTGTAAATTTCATGATACACTTATTATACACAGGGTGGCTTTAAATGTGCTTGTAAATATCATGCAAAAGACACACAATGAATGGTTGTAACACAGAACAGAGTGATGTCATTTGATATGTCATCAGTGATGTCACTGACCATGTTATGAGTGATGTAATTTGTGAAGTCAGTAGCAGTGCATTGCTAGGGCGCGAGTTACATGAGCTCAGCTATCTATAACTTGAGTTTCTCTAATTTTGCACAAATGAAATGTCAGCATAACTATAACGTCCCCGTGGCCTTTGTTTTTTTCAGGGAATTTCTAAGGTCTTTTAAATGCTCCTTTTTAATTATAACGTCCCTGTTACCTTGGGTTTTTACAGTTTGTAAGGTTTTAAAAAAATCTATTTCTTCAGTGTAAGGTCCTTTTATTGAGTGAACCTCTAAGATTTGTGTTCTTTCTATAACTGGATATTGTGTATTATATTTATAGTATATACCACTCATTTTTGGATTTCATATGTGTTTATCAGAAAGTGCATTATTAACTGTTTTCATTTTTAACAATTTTGTAAGTTGGCACAACATTGTTGCATTTACTGTGAAGAATCTATCATCAGTAAATGTATTTCACAAACTGAAAAATACACTTCAAGACATTTTTTAAATAAAGTTTAAGTCTAAATATTTTATAAAGTATGGTCTTAACTTTGGTTTCTGTGATCAATTTAGAAGAAAGCCACCTTCCCCCCCCAAAATTATATTTGCGACTACCAACGTCATCGCTGTGACGTCTGTAGTCGTGACGAGCAAGTGCTTTGTACAAACTTGTAAAAAGTATATATAGACATAATCTCCAGTATATTTAACAGTAGAGCTTTATTAGTGTACTTTTGAATCTCATATTTTTGTAGTGAGTTTCCAGGATAATCATCTTTAAACACTATTTTTTGTTTCTGCGAAGACAAAGGAAGTTGCGATGATGTCGGCAATTGCTGATAGCAAGTGTTTTTCAACAGCTCTGAAACATATGTAGACGTATTATGAACAAGTTTACTATAATTGTTGACTAACATAGTATTGAAAGTTCTGCTTTTCTTTCCATTTTTAAAGAAAACTACATTAACTTGTATTTTGCATTTCCGCTTCACCGCAACTATTTCGGTCACTGCGAGTATCACATAACTGGGAAAGCAAGGAATATCATTGGATAATATACAAAATTCAATAGGAAGTACATACCCACACCTTCTTCTTTAATCTTCTTTTATAGGACTTCATTATGCCCCGTTTTTATATGTTTTGCACATTTTTCAGTGCATTTTTTTCAATTCCTGCTGTCCCAGTTGCCATTTTTGTTATAATAAAAAAATCGATTTTTTTTTAAACTTTGCAAAGTCACTAAAAAAAGAAACTAAAAAGGTTCCTGTTGGAACTGCCTTTTGCAGTTGAAAATAGATAAAGTATGTATATATGTTGGAAAGAATGTATGACTGGTGTATGTGATGAGTGAATGAGTGCATAACTGGTGCATGGATGTTACAATGAGTAAAGCAGTGGTGCCTGAGTGAATCTATGAGTGCATAACTAGTGCCTGAGTGAAAGGATGAGTACAAAGGTAGTAATTGGGAGATTGGATGTGTGCATGGGTAGTGCCTGAGTGACTGGATGAGTGCATGCATAATGTCTGAGTGAATGGATGAGTGCGTGGGTAGTGCCTCAGTGAATGGAAGAGTGCAAGTATAGTGCCTGTGTGAAGGGATGAGTGCAAGAGTAGTTCCTGGATGATTGGATGTGTGCATGGGTAGTGCCTGGGTGAATGGATGAGTGCATGGATATTGCCTGATTGAATGAATAAGTTCATAGATAGTGCCAGGGTCATTGAATGAGTGTATGGGTAGTGACTAAGTAAATGGATGAGCGCACGCATACTGCCTGAGTTAATAGATGAGTGTAAGGGTAGTGCCTGGGTGATTTGGATGTGTGCATGGGCAGTGCCTGGGTGAATGGATGAGTGCATGAGTAGTGCCTGAGTAAATGGATGAAAGCATGGATAGTGCCTGATTGAATAGATGAGGTCATGGGTAGTGCCTGCAAGATTGGATGTGTGCATGGTTAGTGTATGGGTGACTGCTTGGTGTACAGGTAGTGGCTGAGTGAATGGATGAGTTTAAGAGTAGTAACTGGCTAATTGGATAAGTGCATGGGTATTGGCTGAGTGATTTGATATGTGTATGGTTCGTGCTTGGGTGAATGGATGAGTGCATGGAAAGTGTGTGAGTGAATGAATGAGTGCAGGGTGGAGAGGATGTAACCTTACAGCAAGAGTGGTCAACCTCAAAGCTGAGCAACCGGGTTCGAGTCTCTGCAATGTCGCTCAACATCCTGTGATTCGGGGCAAATCACATAATCATCCTGTGCCTAACAAAAATGAATGTGTCCATCTGTAACAAAACTGATGCTTATGTAAAAGGCTCTGATACCCGATTTCTCGGGTCTAGTTTGTGCTGTATAAAACTAAAAAATACATAGGTGGTGACTGAATGAATGAATGAGTGCAAGCCTAATACCGGGGTGAATTTGTGATTGCATAAATAGTGTCTAGGTGATTGGAAAAATGTATTAATAGTGCCTCGGTTATTGGATGAGTCCATGGATATTGACTGCATGATTGAATGAGTACGTGAGTAGTGCTTGTGTGGGTGGACGAGTGAATGGGTAGTGCCTCAGTGAATGCATGAGTGCATGGGTAGGGCTTGGGTGAATAAATGAGTGCATTGGTAGTGCCTGTGTGAATGGATGAGTAGAAGGGTAGCGCCTGGGTGTTTGGATTTGTAAATGGGTAGTGCCTGGGTGAATGGATGAGTGCATGGGTAGTGTCTGAATATATGGATAAGTGCATATGTACTGCATGAGTGAATGAATTGATTGCAAGGGTAGTGCCTGGGAGAGAACGGAAGAATGTATAAGCAGTGCCTGGGTGAGTGGATGAGTGCATGGCCAGTGCCTCAGTGAATGAATGAGTGCAAGGGTAGTGTGTGGGTGATTGGATGAGAGCATGAATAGTGCCTAGGTGATTGGGAGTGTTCATGGATGGTGCCTGAGTGAATGGATGGGAGCATGCTTAGTGCCTGAGTGAATGGATGAATGCTAGGGTGGTGCCTGGGTGATTGGAAATGTGCATGGGCTGTGCCTGAGTGAATGGAAGAGTGAAAGCATAGTGTCTGAGTGAATGGATGAGTGCTAGGGTAGTGCCTGGGTGATCGGATATGTGCATGGGTAGTGCCTGGGTGAATAGAGGAGTGCATGGATACTGACTAAGTGAATGGATGTGTGCATGGCTAGCACCTGAGTGATTGTTTGAGTGCGAGGATAGTGCCTGGGTGATTGCATGTATAGTGCCTGGGTGATTGGATAAGTCCTTGGGTACTGCCTGGGTGATTAGATGAGTACATACGTAGTGCCTGCATGAGTGGATGAGTGCATGGGTAGTGCTTCAGTGAATGGATGAGTGCATGGGTAGTGACTTGATGATTACATCAGTGCATGGGTAGTGCCTGGGTGTATGGATGAGTAGGAGGGTAATGCCTGGGTGATTGAATATGTGTATGGGAGGTGCCTGGGTGAATAGATGAGTGCATGAGTAGTGTCTGAGTAAATGGATGAGTACATAGGTACTACATGAGTGAATGGATGTGTGCGAGGGTAGTACCTGGGTGATTGGACAAGTGCTTGTGTAGTGCCTGAGTAAATGGATGCATGCATGGGTAGTGGATAAGCCTGGGCATAGTTTGTGTAGCAGCACTACACGTAGCTTCACGTAGTATACTTTGAACTTCACGTAGTACACGTAGTCTGCGTAGCATAGCTGATGACACTGTGTACTCTTCTTCACTGTGAAATAATAGCAAAATAATTCCAAAATAATTGCAAATGGCATCATGCACAGTGACAGTTATGATAAAATAAGTATCTCTATCTTCATATGCTAAATTGCATAAGTGAAACTGAAAAATTAGCAAGCAGTGCGAAAGGTGATGATTTTGGGATCCTCACTAACCTAAGGGGAGTACCAAACAGATGCCTTGAAAGCAAAAAAGCACATATTATTGAACGTTTTGGTGGTTGTCCCATCCTCTTAGGAGCACCCCAAGCACAGTTATTGGCAAAAAAACATTCCCAACCAAAGGCCCTGCAAAGCATTATGGGATGAGCTTAGCAGTGGGCAGTGAATATTATATAGTATCCAATATCAAAATAAGTCTACAAAGAGCTGCAGTTCAACTGGTGGTTACTAGATGCCCATCACGAGTCAAATGCAAATGCTTGATGAAAGGGTTTCAATGGTTTTGCATTTGACTTGTGAGGGACATCTAGTAACGACTAGTGGAGCTGCTGCTTGATGTAAGAATAATTTCAATGCTTTGCATTTGACTCGTGAGGGACATCTAGTGATGACTAGGTGAACTGCAGCTCTTTGTAGAATTATTTTAATACTATAATATTCACTGCCCACTGCTAATCTCGTCCCATAATGCTTTGCAGGGCCTTTGGTTGGGATAGTTTTTTTGCCAATAACTGTGTTTGGGGTGCATGGATAGTGCCTGAGTAAATAGATGATAACATGCATAGTGCCTGAGTGAATGGATGAGTCCTAGGGGGGTGCCTGGGTGATCGGATATGTGCATGGGTAACGCCTAAGTGAATGGTGGAGTGCATAGATTCTGCCTGAGTGAATGGATGTGTGCATGGCTAGTGCCTGATTGATTGCATGAGTGCAAGGATAGTTCCTTGGAGTTATCGTATGAGTGCATGTATAGTGCCTGGGTGATTGGATGAGTCCATGGGTACTGCCTGGGCGATTGGATGAGTACTTGAGTAGTGCCTGTGTGAGTGGATGAGTGCATGGGTAGTACCTCAATAAATTGATGAGTGCATGGGTAGTGCCTGGGTAAATACATCAGTGCATGGGTGGTGCCTGGGTGAATAGATGAGTAGGAGGGTAATATCGGGGTGATTGAATCTGTGTATGGGAGGTACCTGGGTGATTAGATGAGTGCATGGGTAGCGTCTGAGTAAATGGATGAGTGCATAGGTACTGCATGAGTGAATGGATGAGTGCAAGGGTAGTACCTGGGTGATTGGATGAATGCATGTGTATTGCCTGAGTGAATGGATGAGTTCAAGGGTAGTTTCTGGGTAATTGTGTGAGTGCATGGATAGTGCCTGAGTGATTGGAAGAATGTATGAGTAGTGCCTGGGTGATTGGATGAGTGGATGGGTACTGCCTGGATGATTGGAAGAGTGCATGAGTAGTGCCTGGGTGAGTGGATGAGTACATTGGTAGTGCCTGAGTCAATGGATGAGTAAAAGGGGAGTGTTCGGGTGATTGAATGAGTGCATGAATAGTGACTAGGTTATTTGGAAAGTGCATCGATAGTGCCTGTGTGAATGGATATGTTCATGGGTACTAGTGGGGTGATTGGATTAGTGCATGGGTAGTGCCTGGTTGATTGTATGAGTATGTGGTTACCACATAGGTGACTAGGGGCTAGATGTAGGTAAAGTCCATTTATCAATTCTAAAATACCAAATTTTACTGATTCTGTATTTTAGAATCCGTAAATGCTATGTAGGGAAACATTCGGTAAGTATTACCAAATCGTTAAGATTCGGTATTTACAGAATTGATATTTACCGATTCGGTAATTTACAATCATTCCTATGGGCCTGGAGCCCCATAGGAATTAATGTGAATTACTGAATCGGTAAATACTGATTCAGTAAAATAGGGAAAGAGTCAACGGTGGCAGGGTGTCACATTGACATCCTGTTGCACCCCTGAATAGTGCTTGTGTGAACATGTGGCACACACATGACCTAAGGGCATGTATGTCTGCTACCCGGCACTGGTGTAAATACACAGAGTTGCATTTACAGAGGTATTCGTTATTTACCACCAACTAATAGATGGTGGTAAACAACGAATCCTTAAAGCACAGAAGCACTCTTTAAAGTGCTTCCTACATGTCATTTACCGATTCGGTAAATACTGAATCGGTAAATGATGATTCGGTAAATACAGAATCGGTAAATACCGATTCGGTATTTACCGAATCTCCCCTACATAGCAAATGGCTCAATACCGGTCGGTAAACCTGAAATTTACTGAATATAGGAGCACATTACCAATACAGGCGATAACATTATCAACACTTTATCAGCAGTTTTCTGCCGATAAAGTGGCGATAATTGTATCACCGAGTCTTGATAATATACCCCATAATTCATTAATGTACAAAGATACATCGCACAGACGCACTCCCATACAACTTTTCAACTCACCTTTCAATTTGAAATCTAGATTAACAAGAATACCATACCACTCACCCAGTGGATATTCTTCTACAAAATCTCTAGAGTACAGTGTTTGCAGCACAACCGTCAAATTGAACATTTTCCCTCTCATTTTACGCATACATACATATAAATAACCAATTAAAATCCTGTTCATATTAATTAAAAAGAAAACACACATTTCTATTGGTTTAACATTCCAAAGCTTTTGAACTAATAGAACTTTCAACACTTCCCCCGTTCCAGAATCTGCCAGTTACCATAGAAACACTTCAGGGAACACCTAACTCGGCACACAGGTGAAAAGTTCATCATACATTGTTGCAAATTAAAACAGCAAGTGTGCTTGACTGGAGAATATACCAGCTTATCTTATGTAACGTTCTTTTTTATCACTTTTTCTTAGCCAATAAAAATAAGGCTTTTAAAAAACAGAAACATGCAACCTAGTTTTTGGTAAAATGTTGTCAAACGACCAATGATTTATTTTCTTTTTTGGAAAACTGCATGTTGTCCACCATTTTAGAAAAATCTTACTTTTGAAACTAGCATTTCATTTACAGAAGCCATCAGAGTGCATCCAGACCTCTCTTCAAAATGCTTACAGTGTGTATTGTGGGACACAGCTATATTTTCTGGAGTCAAAGGTACGCACAACAGAAAAGAATTCACAAGGACCTAGGTTTACCAAATGTAGACATTAAATGGATTGGACAGAGAGGATTAAAGTTGTACCAATTGATGCCATTGGTGAAATCCTTTATGCATCTCCAACACCCTGTCCTCATAATTGTGCACTGTGGTGGCAATGACCTAGGCACTTTGACTGGGGTAGCTCTGGAAATGCTCGTGAAGGACATCTTTGCCCGATTGATGACACTGTTCCCGAAAACTGTCTTTGTGTATTCTAATATATGCCAACGGCAGAGATAGAAGCGGTCCAACCACTATTGTCCACAGTTTGAAAAAGCTAGAAAACATGTGAATAAATCTGTTTCTGCCTTTCTCCGAGACTACCGAATGGGGTCCATTTACAACAATATTATGCGTTTCAATATGCATGGCATCTATAGGAGAGATGGTGTACATTTTACAGGTGAGGGGAACAGAGTGTTCCTCATAAACCTAAGACTCTGCATCGGTACTTACTTGTAGGTACTAAATTCTTGCAATGAACACAACAGCTCTTTTTAGAGCCACACATCTCATAAACAAATACACTTCATAAATATCTAAAATTAATTTTAGTTTTCTTGGTTTCGTATGCTTACGTGACAACTTTCAACATTACAGCTGTACGTTGTCGGTACGCGCACAATAAATCTACCACCCCCTGATCAACACTATAGGTTCAGAATGTTTGTATTGTGCCCCCTTTCCTTATTTGTCAACTTTGTTTTACTGTTTCCTTGTGACTCGGCTTCCGTGACAAATAAGATGGCTTGCAACACTTCCTGGTTTGGAGTATTGACAGCCAATCAGCATGCAGCTCCTGCTTGTAATTGTACATATTTCTGTACACGTACGCTGTGTTTTTTCTTTAAAAAAAAAAATAATAATAGAGCCTAAACATGCATGTACGACCCCCTAACCATGCATGATCGTCACCACAAAACCATTAGCATGCATTTCGGGTCATATTATCAACAAAACGAGATGGATTATCGCCCCTTTATCAGCACTTTCCTGCTGATAAAAGCGGGGATAATGTGTTGACTTTTGTTGATATCGCGTTTTGTTGACAATATGGCCTGAAATTCGTTTTATTAATGTAATTGTTTAGTTACCGGCAATTATGCAGATTCCGTTGTTTATCACCCCTCACCCTGCCCCTCCCACGCCCGTCCTGCCTGCCCCATCGCAAGTCCCTGCACGGTCTGCGGCTGAAAGACAGGGTTGCAATCTAGTCATTTACCACAGAGTTGTGGGGAATCGTTGGTGAGGCGCGCGCTCACTAACCAGTGTGCATTTCACCTAAGACGTTCCAGAGTTCAGACCCATTTTCAATTGGTCCTTAGACATTCCTGAGGAGAAATTGGAAATATTTCTGTGAGAGTTAAAGAACGTTGTTTGACAAGTTAGTGAGTAAGTAAACTTACCTGGCATTATAGACAATATTGAATGTCCTCCGTCGATGTATTTTCTCTAACTTAAAAAAAGAAACAAGAACATTTGTGTAAGGAAGGTCTTAAGGGAAAAGAACACATTGAGTTAGGAATAGTAGGAAGACTTTTGAATTAAGAAGGAACAATAATGAAAAACATAAGATATTGAAGGATAGAGAGAATAGATGACGAGCAACTGCATAAAGAAAAGTTAGTAGAAGAACACAAGCAAATTAATAACATAAAAATTAGACAATAAACTGAGAGGCCTAGGGTAATCAATGTTACCTAATTATAGTAGTATAATTTTACAAAGGGCTAAAACTCTACTAATGTTATTAGATAATAGTATTTATACAGTATTTGTTGTAGGCCAAAATAGGTGAAAACTGTAGTTTTTTAATATATATTATGAAAAGTGTTAAAATTAACTGTTTATATTTTTATACAAGGAGCAAGAACATAAAGGAAAAAATATGGAAAGTGAACAGCCTTATACTCAGGAGATTTTGGATATTACTTTGAGTATAATTGAAGAACTAATTGTATCTGTCACAGGCAATGAGAGTGAGGAAGGAGAAATTAGTGCTGCAGACATAAATTGTGATTTATGAAGACGAAAGTTTTATGGAGAATTTCTGGAAGTTTTAAATTATGTTGACATTTTAGTACAAATTAAATCAGAACCTGCTGACGAGGAAAATGATCTAAATGACATATCTAATGAAGTTGCTTCGGAATGTCTGTTAAATTATGAGATGTTACAAGAATGCATTTATTGTTGAAAAATAATAAAAATTTTAGCACTATCTACTAATGTATTTATTGTACTAAAATTGAAACAGTTATAGATTCAGTTATAAATTCTTTAAATGTTTGTATTGATTTAAAATATGCAAAGTGGATTTGAGGGTATCGATTGCTTGAAATCCGTATGGAGTATACATGCAGTCTTGTATGCAGCTGCAAACTTGTGTTCTATGCTTTCAATTGCCCAGTCTGTAACCTTAGACTTCCTGCAAATATTGTGACACTGTTGTTTTAGTATTGTAGTGAGCCAGTCAGCAGTATGTTCTTTTTCATTGTACCGTGGTAAAACTGAAGCTGTAATAAATTTAGTGAGGAACTTTTTTTGCAGAAGTGTAATGATCTAGTCAGTATTTAGATACTAATTGATTAAACGAGGTCTTAGTGCATAGGCTGTTTCAAATCTTTATAGACTGTGAATGCATTGTTCTGTGCACCAGCAAACTTATGTTGTATATGTTCAATTCCTCAATGTGTATTCTAATACTTCTAGCAAACATTCTCACACTACTGTTTCAATATTGTAGTGAGCTATTCAGCAGTATGTGTTTATCTATATACTGTGGTACAACTGAGGCTGCTATAAATTCAATTAGGTTCTTTCCTTGCAGTCTTGTAATCATCAATTCACTATCTAAGTACTCATGCATTAAAATAGGACTTAGGGCGTAGACTGCTTCAAAACCCTTATAGACGATGTTTGCATTGTTCTATGTACTTGCAAATTTGTGTTTTATGCATTCCATTTAATAGTTTGTATCGTTACAGTTCCAGCAAACACTCTGTCACTGTTGTTTTAGTTTTGTAGTGACTCATTCATCCGTATGTAGTAATCCTATCACTACATTAAAACACTAATGGGCAGATACACAATAACTGGCCTATCCCAAGCAATATGTCAGTTATTGTGCTACGTGACACCACTACCATGGATGCGCCGTATATACAATGTGGTGTACCATGGGACAAAAATGGCATATATATGTGATATATCTGTGCTGTAAAGGTGGTGCATTGTTTGAGTTATGTTGCAAGTGCAACGCATCTCCAGCAATGCTCTGGGGGCCCTATTCTCAGACTGCTGTGTCAATCCTTACACCTGCTTCAAGGTAGTGTAGGGTTTTCACACAGCATGAGCCCAAAAGTGACAAAGTGAAATCTTGTAGATTTCAGTCAGCCACTTTTAGGAGGTGTTACTGTGCCGGAATGCCCCCCCCCCTCCTGCCCCATGTAGGAATGTCTCTTTCTGGTACCGGGATTTACAATGTGACGCACCTTCCAGATACGTCACATTCTAAATACCACATACCATGGCGCATATTTTGCACCACTGCTTCATCAGAAAAGTGATGCAACAGCGGTGTAAAAGAGGAACAAGGGTGTTGTAAATCTGCCTCTAACAAACACTTACAAATTCACCTAGGCAGTTTCACTAGCAGTGTATTCTTTTTGAATTTACTTTTGTTATTATTTTACATTAAAAATATGAAATGTAACTTCAAAAATAAAATAAATATAAGTTTTTATAATAAAAATGTAGGAAATTAATATAAAAAGAAAGAAATATAATAATTAGTACTTTTTAAAAGTATCATTTACAAAACATTAGAAATTCACTGAAAAAACCATAGGTTTCAAGCATGTTATAGTTAGGAATTAGCATTTAAAAAACCTTAGAAATTCACTGAAAAAACATTAGGTTTCAGGCACGTTATAGTTACGACTTAGCATTTAAAAAACCTTAGACATTCACTGAAAAAACCATAGGTTTCACCTATGTTTTAGTTAGCTGGACATTTCTCTCATACAAAACCATTGAAATTCCTCTATTATAGTTAGCTCAGCTAACTATAACTCGCGCGCCCGAAATGCACTACTGATGATGTCACATATTACATCACTCATGACATGGTCAGTGATATCACTCATGACATCACTGATGACATCTCAAATGACATCACTGATGACATCACTGATGACATCATCCAGTGAATGTGTGTCTCTCCGAAAAATAAATATTTTTTCTATATGTATATCTAAGGGTCGGTAGAAGAATAAATGGGAAAATAAGTGTCTAAATGATTTTTTTTCCACCCTCATTTAGAACTCCTTGGTTCCTCCTTTGAAATGGAGTGCAGCTGGCCCCAATTATGAACAAAGCCTTTTTCGTAGTCTAATACCTTTGACTAAATTACTCAGAAGTCTCTGGATGAGTTCTAGATGCTGATGGGGCTCTTTTATTACAGCTGTTGAATGTCTTGTAGAGGTGGGTGCTGTGTTCCCAATTACTCTGATACTGTACGTTACGATCTTCCTCACGTCCCCCAAACGCTTCGCCTCTTTGACACTTCTTCCAGCGCTAGTCACGGAAAACGTAGAGCAGTGCCTGTTTTCCTCCGTCAATTCCGGGTTGCCTTTAGTGCAAAAGACCAATTGCTGGGTCGGTTTCCTGAGGCAGTCTATGGTACTTCCAATACCTTGGCTAACTTCGATGTCATCAGAACACCCTTGGACTCTTGGGAACGGGTCTTTTCACACACTCCTGGTGTGCATGCTGAAACATCAATTCAAACAGCAACTTTTCTTTAAAGTAAACCAAAGGACACAAAGGGGATGGTGTGGAAGATCCGTTTACTACAAACATATCAAACAGCATAATGCATTTCGACTCTCGGGTCTTCGGCAGATGCCATTCAAAACGGAAATGGGTTCCACCCTCATATAGAACTCCTTGGCTCCTCCCTTGAAATATATATATATATATAAAAAAAAAATATATATATATATATATATTTCCTACTGGCGGTCGCCAGTAGGTATATATAGGTAGGACCCAGTTTCCATAGGAAATCCGTAACATTCTATTGGGAATAACTTTGGCGCCATTGGACAAATCTTCGCAAATTTCTCAAAGAAGATGGCCCGTTCCACTCCGCTTCTTCCCTGAAAGTCTCGGGTAGGTTCGTCAAGCGGGGGCCGAGAAAAAATGGGGTTCCCAAAATGTGTTTTCCCCATGTTCCATAGGACAATTAGACACGGCTACAGCCCGAACGGCTGAATGGAATTACAAGAAATTTGGCAAAATGGTAGAGTCTGATTCGCAGATCGACATTTTGTTTAAATGGTGTAAATCCCTCCAGTAGTTGTTGAGAAAATCGAATTTGAAAAAATGTATATACCTATAAGGGCGCACCGTGCGCGCACCGTGTGAGCACCTTCCCGTGCACAAGCTGCATGCTGATTGGCTGCACTGTCTGCAAACACTCCAAAACAGAAATTAATGGTAGCCATCTTGTGCCTCGGTAGACTGAGGCACAAGAAAGCAGAAAAACAAACGTGTAGAACTCAAAAAGGGGGCAGGGTAGAAGCACCCTGACCCCCTAGGCCTGCTACCCCCAAGGCCAATTTTATTTTTTTAAACCCGTTTTTTTTTTTTAATTACCTTCCGGGGGGACAAAATTGTGGGGACATAGTGATAAAAAAGTGTGGTGTGCCTCAATCCCCCCTACACTGTCCCGGGGACAGCCGCCGCCCGGGGGAAAGAAACGCAGCCCCCTGGCGCATAATGGAGGCTCATGGTGGGCTAGTTGGCCCCTAGGGACCCCCAGTATGCAAGGGAAATTAATCCCCCAATTTAGAACACTCTACAGGGTGTGTTTGCACAGTTTAACTTGGGGAATTAATTCCTGTTCAATACAGAGGTTCCATAGAGGGAACTAGTCCAACAGGTATCTCCAGTAAGCGCCATAGTGCTGCACTGCAGAGTGTTGTAAAAAGGGGGCGTGCCCTCCGAACACCTGCCTACAAAAATGTTGTAAATCAGTATAAAAAAAATTCATACATTTAAAAATTGTCATTTAAAAAACCTGCAAAATTCAATGAAAACATCATAGGCTTCAGGCCTGATGTAGTTAGGATTTAGCATTAAAAAAAACTTGCAAATTCACTGAAAAAAACATAGGTTTCAGGCTTTTTATATAGTTAGGAATTAGCATTTGAAAAACCTTGCAAATTCACTGAAAAAACCATAGGTTTCAGGCCTTATATATTTAGGAATTAGCATTTAAAAAACCTTTGAAATTCACTGAAAAAAACGTAGGTTTCAGGCCTTATATTGTTAGGAATTAGCATTTAAAAAACCTTTGAAATTCACTCAAAAAAATATAAGTTTTAGGGGTGTTATAGTTAGCTGGACATTTCACTCATATAAAACCATTGAAATTGCTCATATATAGTTAGTTGTACTAACTATATTTCGCGCACCCGCAATCCACTGCTGATGATGTCACATATTACATCATTCATGACATGGTCAGTGACATCACTGATGACATCTCAAATGACATCACTGATGACATCACTGATGACATCATCCACATGACAATCACATACACCTTTTCATACACTAGTAAAATCTTTCATCACTCTTTATAAAATACAGAGTATCACATTTGAATCCATTGACACATAAATACAAGTATCTAAAAACCCACTCAGTGATTCCTAGATGTATACACACATCTAATAACTTACATGTAGATTCACTCATACATGCTGTCAATGAAAAATAGAACAATAACAAAAATACTGATACACCTATATCGACATTACACACCAGCACACAACCTATTCACATATGAAGTTATCCTACTCACTTATGCAAACAATGGATCACACTTACATACTTTTTTAGCTCCACACTTATACAAACACCACTTCATCTATTCATTTAGATAGTAAGTCATACTTACTGTATTATAATTAATTATTACAAGTATACAGTTATCCATACAGTCACTCACACAATCACTGAGT
This sequence comes from Lissotriton vulgaris, assembly GCF_964263255.1. Lineage (NCBI taxonomy): Eukaryota > Metazoa > Chordata > Amphibia > Caudata > Salamandridae > Lissotriton > Lissotriton vulgaris. The sequence goes on from NC_141689.1 coordinate 402,517,429, forward strand.
CTTATGTATACTTATTTATATACAACAACTGACACATATATTGCCTTTTATTTTTGTAGTTTGTTGGACATGTACCGTTGAGAAATATATTTGCTCATTACCACACCCATAAAGATATTCACTCACCCAAACAACTGTTAGAACATGTAGTTTTAACTTCATATATCTACTGAATCAACTATTCACACATCTTTGGGCAGTCACACATCCCCCACAGAACCGCACACACATTCACTCTCCCATACAAATACTCAGTTAACTAATCAATAACTAATTTAGACTTTCACATACCTAGTAACCAACTGGAGAACCAGTTTACAAAACAACTGACAAAGTAATATAGATATTCATTCGAACCCGTGGAGATCTTCCTCAAGCAAGGGACACAGCAAACAGCAAAGTCCTTTTTCACTTTCCTTGGTAGAAAGTAGCCACTGCAGGCCAACCCCAGACAGCAAATAGTACAGTGGCAGTATTCCTCCTCGGTTTCTTCAGCTTTTCTCCTTGGCAAAGGTTCCTCTTGATTTCCCAGAAGTGATCTAAAATTCTGGGGTCTGGTCCCTTCTTTTTATACAGTAAATGTCTCTGTTCTCTCCTGGCCCAGGACCCTGAGCCCAGTGCAAACCAGTTCTGGGGGGGGCACTTTCCAAGTGCTAAACAACCTCCATTGTCAGTGTGAGCCCTGGCCCAGACACAACACAGCGGGTGGGGCCATCATTTTTTGAAGGCAGGCACAGCCCTATTCGGTTGTGAGAGCTACTCCTCCCACCACTCCAAATGCAGACCAGCCCTGTTCAGCCTTGAGCTGACTCATCCAGACTCTCTGGAGCCACTGCACATCTCCAGCCCTTGTCACTCCAAAGCCAGACAGTCAATACACATGCTAGCAGAGGCACACTGGATGGCTAAGCAAGAAAAAACCTACTTTCAAAAAGCAGTATTTTCAAAGACATAATGTAAAAATCACCCTCATTAAAAGATGCATTTTAACATTCTAAGTTCAGGCATACTAAACATTATTTTCCTATCTGGTTCCCCGGGATAGTTATGCTTAAAAGTTGTATAAGGAAACTCCCAATTCTATCCTAATGGAACAGGTTGCCTTCCAATAGGGAAAAACAAAATTGTCAGTATTTCACTATCAGGACATGCCACACACATCAGGGCATGTCCTACTGTTCACATACACTGCACCCTGCACACAGGGGTACCTTGGGCCTACCTTAGGGATGTCCAACATGTAAGAAAAGGGATGTTTAGGGCATGTCTTCACACTAAAGACAATCTTGACTGCTGCCAGGGGCTATACAAACACCCCACAGCCCCAACGGTGGGGGGTGGGGGGGTGCCCTAGTCCTCTGTACATAAAGGGGGGGCCCCTTCAGCTCATTGGTAAAGAGCAGTGAGAGGCTCTAAAGCAGCTGCAGTGTGCAGTCTGCTCTGAGCTCTTCGGTTTGACCCAGGACTGAAGAGAAACAAAGTAACAAGTTACATTGTTTCTCTCCAGTCAGAGCCACAAGCCAGGCCCAGAGAAAGGATGGGGGTGGGGGCCCCAGAGAGTGCATTCACCTGAGGGCACTGCTCCTCTGAGGCAACACAGAGCTGACTTCGGCCGGAGAAAAATTGCAGCTCCAGAAACAGGATCTGCTGGGATGCATTGGAAGGTAAACAAGCATTTGCAATATATGGGTTTGCATTATATGTATTTGCATATATGCAAGTCATATATGGCGGGATTGGAATTGTGAGTTGTGGAATTGTGTCGCATGCGGATGTATGATGGTACGACACGTACCGTCACAACGCGGGCTTTTACAACGCGTCCCTTACAACGCAAGTTGTTACCACGACTTGCGTTGAGGCCCGGATTGAGAATAGTATAATTTTAATATTCTAACACCAGTCCCCGTGGACACTATGGAAGGTGTTGGAATAGCAAATATACTATTCTTAATCCTCTAGCACCCTCCAGCGCAAGTCGTGGTTACAACTTGCGTTGTAACAGACACGTCGTAACAGCACTGCAAAGTAAAATTTGCGTCGTAAAGGATGTTCCCCGTCGCATGCATTGGATCGGTGTAGTGAAATAATGTGGCATGGTGTGTAGTGTAATTATGTGGTATTGAGTGGAGTGGGATTGTGTGTCATGCAGTGAGATTGTGTGTCTTGGAGTAGGATTTTGTGTTTCGGAGTGGGATTATCTGGAATGGTATTTTGTGTTGTGGAGTGGTATGTAGTGGAGTTTTTCTTATGTGGTGTGCTGTTAAATATTGTGGCATGATGTGGAATTTTGTGCTGTAGACTGGATGTATGTGGTGTTGTGGAATTGTGTGATGTGTGGAATTATGTGGCATGGTTTGGTTATAATTGTGTGGAGTGGATTATGCAGCATGTTGCAGAGTGTAATTATATAGGTTGAAGTGGAATTATGTGTAGTTGAGTTGTGTGGAGTGTAATTATCTTGTTTTGGATGGTATTAGGTTGTGTGGAATGTTATTATGTGATGTGGAATTATGTGGTATGAAGTGAAGCGGAAATATGTGTTTTTTTATTTTTTAGGATTATAATTATGTTGTATTGAATGTTGCAGGGTTAAATTATTTACAGTTGAATTGTATGGCATGGAATTATAAGCAGGGGTGTAAGACAGGCCCCCGCAGCCCCCATGCTCCAGGGGCCCCCTCACTCAGCAAAGCAAGCAAGCTCCTTGGTTCATGAATTAAATGGTGCTCACGGCCATGGTGCGCAGGCATGGCCTCCTCATTAATTAAATGGTAAGCGCACGGCCAGGGGCATAACACAGGCCCCCGCAGCCAGCAGCAAGCTTCTTCATGAATTAAATAGTCTGGCCTCTTGATTAAGTAAATTGTGTGCATGTCTGCCGGGCCCCAAGCGGGTCTCTGAGGCTCTTTATTAGTTATTGTGCACAGCGCTCAGATGTCTCCGCGTCTGCGCAAGTGTGCGTCTTCAGATTGGGGCATAAGGTGGGGCTGGTGACCATACCATTGTCATGCGCATTGCCTAGAAGCACAATTAAAAGTGGGCATGAGCGTGATGAGTGCATTGAGGCATCCCACCCAGGACCCAGCCAGAGTGACAACTGAGAAAGACTGTAACCGTGCAGCGCCCCAGCCATAATTTAATCATTACTAGCCCCTGCCTGGCTAGCCTTGCCCTTGCCCTCTTCTGCTGCCCGCTCGAGCCTGCCACTAAAGCTGCAGGTCAGGCATCAGGTGAGTCTGTCCGAGCTGAGGCAGGAGTGGTCCATGGTGGCGAGGAGTCTCAGTGGGTGGGTGGAGTGGGATGAGATCATATTTTGGATCAGGGAGGGCATTATGGTGGGGCCCGGACGGGAAATCTGGAATAAAAGTAAAACGTAATATGTAGGCCGGCCCAGGATGTAATTGATCCCCGCAGAGGTAAATGGCTGGACACTTGCCCTGGTTGCAGAAACCTCTCTAAAAGGCTGGCTTTGGGGAATGTCACTACACATACTATCTGTTGGCAGGGGAGGGAATACACAGACTGTCAGCTGCAACACAGGTAGTGCCTAGGCCTGGAACAGAGCCATAACACTCCAGGGATGGAAAAGGAAAATCACTAAGGAAACTCCCCTGCGGGTAAGTATCTTCTTAGAAAAGGGACTCATTGAAAAGATTTAGAATATGGCATCTCTATGGAATTTCTAAAGTAGGGGACCCAACACAGGGAAGTGGAGCACAAAGACACTTGAGCACATGCAAAGGAATATAAATACATACAGCTAAAACTATGTGCTGACGTCGTGCCCATGATATGGGCTGAATTATTGGAATATAGTCTGTGGGAACATGGGGTTCTTGTGGAACGTTTGTTTAATGGACAATATCTGCAGTTTTCAAGGCTCAGAATAACAACATGTCTGGCTGCCTCCAAAGGCTAACAAACTCATGGAAAAGAGATCTGGCCCCCCTGGTGGGCACTGCCTGGGATATGGCCCTCTTGCCCGTTAATTTGAACAGTGTCACTCATATTTTGGATCAGCCAACAGAAAAGCAGACGTAGAGCAGGACAATCGGTCAGCCCTCTTTATCCATGGCTCTGTTGAAAGGTTCATTTACATTTCTAAATGCCAGTCATCGTGACTGACTGCAGTTTTAATCTTTACTTCTCAGACTTCACTCGCTTTTGCTTAAGGGGCTTTTGAGGGGATGCTGAGCAGTTCCCTTGATGGTGAGGGGTTAATGGACCCTCACCCCTGAGCAACAGCTGTATTTGCAAGGAAGAAAATTTGACTTTTTCCATATGATTTGGGTGTGTAGGGCTATACATATCTACTGGAGAACTCTCAGGAAGAGTGAGAAAATGGTCCTCTGACACCACTATGCATAATTTTAGGTACCAAACGATGTGAACTTGGCTAGAGCTAGACTTGCTCGTTGCTTCTTTGGGCCTTATGGAAGAGAAGTCAATCACGATGCTGCTGTCACCAGCATTACAACAGTGTTGTGATTGATCTGGGCGGCCTGGTTTGCAGTTCAGACAATAACCAGGCACCCCCGTGAATAGAGGGGGGCGCCCTTAGTCACTCAAAGTGAAGGAGCCTAAAAGAGGGAGTCCCTTGTCGGTTTCCGAATAAGAAGAGGATCGCTGACACCCCCAGACGTCATCAAGGGGTGCCCGGAGACTTATATGGCTACACAAAAGGGGAGGCCGACTCTTTTTCTCTCCACCTCACACCAGCCTGAAGTGGGTGGAGAAATGCTAGTGTGCATGCCTGTTGTGCCGAGTCTATGACGGCAAGCCAAACCGTCTGGCACACTTACGGTGCAGCAACCACTCCTCCTCCTCTGATGACAGCCAAGCCCCGCCCTAATCTGTCTTTGTACTAAAAAGAAAATGATAATAACATTGCTTTATTATCATTTTTTCCATTTGCACTCCTCAGAGAGCAGTGGGATGACGCTTCTCCGTCTTATCAGAGGAGCCGCCGCTGAGGGTTAGAAGAAAAAGAAGATGGAGAGGTTTCCCAGCAACCCCCGTGGATGGTAGAGGAAAGGTTCACCGAGGTGTGGCAGAAGGAGGGGGTTCAAATTAAAAATATCTGAGGGGAGACAACTCCCTTGTCAGTGAAATTACAGAGGTACTTTGTGATGTTGCCATTCTGTATAACTGGTTATCTTTGCACATTTTGGAAAAAGGATAATAAATACAATTTGTAAATAAAAAAAATATCACTGGAGGGAAGAGAAGACGAAAGGAAAATGAGAAATAGGAGAAATGGAAATAAAGCAGGGAAGAGAACAGAGAGGAACAAATCCGCATGCTTTTACCTTGGATGCTCACATAGCGCTTTGCCTTAGGCCGCTTTAATTTTCGAAGAAACGAAGGAAAACCAAAGAGAGGAAGGAATTTAGAGAAATGGAAGGAAGCGACGTAGTGGCAAATGCTGCTTGTTTACACGGTGCCTAGGCTGTCTCTGGGCCCCATTAAAGAGCGGAGAGCGACAGACTAGAGGTGGAGGGGGCATGAAAGGGGAGAGGGCCCTGTGGTGTTGTGGCTGGGCCTACAGGCGGACAAAATGGAGACCACACGTTTGTACCTTAGTGGTCAGTACACTGCCTGCCACGCCCAGGGCTCTGGGCTCTTTATTAGCTTTCGAACGCGCCTTCCGTAACTACGTCGGGCTAAACCATTGAACCTGCGCCTGAGGGTAATAAATAACATCGCGGCCATACTAGGGGTGGGCCATAGTGGTTGCGCCTACCTAGTGCGACACTACAGGCCCTACAGAGGGAAGAGGGCTGCATCGCAGCTTGAAGAAGGAATAATGAAGCTTGACCATCTTATTGGTTTGTAGCACTCATGCCACCTCACAGTGCTCATCTCTGGATGATGAATTAGTAGACATTTCAAAACCAAAACTGAAGAAAAGTATGACGACAGCTAGAGATTGGGGGTACATTTCCCAAATAAAAGGCAGAAGGGTCCTCTATCAGGATAAAAAAGTGTTGGGCTTGGATAAGACCCGTGGGCAACTTGGCTTTGTTAGAATGGCATTCAGTACCTTATGTGAGCCGGTGGGGGCACTTATAATACTTTTTGGGGACCGGTACCGTTCCGAGCGCAAGAGAGGAAAAACACAAAGAACAGAAAGCAGCCAACTGCAAGAGAGAGAAAACGGGCAGGGAGTGCATAAAAGACTGTTGGCCTTGGTATTTGGTGCACCCATGTTTAATTGCACAGCCGCCAGTTTCTGAGCAGAGCTTCGGGCACCTGCACTCTTGCGTTCACAAATTAAGCACTGAATTGATGAGCCAATTATCGTATATCAGAAACACATGATTATCTGTCTACCAGAGCATGTAAACTGAAGAATAAAAGTGATAAACAGATATATAGATAGCGGTTTTGGGTTCCCTCCTTCAGCTATTGGTTTTTGAAGGTGTCATTCACATTTTTGTTCGGCACACAGGAAAGCATACATAAAATATGATAATGGGTCATCCCCGTTCAGTCATTACGTACTTGGAAATGTAATTCACATTTTGTGATATGTTATGTTATGTTATACAAAATTTGTATAGCTCACATTCATCAAAAAGGTTTTCTGGCACTATCAGTCACCATGAATGATTGCATTTTTAATCTACAATTCCATAGGTCCACTTGCTTCTGGGCTTTGAAACTACCAACCAGTGAGGCATAAGAGAGCACGCTGACCATCTCCCCCAGGGGCACTGGACTAAGGGGCTAGTGCATTTAAACCCCTGTGCATCAAAGGTAGGCCTGGGAGGAGGACAGCCTTCTGCCCAGCACAGTGTGCCTACTGTGGAAGGCGGTTTCTCCTGAGCAGCCTCCATCCCGGCTTCCAGTGTTTCTCCTTTTTCACACCTGTGGCTCCAGTTGCTGTTCGGACTGTCCTAAGGCTAGAAACCAGTGCTTAATTTGAGCCGATGGTTTCAGCACCGGCTTTAATGACAGTCCAGCACATGGTGGCATTGTCTTCAAATGTTGAGATGAGCACAACAGTGTTTAATAAATCAATGTATATTAAAATGAATATTATCTTATTATATCTTTGGGGGCCTGCAATAATTTGAATTGTCACTCTTGTAGGAGTGCAAAGATTAGTAGTTGTATTCATGTGGTCATTGGCAGTGCTGACAGGGGCAATGGGTGGTGCAGACTGCAGTGACCTCACAAGACCGGACTTTTTTTATTACAATTTAAGCACTGCTGGAAACATCGGTCGAGGTGGAGAGACCAGCAGCCAGTAGCGGCTCCTGGAGGGAGTGCTGCGGGGCAGTGGGGCAGGGTGGGGGATAGTAAACTCCAGCATACGGTCGATTGGAGTTAGATAAAGAAATAAAACAAATTAAATTGTGCGCACTGCAACGTATTTGGTGTGGCAACGGGCGCAATTTAAATTGTTTTATTTATTTCTTTCTTTACCTAAATCCGATCTGCCATATGCCTACGTTTACTACCCCCACCCTGCCCCTGCCCCACCCCACATCCCTCCTGAAGCCGCTACTGCCAGCAGTGGAGAGATAAGCTGGAGGCACAGGTAGGTGAGTGTGGAGCAGAAAGAGAGGCAGTCCTGCGCCGGCAGCCTCAGTAGCAGTCTCAGCTCCCTACAGTCTGTATCCTCCGCTCCCACCATGGCAAGTTCTGCTGCTGAGCTGTGAGCACCTGCAGACCCTGCCGCACTCGGCAGAAACTCTCGCACAAAACACCACATGTTGGGCAGGATCTGCAGCGGTCCCTTCCCGGGTACACGCTGTGTGGTGTGAAACGTCCTCTTCCCTTTCTCTTCTTCACTCTCTATGAATGCACAAAAATACACACTATAATAAGGTAGAACAAAGGTAGACTGTGCAATCAAGAACTCAAAACTACCTTAAAGTGTTGAAGGATGTTTTAATGTAACAGGTTAACCCAACACCCTACAGCATATGTCTTACCTTACCTTACATTTACCTTAATCATACAATTAATTGGATCTACCATTCTCACCCTTAATCCTTCGGAAGAAGCAGAGACCAGCCAAACAAACATCACCACATTCCACACATTCCTAAAGTCAACTGTTATAGTCCATTGTTGCGCCTTTTCTGTTCAACCTTCCCAGTCACTGATCACAACCCCACCACAGCGAGCTAGAACCGACTGTCCTGCCACCGTACCAACCATCACTTAGTCTTCCTGCCTGTCTTTCCTGCCCCGCCATCCAGCAAAACCTCAACAGGTCGATCCAACACCATCCCCCCCCCCCCCCGGTACTCCCCTCAATCACCAACATGTTATTCAAACCAGTGGCTTAATAAAAGCCCCCACAGCCCCCGCAGATGGTCGCAGAGTGGGGAGGGGGGCTCCCGAGCACCTGGGCCCCCCTCCGGCACTGGCAGGCCCCTGGCCAGTAAGCTTCAGACTGGGTCCGGAGCGTGGGGCCCCAAGCATGCACTTTGCAGGGGGGCCCCATCAAGCTTTGTTACACCACTGAATGATGTATGCTTGCCTCACAAGAGACTCACCACAATGCCTCAGGAAAGCCGCAATAAAGGGCATTGGATAATCGAGTGGGGCAATTACTGTAGCACATACTGGTAATCTGTGGTCCTTCTGTGATAGTAGTAGACTTATGGGGTTGATACTGTTAAAATGAAGCAAAAAGCCGTAATACTGAATTAATGTGCAGCTTAATAGAAGCCGCTACATAAAACCCCTGGGGGCATATTATCAAGGGGGTTTATCTCCGCTTTTTTGGCTTTAAAAGCCAAGAAAGCGGAGATAAAATTATCTCCCTATTACCAAGCTGTCGCTAACACCAGTTAGTGACAGCTAATAGGAGATAGCGACCATCTTGGGCCCCGCTTTGCATGTCAGTGATATTTATCACTAATGACATGCAAAGTGGGCGTGCCAAGATGTTAGCGACTGGAAACAGTCCCTAACATCGCTATCTCCTATTACCAACTTTTGGAGATATTCGCGCTAAGCGCGAATATCTCCAAAAGCTAACACCTGCCCTGAGCAGTTCTTAGCCATGTTATCCAATGGGAGGTGGATAACATGGCTAAGAGCATTTGCTCGATAATGCATGAATATCGCTGACTTTTCAGCGATATTCATGCATTGCGGCCGTTTTTTATCGCATTTGCGATAAACCTTGCTAATAGCAAGGTTTATCTGCGATAAAAATCGCCGATTTGCGGCGATAAAGTTTGTCTCTAAACAAGTTAGAGACAAAAATTATCGCTAGTTGTTGGTAATATGCCCCCTGATTTTTGTACTGTGGTATTTGGCAGAAACTTTAGTTGACTGACGTTTGGGAAGAGCTCCCCCCGTGGAGCAAAACGATGTCAAGGTCAAGGTCAAACAAGCTTTATTCGGATCATAGTTAATAAAAAACAAGCGCATCAGGGTTAAAAACATCAGAGAACTTCAATTCATCACTTAATTTGAATGGGCACCAAAGTAGACAGTTGAGCTTACGTTACTTCACAATTCAGTCTTTCTAGATGAACAAGCTCGGTCCTTTGTTTCATTTTCATCATTATCTAACAGAACGATGTCATTTCCTTTTGGTAATGGTGGTAGGTGGAGTTCATACAATCCTAGGTGTAACACAGAGAGGTGTTCCAGTTTTACACATTTTTGTGAAGCTTGAGAGAACTGAATATTGATTTGGTTGTCTTCTTCCTAGAACAAGCGCCAGACTTAATAAGTCAAATAAAGGGTGTTGATGGATGGTGAAAAGCACAGGGGACAAGGTTTACTTCCGTGGAACACCAAAATCAGAAACACAGGGTTCAGGGAAAAAAAAGTCCTGACTTTACCCCTTGCCACCTTTTAGTTAAAGCTACTGACACTATAAAGGCTTTTAATGAATCCCCCAACATGATGGACAAATACTTAAGAAGATTGACATGATTCACAATGTCAGAGGCTATAGACAAATCCAGCATCACAAAAAGCGTGTTGTTTCAGTCCTCTCCAGAGGACGCAAGCCAGACTAGCTAGGTGACAGAAAGTAAATAAAGACTGCAAAATACTGCAGTTGTTCAACTAACATATTTTGTCGTATTTTAGCCAGCACGATTCGGATAGGGATTAACTGGGAGTTAAATGGGTCTTGAAAAATCAGTTTTCAGTGGCAACCAGAGTTTGCCTGATGTTTTGTATTTTTTCTGCACAGTAACCGTTGAACTTTTCACATAAATCTTTAGATTAGGTGACCTGTAAGACACCAGCAGAGTCCATTGTGGAAGAGAAAAGGATCCATCCAAGGAGGCAGGGTGGTTAGAGACCTTGTTGATTGGTTCTAGGAGGCCTTTTGGCTGACAACATAACTTTTTGTATGATTTAGAACTGAGTTGATATTTCTTTTAACACATGAGATTCTTATTTCCCCATGTTTCTATTATTTAATTGCCATTCTATTAGTGCTTTACTTCAGGAACGTCAACTGTGGAGGGGACAAACTGCCTGATTCATCATTGTTAAATCCGGTCGCAAAGGGCCAGATTCTGAGAATCTGGCCCTTTGCAAGCGGTATTTTTACATTTGGGATTCATCATCCCAAATGCAAAAATCGCTATTTCAGAATTCGCATATTTGCGAGGAATAGCATTTAAGGAATCTCTATTAGAGATTCCTTAAATGCTATTCTTGAAACATTTTTAAATTGCGAATTCGCAAAAATTTACCGCTATTTACCGCGAGGTCAAACCTCGTGGTAAATAGCGGAAACTAAGAAAAATGCATTTAAATGCATTTTTCTGAGTTTCATGTTACACACATACATGTCCTTGGGACATGTGTGTGCGCAACACCAATGTAGCATACATTTCAGGGGTGCTACAGGGTGTCCTTTGGACACCCCTGCACCCTTGAAATCGCAATTTCAATATGCGAATCGCTAATTGCGATTCGCACATTGAAATGTCTTCCCATTCATTCCTATGGGCCTTTGGGCCCATAGGAATGAATGGGGAGATATTCCTTAATTGCGATTAGCAATTTGCTAATCGCAATTAAGGAATAATTAGAAATCGCAATTTATTTAGCGATTTCTTGGTGAATAGCATTTTGCTATTCCTTAATAGCGATTCCTTAATAATCGCTATTAAGGAATAGCAAATACTCACCTTGATGAATCAGGCTGCATGAGCCTTATGTAAATATGTCCACTGTTCACTCTGTGTTGGTATCATCACGCATAATCTCAAAGCTATAATTTGTTTATGATTAAATACTGTGGGCCTCATTTACAAAACGTATTTCTCCTCGTTGCGGCACTCCAATGCCTCGCCCGGGGAGCCGTAGGACTCCCAGCTTTACAAACCTTTGTAAATCTGCGAATCTGTCAGGTTCCTTGGATGTTGATTGTGGCCACCCACCACAACACCCATGGAACTCCCCTTTCAGGCAGGGTAATGATTTCAAGAGGCCCACATTTACAAGGCCATGAAAAGTCACAAATGGTGACTTTACGTGGCCTTGTAAATATGAGCAGGCACACTGCACCGCCTGTGCATCAAACAAAGTGACACACCGGCAGCCAAATGGCCTTGTCAATTAGGCCCTGTGTTTACTTGCCTTGTCGTGTAGTCAGTTTTGTGGGTGGGGAAATGAGTGTTTGCAAATGAGAGGATATAATACATATCATTTCCATCAGAGATGCATTTTTGGTTTGCTTTTTATCATTATATGCAGTAAAAATAAAATGCTTGTAAAATTATCAGCTCAAAGCAGTATGCCACTATAATGGTGAATCTGCTGCGCTCTTTTTTAGGGTGGAATTCATCCCCCCCTGCACACAATATTTTGAAACTGATCCTGAAAGATCCCAATATGTGATACATGTTTTCCACTTTATAATGGTTTTATTAATTATTATTAATTATTAATAATTATTTAATAATTATAATTGTGGTTTTAAAAGAAATTGAACAGCTATTGCAGAGTTTAACATTTTTGAAGAATCATGCACATGGGTAGCTTACGAATACAACCCTAGGAGGGCCAAGAAACCCCCCTGCCCAAATTTACAAAGTTGTCATCTCACGCAGCATAGCCTAGCAACCAAAGTTACTGCACTGCGTGAGAGGGAGTGAGCAGATCAGAAGCATATTTACTAAGCTATGGCACTATCCCACTCGCTCTTTAGTGCTGGCTCACAATTACGCTGCCTAAAAATATGCACAAACAAACCTTTGCACCATAATGCAAAAGTGTCTACACCAAGTCTAACATAGGTTATATACCTGGGCCCTTATTTATGAGGCCTTGCGTCAGTTTTGCGCCCCCAGGGCGTCACTTTTTGTGACGCACCAGCGGCGTACAAAATGCGCCTTGTTGCGCCATATTTAAAAAGTGACGCATCTAGGTAGATGCGTCACTTTTTAAACCCCTGCGCCACATTATACCTGCGTCAGGTATAATGTATGCAGAGGGGGTGTTCCCCCGCAAAAAGCCTCGTAATAGTGACCCAGTGAAATCTATGAGATTTCACTGCATCACTTTTAGGATGCTGTTGCGTCAAAATCTTGCGCCTGCCTCACAGCAGGCGTAAGACTGATGCAAGCCCTTTCACATGGGGCTTTCCCCATGTGAAAGGATGCATTGCTGGAGTTGCTTCACTTTTGTGACACACTCCAGCAATGCGTCACTTTTGCGCTTACAGATGGGTCAGAAATACTGACGTATCTGTAAGTCCTTGCGACATGATGCGTCATACATTAAATATGACGCATCATTGGTGTCGCAAGGAGTGCGCAGTGAAAAGTGACGCATCGCTGTTTTCACGCAGCGATGCGTCACTTTTCATAAATGAGGCCCCAGGGTAACCTTCCAGTACAAAATACTCGGGTTTAAGTCACAAAACTAATAAAAACAGTGCAAAATGTTCATTTGGAATTTATTTCTAAGCCTAACCCATGTTTATCACTGGAAAGTTAACTAAAAGTAATTCAAAATAGCACTTTCCGCTGCTTTGCATAACTTTACATCAAGGGAGAGTTCCAGGGGTGGTGCATGGGTGTTCCCATGCAACTTCCCATGGTTTATGATGCAAAACACTATCTAATTACAATAGTAGAAAGGGTTTTGCACCAATAAATAACAAATCTTTGAAACAGGCATAAAAAGGAGAAATGTTTTATTTCTCCTAACTTTTTAGACTTTGCAAGTGCACTATACAACACACATGCAAAGTAGGAAACGTTTTAAAGCTTCTCTAGACAACATATTTTGAATTCTTTGTATGTGTGGAAAATAAGCTTGTAATGTTTTCATGGGCATGAGCACAACTCACCATTTGCTTTTGGTAAAACCTCTCTCCAGTTCCCACCCTCTCCCAGCATTGTGTTTTTGTTTGAGTTCAAACTCTGGGCATCAGCTAGCTGGTCTCAAGACAGAAGTGTTTTGTCTTTCAGAGTTGGTTATACCTGGGGCATAACTACAGGTTGTGAAAGATGCATAGAGTCCGGGCAAGTGCTGGTGGTTACGCCTTGTTCCTAAGCACCTGATTTACTGTTGCTGTATCAACATTTTAAGGTACATTATGTTCAATTACATCGTCTTCCTGTGTTGACTTAAGTTCATTAGTGATATGAAAAGGTGCTTTTTTTGTTTCTTTTTTCCTGCTAAATCAACCTGCTTGGAAAACGGTTGCTCGTAATGCATGTCTTGTTCTGTTAGTGTATCAGCTACGTAAAGGCCTTTTCTGATTCAGTGATGCATTCGGATACACTAAAGATTTATATCGACAAAATGTTAAATACTCTTTAAAAGCTGACAGAATCTGACCTCTGCACTACAATACCATCTTGCACTGAATTCAACAAGCTGCCCTTAGTGGGGTCACAACATCAGCCCTTCGAAGCCAGTCATGCCAAGTGGAATGAAGGTAACTGATCACACACTGGCAGTTAAAAGCTTGCTAGAACCCCCGCAATGCAGTTAACAAGAATAACATGTAGTACGCGTTATCATGGCATTTAAATCTCTATGAAATACGTATTGTTTTCAGTATCATTATCACCGCAAAAAACTTTCAAAAAATGCACCCGTTTCTTAAAAAATGTTTGGGCCTAGGGTGAACCCAGCCAAATGTCATGAAAATTATGAGTTATATTTTGATTTTTGGACTGTAAAAACAGTGGACCTTATTGTAGAAGTTTTCAGAACATGCATTCTTCCCGGGCATCTTGACGAAAATTATAACTTTACACTTCATGAAATGGCAAACATGTATTTCATTTGCTCATTTCAGTTTTTTTGTGAGATTTCCCAGCAAAAAATAAAGGAAAGGTTTCCATCGCTGTATTAGCAAAATGAGTCAAAATAAACTTCTACGGATTAATCTCTAATGTCCCTGAAAAAATAAACCTGCTTCAAGTTATCTATCAGTATATTTCTCTTGAAAACCTACCGTTGTGGATTTTTCCTTTCACGATTCTCTTAAAATTAATTTTGCAAATTGCCTCAGTTTTCAATATTTCTCACACAATTGCATCCAGACTATAAACACCGTAAAGCAATTTCACACATAGTTATTCTTATTTTGATACTTCACATGTTGCTGTCAGAAAAGTACTGCCCTACAAGTTTATTCACAGAAATAATATGTAAAGGTTACTTTCATTTATAGACATGTATATCGGGGATTTAGACTCCTAACACGTCTACGATGATCATCAAACAGAGAGAAACTCATCATGGTGAGACATGGCAAGTGCTGTTTTCCACTCTTTTCCCTTTGGCGCTCAGATACAATGTCATATATCAGTCCTAAAACAGCGTCAACAGAAATAGAAATGTATTGGCGAAGGTCTCTTTTTAAACATAAGACAAATCGACGGGTTTATTTTTTATGGTGCTATAGAATTTACTCTAGTGCGCATATTTAATGTGGAGGATTTGAAACCTACTAATGGTTGATGTTTAACAAATGCCATATCTTCTATTTCTATGACAATGAAACACGGTTCGAAAGTGAGGGGTTGTGTGTTTCTAAAGCATTTTTAGAAAATGTTATAATGAAAGTCTGATTGCGGCTATCACTGAATTGCCTTTATTCGAGAATTAATTAAGCCATTAAGTCAAAACACGCACACAAACTACACACGGTTCAAAATATATTACAAAATCCTTATGAAAGCACATGGCTAGCTAAAAAATACATGCTGTATATTAAAGATCAATAATTCCGAGCAAAGCCCATGATTCACTTTTTTTATACAGATAAAGCAATCAATGCAATAAAAAGCATAAATATTACTTTTAAGGTGCATACAGCTCTAAATTCAATACACTTCACCAACGAAGATAACTTATGTGAAGAATGAAATGTACACATTTCAGTGAAACGAAAAACATTACTTATACATCATCTTCGGTTAAAAATGTATTGACGCAAACAATCTCTGTATCAAAGCGTATTAAGACGCAAAATAAAAAGAAAAAGTTATCCTTTGGATTACAAAAACCTGGGCCCTTATTTATGAGGCCTTGCGTCACTTTTTCCCATTTTAAAAGTGACGCACCGGCGCGCAAGACCTTTATAAATAAAAGCCTCTTAATCTATAAAATGTGCACAGAAAAACAAAATAATATAATAAAAGGTATTGCTCCAGTTATAAACCTGTACCAGTATTAGAGGGGCTGCTTGATGGATATTAGACACCTTATAGGATCCAGAGAGTGGAATTAGGGAAGTTCCTTAAAGTATATCAAATCTGTTTTCAGTTGTGAGTGGAGTACTAGCTTCCGAAAAGCCCAACAGCTCGTCACCACGCTGCGCGTTGAGGTCACCTCAGATTAATTCATTTTGAGTCAGACATACCTAACACATCCCTCAAATCCCTGTCAAAACGTTGTAGGACAGGACATTGTTGACTCGATATTTCTCCAAGTCCGGATTCTTGTGAACCTCAGCTTCCATTGCTCATAACACCAACCCACTTTCAAATCTAATATTATTCAGACAGAAATGGAACTGAAGTGTTTTTCCTCGTTCCAGCGGGCATGAAGGTCATAATTGTACTTTTTGGAAATATTAAAAACTTAAAAGAGGAAATGTGTCTGATAATGGCACTTTTCGTTCACGCCACTTAGCTCAAGTTATCTGAGCATAGAAGAAAAAAATAACAGTGAAACTAGGATTGATAGAAGCATTGGCTATAATAGAGGTCATATCTTCGTCTCGAAAAATAATGGATGGATTGAATACTTTGGCGTCAAAAGCACCCCCGCTAAACACTTTTACCAACTGAGGTCGTCCCTGGAGATGCACCTATTTGTCCACTCCTCTGCACGTGATCCCAATGTGAAGCAGTTATATTGCTTCATTGAAACCCTGATGAAGTCACATAGATTTCAAAGTAGAGCACAATGGTGGTTGATGAAGGGTATCAAATGTTTCTTTCAAACTAGAAATACTTTTGTGTGGTTGAACATCCAGGAAGACAGCACAACAGGCAATATGATAAAATATTGCAATTCAATGCCAGACGTTCAATCCAAGTAAGGACACTTTTATCAACATAATTGCTTTCCAAGGGCATTTAGTATATATTCAGAGGAACATTTAAAAGAATTATGGGGCATATTAACAAGGGCAGTATCGCCGCTTTAGTGGCACTTTTTGCCACTAAAGCGGCAATATTGTAATCGCCCTATTTACAAGGTGGTGCTAACATGCATTATCGCATGTTAGCACCCGTTTTCCCAACGCCTCGCTTTGCATCTCTAATGACTCACAATTACGCTGCAAAGTGGGCGTCACTGGGAAGTACTCCTTGTAAATTGTCGCTTATGTGCACATCGCAATATTTACAAGGAGGTCTAGGCATTTTTGCAGCTGTTTTCGCCAAAAACTAACGTCTGCAAAAATGCTGACTTACCTATATTTTACATCAGAGGTGGATTATGCTGATACGACCACAGGGTCGTCTAAGCAAGGTTATCACCGTTTTCTATGAAACATCGCTGGAAAACCAGTGATGTTCCATGGAAAACATCGCTATCGCTGGAATAATTATCACCATTTTGCTATGCGTTGTTAATACAGCGCTAGCATGGCAATAATTTCCAGGGGTAGCCGGTAATAACAATTCTCACGCTAAGAGCGGCCAGAGATAGTTATCGCTGGCCATTGATAATATGCCCCTATGTTCTTGCCATTCTTGGAGACAGACAATCTCACACTTTTACAAAGTGGGAAGGACCTTATCAGCTACAGGTTCAATATTGAAATTCTGACTGAATAATTCATGATCTACCAGATTAACAGTGAAACTTGGAACAGTGTTTAAAGCCTGTATATCAATTGTTGCGCAGGATCGGGATTGTACGATGAAGGAGAGCTCACCTTTGTTGTGTATTTCTTCTTGCTTATATACGTGCGGGGACACTCTGTTTTTGAGTAACCAGGCGCTTTATAAATGGCTTCTAGTCTATTAATTCACCTCACACTTTCACAAATAGCAAAAGAAGAGATGAGGTGGGCAAATGAAGCACACACATCACGCTTTAGAAGACCAAGCAGTTTAGCTGAATAATGAGACTAAAATTCTTATTAGACAAACACTTTAAAGAGCTTTTTGGGAAGCAGGGTACCCACTTGTGCATAAAACATATTACAAATTGAGACTCTACAGACTCTCATTGGGAGAAATCATTGAAAGGATGGTGTTTCACTAGTGGTACTATACTCTGTCCGAGGCATGATACCTACCAGAAGTATTGAACTACAAGACATGTGTGTGGCACATTAAATGGACAATGGAAAGGTATACAAGCTGTCAACATATGACCATGAGCTTTGGCTCAAAGACAGGAATCCACTATTTCGAAAAGAGTATGGGGCATATTATGAACAGCAAACAATAATTATCACTGGCTGCTCTAAGCCTGCGAATTGTTATTGCTGGCTATCGCTGGAAATTATCACCATGCTAGCGCTGTATTTACAGCGCATAGCGCAATGGGGATAAGTATTCCAGCAATAGCAAAGGCTGTCCGGGTTCAGGGGCCAGTCCCCATGCCCGTTTTATTACTTATTCACCAGACATGTTGAAGACAATGCACTCTACTCACTTGTGCCTCGCGCCAGAAGCTCGGCTCCCCATATTGGCTCAGGAAATTAAACGTAGCTCCTTCCCTGAAATTCAGACTCTCACTATTCCCAAGCATAGTACCCAGAGCCAGGCCATACGTGAAGAGGTGCTCATATCGGTACATTACCTCAACACCCACTCATTTGTAAAATATCAACTGGATATTTTTCTTCTCTTTCTTTCTGTCAAATCAAATATCTTGCTACTGACCGAAAACTGGCCCACTGATGATTCTGCGCCAGAGATGCTGGCGGCACTTAACCCGAACTATTATATTATTCATGATAATCACCCACCTGGCAAAGCTGGGGGAGTTGCAGCCATCATTCATACAGACTATAGGTTTTGCTCCCAGACTTGTCTTCCTCTCAAAGAGATGGAGAACATAGTCATAAAACTCGAATCAGCTAACAACTCTTTTGTCTGTGTTCTTTTATACAGACCACCGTATCAGATGTCGCACTTCCCCTCATCACTCAGCGAACAGATGGCTAAACTCGTGATTGATCATGCCAAGGTCCTCCTGGTAGGTGACTTTAATTACTGGTATAATGATCCCCAGGAAGGGCCACAATCAGCTGAGATGTCTGATCTCCTCAGTTACCTAAACTTCTCTCAACATGTTTCATCGCCCACACATCTGAGGGTGGGTCCTCAACCAAGTTTGGTCTTATGGCTTGTCTATCTCCACTCTTACAATTACGCCCTGCATCTGGCCCGATCACCATTTGCTACAATTTACCTTGGTATTACCATCTACTAAGAAAACCAATATGGTTGAAGGAGGCCTTGCCAGGAAATGGAACTCTATTATTTGATACACTATCTACCACAGTCCCACCCCCTGGCAGCAATGTTAATATCGTGGAAATAAAGGTTTCGGAATGGCTATATAATGCCAGTAATAAGCATGCACCTTTAAAAAAGTCAAACTCGCCCGTCGGGCGGATGCACAGAGATGGGTTCTCCAATGAACTCAAAATTCTGAAGTTAGCCTTGCTCCATCTGGAGAGACAGTGGTGTCTAAAGTACTCTCCTGAAAGAAATATATTGTATATCATTGCCCGGTAGGACTACAAGAAGAATATTCTCTCTGCCAAAGCTGATTACTTCTCCAAATGTATCATTAATTGCAACAAAAACTCCAAAGACATTTTTACTGTAATTGATGAATTAGCTAAGACTGAGCAAATTCTTGTAGATTAGGACTCGGCATCCCGCATAAGGGTAGCGTCATTTTTATGCTCCTAGTTAACGGAAGGTCATGTGAGCTGGATCTCTAATATTGGATTGCTACTCATATCCAGCCAACTGGATTGACAAAGCCAGTATTTCAAATACCTATTGCCTTGTAAAAGAAAATAAATGTATCAGGCCTAACTATACTTGTCAATACACCATCAGCGCCCTGAGGAAGGATGGTACATGAAAATTCCGAAACTGGCGTCTGCGCAATGTGTTGTGATTTTGTATGTTTATGATATCTGTTATGTTTTTGTGAATTGTATTTTCTCTGATTGTTTGTGATTATTGTATGTATATAGTAAAAAAAAATGTTGTATTTGTTGAGACATGTACCTCAATTTTTCACTGCTCCGTCCATGTTTGGACTCTCACAAATCAAATCTGGATGTGAGTCATTTGTAATTGTATGAATTTTATGTGTATAATATTTATTGAAAGAGAACAAAAATATTGACTATTTAGTATATGAAATAAGGATATATATATTTTCTGCTAATAAAATACCCCAAAAATGTGATTTATTTGTCATATTGTCTGTGTGAGACTAGCTCGTTGTTATTAGTACGGAGGGGGCTTCTTTTAATGTTTATTGTGTGGAGCATGTTATAGTCTTGAAGGTCTGGCACTGGCGGGGGAGTATGAGGAGAGACAGGGTGTCCATGTACGCTTTGTCTGTCATGGTGGCCTTTGAGGTTACCCTGTCACTGCACAGAGAGGCCCAATATCATTCTGTTTATGATAATGAGGAACAATACAAAATGATAATGGACCGATAGCAGTCAATGCCTGGTGAGGGAGGGGCTACTGCTGGCCATTGAATACACAGCAGGAGCACGAGATGGCCCCTGCAGTGAGAGTTACAGAACTCCCAGGCTGCTTTCAGGAGGCAGCTCGCGCCTATGTCTGAAATTACGGACAAAAGGCGTCCGTTAAAGAATGTCTCACGGACAATGGACAAGAGGCCCAAATAATGGGTAGTCCGTGAAATGTACTGGTAGTTGATCACCCTAAGTTTACTACCCCTGCCCTCCCCCACCCTGCAGCACTCCCCCGCCACTGATAACAACTGCACTGCAGGAAGCAGTACAGCAATAAAGTACATTTTGTTATTCTTTCCATTGCTCCAACCATATATATAGTTTTTATCAATGTCCAGATTACGCTCAGGTTTACAGACAGGAAGTGCATGCCAGGGAAGAAAATGCAACCACTACCTGTTTGACCAGAACGACCGTATCCATCCATCAGTAACAAATAACAAGTTTGGAAATCTTTGAAAATATGTAATTGAAGGCTTTATTAAAGTAAGGTTATTCAAGATCCATATCCTGGTCTTAACAGGAATAGTACTGTGAAAAATGTTGATCGACTTACATTAAAAATAAATAATACAGCACTGCCTCTAGAATATACTTTGACAGGACTGATGCTAGAACAACAATGACTCACTGGGCATTAGGATAATCTATCAGCACAGATAAATTGTCAAGATGTGATGGTTTTGTTGCAGACGAGTGTCTGAACTCTAGTGGATACTGAAGCACTTCTGCTGGATGACGAGGAAACATAGCAACCAGCAGGACTGCTTACTTAATGAAATCACTCGGTCTAATAACAATTGTACATGGAAAAAAAAACATTTTTCTCATGGGCAAAAAATTAAAGAACACAAAAATTAACTTAAACTATACAGGGTGGGGATGTGGCTGTCCGTCTCTTTAGGAAGTCTCCAGTCTTCACGTTTTAAGATAACCAGCGGTGTCCCAATGAAGCCCAGGTTTTCAAACCCCTCCACAATTACTAAAGCACATGCGTGGGAGCTCTTAGCATGTAGGCTGCCACAGTATGTCCCGTTAACTCTGCTTCACAAATCTCTGCCATCACATATCAAAACACAGAAAGTGAAAACAAAGGAATGGTTGACGCACCGAACATACACAAGAACTGCTCTATTTAAAAGGCATACACACATGGACTTCATTTGGGAGTAGTAAGGGGTCACCGCTGTGACATCTAGCTTGCTCCCTGCCACTCCTGGCACTTCCTTTGCGACCACTGACTTCAGAGGAGGCAAAGTTGTGTCCCCTCTGAGTCCAGAGTATGCAAAGAAAGGTCCAGGGGTCGCAGAGGTGACCTCTAGCTATTTGTCTGCTACTCCTGGCACTTCCTTTGCAACACTTGTCCTCAAAGGAGGCAAAGTATTGCCCCCTCTGAGGCCAGGGTTTGCAAAGCAAGTACCAGGAGTAGCAGGGAACAAGCTAGAGGTCACAGCTGCTTCCCCTAACTACTTCCAAATGACATCCATGCATACACAGTTAGCGTCTTAGTGTCTATACAGCATAAAATAGAAATAAAAAAATATTGAAAAGAGATAATCAATCAATCAGAGGGTTGTATAGCGCGCTACTCACCCGTGAGGGTCTCAAGGCACTGGGGGTGGTGGGGAGGAGCGGG
Source organism: Lissotriton vulgaris (assembly GCF_964263255.1). Taxonomy (NCBI): domain Eukaryota; kingdom Metazoa; phylum Chordata; class Amphibia; order Caudata; family Salamandridae; genus Lissotriton; species Lissotriton vulgaris. Next base: position 402,539,235 of record NC_141689.1, read on the forward strand.
CCCAGATTTTGTTGTGCAGGTGATTGGCATACCTTTATGCTTATTACAAGATTAACATTTTGTCATGATTTTCCATTTGTACTTAGGAACCGCGCAGAAGCACTGCGGCAGAAAGTGGGGTCATGTACATTTTCTGATTAACAGAATGGTCTCCCTCCAGACATCGACTGTTACAACTGAGCACTAGCATTGTCCTATAGGGCTGGAGTGCACATCATCGCCACGTGCCCCTAAAGATGTATTGCTGAAGAGCATCAGGTAGCCCATTGAGGTAGAAAGCAAAGAGAGAGGACAGAGGGAAGGAAAAACAGGACACAACAGAGAAAGCACATGCCCGCTGCGTCCACTGTGCTCTCTCCCACAGCGCTCCTGTCCCCCCTGGAGGGGTTCAACTTGCTGCTGACTCGCTATCGAGGGAGTCAGAACGCCAAGCTCACGCTGCACGAGACTCCAGGGACAAGGAGCCCGTGCGTGTTGGAACCTGTGAGGAGACCCGCCCCCAGCTCACCGGGGCTTGATAACATCTTGCCGGACCCGCTGGCGGGGTCCCGCTGCGTCCACTGTGCTCTCTCCCCCAGCACTGCTGTCACTCCTGGAGGGGTTCAACTTGCTGCTGACTCGCTATCGAGGGAGTCAGAACGCCAAGCTCATGCTGCACGGGACTCCAGGGACCAGGAGCCCGTGCGTGCTAGCACCTGTGAGGAGGTCTGCCCCCAGCTCACCGGGGCTTGATAACATCTGGCCGGACCCGCTGGCGTGGGTCCCGCTGCGTCCACTGCGCTCTCTCCCCCAGCGCTCCTGTCACCCCTGGAGGGGTTCAACTTGCTGCTGACTCGCTATCGAGGGAGTCAGAACGCCAAGCTCATGCTGCACGGGACTCCCGGGACCAGGAGCCCGTGCTTGCTGGCACCTGTGAGGAGGCCCGCCCCCAGCTCACCGGGGTATATCAACAAATCCGGGATCTGCAGCACGGGACGAGACGGACGAAGCCCGGAGAAAGGTTGGACTGTCTGTGGCCGTCCGGGGCAGGAGGAGGCAGGGCTGGGCCACCCCCCCTTTCATCGGCTATCAAAAGGTACTGTTCATTATTTGTTTGCCTACTGTCTATGGGCCAATAGGTCTGGAACAATGGGGAAAAGGAAAAATCAAGAGGACATCAATGACTCTGTTGGAGGGGCGTCCAAGGGAGGAAAGCATGCAAAGAGACAAAAGTGTAAGCTTACCAGAAAGCGTCAGCCATATCCAGGAGGAAATTGCGTCATGGACAGGATTTATGAACTTGTGCAAGATTGCACAGACCTGTTAACAGTCGCCCCCAACCTAGGGGGGGAGAATTGTGAGGTTGAAAGCTCTGGGGGTGTGAAGGGTGGGAAGAGTAAAAAAGGGGGACTAGCAGTTATACCTGAAATGTTTAGGGACAAATTAACCTCAGAAGCTAAAACGTCATTAAATAAAAATAGTGAGGATAACTCAAGCCAGAGCGGATCTATTGTAATCTCCAACCAGAGCTCCGATGATTTTTTAAACCTACCATGCACTAATAGATTCACTGTTCTAGCTCAAATTGAACACTCCCACTTAGATAATGGGCTGGAAGCGACAGAACCTGGATTACGCCCAGCAGCAGATATCCCTGAGGTGTTTTTTGAGGCAGCTGATCAATCTGATAATCCTCTGTTGAAACTGAGGTTGCCAGATCAGGGAATTTAGTGCCTCCAGACAAAACTAGTGATGAATCAGGGCATTTGGGGGGTAAGCAAACTAATAGAGTAAACCAGGCTGAGCAGAAGCTTCCTTCTAGTCGGCATCAAGTGGGCTCTGTTCCATTAAACATTGGTGCCATGAAAACTAATCCAAACCTCAGTAAGTCTCCATCAGTATACCTAATTAATATACCCAAGCTCCCTATTAGTAGGGATAGTGAATCACCTGATACCCTGACCAACAAAGCAATTCACTGGATTAGGCATGTAAGGGGATGCAGGTCAGTGATTAGGGAGGACATTCTACGTGCAAATAGGCTTACTTTCCAGGGTGATTCCTATGATTGCATAGAACTCACTTTGAAAAATCCAATGGTAGCCGGAGAACTGTTAAATCTAGAATTCAGATCTTGCTCTCCGGATTACTCTAGGATTCAGATGAGAGTAACCCCCCCGCATTCCTGGAAGCCTATAAGAGGGAAGCAGGATGAGGGCTTATACGGGGAACGTTCGAGACTAGACTGTAACGATTGACTTCAGTAACGAGTCCCAATAAAAATATCCAGTGAAGTAGCTAATAGTGAAATAACTGGGCAGGATTAAAGTAGTATTGTAGTAAACCCTTTTAAAAAGCAATCTTTACCAGCTGGTTCCCCTGGTGAGTCCATCACCCCAGATACCAACTTAGAGTTTGCAGGGCAAGATTGCCCTGCACCTATTATTGGTCGATCTGGATCTGTCCTTTCTTGGAATATAGCTGGCTTGAAGTCTAAACTAGAGTCACCTGAGTGGGTACTATTTATCAGGGAATATGAAATATGCTTATTTCAAGAAACCTGATTGATGGACCAACTATATCTCCCTGGTTATTTAAATTATAGTATCCCTGCAGAGAAGGGAGGGAGAGGCCGACCAGTTGGAGGGCTAACGATATGGATAAGACAGGATCTTGGGGTGGAAATAAAAACCATACCCACCAACCATAGGGATTTGCAGGTACTAAGACTTAAGTTTCCAAATCTTGTACCAGTCTATGTTTATAATGTATATGCGAGAAGCACTGGCAGTAGAAAATCTGAGGTCTTGTTGCTCCTGGAAGAATTACTTGAAAATCGCCATTTCCCCTGTAATATAATTGTCGGGGGGATGTTAATGTTAATTTTGAACCTCTTTTGAATGGAAGTTGTGATGTATCAGATGAGGAGGATAGGGAGTGGGGGATTCCAAAATTGGATCTTGAACCGATTAGCAAATGGTCCGATGTAGTGGTCCAAATGAATTCTCTTTGTTTAAATAAAGGTTTAATAGCAATTAATGGAAGGGCCACAGGCTTAAGGAGGTAGGATCCCACAAAGACACGCGAAGATTCTGGAATGTCTATAAGTGGGGTGTGGATGGCAACCTGGATAAACCACAGAATTGGGTCCCTCAGGAAAAGTGGGTAGCACACTTTCAGCCACAATATGCTAAGGGGGAGGATACGCAATCAACCATGGAAGTCCCCTTTGAACCTTGCTCGGAAGATCTCCTTACCCAGAAAGACGTTCAGTGTGCTTTAGATCTAGTGGTCCCTGGTAGAGCGCCAGGTATCGATGGTATACCCGCGGATCTATTTCTGCAGGATAAGAATTCCTGGGGTTGTTACATACTCCTTCTGTCAAATATGGTTGCCAGGGGAGCCTCCATTCCTCATTCTTGGAACGGGGCTGAAATCATACCTGTGTTTAAAAAAGGGGACAGGTCCCAGCCAGGAAATTACCGTCCAATCAGCCTCATTGACACCTCTCAAAAAATATTTGGCAGGCTGATTTTAAACAAAATACTTGACTGGGAACGGGATAACAAGATCTTCTCCCATTTGCAGGCTGGGTTTAAAACCTCAATTGGCACGGTCGACCAGGTGCTGCAGTTTGCTATGCTGTACTGGAAGACCATGATAATTGGACACAGTAGTCTATATGCCGCATTTATAGACCTAAGAGCGGCATTCGACCTGGTTCCACGTTCCACGCTATGGAATGTCCTCAGTGACATGGGTTTGCCTGGGCCTCTGCTATCATTGGTTAAAAGACTTCACGAACAAAACTATGCACATATCAGGTGGGGGAGTCCTGGGAGTGTCACGGAGCAGTTCCTAGTGGAAATTGGAGTATGCCAGGGCTGCGCCAACTCTATTTTCCTGGCACCAACTCTATTTTCTAAATACATTAATGACGTGGCTAAAATATTAATTGACTCTAATATTGATGCACCGATCCTTGCTGGAGCAAAAGTTGCTATTTTAATGTTCGCAGACGATTGTCTTTTAGTAGCAAAAACTCCTAGCGGGCTTCAAAAGGGTTTGCGGCTCTTTGAAGAATTTTGTACCGCACGGGGCCTAGAAGTAAACGTGCAGAAATCAAAGTTTATGACTTTTAATTTAATGCTTCTAAATCTTTTAAGGGTGGCGTGATCATGAATAAGCGTCCTCTCGAAAGGGTCCAAGCTTTTACCTATTTGAGTGTTTGTATTCAGCACAACTTCTGCTAGAAACATCAAGTTGAGCTGGCCACTCTAAAACATAGGCAGCTTTCTGGGGCCCTGAGCCAGGAGCACTCTAAGTCCCTCACTAAACCAATATCACCGATATTAGCGGTCTATAAGGGTAAAGTGGTTAGTTCTACTTTATACGGAGTTGAAATGTGGGGAACTGAAAATCTTAGGGGGATGTCAGTCTCTGAAAATTCCTTTCGTAGGAACTTAATAAAATTACCACAGAGTACCCCTCTGAATCCTCTCTTCTATGATCTGGGGATGTCCCCAATAGCGCTTATTGCATCTCTGCAACCAGTTTTATACTGGAGGAGGATTTGGATCACCCCGGAATTAGAAACCTTCTCAAGGGGCCTGCTGGATATAATTAGAAGTGAAATCTCCCATGAAATCAAGTGGCTAGGGCATATACGGGGCCTCTTGATTGATTTGGGTTTATGGGATCTGTGGGAAGATCCAACAAATGTAAGGTTCCCTTCTAAGAAGGTTCTAAAAGAACTGTATTGGCATCTTGTGGTCTCCAGGACCTTTATGTCTATAGATCCTGGGTCCTTGACCGGATTGTTAATGGACATTAAAGAAGCGCCAAAATTGGAAGCCTTCTGGGACGTTATCCTAAAACCCTTAGAACGCAAAGTTTACTTTCAACTGAGAATTGGGAGCTTACCGGTCGGGGCGTTCACCAGTAGATGGTCCGGGGGAGCCAAGGCCGCTTGTCCATCTTGCTCAGCGCTCTCTGAAACCATTGGCCATCTACTATTTGAATGTCCCGAGTATGTTGCGCCTCGGAGAATTTGGCTACGCCCAATGTGCAGATTAATGGGCACCGACAGGGGGGTGGTGGCAGTTAGAATAATTCGTTTCTGCACAGACACAACAGTTTATATAGCTGTGGCAAAATTCTTGGGTTGGGCGTGGACTATCAGAAGTAGAAGTCTAAAAGATTAATATGTATTCATGGTGCTAATCTAAAAACTCTTATCTAATGTACTATAATTTGATTTTAAATGTGTAATGGATTTTGGTTTTAAATGTAAATATGTATAATTTTATCTAAACTTGTATTTATATGTACAGTTGCTTTTATGACAATCGTCGAATAGAGCTTGTTTGACTTTGACTTTGAGAAAACACATGCATTCATATTGAATGATACATAGAATAAGAAAAGAGTCCCCCAAGTATACAGTGGAGGTATCCAGCCCATATAATTAAAGCAGTGTGAGACTGAAATGCTCCTGTGCTGAACAGGCGCAGCAATATGGAAAAAAATCTAGTGAATCCAGAGCAGGGAAGTGAGGTAGATAATAAAGCCATCAAATTAAGAGCAAGAACTGATCTAAAGCCCCCAAACTATGTAACTGTAATGTACTCGAAACAATAGGCCAGCCAACACACAGCGAAAGCTGTTGGTAGCAGGGACCCAAAAAAGATTCACAGCACAAATATTGTTGGCAAAGGAAGAACATAAGATCAAAGGCAGCACCTCGAATTATCATTCCCAAGTATTAAATGCCCTGCATGGGAGGTGTGGCATTTGTGGCACACACACCTAACCTCTGGAGCACCACCTGATCCAAAGAGAGAAACTCACTGCCCAGTTCAAATTCGGAAGAGCAAACCATGCCCCCACCCCACCGTCTTGTAAAAGAGAAAGCTCTATGTACAGCTTCATGTCACGGACTAGAGCCATAGTTAAGAAGGTTCAGAATGACAAAGCTTTAGAACAATTAGCAAAACCAATTCTGGTGTTCATTACAAATAAAACTTCAACTTTATCAATCTACTTTTCTTTGTGACCCAAACATGCCTACGTGCAGATTTAAATTTGCAGTAGCAATTTGCAGGGACCAGATAGGAAAGCACCTCATATCTTCATGCACATCACTAAGTCTTCCATGGAGCTCACACTATAATCATCAAGACAGTCTAGTGCACTAGTGGGCACCCCAATAGCAACATTGAGCTATACAAATTCCATTCATATTTTAACTCACCAAGGGGCATATTCTCAAGGACTTATCGCTGAGTTAGGTGCACTTTATCGCAGCCAAAATGGCAATAGATTTATCACCCTATTCACAAGCAGGTGCTAACAGCCGATATGGCCAGTTATCCTGCGATAGCAGCCACAAAGAACTTTGCCACAGATGACACCGGCAACTAATGCTAATGAGATGCAGACTAGGCATTCCCGTGCAAAAAGCTGCAACAAAACCACTTTGTAACTTTCTCAACGACCTGCCAGATCTGCGATAAGATCACAAAACCTGCAATAAGGCGCGTTAGAAGCAAGGAATTAACACCTGCTCTTCCCTGGTATTGAGTGGGATGATAACCTGCATCAAAAATGAGAACCCAGCCCGCAGTTACACCAGAACAACAACAGATGCCATGGAGCTACTGATCAAGCAGCTTGGACACCCAAGAGGGCCACAACACCCACCGCCACCACCCCCAAGCCCCCGGGGCCCTACACCAGGCACCCCTCCCCCGGACAAAGATATTTCACATCAACTTTACAAAATCATGAACAAAACAATTTGCCTGATGTCGCACAATTACAATATTTAACATTCATGTGTGGTCAGAAATAGGAGAATCATTCATTCTTGTTTGAATTTCCAAACAAAATATGTCATTCAAATGTAACTCAAATCACTATTTGAAAGAGTCATCGCGGGTATTCTCCAGACAATCTGTAAGTCACAGCCTGCAAGACAAAATTCAAGATAAGGAGGTGTGTCATGCGCTCATCAAAAGACAGAGAGAGAGAGAAAGAAAGGGCGGGAGAGGGAGTGAAAGGAAAGAGGGAGAGAGAGAAAGAGAGAGAGAGAGACAGTGAAAAGAAGAGAGAGAGAAAGAGAGAGAGACAGAGACAGTGAAAGGAAGAGAGAGAGAGAGAGAGAAAGAGAGAGAATGAGAGAGATAGAGAGAGAAAGAGAGAGAGGGAGAGAGAGAGAGAGAGAGACATTGAAAGGAAGAAAAAGAGAGAAATTGAGAGAAAGAGAGGGAGAAAGAGATAGACAGTGAAAGGAAGAGGGAAGAGACAGAGAGAAAGAGAGAGAGAGAGAGAGAGAGAGAGAGAGAGAGAGAGAAGGATTTACAAGGAGCGCAAGGCCCCTCGGGCTCTTGGCTCATACATGCCAACTGTTGTGTGTGTATCGCTATTGGTGCACCATAAGCCTAAGTCCTAGCTTCAATTGCAGCACGAAAGTCACATCACATTTCTAGAATGCAAGCAGTAGTCAGACTAACATCAGGGATGAAAGCAGTAGTCAGACTAACATCAGGGATCAATCAATCAATCAATCAACGTATTTATATAGCGCACTACTTACCCAGAGGGTCTCAAGGCGCTGGGGGGGGGGATCCGCTACTGCTCGAACAGCCAGGTCTTGAGTTGCCTCCTGAAGGCGAGGTGGTCCTGGGTCAGGCGGAGGTGGGTGGGGAGGGAGTTCCATGTCTTGGCGGCGAGGTAGGAGAACGACCGTCCCCCTGTGGTGGCTCTGCGGATGCGGGGGACGGCGGCGAGGGCGTGGCTGGTCGAACGGAGCTGGCGTTTGGGAGCGTAGAAGTTGAGGCGGCCATTGAGGTATCCTGGGCCTTGGCTGTGTAGGGCTTTGTGTGCCTGGGTGAGGAGACGGAAGGTGATTCTCTTGTTGACCGGGAGCCAATGCAGATCTCTCAGGTGTCCGGAGATGTGGCTGCGACGGGGGATGTCCAGGATGAGTCGTGCTGAGGCGTTCTGGATCCGCTGGAGTCTCTTCTGGAGTTTGGCGGTGGTTCCGGCGTAGAGGGTGTTGCCGTAGTCCAGATGGCTGGTGACGAGGGCCTGGGTGACCATCTTCCTGGTCTCGGTGGGGATCCACCGGAAGATCTTACGTAGCATGCGCAGGATATTGAAGCACGACGAGGAGACGGCGTTGACTTGTCTGGTCATGGAGAGGGAGGAGTCCAGGATGAAGCCCAGGTTGCGTGCGTGGTCTGTTGGTTTGGGTGCGCTGCCTAGGGCGGGGGGCCACCAGGAGTCGTCCCAGGCGGAGGGTGAGGATCCCAGGATGAGGACTTCCGTCTTGTCCGAGTTTAGTTTCAGGCAGCTGTTCTTCATCCATTCGGCTACCTCTTTCATCCCTTCGTGAAGGTTGGCTCTGGCGGTGGCGGGGTCGTTGGTAAGGGAGAGGATCAGCTGGGTGTCGTCGGCGTAGGAGATGATGTTGAGGTTGTGCTGGCGTGCGATGTCTGCGAGGGGGCTCATGTAGATGTTGAAGAGGGTTGGACTGAGCGAGGAGCCTTGAGGGACGCCACAGATGACTTCGGTGGCTTCGGATCTGAACGGGGGGAGGCGGACTCTCTGTGTCCTTCCAGCGAGGAAGGAGATGATCCACTCCAGTGCCTTCTCCTGGACTCCGACGTTGCTGAGGCGTTGTACTAGGGTGCGGTGGCAAACAGTGTTGAAGGCCGCGGAGAGGTCGAGGAGGATGAGGGCCGCTGTTTCTCCGTTGTCGAGCAGCGCAGGGATGAAAGCTCCTCTGTCTCAATACGTAAAGCGAAAGGACATTTGCAACTCCGACCTTGGTCTTGCATGCGGCAGGCACCCCCTGCGAGAGATACCGTAGCAGATGATGATGATGATGACTCCCAAACTACGCATAACGCTATTGAAAGACCTATGTATCCACACCCCACACATAGAAGTCTTTGCTCGAGGTACCCTTGCATGGAATGCCCTTGACACTTACGTACACAACAACCCATACGTCCAAATGTTGCACACACATACGACTCATTGCTCCTAGCTGTGGCATATCACCCACATTACTGCTGAAGGTCAGAAGAGTGCCTGTTCTACGAGAACCACCAACACAATGGCAGTACATCCCAGGCGCATGCACAACCCCTGTCATGTGGAACTGTACCGTACACGTATGCTGCATTTGTTGGGGGCACTGCCACAATATTTTAAATGTTATATTGCATAAGGGGGTTTTTTGGACCAAAAAACCCCCTTATGCAATATGGACCAAAAACTCCCTTATGCAATATGACATTTAAAATATTGTGAAATGCAATGGTGTGGTTATGACAATCTCTGTCTGTAACACTGACTACAAGTACACAAACATATTTTTGCTTTGCTCCTTTTACCATTCTGTTCGTTGTTTTGTCTGAATGTTGTGGGTCACGGCTGTGCCCACTTGTTATTAATGTGTTCATTCAGTTTTATTAAGAAAATTGTTAAATAAATTCCTTGTCCGGCTGGACAAAAGACATAACACTTATCAGGTGTGTGATTATTAGCTCAGTTTACAACTGACATATCAGGTGGCAGAAGTGGTATGGCTGCATCACTGTGTGCCATTGACACATCAGGGGGAAGAGGTGGTATGGCTGCATAACTGTGTGCCACTGACACATCAGGGACGGATGTGTTATGGCTGCATCACTGTGTGCCACTGACACAGAAGGGGCGGAGATGTGTGTGTTGAAGTTCCTGCAGCAGTCATCTGGGACAGGCTCTATAACAGCAATGGTAAGATGAGGATCTGCAGGGCATGGAAGATCCCAGCTACATCTCGATGGTGTTCAGCCGTGGCAGCCATCCTTCTATCCTGCATCCGCTCCATGTTCTCCATTGTCCTCCGCATCTGTGCCAACTCTGTGCTGTCATCGCTGGAGCCTATCTTAAAAAACAGTTCCTGTGTCTGAGGAATGGCTCCAGAGAGGTCAGCCAAGGATTGTTGTAGAGCATGGAATGGACTGTGGGTGTCAGTAAGGGAGTGTAATTGGTCCTTGATGTGACTTAGAAACCTACGTATGGCATCTAGTTTTGCTGCCATTAGGTCAAAACCCACCCGCACCTATTCAGCCAGCTTCCTCTGGCAGTCTAACACACAGCGTTGGAAGGCCATTTGTTTTTCCATGAGGTGCTGGGAGCCAGCCATGGTGGTTGGTGCTTCCTGCTGCGTGGTCTGTGAAGGGGGTGGGGTCACATCGATGCAGCTGGACTGTCCTGCTCATGGAGGGGGTGCGGAGGCTGTCTATGAGCCATTGGAGGGTGTTGGAGCAGATGGCCAGGGCGTCCTCTTCATCATGACTGAAGAGATGTCTGTTCAGCTCTGCAGGAGGTGTTGATTGTCCCTCTGCAATGTAAAGGGGAGATGACGCATTGTACCTGTTTACATACAGACTGCACGACAATGTACATTGTGTTTGTTTTGGGGGAGCTGGCTATTTGATGGAAGACAGTGGACATTTTGACTACATGACTGATGTGGGTTGTACTCACAAGCTGCACCAGTTGTGCCCTCTGTACTGTAGTGAAAATGTTGTACTTTGTACCACATTGTCATCAATGTTAATGTGCTGTGATTGCTTTGTGTGTGTGTGCATATGACTGGGTTCAGACTGGGGTGGTGTGGTGAGCAAAAGAATAATGGATTAAACCTAGATCCTTGTGACTAGGGGTGAATGTTTGCATTGTCCAGCATTCCGTCAATCAATTGTTTCTTTTGCATATGTTACCCAAAGTGGGAAGGGTATGCCCAGACGTGGGTCCTGTGCTCACTACACCACTGGATTCATGCTAGCCTGGCTGATGAAGGGTGATGCCCTGAAACCGGTCACAGGATGCTTGTTTCTTGTCCCAGGAGGACTTGGCTTGGCAGGTTGGGCTGGACTGTTCCCATAAGGAACAGGGTCAAGACTGATTTGCATATGGCTGGGTCCAAACTGAGGAGGTGTGGTGAATAAAAGAATGATGGATTAAACCCAGATCCTAGTGACTGGGGGTGAATGTTTGCATTGTCCAGCATTCCGTCCATCAATTGTTTCTTTTGCATATGTTGCCCTAAGTGGGAATGGGTATGCCCAGACGTGGGTCCCGTGCTCACTACACCACTGGGTTCAAGCTAGCCTGGCTGATGAAGGGTGATGCCCTGAAAATGGTCCCAGGATGCTTGTTTCTGGTCCAGGGAGGACCTGGCTTGGCAGTTCGGGCTGGTCTGTTCCCATAAGGAACAGGGTCAGACTGATTTGCATACAGCTGGGTCCAAACTGGGGTGGTGTGGTGAGCAAAAGAATTATGGATTAAACCCTGATCCTTGTGACTGGGAGTGAATGTTTGCATTGTCCAGTATTCCGTCCATCAATTGTTTCTTTTGCATGTATTGTGGGGGGGTCACCCCTATAGCTGTGATTTAGCGGTCCCTTATCCCTTTGAGACAGTGTGCCTTTGACTTGTGTGCTTTTACGGTGCTGAGATGTTGGCAACTTGGGTCATTTGTGCTCTTGGACGGTTTCTGTACTCTTGTGAATTGTTTGTCTGCAGATGTGTTGTTGGCGCCAGGGGTTGTATTTGCACATGGATGTGTCATAGTTTGACCTGCTCCTTTGAGGATGTGAGCACACTGGGCCACCTCAGTGTCGTGTTGTGCCCCATGTCATGTATTTTGACTGAAGCCATGCTATTGGTCATGCAGTGTCACTTGCATTGTCAGTGTGGCTCACAGAGCTGTTTCTTTGCTGGATTCAGCACATGTGCATGGGTAGGTTGTGAGATTGGTGATAGGGAGGAGGCCCTTTGTGTACGAAGTGGACGGAGGCCTACTTGATGTTTCTATCTGTGCTGCAGTGTGCCAAGGGAATCAGGGACATGTTCACAATCATTGTGGGTGTGCAGTGTGCTACACATAATTGTGCATGTGTGCCATTGTGCCCATCTCCCCCGTCCCCCCAATCCCTGGTCGTTACTCACCCTGTTGCTGTTGGGTCTGGTCATATCGAGCTGTGTCAAGACCCCCAACTCCTTGCACCATCTCCACACTGGTGACTGTGGCCACCATTTCCTCCAGCTCAGTCAGCTCCTCCTGTGGCACAGGACTCCCACCTTCAATCACTGTTGCTGCCTTCCGGTTGGAAGCAAGTTTCTGCTTGGTTTGGCTTTTCACATCATGTCAGCGCCTATTGACCTCCTCAACACTCCGACTGCATTCACGTTGTTCGCGATGGACTGTCATATTTCCGTTTGTGTTGCCAATGACACAGTGGAGGTGACGAACAGTTGTTGGTAGTGTTCTATCACCTCTGTGACGATGATCCGCTTTTCCTGCGGACTGAACCCCGTCTTCCTCTTCCTCTTCTCCTTGCCCTTCCCCAACCAAGGGGTTCCTGGCTGGTACTCCGTGGGGCTTTTGCGGTTCGAGTTGTCTTCTGCACTAAGTCTGGGTGCATCCATGTTGCTACGCAGTTTATTTTTGTTTTGGTGTATTTTTTTGTTGCTTTTATAGTGCATTTTCCTGCATGACGTGTGGGAATTGCCGGCCTGTCGCTGGTTTTCGCTGATTTTTGTATCGCGATTTAGGACATCACCTCTTTTTTTTCTCATTAATGTTTTGCAGTTTTTAGGCATTGCGTTACTTTTAACACGGTCATTTGACGTGGTATTGTAAGACTATTTCATGGTACCGCGGTGTGAGAATACAACATTAACACAGCGTTATTTTCCAGCAATAGACTGCGATGTTAAAAGTTGCGTTAGCTAATTTTGCGATAATTATCACACTTTCTTGAGAATATCCCCCCATATGTCTAGCAGTGGTCCCACAATCCACTTTGCTATTTATACTTGCTGTAATGTATAATGGCGTTTCTTTCTTTCATTTTAACAAAGCTACAAAATATCAGAAAATGTTTTGCCCTGTTCATTGCAGCAGTGCAAATATTTTCTAAAATGTCCCAATGAGATAACAATACTAACAGGTAAACAGCTTATTAGCAGATTTTACTTTAATGTGCTTATAACCAAGCTCATTAGTGAATTGAAATCTTTCCTTTTACATGGTCACCCTAATTATTTGTGGAGTGATGCTGCTTTTTTTGTTGTTCAGGTGCACTGGGACACTTCTATGTAGGCCCCAGTGTATGTGTTCTGACCTCCTAAACCATGTTGAAATTGGATAACCCTAATTGGTTTATTGAACTTTCCTGTAAGCTATAATATATGGTGTTCCAAAATAAACCCATGGAAAGTTGGAATGTGAAATGTTACCTATGTAGACAAGTACCACTGAACCATTCACTAGTGTGAAAAGATAAACATGACCCTAGGCCTACCACTGTGGTGCAAGGGTGTCTCCATTGTTGGCAGGATTTTTTTGTGCCTGGAGTGATCCTTCCTGCACAAAAACAATCCATGGAGGCCTTTTCCTCTTTTTATATGTGGTTCTGAATGTGGCACACGTAGAAAGAGAAAGAAACTAAGAGAAATAAAGCTATTCCTCCTTGGTACGCCTCCACTGGGGAGGCGTACAAATTTGATGCATTCACCGGTTTACAGATCCCACTGCAACACACATGGAATGACCCCATGATGCAGTGTAAGGCAACGCAGCGACTTGCAATGCACTGCCCTGCAGCATATCGATGAGGGCATGTAAAGCCACGCAAAGTGTCTTTGTGCCGTGTGCGGCCTCTTCATGCTCCGCCAGAGCGTCAAACAAAGTTACGCACCAGCTGCCCAAGGGCTTGCAAATAAGCGCCAAAGACTCTTCAAGAGCTAGCGCATGCGCTGAGGAGGGTAAATATGTTCTCTATTAGGATGATTGGTTGAATCCAATGAAGGTGCACATCAGATTAAAAAGGGAGTGCAAACCCGATCATTAAATACGCCTCCAAAGCTTTTCGTTCTGCAACCTATTAAAACGTCTCTGTTCAAATTGCTAAATCTGCTATTAGTTTCAGATCGAGAATATTTGCTCAAAATCGCTCAGACTACACAGGGATTGCAACTATGTCGCGTGTGATCAGTGAGACGTGCTTGCTATTGTATTAAAGGCAGAAAACACATCTTGCTCATACGTTTTCAGCAACGCAGACAAAGGGGCATATTACCAACAACTAGCGATAATTTTTGTCTCTAACTTGTTTAGAGACAAAAATTATCGCCGCACATCGGCGATTTTTATCGCAGATAAACCTTGCTATTAACAAGGTTTATCGCAAATGCGATAAAAAACGGCCGAAATGCATGAATATCGCTGAAAAGTCAGCGATATTCATGCATTATCGAGCAAATGCTCTTAGCCATGTTATCCACCTCCCATTGGATAACATGGCTAAGAACTGCTCAGGGCAGGTGTTAGCTTTTGGAGATATTCGCGCTTAGCGCGAATATCTCCAAAAGTTGGTAATAGGAGATAGCGATGTTAGGGACTGTTTCCAGTCGCTAACATCTTGGCACGCCCACTTTGCATGTCATTAGTGATAAATATCACTGACATGCAAAGCAAGGCCCAAGATGGTCGCTATCTCCTATTAGCTGTCACTAACTGGTGTTAGCGACAGCTTGGTAATAGGGAGATAATTTTATCTCCGCTTTCTTGGCTTTTAAAGCCAAAAAAGCGGAGATAAACCCCCTTGATAATATGCCCCAAAGTTATTTTAAAAGAACAGAGAAAAGGTTGAACCTGAAGTAATTGTAAACATGCAAACGTGTTTCACCAAACAAGGGAAGTGCAATCTGGTCACTTACAAGACTTAGGAGCAGATTTATGTTGGACTTGCGCCACGGCGGCGTAAACGTGGCGCATCCTTGCGACCCATGTACAACGTGACGCATCTAGGCAGATGCGTCACGTTGTAAAGCCCTGCGCCACATGTGGGCGTTCCGGCGCAGGGTGGGCGTTCTGGGGCAGGTGCGCCTCGCAAAAGTGGCTGAGTGAAATCTACAAGATTTCACTCAGTCACTTTTAGGGCAATGCTGCGTCAAAACCCTGCGCCTGCTTGAAGCAGGCGTAAGGCTTGACGCAGCATTGGACAGATAGGGCACCCCGAGCCTTGCTGGAGCTACGTCCTCATCGAAAGAGCATTTTGTTCATAGTTCAAAATCTCATAGAATTCGATTGTTAAAATTTTAAAATACACCCGTTTTAATGTACTCAGCAGAATGAGAGAAAGCTATATTTTATGGAAACATTTTTTTTTTACTTTATGCTACTGAATAATACATATATATTTTTTATTTGGTCAGAGAGAGTTCGTGCCGGGTGGGGAAAAGACCGCAGGTAGCTAGCTAGCTGCCTCGGTAACATTGCAGGACCAATCTAAATCGTGCGAGAACGCACGATTGCCTTAAAATATGACTTTGCTGCCCTCTTTTGGAGAGACATGGATGGAAGAAATAAAGAAATGTTATGATGAATTTTTATGTACATTTTAAATGTAACTGTTAGCTACATTACCGTTTGTAGATAACATAGCTGGAACAAAAATGTCCAATAATGTATTTAACATGCAGAATTATGCATTAGACTATTTTTCTCTAATCAGTGCAAAAAAAATATGTTTATCGAAAGCAATACATCTATACAAAGGCAATTCAATAAAATAATTCTGGGTTTCGTGTAAGTAGCCATGAAGTATATTTTCATTAAGCGAAACATAAATGGAACTTGTTATATGAGTGCCTGCGATGGTGTAAAGTGGGAAAACAACCAACGTGGAAAAGGACGATTCTCAAAGTACGCAACAAATGGATCTACCTGTTGAGTAATGGAGCCTGTTTCTGCAGTCTGAGCATTCCAAAGTGTAACAGCAGCCGTGTTGATGGCAGTATTTGAAAATCAAAGCCAATAGGTAGAATAACATGGAAGACACTAAAGTGAAAAAAAGAAAATATGTGATTGGTATTTGGAAAAATAACTAAGAAGATTCATTAAACATTGTAAACCGGTCTTGGCAAATTATTTATGATTCTAGCACTGTAGGTTTCAGAAGGGGTGGGAGCTAATAAATACCATGTTAAGCAAATGGTAAAACCTAGCATTAAGTCTGTAGGGGCATATCAGCAACAACCGCCGATAATTATGGCTAAGCGCACATAGCGTTAGGATAATTATCGCCGGCTATCGCTGGTTCATATAGCCGAGATAAGGTGCTATCAGCAACGCTTAACCCGATTGCGATAAATAACCAGCGAGCATTGCAAAAAGGTGCGATTATCACTGGAAATCCAGAGATAAACGCACAGGTACAGGGGTTACCTTGTTTATAGACCTGGGTGGTCTCAGCCCTATAATCCACCACCCATTGGCTAACATTGTTTAGTCAAAGGCAAAGCAGGCGTAAAGAAACCTGGGGGCATATTATCAAGGGGGTTTATCTCCGCTTTTTTGGCTTTAAAAGCCAAGAAAGCGGAGATAAAATTATCTCCCTATTACCTAGCTGTCGCTAACACCAGTTAGCGACAGCTAGTAGGAGATAGCGACCATCTTGGGCCCCACTTTGCATGTCAGTGATATTTATCACTAATGACATGCAAAGTGGGCGTGCCAAGATGTTAGCGACTGGAAACAGTCGCTAACATCGCTATCTCCTATTACCAACTTTTGGAGATATTCGCGCTAAGCGCGAATATCTCCAAAAGCTAACACCTGCCCTGAGCAGTTCTTAGCCATGTTATCCAATGGGAGGTGCATAACATGGCTAAGAGCATTAGCTCGGTAATGCATGAATATCGCTGACTTGTCAGCGATATTCATGCATTGCGGGCGTTTTTTATCGCATTTGCGAAAAACCTTGGTAATACCAAGGTTTATCTGCGATAAAAATCGCCGCAGCTCAGCGGTAATTTTTTGTCTCTAACCAAGCAATAGCGATAATTATCGCTATTGCTTGGTAATATGCCCCCAGAGATGAGTGTGGTTAGCCCTGCTTTTATCATTGCTGCACAGGTTAACGTGCAGGTTAATAATAGGAGTAATGTGGCTTAGCGACCTTTTCCTGGAAATATCTCTGTGTTACGCCCAATTTGCATCTCATTAGGGATGCAAAGCTGGGCGTTGTTGGAACGGGCGCTAAGTCAGCAAAACACGCGATAGTGTGTCTTTGCTGATAAGGCAATGAAATTACTGCCGCTTTTTGCCTGAAAATGGAATCAAAAGTGGCGATAATTTCATAGCGCTGCCTTGATGATATGCCCGTAGTTACTAGTTACAATTAAAGGGTGTAGAATGCTTAAAATAAACTTGGGCCTCAATTATGAAAAGTGACGCATCGCTGCGTGAAAACAGCGATGCGTCACTTTTCACTGCGCACTCCTTGCGACATTCCTGATGCGTCATATTTAATGTATGACGCATCATGTCGCAAGGAGTTACAGATACGTCAGTATTTCTGACATATCTGTAAGCGCAAAAGTGACGCATTGCTGGAGTGTGTCACAAAAGTGGCGCAACTCCAGCAATGTGTCCTTTCACATGGGGAAAGCCCCATGTGAAAGGGCTTGCGTCAGTCTTACGCCTGCTGTGAGGCAGGCGCAAGATTTTGACGCAACAGCGTCCTTAAAGTGACGCAGTGAAATCTCATAGATTTCACTGCGTCACTATTACGAGGCTTTTTGCGGGGGAACGGCCCCTCTGCATACATTATACCTGACGCAGGTATAACGTGGCGCAGGGGTTTAAAAAGTGACGCATCTACCTAGATGCGTCACTTTTTAAATATGGCGCAACAAGGCGCATTTTTTACACCGCTGGGGCCTCATTTATGAAAAGTGATGCATCGCTGCGTGAAAACAGTGATGCGTCACTTTTCACTGCGCACTCCTTTGCGACATTCCTGATGCGTCATATTTAATGTATGACGCATCATGTCGCAAGGAGTTACAGATACGTCAGTATTTCTGACGTATCTGTAAGCGCAAAAGTGACGCATTGCTGGAGTGTGTCACAAAAGTGACGCAACTCCAGCAATGCGTCCTTTCACATGGGGAAAGCCCCATGTGAAAGAGCTTGCGTCAGTCTTACGCCTGCTGTGAGGCAGGCGCAAGATTTTGACGCAACAGCGTCCTAAAAGTGACGCAGTGAAATCTCATAGATTCCACTGTGTCACTATTACGAGGCTTTTTGCGGGGGAACTCCCCCTCTGCATACATTATACCTGACGCAGGTATAATGTGGCGCAGGGGTTTAATAAGTGACGCATCTACCTAGATGCGTCACTTTTTAAATATGGCGCAACAAGGCGCATTTTTTACACCGCTGGTGCGTCACAAAAAGTGATGCACCGGCGGTGCAAAACTGACGCAAGGCCTTCATAAATAATGCCCCATGTTTCTTGAGGGGTAGGGTTCGGGATGTGTTTACAATTAAGAGTTGTGCTTGTGATACAGTAAGACTGGGATTTAGGGTAGAATTTAGCTAGTCTTGTTGCCAAAGATTTTCTATATTTGAGCATCCTTTATAAGGTCTTCTTTATCATTATCAATGCAACCCAGATCCCCATATTTTATAATGACTATCGAACCTTTTCTTCCTGAATGTTTTCTTTTTTGATTCTCCACCATCCACATGCCCCATTTAAATCTCATATCTGATATAAAAAAATACGGGCAAATACACACAGCACATTTAGTAGTATATTAAATAGTACTGCAGTAACACTACCACCAGTCTACGAAATGCTATTGACCAACCTTTGGGCTGATACCTCCTCCTCTGCCATGCCTTTCTTTCTTTGCAAGGAATTCTCTACCACTGTGCACAGATCTCCACACATGTAGTTGTACATTTTTGTAGTAAATGTGAGTGTATCCTTGGGGGACTGCCCCAGAGAATACTTTCTTTTAGATTGGAGGGGTTTAAGAACATTTTGGAAGGAGTTGAAGGAGGGACATGCTAATACACATACCAACAAAAGAGTAAGGTCATTGAAATTAAGAAAATGGACTATTAAAATTACTATAGCTATAATATGGACAAAATAAGGTTCAAATGTACCCCAGCCAAGCGTTGGAGCCAAACAAGGTAACTCGTAGGTACTGGAAAACACTCCCAAAGAAAACAATGGAGGCACCAAATAACAATAGGCAAACAGAAAAATAATGGAAAATGTTTTTTATTTTAATTCAATTTTTTTTAAATTTGATTTAGACCTCGAGTGAGGTGAACAAATACATAACTACACAGTAACAAAACACTTATGTTATTCAGACAAAAACATTTTTAAAAAACTTTACAAAAAATTATATAGATGATAACAAGTAAATTAATCATGCGGAGATTTACAAAATTCAATTAAACTTTTTGCAGAGCTAAGAATATGTCGAAAACATATAGGGCCTCATTTATGAGAAATGACGCATCGCTGCGTGAAAGCTGCGGTGCCTCACTTCTCAGGGCGCACTCCTTGCGACATGATTGATGCGTCATATTTTTAATATGACGCTTCATGTCGCAAGGAGTTACAGATACGTCAGTATTTCTGACTTATCTGTAGGCGCAAAAGTGACGCATTGCTGGAGTGTGTCACAAAAGTGACGCAACTCCAGCAATGCGTCCTTTCACATGGGGCAAGCCCCATGTGAAAGGGCCTGCGTCAGTCTTACGCCTGCTGTGAGGCAGGTGCAAGATTTTGACGTAACGGCGTCCTAGAAGTGACACAGTGAAATCTTATAGATTTCACTGCGTCACTTCTACGAGGCTTTTTGCGGGGGAACTCCCCCCTGCATACATTATACCTGATGCAGGAATAAAGTAGCGCAGGGGTTTACAAAGTGACGCATCTGCTTAGATGCGTCACTTTGTAAATAGTGCGCAAGAGAAGGCATGTTTTACGCTGCCGATGAGTCACAAAAAGTGACGCATCGGAAGCGCAAAACTGATGCAAGGCCTCATAAATGAGGCCCATAGGCTTTATATGCCTGCGCAGGGCATCTCCCAGGGTCGAATTTGGACAGACTATTAAGACTAATAACACATGTAAGAAATCCTGCCATCCTCAATTATATAAATCACACATTTCTGTGGAACTATTCAGTTCATCCCAATTAAAAGTCAGGGGGGCAGATTTATGAAAGGCTTGCGCCACGTTTACGCCACCGTTGCGTGACGCAACGGCACGGAAACGTGGCGCATCCTTGCGCCCTATTTACAACGTGACGCATCTAGGAGATGCGTCACGTTGTACAGCACTGCGCCATGAGGAGGCGTTCCTGCGCAGGGGGGGCGTTCCTGCGCAGGAACGCCTCCTGAAAGTGGCTGAGTGAAATCTATGAGATTTCACTCAGTCACTTTCAGGGCAATGCTGCGTCAAAACCCTGCGCCTGCTTGAGGCAGGCGTAAGGCTTGAGGCAGCATTGAAAGAATAGGCCCCCCCAGAGCATTGCTGGAGCTGCGTCGCACTTGCGACGCAACTCTAGCAATGCGCCACATTTCCGGCACAGATGCGTCACGCATCTGTGCCGTTTTTGCCCCATGGTGCGCCGCATCATAAATGCAGCGCACCATGGGTGGCGGAGCTGTGGCGCACTGTGGCGCATGTTAACTGGCGATGCGCCAGTTAACATAAATCTGCCCCAGGGTCTTTAAGGGTAGAATCCCCAATCTCATTAAAATTATGGTAGGCCAAACCCTAAGCTCTAATGAAAAATGTATGTATCTTTGTGGAGTTTTATGTTGTTGACTGCCTGCGAGGTCTGGAAAGTGTTTTAGTCGAGAACAATGGTCTACATCTGACTCATAACTTATTCTTAAGATCAGGGGGCATATTACCAAGCAATAGCGATAATTATCGCAATTGCTTGGTTAGAGACAAAAATTTACCGCTGAGCTGCGGCGATTTTTATCGCAGATAAACCTTGGTATTACCAAGGTTTATCGCAATTGCGATAAAAATTGGCCGCAATGCATGAATATCGCTGAAAAGTCTACGATATTCATGCATTACCGAGCTAATGCTCTTAGCCATGTTATCCACCTCCCATTGGATAACATGGCTAAGAACTGCTCTGGGGCAGGTGTTAGCTTTTGGAGATCTTCGCGCTTAGCGCGAATATCTCCAAAAGTTGGTAATAGGACATAGCGATGTTAGCGACTGTTTCCAGTCGCTAACATCTTGGCACGCCACTTTGCATGTCATTAGTGATAAATATCACTGACATGCAAAGTGGGGCCCAAGATGGTCGCTATCTCCTACTAGCTGTCGCTAACTGGTGTTAGCGGCAGATAGGTAATAGAGAGATAATTTTATCTCTGCTTTCTTGGCTTTTAAAGCCAAAAAAGCAGAGATGAATCCCCTTGATAATATGCCCCCAGGTTCTTTAGATAGAGCTTCAAATGTGTCGAAGTCATAGGGGCATATTACCAAGCAATAGCGATAATTATCGCTAGTGCTTGGTTAAAGACAAAAATTTACCGCTGAGCTGCGGCGATTTTTACCGCAAATAAACCTTGGTATTACCAAGGTTTATCGCAAATGCGATAAAAATCGCCGCAATGCATGAATATCGCTGAAAAGTCAGCGATATTCATACATTACCGAGCTAATTCTCTTAGCCATGTTATCCACCTCCCATTGGATAATATGGCTAAGAACTGCTCAGGGCAGGTGTTAGCTTTTGGAGAGCGCGAATATCTCCAAAAGTTGGTAATAGGAGATAGCGATGTTAGCGACTGTTTCCAGTCGCTAACATCTTGGCACGCCCACTTTGCATATCATTAGTGATAAATATCACTGACATCCAAAGTGGGGCCCAAGATGGTCGCTATCTCCTACTAGCTGTCGCTAACTGGTGTTAGCGACAGCTAAGTAATTGGGAGATAATTGTATCTCCGCTTTCTTGGCTTTTAAAGCCAAAAAAGCGGAGATAAACCCCCTTGATAATATGCCCCATAGATTACAAAAGTGCAATTATGCAACCTGACCAGTTTAGAGCAATAGTTAAGTTCTTATTAAAAGTATAATGAGATGCCTAGTCTCTAAAAGCCTTCATTTTCAAAATATGCCTTATAGTCTCTTGGTCTGCGTGTAAGGTTTTAGGGGCATATTGCCAAGCAATAGCGATAATTATCGCTATTGCTTGGTTAGCGATAAAATAATTTCGCCGAGCTGCGCCGATTTTTATCGCAGATAAACCTTGGTACTACCAAGGTTTATCGCAAATGCGATAAAAATCGACAATAATGCATGAATATCGCTGAAAAATCAGCGATATTCAGGCATTACCGAGCTAATGCTTTTAGCCATGTTATCCACCTCCCATTGGATAACATGGCTAAGAACTGCTCCTGGGCAGGTGTTAGGTTTTGGAGATATTCGCGCTTAGCGCGAATATCTCCAAAAGTTGGTAATAGGAGATAGCGATGTTAGAGACTGTTTCCAGTCGCTGACATCTTGGCACGCCCACTTTGCATGTCATTAGTGATAAATTATTCTGACATGCAAAGCGGGGCCCAAGATGGTCGCTATCTCCTACTAGCTGTCGCTAGGGAGATAATTTTATCTCCGCTTTCTTGGCTTTTAAAGCCAAAAAAGCGGAGATAATTCCCTTGATAATATGCCCCTTAGTTTTTTTAATGATTTTGTTAATAGTTCAATTTATTTTTTGTTTGTAAGCAAATATCACAACAAGGGTTACAATGCTGGCATCACACCTGCTCATGAAAGGGTGTGGAAGTGATGTTGCAGGACTCCACCATCCTTCTACAGGTGAAACTCCTTACTGCACCAATCCATCACACACAGGCTGACCACATAAAAACAATGACTTGACACACCAAGCAACTTTCTTTTCCTTCACTATGTTGGTGAATGTGGAAATTTAAATCAACAAAAGAGTGACAACAAACATTCAAAATACAGAAGGAAGGGCAGTAAAATAATTCAGTTACTACCACCAAAGTGCAAAGAAAGAAAAATACAAAAAGCCGGTAAGTTTTGCATGCACTGAGTGGAAAAAGAACCCTCAGGCACCAACTGAAAGTCGGTTGCCAGTTGTCTTCATTGGGTTCTTATGGAAAGCGTGATTTAGTATCCAACAGTGATAAAAAAGTGATTTAAAAGGAGTATGGACTACTCCCCAAATTATATTTACTTATTTATTTATTTAAACTTATAACGCGCAACAGCTACCCGCAGTGGGTTTACCAGCGCCAGGGACAGACTCAAGAAGAAAAAGGACAGGTACACTAAACTAGCTTATATGAGACCTCACAACCTACTGAAAAAGCCAGGTTTTGAGTCCCTTACGGAATCGAAACATGTTTGTTTCCGTCTTTAGGGCCATAGGTAGAGCATTCCAGGATTTGGGACCTAAGTGGAAGAAGGACCGACCACCCATCCTTACCATTCTAAATTGCGGAATAATGAAATCACCATTCTCTGAGGATCTTTATTTTTTTATTTTTTATTAAGCATTTCCAAGAAGTTTTTCCACATTATCCTGCATATGATTACAGCCCATACCTATTACACAGGTGATTAAATACATTGTTATACATTTTATGGCGAAAAAGAATCGTCATACAGATATATACATGTTAAATAGTACCCATACTTATACAGCAATCGCAAGGAACCCAAACAAAATGCAAAAGAATCTTTCTTTCACTGACCTGGGTTTATCCTACTATTTTTCCACATCGTGATAGGTTGCCATATACTATTACCTAATACCTTAGCCCTCCTTCCTTTCCTTTCATAGATTGCTTTTTCTAAATTATATATAGACAGAAGACTTGCAATCCATTCCTGGAATGTGGGGGGAGCCTTATTCAGCCAGTTTCTTGCTATGCATATACGATAAACTGCAAGTGAAACAAAAACAAACTCTACTGGCATAACTTCTGCCGTGCAGGCCACCCCTAGTATAACTAATTCATCAGTGAGTTTAATCCTAAAGCTAAGTGATTTATCAAAAAAATCCTCAATGGCCTTTTTCAGGGTAAACAGTTGTGGGCACTGTGAAAACATATGTATAATATCCGCTTCATTTGAATTACATCGGGGGCATGTTATACCCGACGTGCCACCCCAATGTGCTATTCTGGCCGGGGTGTGGTAAAGTGAAAATACTGTCTTAAAGTGCTGTGATTGGAGAGTCGCAGAGCATAGCACTGTTCTGCCCAAATCCAAAGATACCTGGAAAGTTTCTAACCCTGACCCCAATTTTTCGGACCATTTTTGTGAATATTTTGCCCTTTCATCTGTTTTATTTTCTTTCAGTTCCGCATAGAGATGTCTGATCGTACACTTATTGGTTATTTCTATATATTCCATCATTTTACAGTGTCCCAGTCCTGCCGGGCCACCTTGTTTTTGTATTAAAAAACTTCTAGTTTGAAGATATTTATAAAAGCTATTGTGTTCTAACCCGAATTTCATTTTTAAGGTCCCAAACTGTAGCATGTTCCCCTGGCTGTCCAACAGATTCCCTATTTTCACTATGCCCTTATTATACCAGTCTCTCATGGTACCATCCCTAAAGATCTCCCTCGGTAGTGAACAGTTTGTGTATAGCCGCGTATAGTTATTAAATCTACCCAAACCAAATTTTTTTGACACTCCTTGCCACACCCTGTAGGCTGCCTTCAAGGTCTTAAACCGTGTATGCTTAAAATAAGTGAAGTCTGTTGTGTTTAAAAACCCATTCTCAGCCTCCTCACCCAACAATGTAATATAGACATTATTTGATCCTGCCTCGGTTTCTCTTGTATGCTCTGTACCTCCCCCGCCTATTAGCTCCCGGCAGTACTGTATTACAGCTGCCCAGTAGTAGAGCCTGAAGTCCGGCGCCCCCCAACCCCCTTTATCTCTGCCTACCGTTAGGTGTCTATAAGCTCTCCTTGTCTTTCCTTTGGCCCAGATGAATTTATTCAGAATCGCTTCTAGTTTATTAAACCATATGTTTTCAAAAAATAATGGAATAGATCTAAACAAATACAAAACTTTTGGGAATGTTACCATTTTAATTACATTAATTTGGCCCATTAAGGTCAGGTGTAAATTATTCATTCTTTCTGTGTCAGTTTTTATTTTTGACAGTAGGGGGCTCATATTTATTTCGACTAGCCTATCTAAGTCAGTTGTAATCTTGACGCCTAGGTACGTAACTTCAGTAGCTACTCTTATATCCTGAAAGATCACCCAGTTATTTTGTATAATCTGTGTTTTCCCTTTATTCAATGAGTATCCTGCGATAGTGCCAAAGCGTACAGCTTCTTGTTCGATTTCTAAGATAGCCGAGCCAGGTTCCGGGGTAACCACCGCCACGTCATCTGCGTAGGCAAGTGTTTTGTACTCGTGAGTATGTAATTTGATCAGAAGAATGTTGGAGTTCCCTTCCAATCTTCGCAAAAGAGGGTCAAGATATAAGGCAAATAACAATGGCGAGGCCGGACAGCCCTGCCTTGTACCGCGTCTTATACGTATACCCTCAGTGTACCCTCTGTTTACCCTTACTTTGGCTGTGGGCTCTAAATATAGCGCCTTTATAGCCTTTATATATCCTGCTCCTAGCCCAAACCATTCCAAAACCTTCCATAAGTATCCCCAGGAGACCCTGTCAAAGGCCTTCTCTGCATCCAAGAAGATGGCCGAGGCAGGGTCTCCTGTGGCACCTGCAGCATCCAATATGGTAACCATCGGTCTTGTGTGTTGAGTGGTCCCTTTACCAGGTATAAATCCGTGCTGTGTTGCGACTACCATCCCCTCGATTACCCTGCTTAGTCTTTGAGAGAGAGCCTTGGAGTAAATTTTCGCATCCGCATTCATAAGCGTTATCGGCCTATATGAACCGGGATCTAAGTGAGGTTTTTTTTTTTTTCAAAATACCAATAATATTTGCTCCGGCCCATGATTTTGGTACATTTTCCCCCCTCTGTGCGTGTCTTAAAATTTCCAGCATATCAACCCCCAAGGTGTCCCAAAAGACTCTATAAAATTCCGCCGGGATTTGATCGGGTCCCGCAGCCTTCCCTGGAGGGAGTTTAGTTACTGCCATATGGATTTCTCCCAATGTTAGAGTAGATTCCAGTGTCTCCTTGTCCTCCACACTCAATTCCTTATGGGGGATATCCATTAGGTAGTTCTCTATCTCATCCTCCACATCTCCCAAATCTTGATCATATAGCTCGGAATAGAACTCCCTGAACACCTCCCTCACATCTTCTACCTTAGTCACAACATTTCCCCCTTTATCCTTAATTTCTTTAATTTCTCCTGCTGCCAAATCTTGTCTAATACGGACTGCTAACATGTGTCCTACCCGTTCGTTAAATTCGTAACATTTCTCCTTTTTTGCTAAGTAGTTACTTGCCGCTTTATTTGCCAATTTTTCGCTAGTCTCTGCCCTCTTTAGCTCTATCTCTAATAAAATCTCCTCCAAAGGCCCTTGATTAATAACCACCTGGATAAGCTGTTGTTCTAGCTCTGTTAAATCCTGTAGCCTATTTGTTAATTCGAGTTTTTCTTTTTTGCTCCTGTGAAGAGTGTAGGCCAATGTTTCCCCTCTTATCCCTGCTTTGAATGTATCCCAGACCACTCCTACAGAGGCCGTGCCTCTATTTACCTCTCAGAATTGTCTGATCCACATCTTCATTCTGTTAACATAATCTTCTTCTTTAAGCAGCCCTCTTTCAAAGGTCCAATTATATTCTTTATAGGTAGTATTGCAGTTCTGAGGGATAGTCAGTATCAGTGGATTGTGGTCTGAGAAAACCCTGGGCAACTTTTCTATTTTTAAGTTTGATACTAAAGAACTAGAGACTAAAAAGTAGTCTAATCTAGCAATAACTTTATGGGGTGCCGAGTAAAAGGTGCTGCCTGTTCCCATGGGATTGTATGCTGACCAAACATCAACCAATGCATTATTACCCATTAAATTAATAATAGCTCTTCGAGTTTTCTTCTTGCCGTCTCCCTTCATCCCCCCTCCCGACCTACTCAGCCCTGACAGCCCATTAATATTAAAGTCCCCACAGAAAATTACTGGCTCTGTCCATAGTGCCAGCTCGACATCAAGTGATTCAAATAGCTCAGGTTCATCTTCATTAGAGCCGTATACAGACACAATTGTGTATCGTCCTCCAGCAGTCTCCCCTTCTATCATCACCCATCTCCCTTCCTCGTCCTCCTTCTTTTTCCTGACCACCATAATCCCTTTTTTTGCAACAATTACCACTCCTTTTGTTTTTACATCTTGTTGTGTGTATGCTAATACTTCATACCCTAGTTGATCAATAAGGTATTTATCCTTTCCTCTCACATGTGTCTCCTGGAGACATATAACATCCAATTTTAATAATCTACACATAGCTGCAACTTTCTGTCTTTTCCCACCATCATTTAAGCCGCAGATATTAATGGTAGCAACTCTTAACGCCATCTGATCTTATAAGTTAATCCCGCAATCATCATCCTCAACATATTTATTTTCACCTGTTTATAGCTACATAACTTCTTAGCTTGTGCTGTACATAACCTTACTTCTATACCGCCCCTTTCCCTCCACCCCCCCTCTCCCGCCCCCCTGTCCCCCCTCCCCTTGCAGACCCCCCCTGTTACAGGCAAATAGGTCAATCATGACCTATGTGTGGCTACACACTGCTGTAGTGTCGCCCCCTTCTCCTACTCAGCCTGCCTGTGTATTCCCATATTCAATATTACTTGAAATATGGAGCCTATACTGGATCAGATTCCCTACTTCTCTTGCCTTTCTGATTCTCTGTGATTTCTGCGAGGTACTCGCCTGCTTTTACTTCTGAGAAAAACATTCTGACGCGACCCCCAGTGACAACTTTCAGCTTTGAGGGAT
Organism: Lissotriton vulgaris; assembly: GCF_964263255.1. Taxonomy (NCBI): domain Eukaryota; kingdom Metazoa; phylum Chordata; class Amphibia; order Caudata; family Salamandridae; genus Lissotriton; species Lissotriton vulgaris. The sequence goes on from NC_141689.1 coordinate 402,567,060, forward strand.
ACATTAGGTATGCTTCAGAACCCTGACGTTGAAATGGAGTGATTAGCTGCCTAAGTTTCCATCTTCTTTCTACAGTCGTGTGACAGAAGTCCGGCCTCGTAAAGAATGTAATCCCATCAAATGATTTTTTTTTCTCCGGTCTGTCAGACTCCATAACTTCCTGTCTGGCCAAAAAGTTTCCAAAGAAAACTAACATTGCCCTGGGAAGGGCATTCTGACTATTGTCTCTTGTTTTCTTCTGTGTCAGTGGGAATCTATGCGCTCTCTGGATTTCTAGTTCCCATTGCCAATGTGTCTCCGGATATGCGCCTTTCAGCAGTTTGATCATAAACCCTCTTGGGTCATTCCCTTCCAGTCCTTCTTCTAGGCCCAGAAATCTCAGGTTGTTCCTCCGCTGGCGATTCTCGAAATCCTCCAGCTTCCACTGTAGATCCTCGATCACCTTTCCTTGCTCCACTCTAGACGTCTGCCAGTCTGTGACTTCGTCCTCCAACCTGCCGGTTCTTTCCTCGACCTGTACCACCCTTTCTTCCACCTCTTCATATTTTTTATTCATTTTCCTGATGCTTGCCTGTATTTTTTTAGTATCTTGTCTAGCTCTCCTACTCTCCAGACGAGCTTCTATGTGCATTTGTTTCGGCATGGCAAATATTCCATCCAGAGTCGCTTGGGGTGGCGCTTCGGCTGTATCTTGAGAAATATTTATAGGATGATTGTCAAGGGCATCGCCTAGCTCATGTTCCTGGTACATTTTAGAGGTACTGCCATAGTCCCATAACAATTTCCTATTCGTACTTGATGCAGCTCTATCTATGTCTCTGTCTCTTCTTATCATAGTACGTCTTTTTTTTCTCTGTGTATCTTTACTTCTGTGCTCGCTAAAGTGGGACCCTTCTGATTCTGATCCTAGCGAGAGATCTGTGGTGCTATCTTCTTCCTCTGAGTGCAGCGAGGAATCTGAGCCTTCAGTCACAGAGTAACATTTTTCCGCCTCGGGGGAGCGTACTCTCCTTCCTTTAACCCCCTTTGATGCGCGACTTTCTAAACTTTTCATGCTTCCCCAGTTGGATTGAGCTAGGATATTGCTGTCCCCAGGCGTGGGCGCAAGGTTTATCTCCATCAGAGCTTCAAGCATTTGGTCATTATTATTCACATTCATTGCCTCTCCTACCTTCTTCAGCTCTGGTGTTGGATCTGTGTCCGCATCTGTAACAGCATCAGCGTCTGGACCCCCGCCAGCCTTCTCAGCAGCCTTCTCTCTCAGTACGGCTCTCTCATGCGGCGTGCACGCCTGGGGCTCCGGTTGCCTGGCAACCGCTGTGCTTGCGTCCTCGCGGCCGATGTGCTCAGCTTCCGTGTTTGCTTCAGCGCCTGAGACCGCGGCGCTTTCCGAGATCAGAATCGCTGGCTGAATTCTACCTGCAAAAGCCTCCGTGACTGTGGGCTGACGTAGATCTTTGCCTGGGACAGGTACATTGTTCGTGTGCTTCGTCGCTCCGCTGTCCGATTGATGGCGCCTCTGTTGTTGTTGCTGTTCTTTAGATGCCGGGGTTCCCGCTTGTGACGTTGCCTTGGGCTCAGCCTTTTCTTTAGTGGCTTTATCTGGCTTCTCTCCTTTCTCTCCTTTCTTAAGCTGTGCCTTTTGAGTGGTAACACTCGTTGCAGCGGTTCGTCTGCTCAACGCTGTCGATTTCGGAATTGCTCCTGTGCGCTGTGCCATCCTTTTAAATGCAGTGAAGCCTTGATTGAGCGTTTTCCTCAGTTGCTCTCCAAAATAGAGTCGTAAGGCTATCAGTGCTTTTTTTAGCGCCTCAGTACCTTCATCGCTGCTGCTTATTTTCCAGAAAATCAGCATATCTTTTCATGACCTTCCAGCCTCATACTCCATGGAACAGGAGAAGGAGTAAGTGCGACTGCTTTCTACAACAGCTTAGCGGCCATCTTGCCTCTCCTCCCTCCCCCCATTCTCTGAGGATCTTAAGGTGCAACTTTGCTTGTAGGGTTGGACTAGGCTCTGTAAATATTTTGGAGTCGAGCCTTGTCTAATTTTAAAAAGAAGGCACTTAGCTTTAAATTTAACACGGCTCGGGATCCTGAGCCAGTGTAGATCGCAGAGTGTATTGGAGGCAGATGTTCTTCTCGGAACATTGTGAAGAAGTCGAGCAGCCGCATTTTGTACAACTTGAAGTTTGTTAATAGTTGTTCAGTCTGCTTCAAGATAAAGAACATTGCCATAGTCCAGGCTGGAAACAACTAAAGCCTGGACTACAGTTCTCTGGGTCGAAGGGGGCAACATCCATAAAAAAATTTGTAGCCATCTCAGAGTAGCAAAACAAATGGACGCCACCTTAGTGGCCTGCTGCCTCATTGAGAGCTTATCATCAATGAGAAAACCGAGATTGCGTACTACGGCAACAGGCTGGGGAGTAGACCCCATATCACTTGGCCAGTGCTGGGGGCCCCAGAGATCTTTATTCTTGCCCAGTATCACAACCTCGGTCTTGTCCCCGTTTAGTCAGAGAAAATATTTTAATGAGAGATGAAATAATGGAATTGGTCATGACAGCAGAAAGAGACCGTTACATCAGCAAACACGAAGCAGATTTTTTACCTAACTCAGAAGTCAAAATCCCGAACTTTTATACACTTCCTAAAACTCATAAAAATCGCCTTTCTCCCCCAGGAAGACCGATAGTTTCGGGAATTGGTTCTCTATTAGAACCTCTTTCCAAATACTGCTATTTTTTCTTTAAACCCTTGGTACAGTCCGCCTGTACCTATATAAAAGACACCAAAAGTCTGCTATCAATGCTCCTAACCGTCCAGATGCCTGAAGAGCCATGCTTTCTTGTCTCGTTAGACATTGAAAGTTTGTATACTTGCATTCCGCAGGATGCAACTATAAAAGTCCTGGCAGATGTCTTAGAACAGACCTCTTGGGATTATACCACCTCCCGGACTTTTAATATTGAATGTGCTACACTAGCTCTTAGGCGCAACTTCTTTCAATATGAAAATACCATCTATTTACAAAAGACGGGTACTTCGATGGGCAGTGTTTTTGCCCTGAATATTGCAGGATTGTATGTGTACAATTTTGAAAGGACACACATTTTGGTTGCCATCAATCCTTACACTCTCAATGTTATCCTGTGGCAGAGGTACATTGATGATGTGCTTTTAATATGGCAAGGCTCTGAAGAGAGTATTTTGGCTTTCTTCGATTGGGTGAACACATGCGATTCTCATCTAAAATTTACCCACCAGTATGACCCAAATTCCATTGTATTTCTGGATGTCACAATATCAAAGGGAGGTAACCATTTAACCACAAAAACTTACTACAAGCCTACCAGCAAAAACAACTTGCTGCACTTTTCGAGCTTCCACCCGCGTCTCCTGGGTGAAAATTTGCCCTTTGGGCAATATCTACGCATTCGTAGAAACTGTAGTAAATTGAGTGATTTTAATACACAAGCAGAAGCACTCACCAACAAGCAACATACAAGAGGTTATCCCAAGAGAATCCTACAAAAAAGCCGAAAGAGGGCTAAGAATCAAAATAGGGAAGCCCTTTTGGAAAACTATAGTAAGGACAGCAAAGCCGAGTCGCCATTGACCTGTGCCATGACCTACAGCAACATATCCAACGCTGCATAGGTAAACACTGGCAAATTCTAAATACCAATTGGCGCAATTGGCAAAAACCACTGTTTTCCTACAAACGCGAAAGGAGTCTACAAGATGCTCTTGTTCATACCTGTCCTAGAACTAATCACACTAGTCAGGTCAACAATGTTCTCACTACATGGGGCTTAACCCCCGTGAATGGCCATTTCCCATGCGGAGGGTGTAGTGTTTGCCATCTCACTACAGCAACAAAGACACTCAATTTGGAGGAGGGCAAACTCTGGCATCTCAGAGGATACACGAATTGCAATTCAAGTAATGTTATTTACCTTGTTAGCTGTCCCTGCAATCTAAAATATGTAGGGATGACCACGAGGAAAATAAAAATGCGTATCGGAGAGCACCGCAGCAATGTGAGGTGCCGCAAGAGCACTACAAAACTAACTGCTCATTTACTGGAACGAGTTCACTGTCCTAATGACATCAGATGGACAGTAATAGAGACACTTAATCAGACCAGTGAAAGCAGTATCTTTGAGAAGGAACAAAGATGGATCTACCGTCTTTCAACGCATACACATGGACTAAATTACGCTATACCCTGGGGGTCAGTTATGCGGCGGTGATCCGTCCATTGTTTCCTTTGACGATATTATTTGGTTCCAAAACGCATTGAATATCTGATTTTTGTTACCATTATTCCCCCCAAGATTCATTCTTCCAAAGATCTCTTTACTAGTGGTTATGTACAACAATTGTCTTCTTTTTTGTTGAAAGTCTGATGTAATTAATAGATACTTTTTAACCCTAGGTACTTGAGATTTCTGAAGGTTAGGCTCTTTTTGTTCTAGACGGCTCACTGTATAGGTGTTAGATACAGACACTTATACGTCCTTACCAATGTAATTTAGGTGTCTCCAACTGCACACATTACTGTGGGCCCCTTGCATGCTATACATAATTTACGATCTTAATCGACAGTCACTGTAGGCAGCACACATCGGTGTCTTCTATCGATCTTGCTTTCTAAAATAAAAAGAAATAAATTCCCTTGGCTGTTTCCTTTTGGTAACTGACAAGCATCATTCTATTCTTAAATACCAAAGGTGGTGATATTTCTTTTTGATCTAACATGCGAGAACAATATGCATGTAACCTGTGCAGTCTCACATACTGTCGATTTAATAATGTTTTTCAAAAACACGCAGACGCTGCACACATCCAGCGAGTTAGGCTTGCAACCAGGTCGCCCCCTTTAAGCATTAAGAACGGAGGAACGAACACGTGATCAGAACCAACGTGGATCACGTATTCATTTAAATCAGCGTTTTTCCTCGGCTCCCGTGTATTCGGGCTGCGGATGTGGACGCTGTAGGTAGTCTGGAGAGTAGTCGCCTAGAAGAAAGTAAGTTAATTTGGCGATACGCTTCTTCAGGTGTAAGTGCTGCCGCTTGCTCTGACCGGGTTTATTTGCTTCCGACAGAGCCTTTAAGAGGATAAATCATGTTGCTTAATTACGTTTGTCAGCTGACCCGGGTTCTATCTTTTAGATGATCCGGGCATGAAGAATTCCCCCTGCCACGAGTCCATGGGGTACTGCTCCTGAGTCACACGAGTGAGTGTCATGACCAAGGCCTTTTCCCTTACCAATCTTTCTGTCGGAAGGTGTATTTTAATGTATTTATTTAATTCATAAACGGGCACTTGTTCAATTATTTTCGAGGGAGTCCCTCTTGGCCTATTTATCATAACAGATCATGTGTGCCTCTAAGAGGTTGATATCCTAAAGGTGATATATCGCCAGAAACGCTGCGAAGTTGATGCAGAGGTTATTGTAGGCACATGATTTTTGTGAATGTTATTGGGTGGAATTAGCTTATTAACATTATTTGGTGGGATACAGTGAATATCACGATTTTACCAACTTTTTTTGACTTTTCGGTGGGTTTTGCTTAAAATATCTTCTTGGCAATAATTGTGTTTTGTCAACGACAGTTAAATTGGGAAATGTTTATCAGTTTACCCCCTTTCTTCTTCTTTATGTTTATTGATATATTACAGAAATGACATCCCTCACGCTTTGGAGATGACGCACGAGGAAGTACCTGTGCATCGGTTACATTCAAGTTTGTAATCTGTTTTCTGCCCCTCCGCAGTTGGTATTGGTACCTTAGAGTGCCCCAGCCACTGGGCGAGGACTGGTTTGGTCTTGATGAATGCTGAGCTGATTAGTAGCTCTTTATAGCAGAAACATGTCGACCTTTGTTGTTTTTTCATGTATAGGACTTCTTGGTTCAAACTAACACAACCATATGTATGTCCGTTTTCACTAATGTTTTTAATGGAGTTAGAACTACCCCTTCATTAAAATAATTTCTCTGATTTGGGGAGTAGTCCATACTCCTTTTAATTCACTTTTTTATCACTGTTGGATACTAAATCACGCATTCCATAAGAACCCAATGAAGACAACTGGCAACCGACTTTCAGTTGGTGCCTGAGGGTTCTTTTTCCACTCAGTGCATGCAAAACTTACTGGCTTTTTGTATTTTTCTTTCTTTGCACTTTGGTGGTAGTAACTGAATTATTTTACTGCCCTTCCTTCTGTATTTTGAATCTTTGTTGTCACTCTTTTGTTGATTTGGATTTAGTAACTTAAAGGGGTATAAGAATGGCTTTCTGACCCTTTCTCTCCTGTTGTTTGCATGAATGTGGGAATTGGTCATTGTCAAATACCACTTCTCAACTAATGCAGACTGGGAGAAGAAGCGAAGATCACCTACTGCCTTTTCCCTGGCTACCCCTGTCCTTGTCAGAATACCATGTAAACACAACAAGACTTCCCAAATTACCACATAGAAGCCAGGGCTATACAAATTTAAAAAACACAAATGGCTTAAAATGGTATAATTTAAAAATTAAATCAACATGTTTAGTGAAATCAATTGATAATCACACAACTAAATCAATCAATAGTGTTTTAATTGATATCTTTTAGCAATGACCCTCTCTGAAGAGTCACACCGACTTTTTGCCCTCCTCCTCCTATTTCATGCTTTCCTTTTCTTGGCTTTATGACTCTGAGCATTTTACAACTACTCATCAATGGTGAACTGTAAGTGTTTCTCCCCTAACCATGGTAACATTGGTGTATACACAATTGGCATATTTAGTTTACTTGTAAGTCTTGTGTAAACTGATTTGCCATATACCCTGAGCCTGTAGCCTAAATACTACTAGTGGACCTGCACCTCTTATTGTGCCACCCATACAAGTAGCCTTTCAAACTTGTCTCAACCTTGCCATTGCATGCACTGTGTGTGCAGTTTACTGCCACTTTGATTTGCCATTCAAGCTGCAAGCCTTAAACTCTCCTTTTATTACACGGAGGTCACCATCAACGTAGGCCCTGGGTGGTCCTAAGGGCAGGGTGCTGTGTACATAAAAGCCAGAAATATACTTTTAAGATTTGCATGTCCTGATAGTGACAAACACACACATTCAATACTGTGAGGCCTACTCCTCTCATAGGCTAACATTGTGAATTCATTAAAACCTCTTTAAGCTGTAAATGCTGATGAGAAAACAATAGCTGCATAATTTTTCTATTCTGTGGAATGATAATGATAAATCTACTTTACTGGTGAAGTTGAGTTTAACATTACTTTTTTAGAAATGCCACTTTTAGAAGGTGAAGTCACCCCCACTACAGAGGCACAACTGGTGTATACGTACTGGGGCTCTGATCCTACCAAGACTGTACACTACTGGAACTATGAAGAACTGTGCCAGGGGTAAAGACGGCTGTGCTACAAGGATTGCCACACTGCTTGACTGCTGCTCTGGAAGAACTGCTTTTCTGCTTTGCTGTGCTGCTCTTCTGCCTGCTAATCTCTGCCCTGCTGAGGACAAGGACTTCACCCCTCTCACTTGAACCTAGAGTGACTCCAACTAACTATAACATGTGTGAAACCTATTGTTTTTTCAGTGAATTTTAAAGGTTTTGTAAAGGACACATTTTATATGTATTAATTGTTATATTTATTTTTTTGATACTGATTCACTATATTTTTTACACTATTTATTTTTAAATATTTTATTTTTTAAATTACATTATAATTACATTATACATTACATTCCAAATTATACCTTCTCAGAATGAAATACTTTAGTTTAAATACTTTGGAAATAGGCAATAGACTTTTAAGTACAGTATTTACAGTTGCTGCAATAGGCAACGCAACTTCAAACACAATGCAACATTGGGCTCAATGTGAATTTCTAGTTAAGTGCAATTAGTTACTTTATGGATTACTTTTCTAACCACAGGACTGGATCCTAGATTCAGTTCTTGGACATCTCCTGTAAACAGTTGAGTAAAAGTGTTTTGGTTACAGTAGTGATTTTTAAGGAATATCATTGTATTTTGAAAATTGACAGAAACTTTTTCACATAGAATTACCAATGTTATCCTATGGGAGAAAATTCATTTAGCAGGTAAGTAGTGTTATCGTTACTTGTTCTTACTCAGTGGTGGATCCTGGATCCAGCAATGCTGCATCTCCTGTAAACAGTTGAAAGAATGCATTGAAGTCATACAGGCGATTTTTAAGTAATATTTCTAATTTGTGAAAATCAACACTTGGAGATTTTTCTGGTTAAAACCAGACAATAGATTCCTATAGAAGGAAATACAAGTTACTGGTAAGTATGGTTAGAATTACTTTTCATTATCAATACTGGGCTCAAAGATGCAGCACTGAGGTCTCACCTGATAACAGGTGAGTAAATCGGAATTCGTAGTTCGGCTGATTTAAGAGTAATATTTTTAAGTTCCAAAACTCCACACTTAGAAGAATTTCCAAGTGAAAGCAGTCAATGTTAGCCTCTGGATGGATATTCAAGTTACTGGTAAGTACGGTTAGAATAACTTTTCAGGATTAATACTGTGCTCAAACATGCAGCACTGAGGTTCCTCCTGTTAACAGGTGAGTAAATCGGAATTCGTTGTTCGGATGATTTTAGGTGAATATTTAAAAGTTACAAAACTCCACACTTAGAAGAATTTCCAAGTGAAACCAGTCAATGTTAGCCTTTGAAAGGAAATTCAAGTTACTGGTAAGTATGGTTAGAATTACATATCAGGATTAGTACTGGGCTCAAAGATGCAGCACTGAGCTCTCTCCTGATAACAGTGGAGTAAATCAAAATTCGTAGTTCTGCTGATTTTATAGGAATATTTTAAAGTTCCAAAACTCCACACTTAGAAGAAGTTCCAAGTGAAACCAGTCAATGTTACCCTATGTAAGGAAATTCACTTAGCAGGTAAGTAGTGTTATCATTACTTTTTCTTACTCAGTGGTGGATCCTGGATCCAGCACTGGTGCATCTCCTGTCCTTGAAATTGCACCGCTCGTTTTTTAACTGTGGCTATAATCTTTAAAAAATTGGGAATTGCTTCTTTTGTACCCTTGTAATTGCGCACTTCAACCAGACTGCTTTGTGGGGATATTGCATCTAAAGCGCTAACGCGGTGCCAGGAATGTTATCCTGACCCGCCTGAAGATTAGCGCTCTAGTGTTTAGGGTGGTTCCTGATTTTTGGCTCCCCCCCTCCACTTCCTGCTACTATTTACTGCGGGAGGCAATGATTGCGCAGGTTAGAACGTGAGTCTCGTGGCATGCTTGTTACTTTGCACAGACAGGCATAGCTGATTTTTAAAATTGCATCGCTCGTTTTTTAACTGTGGCTATAATCTTAAAAAAATTGTGAATTGCTTCTTTTGTACCTTTGTATTTGAGCACTTCAACCAGACTGCTTTGTGGGGATATTGCATTTAGAGCGCTAAAGTTGTGCCAGGAACGTTATCCTGCCCGCCTGAAGATTAGCGCTCTAGTGTTTAGGGTGGTTCCTGATTTTTGGCTCCCCCCCTCCACTTCCTGTTACTATTTACTGCGGGAGGCAGCGATCACGCAGGGTAGAACGTGAGTCTCGTGGCATGCTTGTTACTTTGCACAGACAAGCATAGCTGATTTTTAAAATTGCATCACTCGTTTTTTAACTGTGGCTATAATCTTTAAAAAATTGGGAATTGCTTCTATTGAACCTTTGTAATTGCGCACTTCAACCAGACTGCTTTGTGGGGATATTGCATCTAGAGCGCTAACGCGGTGCCAGGAACGTTATCCTGACCCGCCTGATGATTAGCGCTCTAGTGTTTAGGGTGGTTCCTGATTTTTGGCTCCCCCCCTCCACTTCCTGTTACTATTTACTGCGGGAGGCAGCGATCACGCAGGTTAGAACGTGAGTCTCGTGGCATGCTTGTTACTTTGCACAGACAGGCATAGCTGATTTTTAAAATTGCATCACTCGTTTTTTAACTGTGGCTATAATCTTTAAAAAAATTGGGAATTGCTTCTATTGAACCTTTGTAATTGCACTTCAACCAGACTGCTTTGTGGGGATATTGCATCCAGAGCGCTAACTCGGTGCCAGGAACGTTATCCTGACCCGCCTGAAGATTAGCGCTCTAGTGTTTAGGGTGGTTCCTGATTTTTGGCTCCCCCCCTCCACTTCCTGCTACTATTTACTGCGGGAGGCAGTGATTGCGCAGGTTAGAAAGAACGTGAGTCTTGTGGCATGCTTGTTACTTTGCACAGACAGGCATAGCTGATTTTTAAAATTGCATCGGTCGTTTTTTAACTGTGGCTATAATCTTAAAAAAATAGTGAATTGCTTTTTTTGTACCTTTGTATTTGAGCACTTCAACCAGACTGCTTTGTGGGGATATTCCATTTAGAGCGCTAATGCTGTGCCAGGAACGTTATCCTGCCCGCCTGAAGATTAGCGCTCTAGTATTTAGGGTGGTTCCTGATTTTTGGCTCCTCCCCTCCACTTCCTTACTTAATTTTGAATGTGGCGACCGCACAGCGGGCGAGCACAGTGGGCACGCTGGCGGCCCGTCCGTGCCAAGACCGCGACAGGCGCAGGACTCGCTGGCCCAAAACCCCCCCACATTGTTTATCAAGCTAATGACTTCAGAAAGCTTAATCCCCAAAAGAAGTTTACTTGCCAAATCTCCATGGAGCATATTTGGGGCCCATTTTCCTGTAGAACTTGCTCTTGGACTACGCTTGTGCTTCCATCTGATACTCCATTACAGATGTGTATTACTCCTAGTTGTCAATCTAGTCTCAAAGGAGGGCTTATAAATGCGCGGTCAATGTGTAGCCATAGCGAGGATATCAAGGAATTGATCTGTGAACACAATCTTGATTTCCTCCTTATAACCAAGACATGGCTTAATGATTGGAGCAACCCTGATCTGTCTATCACTCTACCACCTGATTATAATAAATTCAGGGCGGACAGATCGAGTGGCAGAGGAGGTGGTGTCGCCATAATCATTAGAAGTGCCTTGAAGTCTCAGCTATCTTAAATGTGCTGAAAGTATGGGCTTCTCTATCAGGCTTAACGCCTCATTGTCTTTCACAGGAGGCCTAATATACCGTCCTCCGGGAAGTCCTACTGTGTTTCTTGAATCTCTGGGTGAAGCCCTGGGACAGCTGCTAGTGCGTTATCCCTACTTCACGCTCCTGGGAGATTGTAACTTACAGTTAGAATCCAAAACAAACCCACAGGTCTCTAATTTTTACCTGACACTCGAATTATTCGGCCTTTCTCAAAAAGTAACAAATGTAACACATCAAGCAGGCCATAAACTTGATGGGATATGTTCTACTTTCCCTCACTCAGTTACTCATCTACCAATCTCTCAAATCTGTACAGATCACTGTTTTATTCCATTTAATGTAATTATGCGTCACCCTCAGAAAATGGCAAAAATTACTCTGCCTTCTTCCACCAGTCAAAATTGGGCATTGATCGTGAAAATCAGCAAGCTTAAATCGTCAGCCCAGTCATAGGTCTCTAGTCTTTCTGGCGATGTTGTACAAGATTCCAAAATCTTCCATACTTGGATGCAGCTAGCAACCAATAACCTTGCCCCACCGAAAGGCTCTGCTAAAAATGATGATACATCTTAAAAGTTAAGTGCCCCGTGGTATACGAAGCCCCTAGCCGAAGCACATCTTCAGTGCAAAAAAGGGGAAAGAAATTGGAGGAAAAATTACGACCCGGCTGTGAAAACCATTTTCATAAAATATAGCAACATCTATTTTGCAAATATTAAAACTGCTAAAAGGGATTACTATACAAAAATCATTAGGGAAGCCCAACAAAGACAAAAAAACGTCTTTTCTATAGTAAAATCCTTTACCCACCCGACAGCCTTGAAACAAGAAATCCCTCCGTCCCAAAGTCTCTGCGATCAAATCGCTGATTACTTTGATGAAAAAATAAAACGTATACAGGACGAATTCTCACCCACTGCGCATTCCAGCATAGAGAGTACAAATGACTCTGTCCCTCCCCTGCAAAACACCAATAGCAGGTTTAAGCCTGTAACCCTCGCACAAACCCATGAGGTCATCATGTCCTGTAAATCAGGATCCCGATCTGATCTGTGTCCTCCATACATTCTTCATCAGATAGTGGATGTTGTGAATCCTAATATAAATCTAATAGTCAATGAATCACTCAGCTTCGGGACTGTTCCTGTGGACTGTAAAAGAGCCATAGTCAAACCCCTGATGAAAAAGAAAAACAAAAACCACTCAGACCTTTCTAATCTTCGCCCCATATCTCTTCTCCCAGTCCTCGGTAAAATAACCGAACATATGGTCCATCAAGAATTGACGAACTTTGTGGAAACACATAATATCCTACATTCCCACCAATCAGGCTTTCGACCAAAGCACTTCACGGAAACGGTCCTCACGGAACTAACGGATGCCATCAAAAATTTACAGGATGAAGGGAAGAATGCCGTCTTGATTCTACTTGACTTATCGGCGGCGTTCGATACCATCTCCCATAAAATCCTTATTGATAGGCTGAGACTAAGTGGAATAACAGATGGGGCCCATAACTGGATAAGGTCTTTCCTCTCAGAGAGAACTCAAACCATTTCCTTGGGGCTGTTTTTCTCGAAGGAGAAGAGTGTCACCTCAGGAGTTCCCCATGGCTCCATCTTGGGTCCCTTATTCTTTCATATTTATATGGCGCCCCTTATCTATTTAATTGAATCCTATGGGATAATGGTAACATCATTTGCTGATGATACCCAACTGATTGTATCCCTCGACAAAAATTCCACAATGGCCGAACAAAACTTTCAGAATTGCCTTACCGATGTCTTCCAATGGATGAATAACAATTGTCTTAAATGCAATTCTAGTAAAACAGAAATATTGCCCATTGGGAAAAATGTCAATTTCAGCCCCAACAAATGGTGGTCTAAGGGAGACACCCCGCCTCCCATTTCGTTGGAAATGGCCAGGAATTTGGGCATTTTTTTTGATTCGTCACTATCCTTTGACCATCAAGTAAGGAGTTTAGCAGGTAGCTGTTTTAACATCATCAAATCATTGAAAACATTCTTTGATTTTCTTCCCACAGAATCAAGAAAGTCTGTGGCTGTTGCCCTTATACTCCCCCGCCTCGATTATTGCAATGGCCTGATGGCTGGAGTAAAAAAGTTGACACTAAAAAAACTACAAAGTGTCCAACACACAGCTGCACGTCTGGTATTGAAAGTGCCCAGAAAATCTTCGGCATCTGCGGGCCAAAAGGAAATTGCATTGGCTTCCTCTCCACAAAAGGATTCTTTTCAAAATCTTATTGACCTCTTTCAGAGCACTAATTAACATTGGCCCTAAGTATCTCTCAAAAAGATACTCACGCTACAATCCCACCAGAGTTCTGAGATCAGCAGGTTGTAACCTAATTAACACTCCCACTTTCCACTATAAAATCAAAGGGGGAAAAACCCTCAGCGTCCTGGCTTCCAAGGCTTGGAATGTGATGCCAAAGTAGCTAAGGCTACTAGATCGAGAAGCCCCTTTCCGTAAACAACTTAAAACCTGGATATTTAAATTTGTCAGATGGTTATGTATTAGCTGCCATCTAGTTCTCTCTTCTGTTGACTCTCTTGCTCCGTAGCCCCAGGATGCTCCTTTCGGAGCAGCAGTTCGTGCTCTATAAATTCCGAATACCATTAACATTAACAGTTGAAAGAATGCGTTTAAGTCATACAGGTGATTTTTAAGAAATATTTGTAGTTTGTGAAAATCAACACTTAGAATTTTTTCTGGTGAAAACCAGACAATAGAGTCCTATCGAAGGAAATACAAGTTAATGGTAAGTGCGGTTAGAATTACTTTACATGATCAATACTGGGCTCAAAGATGCAGCACTAAGGTCTCTCCTGATAACAGGTGAGTAAATTAGTTAAAGCTGCAAATCAAAACATGGAGTGTAGCCAATGCAAATCAGAAATGTTATCAACATTATTTATACAACGATATGGACAACATATAATTGTAATGATTCAACTTTGTACAGCTGACGGGAGAAATTTGGACACTTTAATAAAACATTTTGTAGCTAAACAACTATCAATATCAGGAAGGACTTTTGTAGCAGTAGCAATTATTTTCCATGATTGTCCTTCGACAACATCTGGACATTACACTGCCTATTTAAAAAGTGAGAAAGGCTGGAGCCTTTGTAATGATGCTGAGTTGGTTTTTAAACAACGTTTGCCTTCTGAATTACCAAATTCCTACCTAATATTTTTAAAGCCAAAGTTTTAGGAAGATAATTCAGCCTCTGAGGAATTTATTATTATAATTAAATAGGATTACCATTGGACAATTTACATAAAAATGAATGCAAAAATACAATTTGGCCTCAAGGAAAGGTGTTTCTTTGCATTATGGACTTTTTGTTGCACATTGTCTCGGCGTATAATTTTAACTGACATCATTTATAGTGTTTATAAATGTAAGTTATAACAATTGCTTAGCAGTAATCATTTTATATATGTGTGATTTGTATTATCTAGTATTTTACTATAGATGGATAATTGTTGTTTTTTTAACAATATAATTGACTGGGTTTTTTTTGCCCGCTGTTATGTGATGAGTACGGTTGAAATCACTATTTCTAGTGAAATTCAATATATCCTGAGTACAGCAAAAACGGCAAAGAAATTACTTTGTAAAATGTTAAAATTATGATGTGCTAATAAAAAACTATTATTACATGTTATAACTATTTTTTCTTTTTTTTACAGATCCTAAATTTAAGATATAAAATTTACCACCATTTAGATTATAAAAAACAGGTGAGGTAAGTTTTAGTAGTCTTAAAATGCACAATGGACTGTCTTTCCACACAGTTGAAGAAAAGGAACATGGATGGACTAGATTTCTGCCAGAAAATTCCAATGCAGACAGGTATAAAATAGGGGACAGCTTTAGAACACCTGTCTGCAAGATATATGGTATAGTACAGAATAGACTGATATGGTTGTTTTGCAGGTCTTGATAATTTCAGGTTTAAAATAAATGAAACTATTTAACTTAAACCACATTAGTCAGTGTTTTTGCAAATGTCATATTAGGTCACATCCCTTCCCTTCAGTAATATATAAACATGTCCTATCATTTCCCTAAAACATAAGTAGTTGTAAATGTATCTTGTTCTCTGTTATCAGTTCAGAAATGTACTCCTACAATAACAATTGGCCTAGCCATTAATTCTCTTTCTTATTTATAAGGTGAGGAAAAGGCATTCTGTATACCTTTTCTTTTCCATGTAAATATAATCTCATCATACACAGTACTTTGCGTTGAAAAGGTGTTTTATAGGTTTTGCTGTGTGTGCTTGCACAGAACACTCATAGAACAAGACACATCTCCAGATTTATCAGAAATCATAAATCTGGACATGTTTGTGAACGCTTCACCATCCTCTTATTGGTATAGCAAAGCACAACGAGGAAAATTGTTTTCACTTCTCCTCATTTTTTCACTTTCAATATATCCTGCAATGCACAGCATATATTGAAGGAGAAAAATGCCTTTACTGATTGTTTTTGTGCAGGAAGGTGTCCCTTCCTGCACAAAAACCATCTCCGCATGACACGGACATCTTTGCACCATGGTGCAAGGGTGCCTGTGTCACCACATGGCTGCAGTTTAAGCAGCTGTGTAAAGTGAAGCACAGAGCTGCAACATATTTATATACATATGATGCATCCCTGTGCTTCAGAAGTACCACAGCATGCTGTAGTTAAACAGTTTACAGTGTCATACTGCAGCACCTCCTTATAAATCTGCACTTAAGCATTCAGCACACATCAGAAATGTATTTTTACAGTCAATTATGCACTACACATACATTCATCTAAACTTTCACAAACTAGCATACTAGTTTCGCTCTTTCTTTAACCAGAGTAGTTAGTTCTGAAAATAACTTTGTTTTTCTTTTTGTTGTTTAGGTTTTTTGGGGTTTATTTTGAACGATTTTGTATTTTTTTTTTTTTAAACAGGGGAAAAATGTGAACTGGGAAAAGAAAAACTAAAAACTGGGAGGAGAGGAGAAAAGAAAAAACTAAGTATATCATAAACAATATAAAATAATAAAAATAATATATTTTTATGTAAAAAAAATTTATAAAAAATATGTGAAATGTAATTTTAAAAAAAAACATATCTAAAAATAAAAAGACTTTAAAAATGCAGTTTAAAAATATTCAAAAAACAACAATAAATATATTTAAAAATTATCATTTAAGAGGGGAGGAGCTACGCGCCTGACTAACATGGCCGCGTAGACCCTCGGCTCCGCCAAGACCGTCTGCAGGCCCCATCATCCACTACACTACCCTGACCCCCAAGCCTCGTGGCAGACACCAGAGGCAAGCGCAGCACATACGGACTTCTCTGGGGCCACGGGGACGTCGGAGGCCGGAGTGGCGTCTGCCGCGAGTTTGGGCCTGCATGGGTGGTGAAGCCGGGAACTGGAGTGTGAGTCTCAGCCGCTCCCGAGTGCAATAATAACGGCGGCCCGAAACGGAAGTCGGCGGCCGGGTCCGCCGAAGGAGACATTGCCAAGAAGGCCGGCGAGCACAACGGGAGCGGCGGCGGCTAGATAGCTAGCAGGGTGAGAGGCTGGAGACCCCGGGTCCTGCGGGGCCCTCGAGAGTGCCTGAGGCAGGCGTACAAGATCCTGAGCTGAAAGGGGGGGGTGAAGATCGGGGGCAGGGTGACCCCCCTCCTCCCCCTGAGCATTCTACTGAGGCCACGGTGTGTGCGCTTCTGGGAGAGATCCGGTATATGGTGAGACACCCTTTGTGGATCGGGGGCTCCTGGCTCCCATACCCATGAGCTGGACTGACATTGAGGCAGGCGCGCATACCGAATGACAGAGTCGCCTCGCTGAGAGCAGAAAGAAACTTGGTGGCAAATTCAGCATTGTGGACACAACTCGCCTGGGAGAGCGCTGGTAGGTGGAGGTGCGCTGGTGCTGGTGGTGATTGACTGCGACTGGGAGGCGTGATGTGCTGATGATCCCCCCCCTACTGGGAGACCTACCTGAAATAACCTGCTGAGGGGTATATCCCACCTGAGACCAGGGGGCAGGGTGCTTGTTGGCGCGAGGCAATTGGACTATAAACCAAGCGGACCAATACAAACTACAGGCAATGGCATCCAAACAAGATGGGGAGAGGCACTCCTCTAGGGGGGAAGATCGCTAAAGCCGAAACAGTCAAATAAACTTTACCGCTTCATGCTTCCGAAGGGTTCGCCGGCCGGCCTGGGGTCCTCGACTGTCTCGGCTGAGGGGTCACCGAATCAGGGTAGAGAGGCCACGTTAAAGGACATTATGGCCGCCATAGATGGTGTTAAATCCTCCCTAGGACAGCAAATGGTGACACTGGACACCGAGCTTGAGACAGTCTCCATTGAAGTTAACCTCATAAGAGCAGACCTCAATAAAGTTAATAAGAAGGTTAATATCACTGGATATTGAAACTTCCATCCTGGTAGATGATGTGGCCCAACTTCAACAGGATGTACGTGTGCTTAATTCCTCCCATGATCTGACGGATTGAAAGCTGGACGAATACGAAAGTAGAGCCCGGCGGAATAACGTTCGTATCTTGGGGGTGCCTGAAAGATCCGAGGGGCCCACCCCGGAACTTTTAGTGGAAGACCTTGTCCTCAAGCATCTTCAACCTAAAGGCCTCAGCAAATTTTTCACCGTCAAGCATGCCCACAGGGTTCCAGGGGGAGGCTGAGGCCCGGGGCCCCGCCGCGTCCCATGATTACCAGAGTTCTAAACCTCAGAGATAGAGACACTATCCTGCAAGCTGCAAGGTCCGGGGACCCTATCCGGTTTTAAACAGGCAGTCCAGAAACAGGGACACAACTTTTTGGCTGTTAAGGAGAAACTGAGAGAAAAGGGGTTGAAATATGCCATGATGTTTCCGGCACGTCTAAGGGTGGAGTTCAATGGGAAGGTCTGGTTTTTTGATAATCCAGATGCTGTGACAGATTGGAAAGACACTCTCCCTCAAGATGGAGCAGAAGCGCCGGACCGCTCAGAAGAGCGTGAAACTGTGGAACGTGAATATTACTGTTTACAATTTTGATGTGCGGCTGAATCTGTCAGGTATCGGTGGCCGTAGGGCCATGAAACATCCATGAGATTTTTTAGCAGTTTGGGGTGTTGTTGGGAGTAGGGGCATGGGGGGATTTACTAATATTAGAAGGGGGTCTGGGGTGGGGGTGGTGAGGCCAAACCTCCCTCCTTTTTTTATTTCTTTGAATCATTAGGGGCGACAGGCGTTCTGCATCTTTTATGGGCAGTTTGAAGCCCAGCTGGCAGGGCAGCGAGGTGGGGGGATTTTGGGAGAGGAGGTTGGGTTTAAATGTTGATTGGTTTGTTTGTTGCATCAACACAAAATCCTGTTCCAATAGATGAAATGTGGGGGAGGTACCGGGTGGGCGATGGTTGGTAGTGACATAAAAGTATTAAGTTGGAACAGTAACGGGTTAGGGGATGAGATCAAAAGAAATGTGGTTCTTCAATTCCTTAAAAGGCAGGCACCAGATGTGGTCCTGCTTCAAGAGGCGCATCTTATTGGGAACTCATGCAATGCTCTGCGCAGAATGGGGTACATGTTAATGGCACATTCCGGATTTATGTCAGGCTCAAGGGGAGTGTGGATCTTGATCCGTAAAACATTTCCGCTGGCAGTGTCCTCCGCTTGGGAAGATGGGAGGGGTAGATATATTGGAGTTTTGGGCATGTGGGAGGGACAACATATAACCTTTTTGTCTGTTTGTGTTCCGCTGGGGTTACAAGGCACAACACTAGCCGATCTGGGGATGGTCCTACTTTCGCTCCCTGAGGGGCTATTACTCTTTGGAGGCGACTTAAACTCAGTCATCTCGGGTGTGATGGACAGGTATCCCCCACGAGACATGGGGAGGGCGATGCGGTGGCTGCCAGACTTTATAGATGCAATGGGACTGGTCGATACTGGGAGGTGACTACACACAGATCAAAAACAGTGCAAGTTCCATTCTGGGGCATATAATAGCCTCTCGCGCCTGGACTACTGTTTGGTCCCCGCTGCACAAGCTTTGAATATAGCGAAGGTTACACACTAGCCAGAGGCACATCAGATCTTTCTCCACTCTGGATTCACATTGTCATAACCCAGGGCACGGCGGGAAGGGTGGCTCCAATAAATCCATTGTATTTGCTTAACCCCAAGACCCGCAAAGACCTCCTCACTAAGCTAGATGATCACTTTGCCAACAATGTGGGTTCGGTATCTTCACCTGGGTCCCTATGGGAGCCCTTTAAGACAGTTATCAGGGGCCACGCACTATCTGCAATAGCGGAAACTAAGAAGGAGAAACAGAGGGAAGTAGTGGAATTGGAAACTGAAATCAGCAGACTAGAGGGTCATCTGGAGGAGTAATTTATTTGCACGGGCTAAGCTTTATCAGCTAAGCCTAAAAGAGCATGACTAAAGGGCATTGGTCATTGACAGAGCTAAGGCTCTGGGTAGGGAGCAACAAGGCAGATTGTATGAGCTTGGGGATAAGGAAGAGAAGCTTATTGCATGGCTGGAAAAGAGAGATTGGACTTGCCGGTTGGTCCCTGAACTCCTTACAGAGGAGGGGATGTGACTTATTGAACCGCAGGAGATAGTAAACGCATTCACTGCTCACTTCCAGGCTGTATATACATCGGCATCTTCCTGCCCGGAAGCTGATTCCCACTTATTGCTTCGAGATATACAGCTACCGCGTCTTTCCCTGGTTGATCGCCAGTTTATGGACAGTGAGATGACGGCGGACAAGATTGCCGTGGCCATTCGTTCGTTGAATTCTGGTAAGGCACTGGGCCCCAATGGGCTGCCCATTGAACTTTATAAGCTCAAACCTGATAAACTTGCGCCTTATCTGAAGGAAATGTTCATGGAGTCCAGGGTGGCAGGGATTCTCCCTAGAGATCAAAGAATTGCTTCAATAGTAGTGATCCATAATTAGGGCAAGATTAAAACAAGCTGTGCCTCCTACAGGCCCATTTCACTCCTTAACGCATAGATTAGTAAAAGTCATCAGAGATCTGGTACACCCCAATCAGTCGGGCTTTATGCCCCATAGGAACACTGCTCTAAACTTGCGCAGACTACATGGGGTGTTGGCCAGGGCTCACACTCTACAGGAGCCAGCCATAAGTCCGTCACTTGACGCAACAATGGCATTTGACACGATAGAATGGCCTTACTTGTGGGCAGTTTTGGTGAAGCTTGGGTTTGGCTCAAGGTTTATTGGATGGGTGCGTCTGTTGTACTCAGAGCCGTTAGCTCAAGTAGTAGTGAATAATAGAGCTCCGGCTCCCTTCTTGCTAGGACGGGGCACCTGTCAGGGTTGCCCGCTGTGTCCTTTGCTTTTCTCTCTGGCCTTTGAGCCCTTGGCCACCTGGATATGCTGTGAGCCTTTGATCAGGGGTCTGCAGTGGACCCCTGACTGGGAGGACCGTATATCACTATACGCAGATGATATACTGCTTTACCTGACCTCTCCACGTAAATCTCTTATTGTGATCTTTGACGTCCTGGCTTCCTTTGGGAGAAACTTGGGGCTTTCCATCGAATGGGGGAAATCCTTGCTCTATGTATTGAAAGGAGACCCCCTGCCCCTCTAAGAAACTGTCCTATACAGGTTAACAAAGAGGGGTTCAAATATTTGGGAATTTTTATTTCATTGAATTCCTCGCTTAGATATGCCCGAAATCTTCTTCCTCCTCTCCAAAGACTTAAGAGTGATATTACCAATTGGAAGAAACTTCGTCTCTCACTGTAGGGAAGGGCGGCCCTCTAAAATGGTGGCCCTCCTCCGTCTTCTCTATACCCTGCAAAATACCCTGGATGTGGTGCCATCTAGATACTTTGATGAGATAGAGAGTCTACAGTGGAATTTGTTGTGGGAGGGTCGGCCCCGTATCGCTTAGCACAAATTAACACTCTCCTGGTATGATGGAGGCATATCCCTCCCTGATATCAGAAGATATTACTGGGTGTCCCAGATGGCCACAATCAATCATTGCTCATATGGACCGATTGATGACCCTGGGTATGCCATGGATAAATGGGTTCTCCCTACGGGTAGGTATAGCAGAGCTTTATATTCACGACCCAATAAACTGGCATTAACGGGGCCGACAAATCACTCGGTCAAAGTTTGGCACATGGCCACGGGTGCACTGGGCTGGAAGAACAAACTGACTATGGCCACCCCGCTGTGGGATTCGGAACAATTGGTCTCGCTCTGAAAGACAAAAGGCTTTGACAAGTGGGTTCTCATAGGAATTTCCACAATTAAAGATATTTGGGGAAGGGTGGAATCAAATCATTTGAGGACATGCAGGTGGAATATAAACTTGCGGAGTCCGAATACTTGTGATATGGACAGATTCGCCACTCTCTTCTCTCCGTGCTTACCGGGGACTCGGAGCTACCAGAGGCGTCCCCCCTGGAGGACAGCATACTAGACGGATACCTGCCCAATAAAACTATCTCCTTGATTTATAAGAAATTGATCAATCACAAACCTGATCCTTTGGAGGCGCTGAGAGATAAATGGACCAGGACGGAATAGAGCTGGATGAGGAGGATTGGCAGACAGCGGTTTCCTCCTCTAAGGAATTCCTGCCCACTTGCGATTAGTTCAGCTCAAAATTCTCCACAGGATTTACATCACGGGACCGAGGTTGGTGCATATGGGGCTCTCAGATAGGGGACTATGCAAACATCAATGTGGTCAAGCGGGTTCATTTATGCATATCATCTGGGAAAGTGAGCTTATTAACACATAGTGGTGCACTATACATGATACCATACATAAAGCCCTTGGGGTCACTCTTTCACTAGAGGCAAGGAGGTGCTTACTTAATATCAGGGAGCCAAATGACTTGAATACCTCGCAGATGAAATGGGTTACTTTGGGATTCATTATTGCTAAGTGAAATATCGCTCATCTTTGGGGTGCTAGCCAACCACCTACCCGGGAAGTGTGGGAAAACAATTTGGATGGGTGCATGTATAGGGAGAAAACTGCGTGTCTTGCGAGGGGATGCCCTTAAAAATGGTCATTGAATTGGAGGCCTTGGAATGACTACAGAGGGGGAATTTGTACACCACCCCTGTCTGCTATTTTAGACGATCCCCCTTCCCTGTGAAGTTCCCATGCAAGCATGAACAATGTTTAATTTGCTGCCCCCTGAAGCGTACCCTGATGCTTTGATTGACCCTCTGTAATGTGATTTAACTGATGCTTTGGCAATAAAAAGAGTTAATAAAAAATAAATTATCATTTAAAAAACCTTTGAAATTCACTAAAAACATAGGGTTTCAATATGTTATAGTTAGGATTTAGAATTTTAAAAACCTTTGAAATTTACTGAAAAAAACATAGGTTTCAGACATGTTATAGTTAAGAATTAGCATTTAGAAAACCTTTGAAATTCACTGAAAAAAACATAGGTTCCAGATATGTTATAGTTAGGAATTAGCATTTAAAAAACCTTAGAAATTCACTGAAAAAAACATATCTTTTAGAGGTGTTATAGTTAGCTAGACATTTCACTCATACAAAACCATTGAAATTCCCCCGTTATAGATAGTTGTACAGTCTATAACTCGCGTGCCCGCAATCCACTGCTGATGATGTCACATATTAGATCATTCATGACATGGTTAGTGACATCACTGATGACATCACTGATGCCCTCTCAAATGACATTACTGATGACATCACTGATGACATCATCCATATGACAATATGATACACCTCATCATACACTAGTATAACCTTTCATCACTCACTATAAAATATAGAATACCATGTTTAAACCATTGACACACCAATACAACTTTCTAAAAACCTACTCAGTGATTTGTAGATCTACACACACATCTAAACACTTACCTATAGATCCACTCATACATGCTGACAAAGATCAATAGAACACTATTAAATATACTTACACACCGATATAGACATTACACACCAGCACACATCCTATTCACTTATGCAGTGATCCTACTCACTTATGCAAATAATTAATTATACTTAAATATACTCAGCTACACCTTATACAAAGATCACTTTATTTAAGTATATAGAAAGTAACTCATACTCAGTGTGTTATAAAATCACTATTACAAGTAGACAGTTTTCCATACAGACAGTGAGACAATCACTGATTCTTATGTATACTTATTTATATACAACAACTGTCACATACACTGCCTTTTATATTTCTACATTGTTGGACATGTATCATTGAGAAATATATTTACTCATCAACACACCCATAAAGAGATTCATTCACCCAAACAATAATTTCCACATGCAGTTTTAACCCCATATTCCTACAAAATCAACTATTTACACATCTTTGGATAGTCACACACCTCCCCACCCAACCACACATGCATTCACTCTCCCATACAAATACTCACTTAACTAATTAAAAACTAATATAGAGTTTCACATAGGTAGTAACCAACTTATGCAGTAGTTTACACACTAAGAGACAGAATGATACAGATATTCACACAATTTATTCACTATTCCATATATTTAGTGAAACACTTTAAATTAGTCACTTAGACAGTCAATCACAGTGCAACTAAATCCTCCATCTAGACACTTATACATCTACTCAGTCTTCAATGCAGATTGCTATATATATAATACTTATTTAAATATCACACCAAACCACATTCACTTTCACTGCATGATATCTTCAGCGATGTCAACAGTGATGTCATTTGAGATGTGATCAGTGATGTCACTGACCATGTTGTGAATGATGTAATATGTGACATCATCAGCAGTGGATAGCGGGCGCGCGAGTTAACTATAACACCTCTAAAACCTATGTTTTTTTCAGTGAATTTCTAAGGTTTTTTAAATGCTAATTCCTAACTATACCATGTCTGAAACCTATGTTTTTTTCAGTAATATATATATATATATATATATATATATATATATATATATATATATATATATATATATATATATATATATATATTCACTGAAAAAACCACAGGTTTCACACCAGTTATAGTTAGGAATTAGCATTTAAAAAACCTTTGAAATTCACTGAAAAAACCATAGGTTTCACACCAGTTATAGTTAGGAATTAGCATTTAAAAAACCTATTAAATTCACTGACAAAACCAGTTATAGTTAGCTGGAAATTTTACTGATATAAAACCAATGAAATTCCACGTTATAGTTAGTTGGACTCACTATAACTTGCGCGTGCAATGCACTGCTGATGACAAGTCAAGTCAAGTCAAGTCATAACATTTGTATAGCGCACTACATACCCAGAGGGTTTCAAGGCGCTTAGGAAGGGGAGGAGGATTATTTGTCAAATATCCACGTTTTAAGCTGCTTTCTGAACGCTAGGTGGTCCTGGGTGAGGCGAAGGTAAGCGGGGAGTGAGTTCCATGTTTTAGCAGCCAGGTATGAAAAGGATCTGCCTCCCATGGTGGTCTTGTTGATGCGAGGTACAGTGGCGAGGGCTTGGTTGGAAGAACGTAGTTGGCGGGAGGGGGTGTAGAAGGACAGTCGAGAGTTGAGGCAATCTGGTCCGATGTCGTAGAGTGATTTGTGTGCGTGAGTGAGCAGTCGGAAAGTGATCCTCTTATTGACGGGTAGCCAGTGGAGGTCTTTAAGGTGACCAGAGATGTGTTCGTTGCGTGGGATGTCTAATATGAGCCTGGCTGAGGCGTTTTGGATTCGTTGGAGTTTCTTCTGGAGTTTAGCGGTGGTACCTGCGTAGAGGGTGTTTCCGTAGTCCAGTCGGCTCGTGACCAGGGCGTGGGTGACTGTTTTCCTTGTTTCGGAGGGGATCCAGCGAAATGTTTTTCTGAGCATGCGAAGAATGTTGAAGCAGGAAGAGGATACGGAGCTGACTTGTTTGCTCATTGAGAGTGAAGAATCCAGGATGACGCCAAGGTTCCTTGCGTGGTCTGTCGGGATGGGTGCTTTTCCGAGGGCTTCCGGCCACCAGGAGTCGTCCCAAGCAGCGGGGGATGTGCCTAAGATGAGGACTTCTGTTTTGTCTGAGTTCAGTTTCAGACGGCTTTGTTTCATCCATTCGGCAACTTCTTTCATTCCTTCGTGTAGGTTAGTTTTGGCGGTGCTGGGGTCATTGGTGAGAGAAAGGATCAGTTGAGTGTCGTCCGCGTAAGAGATGATGTTGAGGTTGTGTTGGCGTGCGATAGCCGCGAGGGGGCTCATGTATACGTTGAAGAGGGTGGGACTGAGTGAGGATCCTTGAGGTACGCCGCAGATGACTTCAGAGGCCTCGGACTTGAATGGAGGAAGGCGGACTCTCTGGGTTCTTCCGGTGAGGAACGATGTGATCCATTCAAGTGCTTCTCCTTGGATTCCGATGTTATTGAGGCGTTGTAGAAGGGTGCTGTGGCAGACTGTATCGAATGCTGCAGAGAGGTCGAGGAGGATGAGGGCGACTGTGTCTCCATTGTCCAGTAGAGTTCGAATGTCGTCTGTTGCTGCGATGAGGGCGGTCTCAGTGCTGTGTTTTGCTCGGAAGCCAGATTGTGAGGGGTCGAGGGATTTGTTGGCTTCGAGGAAGGCGGCGAGCTGGTTGTTGACGGCTTTCTCAATGACTTTGGCCGGGAATGGAAGAAGCGAGATGGGGCGGTAATTTTTGAGTTCGGTGGGGTCCGCTGTTGGTTTTTTCAGAAGGGCGGTGAGTTCAGCGTGTTTCCAGTCTTCTGGGAAGGTAGCAGAGTTGAAGGAGCAGTTGATGACGTCACGGAGGTGCGGTGCTATGACGGAGTTTGCCTTGTTGAAGATGTGGTGAGGGCATGGGTCTGTGGGGGATCCTGAGTGGATGGAATTCATCAGGCGGATGGTGTCCTCAGTGGAGATTGGGTTCCAGGCGTTAAGGGTGTTCATGGGGGGAAGATGGTCAGCAGATGGTAGGGTGGGTTGGTTGTCGAAGCTGTTGTGGATGTCTGCAATCTTGTTGTGGAAAAAAGAGGCAAGGGAGTCGCAGAGGGTTTGAGAGGGGGTGATGTCGTTGGAGTTGGCCGAGGGATTGGAAAATTCCTTGACGATGTTGAAGAGTTCCTTGCTGTTGTGGGCGTTGTTGTCAAGTCAATCCTTGAATGCTGTTTTCTTGGCTTTTCGGATCAGTTGGTGGTGAGTGCGGGTGGCGCTTTTGAAGGCGTCCTTGGTGCTGGTGGTTGGGTCTTTTTTCCAGGCCTTTTCAAGGGAGCGGCAGAGTTTCTTGGACTTCTTGAGATCATCGTTGAACCATGAGGCTTTCTTGCTGCCAGGTTTACTTTGACGTTTTTTCAGTGGAGCTAAGGTGTCGGCGGTGTTGGATAACCATAGGGTGAGGTTGGCGGCGGCTTCGTTGGCGTTAGAAGAGAGGGCTGGGGAGTTTCGAAGGAGCGATGCGGAGATTTGGTCCGTGGTGATTTTGTTCCAGTTTCTTTGCAGGGTAGGTTGGGAGTGGTTGATGGGTTTCGGCTTGTTGTAGGTGAAGTGAACGCAGCTGTGGTCGGTCCATAGGAGATCCGTAGTGTGGCTGAAGGAGACATGTTTGCTGGAGGTGAAGATAGGGTCGAGTGTGTGACCTGCGATGTGGGTGGGGGAGGTGACTAGTTGTTTAAGTCCGAGGTTGGCGAGGTTGTCCACGAGGGTGGCGGTGTTGTGGTCGTTTATCTTTTCAAGGTGAAAGTTGAGGTCTCCCAGAAGAATATAGTCTTTGGAGGGGAGCGCGTGTGGGGAGATGAAGTCTGTGATGTCTTCACTGAATTTTGCGCGGGGTCTTGGTGGTCTGTAGAGGAGGGTGCCTCTGAGTGTGGTCTTGGGGTCGATGTGGATCTGGAAGTGAAGGTGTTCGGAGTTGGCGAGGTTGGCGTCAGAGCTGGTTGAGATGCGGATAGATTTCTTATGGACGATAGCGATTCCTCCTCCTGTGTGGCTGGTACGGTCTTTGCGGGTGATCTTATAGTCTTCAGGGATGGCAATGGTGATGTCTGGTGCGGAGGAAGCATTCATCCATGTTTCCGTAAGGAAGGCGACGTCTGGAGAGATGGTGTCTAGTAGGTTCCATAGGTCAATGGCGTGCCTGTGCACCGATCGGGTGTTGAGAAGGATGCATTGTAGGAGATTGGGGTCGGGAATCTGTGGTGTGGTCGTGGCGGAGATGTTGTCGGTGCCGCTAAATTTGCAGGAGAAGCAGGAGAACGGTCCATGGGTGCGACCAGGAGCGGCTTGGACGCAGTTGGGGGCGCGACCGGTGTTAAGGGCTAGGAGGGTGGCGGCATCGTAGGTAACGCGGGGGGGCTGGGCAGCGCGAGGGGCAGGGGGTCTGGCGCTGGGCGCGGTCCAGGCGCGGACGGGCGTAGACGGGCTTACCTTTGGCGCACCTTCGGCGAGGACGTAGCGCGTGGGGGCATTGGCCATAAATGGGTGGTGGAGGGGGCGGAGCGTGGGAGGGGCCGCTGGGAGGCGTGAGCGAGGTCGAGGGAGGGCTCGGGTCAAACAGGGAAATGGCCGCAGCAATAACAACAGCGCGGAGACAGGGTTACACACAGCCAATGTGATCACAGACAAAGAGCAGCCAGTACAAACACAACGGTATGCACAGCAAGTAAAAATAGTTTACAGTCTGCCAAAGCGCTAGGATAATGTTTAGCCAAACGTGCGCGCTAGCAGAAAGGCAGATACAGAAGTCAGCGCTATACTCAGCCAAAGCGCTATGAGATTAATAAACAAACGAGCGTGCTAGCTGGGAGCCAGATGCGGAGGTCAGCGCTACGATACCACAGTTGGAGCCTGAGGGAGGAGGCGAAGGGAGCGACCACTCATTACATCACTCATGACATGGTCAGTGACATCACTCATGACATCACTGATGACACCATCCAGTGAATATGTGTCTTTCTGAAAAATAAATATTAGTGAGTAATGTTTAAATATTTAAATATATATATTAGTGTTTCACTTTGTGTATAAGTGGCTACATGTGTTGGTAAGTAGCTACATGCGTATGTATATGGGTTATTAGATGTTTCTCTTAGTATCAGTATGAGTGTCTATATGGTTTGGTGGGGGTATTACTTAGCACATAGATGCATGAGTGACTGACTCTCTGTTTGTATGTGTTTTGAAGACAGCATATGTGCAGGACTGTATGGGTGGATGAGTGTGTATATGTGTTTGTTAGTGAGTGAATGACTGTCTCACTAGTGTCTTTATCAGTAACTACATATGTTTTAATCTAGTATATGTGAATATTGATGTATATAAGTGAGTATATGTGAGAGTAAGAGATTGTAAGAGTTCCTGTTTAAATAAGTATGTGTTTCTATAAGTGATTGTTTAAGAGAATAAATATGTGTAATTTTCAATACAAGTAAGGTGGAAGTGTGTGTATAACTCTATATTCAAATAAATGGATGTTCAATAGTTTATTTGCACGTGTGAGTATGTGTGTGAGTAACTTTTGGATGACTGTCGGTGTGTAACAGGATGTATAGGTGTATCACTTCATATGATGAGTGAGTATATGTATGAGTGACTATATAGAACTGTTGGTGAATGACTGGATGTGCATATAGATGGTGGAATTACTGAATTGCTTGTTGTAACTGATATGGGTATCTCCATTTTTTTTTAAATTTCAGTTTCTATTTTTGAATATGTGTTTCAAGGGTTACATTACAGTGAAAGGAGGTCTGTCACTATGTCACAAGGATGGTGTCATCAGTGATGTCATGAGTGATGTCACTGACCATGTCATGAGTGATGTAATATGTGACGTCATCAGCAGTGCATTGCACGCGCAAGTTATAGTGAGTCCAACTAACTATAACGTGGAATTTCATTGGTTTTATATCAGTAAAATTTCCAGCTAACTATAACTGGTTTTGTCAGTGAATTTAATAGGTTTTTTAAATGCTAATTCCTAACTATAACTGGTGTGAAACCTATGGTTTTTTCAGTGAATTTCAAAGGTTTTTTAAATGCTAATTCCTAACTATAACTGGTGTGAAACCTGTGGTTTTTTCAGTGAATTTCAAAGGTTTTTTTAATGCTAATTCCTAACTATATAAGACCTGAAAGCCCACCAGGAATCTCCAGTATGCGCCAGGGGACTGCATTGCAGAGAGGTGTAATGAAGCCACAACCCTTTTTACACCTCTCTGCAACGCAGCCCCCGTGCATGTTTGAAGAGGGGAAACTAATTCCCCTTGCATACTGGGGGCCCCTGGGGGCCAATTAGCCCACCTGGAACCTCCAGTATGCGCCTGGGGCTGCATTGCAGAGGTGTAATGAGACTATGCCCCTTGTTACACCTCTCTGCAACACAGCCCACTGCCGCGTTTGCAGAGGGGGAACTAATTCCCCTTGCATACTGGGGGTCCCTGGGGTCAACTAGTCCACCAGGAGCCTCCAGTATGCGCGAGGGAGCTGCATTGCAGAGAAGTGTAATGAGGCCACACCCTTGTTACACCTCTCTGCAATGCAGGCCACTGGCGCCTTTGCAGAGGGGGGACTAATTCCCCTTGCATACTGGGGGTCCCTGGATCATATCTGCCCAAACACCGATATTCCGAACGATTGTAAATGACTTTTCTTGAGAAACATTTGGATTTGGATTATCATGTCCTATACTTTGGAATTTTTGAAAGACTGACTTTGAGGATGCTATAAATTACTCAAGTCTGCCCGAATTGTGTGGGTAAAATTGATACCTAGTCACTTTTAATAAGAATATACTTATGTCTCGTCTAACATTTGGAAGAAATATCTAGTTATATGACAACGGGATACCGACATAACTTGAAGGAAATAAGAACGCCCTGAAGAAGTTCTGTTGTACAGAACGAAACGTTTCGGCTGGCTGTGGTACATAAACTTAAGGAAAATAAAAGCATTTGAATATACACCAAGATTCAGCGCTTCAATAAGTACTCTAAGTGATATGATTTGATTGGACTCATTGTGAAAGTGGTGCTGTGCCAAACTTTGGAATATTCTCCACTACTCTCTACTACTTACTCTCTCCCACTCTCTACTACTCACTCTCTACTGCTCTCTACTACTCACTCTACTACTTACTCTCTACTACTCTCTACTACTCAGTCTCTACTACTCACTCTCTACTACTCTCTACTACTCACTCTACTATTCACTCTACTACTCTCTACTACTCACTCTGCTACTCTCTCTACTGCTCTCTACTACTCTCTACTACTCACTCTCTACTCTCTATTACTCACTCTCTACTCTCTACCTCTTTACCTCTCTACCTCTACACCTCTACCTCTCTACCTCTCTCTACACGCACGCATATAGACATATATGCATATATATATGTGCATATGCATTTATATATATGTATGTGTATGTATAAAAAAAACAACTAAACATTTTTTTTTCTAATCAGCTACTTTTAAAACTGTCATTCTTTTTCCCCATGGTACGCTCCCCGGTACGCTCCCCGGTGCGCGTACCGGGCGCTCCCCCCGCGAAAATCAAAAAAAAATTTTTTTTTTTTTGCCCCGTGGGGCCCTTTTATGGCCCCCACATCAAACCTAGGGGGCCAAGGGGGGTCTACTCTGCCCCATTATGGTCATTTCCCCCTTTGTTTTGGCCACCTCTTGTGTCTCGATCCTACCGAGACACAAGATGGCGGCCGCTCCGGACTGTTTAGAATGTTTACAGACACCCCAGAGCCAATCAGCTTTCTGCGCGCAAGTCGCGTGACGCGCCCGGTGCGCGTACCGGTGCGCTTACCGGAGCGCTGCTATAGATATATATATTTTTTTGAACCTTAATTACTCAAAATCCACTGGAGCACATATCTTGAGACATAGCAAAGGCACATCGGGCTACCAGTCCCTACAATTTTGCCAAGTTTGGTGGAAATCCATTCAGCCGTTCGGGCTAAAAGTGAAATCGACCGCCCTATGGAAATTAACATGGGGAAAACGCGTTTTGGGACCCCCCTTTTATCTCGGCCCCCGCTTGACGAATCCCCCCCAAACTTTCAGGGAAGGACCGGAACGCCGCGAGGCCATTTTGAGGAAATTTTCAGGCAGATTCGTCAACCGGCGCCAAAGTTATTCCAAATAGAATTTTCAGATTTAACATTGAAAAAAATCCTAACTATAACTACCTACTGGCGACCGCCAGTAGGTAATATATATATATATATGTATGTATAAATATATATATTACCTACTGGTGGTCACCAGTATGTAGATATAGTTAGGACCTATTTTCCATAGGAAATCCAAAACATTCTATTCGTAATAACTTTAGCACCGGTTGACAAATCTTCACGGAATGTTCAAAACTAATTATCAGCTCCAGTCTGCTCCTATCCTGAAAGTCTCGGAGTGATTTGTCAAGCGGGGGTCGAGAAAAAAGGGGATTCCCTAAATGTGTATTCCCCATGCAATTTTCCATAGGACCTTTTGACGCAGCTACTGCCCGAACTGCCGAAGGGATTTCTACCAAATTTGGCAAAGATGTAGTCCTCAGTTCAGACTTGCGCCTTTTGCTTAAATGGTGTATATTAGTTCAGTAGTTCCTGAGAAAATGACATTTACAAGTATTTATATATCTAAGGCCGTGCAGGATCCACGCACCCTAAGCACACCCTGCCGTGCACGAGCTATATTCTAATTGGCTGTTAACACTCCAAATCAGGAATTGTTGGCAGCCATATTGTTCCTTGGTAGAACCGAGGCACAAGAAACCTATAAAACAAATGCGCAAAACACGAAAAGAGGGCAGGGTAGAAACACCCTGACCCCCGAGGCCTGTTCAGGGGGTCCCACACGAACCCCCAAGGCCCAAAAAAATGTGTGTTTTTAAAAAATATCTGAAAAATCCGCGCGGATCCTTCCGATCAAAAAAAAAAGACTCCCATGCTTCAATGCTAATTAGCCCCCGGGGGGCCAAATCACAGGGCATTGTCAAAAACTAGTGTGGGGGGGCCCAATCCCCCCCACACTGCCCCTGAGGCAAAGTTTGAATATTTGGGGGGGGCACATGGCCCCCCGCAGCCCTGGAGACCGCCACCCCCGGGGCTTAGTAGTTTTCTGTTGGGGGCCTCTAAGACCCGCTCGAGCCTCAGGGACCGCCACCCCCCGAGGCTCAACATACATTTTGATTGTAGGGGGCACACTGCCCCCTGCAGACCCGGGGAACGCCACCCCGAGGACTTTTTTAAAATTAGTTGTACCCTGTGTGGGAGCTCAAGCCCCCCCACATGCCCAGGGACCGCCACCTCCCCGGGGACTAAGTATTTACATTGGGGGGTCCATTATGGACCCCGCAGCCCCAGGGACCACCACCCCCTGGGGCTTTGCAGAAGGTGGGATGGGGGCCACGCTGCCCTCCTCCTGGTGCCCTAAAG
Organism: Lissotriton vulgaris; assembly: GCF_964263255.1. NCBI lineage: Eukaryota > Metazoa > Chordata > Amphibia > Caudata > Salamandridae > Lissotriton > Lissotriton vulgaris. The sequence continues at coordinate 402,599,619 of NC_141689.1, forward strand.
GGCCCTGTGGACTGCTACCCCCCAGGGCCTGCTCCTGCAGTGTCCGGGGGTGTCCACCCCCAGGACACTGTAGTTTGCTATGGCAGGGCGGGAGCCTCGAGGCTCCCACCCTGCATAGAAAAAAGCTTTGCTATTTGGAAGAGAGAGCAGGAATCTTGCTTTCTCTTACAAATAGCAAAGCAGATTGCTTTTACACAGGGGGAGCAGCATTTTAGCTGCTCCCTGTGTGGAGGCGTGGTGTTTTGACAGTTTGTCTAGTCCCTTCTCATTTAACTGTGCTAAGACTGCCACATGCCATGCTCTGAAGTACCTGTCTGTACAATAAACTCCTTAGAGAAGGCTGGAGCTTATTAATGCTTGCAGAAATCACCACTCTAGTCAGGGCAAGGGAGTTACACGCCAAAGATAACCCCTGCTCACCCCCTTGGTAGCTTGGCACGATCAGTAAGGTTTATCCCAGAGGCAATGTGTAAAGCACATGGTCAGCGACGGCTACCGTCCACCTCCCTGTATGCCCACAACAACCCAGAACACAACAAAACGGAACATGATTTGTCTTTGGAAGGCGGGGGGTCATAAAAACCCCCGGCCATATTTATTAAGATACAAATAAAAATTGTTAAACAAAATATACAATTTTATGCAAAATTATTCAGAAACATTTAGATACATTTATATCGACAATTGTGATCAGCTAGCCTTAACAAGATTCTAATACAGCTTGTTTCCTAACCGAATCTAACATCCTCATCTGAAAATTTTGCATACTAACATTGATGGCGATATGGTAAGGTCGCTAACCGGTGTCAGGTCTTACAAGCTGCGCCCTTACGCAGGTGCGCATGCGCAGCCGGGCCCGTTAATTACCCGGTCCACCCCTGCAGCCGAGCCCATTAATTACTCGGTCCACCCTTGCAGCCGAGCCAGTTAATTACTCGGTCCACCCATGCAGCCGAGCCCGTTACTTACTCGGTCCACCCATGCAGCCGAGCCCGTTAATTACTCGGTCCACCCCGTGAACTCCATTTAACCAGTGAAGGAGGGCCCTAACTTGCGTTACCAGCTGCCCCTGAAGTTCTAGGAGGGGCCAGTGACCCCTCCTCCCCTTCGGCGGACACCTCCAAAGGATGATGCCGCCCCCTAAGACCTTAAAAATAGCTGCTCACCGGTCATGACCTTACCGCCACGGGCCAGCATTGTTACCCGACGATCTGGCCTCCCCCCTTCCTACTCCTCAGAAAGGTCATGTCCCCTTCGCATATCCCTCTAGCCATGCTAACATGTTATTTGACCACAGGACGTTCCCAGCCTCAGTCAGGTGTACCCCGTCCAGCAGGTAGAAATGCTCCCCCCAAAGAAACCCATGAGGAATCGTCTGCAACCGAGGGGCTCGAAACAATTTGTCCAACTGTGTGTTGATCCTCTTTACCGAGTGATTCAACGCCTTGACCGAGTCCCCCCCTTGCCACTGCCAACGAGGGATAAGTTGGGACCAGACTACCGTGCAACCCGCACAAGTCCTAGAAACCCACACCGCAGTGGATATGATCTCATCTATCAGGATGCGTCTCCCTAGTTTGGTCAAGTCATTCTCCCCCAGGTGAAGTATCACCACTGACGGGGGGCGGGTTGCTGCGACAATAATTCCAGAAAGTAATCCCTGAACTGGCGAATACCCAGGCCTCCCTTCCCGAAGAATGAGATGGAAAACTCCCCCTCTTTCGCCCTTCTAATCCTGTCACCTGTGAGGAATACATTTTTTGCACGCCTAACATAAGAGTGGCCTACAACCCAAGTCACCAACGTCTGACGGTCTTCCTGTTGCTTTTGTTGCGATGATGCTGTCTTCTGCCGACATTCGGCAAGTTCCTCTCCCGCGTGACAGGTACGAGAAACTGCAAAACCTAGAGATACAAGCGTGAGTCATCCGGCCATGACACAACATGTCAACACGTACGTAGCGTTTGTAACACTCAGAGGACCACCTCCCAATCCTTTTAACCTTTTCGGCTGGGAGTCCCCCTACCATTGCTTCAGTTGCTGCCCCGATTCTAAAAGAATGGGAGCCAAATTCCACGGGATCCAAGCCTGCCTTTGCAACCGTTAGTTCCAGGACCTTCCTAAACTGGTACCTAGTTAAAGGAGTCCCTCCGGGTGTCCCGTCCCGCTGCCTCCTAAAAGCCTCCACATGCGAGACTGGGCAACAAGGGTTGGTCCGAGCACGGTGAAGCACTATTGTTTCCCCCTTTCCCTCCTGATCGGTCTTTGATCTTTGAATTGTTACACACATGGTATCGGCATGGATCCCCACACAGGCCACTTGTAGGCCACCCTCTTTGTCCACGTTGGACGCGGCTACTAGCTCGCCTAATCGCAAGGCCCCTTAAAACGCTAGCGTGAACGCTGCCTTGAAAAGCAGCACCTCCCAAGGGGAACTACATACATCAGGAAGAGCTAACAACAGGGCTGTAAGCCTTACCAGTCCAATGGGCTTTCTCGAATCCGTCGAGTGTCCCTGAATGCGACGCCAGCCCCTCAATGCCTTGCGCACTACAAACGTGTTTGTAGGGTCCCTCACACCCCGGGCCTGTGCAAAGAATGAGACCGCAGCCCTGTGTCTGTTTGCGGCTGCCACTGAGCGCCCTTCCCTGTGCATCAGCTCTAGGTATGCAACAAAACTGTCCTCATGTGCCCAGTTATTCTCCCAACCCTGTCCAAGGAAAGTACAGTAAGGCAAGAACGCCCCTTCGTATGCTGTTCTGGTCCGTGGGGCTAGGCTAGATACCACGAGGTACGGTAGTCTGGGGCACTAATCCGCCAGAGAGCAACCGGGAAAGGTGCTGGCGATGTGTCCGCTGTTGGGAGCTGTTCCCTGAACACCTGCATTTTGAAGCGAGAAAGGGCATCAGCTGCATTATTGAGAACACCTGGCACATGTTTGGCCCTGAAGGTCACGTTCCATTTCAAACATTGTAGCACAATTTCCTTTACCAAGCGCAGTATGAATGGACACCGCGCCGCCTACTGATTAATGCACTCTACCACGCTCATGTTGTCCGACCAGAACACCACTGAGCGATTGCTAAGGTGGGCCGGCCAGACCATCAATGCCACCCATATCGGGAACAATTCCAGGAATCCGATGTTGGTGGTTAATCCCCACGATCCCCATACCTCGGGTCACTTTTGGGTGACCCACTTTGTGCCCAGGATGGCGCCAAAGCCCACGCTGCCAGCAGCGTCGGTCCATAAACCAAACTCTGCCGATGACGCGGGGGTAGGCCGCCACACTACTCTGCCATTGAAATCCTCCAGGAATGCTACCCATATCCGCATATCCTGGCGAACCTCTGCTGACAGTCTAGTGCGGTGATGTTTCTCTCTCAAACCTTTCATGGCTTGGGCAATCGACCGAGAGAAGGGGCGTGCCATTGAGATAACTCGCAAAGCAAAGTTCAATTGGCCCACTGTCTCCTGCAGCTGCTGCAATGTAACTGTCTCCTTCTGAAGGCACTGGTGCAGTGCCGCCCTAAATTTCGATACTTTGCCTGTGGGTAATCTAAAGCACCCCTCCAGCGAATCAATCTCGTTACCCAAGAACTCCAAACAAATGGTCAGGCCAACCGTCTTCCCGGGCGCTAGCGGAACCCCGAAATCCCGCATGAGCACGCAAAATTCCTGCAATGCCCAGGCACACTCCGAGGTCCCCGCCGCTCCCAAGAACAGAAAGTCGTCCAGATAATGCATAACCTGCTTGTGGCCCGTGGCCTGTCTCATGACCCACTCCAGAAAAGAACTGAAAGTCTCAAAGTACGCACAAGAAATCGAGCAACCCATCGACATACATTTATCCATATAGAACTTTCCTTCAAAAGCTAAACCAAGTAGGTGGTGGTCCAAAGGATGCACTGGCAAAAGACAAAAGGCGGATTCAATATCAGATTTGGCCATGAGAGTGCCCCGCCCCATACCCCGCAATAACTCAACCGCTTGGTCAAAGGAGGCATATTTCACACTGCAAATTGCTTCATCTATCGCATCATTCACGGACACCCCCCTTGGTGCCGACAAGTTTTAGATCAATTTAAACTCGCCCTTCTCTTTCTTGGGAACTACGCCTAATGGTGAACACACAAAATTCGGCACTGGGACTTCCTGAAATGGCCCCGCTATCCTGCCCAGGGACAGTTCTTTCCGAATCTTAGCCACATCTACCGCAGGATTCTGTTGCACAGATGACTGGTTCCTACAGTGCGCACTGCAGATGTATCCCCCGGACGGGATCCGAAAACCTTGGGAGAAACCTTCTTGCAATAACGCAGATGCGCCGTGGTCTGGGTATCTGTTCAACCATGGAATCATTGCCAGGCCATTAACCGGGGATGGGCTAACCGGACTTCCAGCACTATTTGGGTTTCTTTCCCCCTCTCTGATTCTGGTTACCATTTTTCCTGCAAGTCGTCTCGGGATGGGAGGTGTGACCACAGATTGCACATGCATGTCTGAATCTACAAGTGCCGGCCGGTCTAGTACAGGAACACTTGTTAAAGTCCCAACACACACCTTTTCTTTCCCCGCCGCCCCCCCTACCTTTCCCTGGGAACTCGTTCCCTGGTCTCGCCCGAAAGGGCTGCTGTGTCTTTGTGGGGAACACGTTGGCTATCGCCCCGGGCTCGGTGGGGGTCGTGCCCCCTCCGAACTGCCTATGCCACGACAGTGAGTCCACCTTATCCCATGATAGCGACAAATCAAACTCCTTCGACTTTCTGAAATTCACGTCATATTCTTTCCAAGCATCCCCGGCATATTGCTCGCTCCAACCCACAATCCTGCTCTGATAGCACGCCATTGCCGCATGCACGTTTGGAGGGCGTTCAACAGTGATAGCTGTAAGGATGGAGAAGGCCCTGATCCAATTGCTCAGTGTTTCCTCCACCCTAAACTTCGCACACTGTACTCTCCATTCGCAAGGGTGCATCCACTCTTTTAGCATTTTGGCATTTTCCATTTCCCTATTCTCTAACAACAAAGAGAAAATATATATGTACTTTCCCGCCCAAATCATTTCTTTCACAGCTCGAGATACATGTTGACCTAAATCCTCGCTCCGAGACGGAATCGTCCCGTCTCCTAAGAGAGGCAGGGCTACCTCCTTACCGTTACCGGGTGCCGTAGCTGGTCCTGCCTCGCTTCCGTTCGGTTGAGCGGCATCCAAACCTGCAGAGGGAGGAGAAACAGAGCCCGGAACCGCACTTGTAACTGTTCCCGCCCTAATCTTTTTCACCATTTTTGCCGCCTCCGAGGCATGATCTAACGTTGAGGGCATCATACCCCCTTTCTGTAGCCAAGGTAGTATCGCCTCTATTTGTGCCGTTAATTCAGGAGGGATCTGAGTGTCACAATCCGGCAATGCTGCTGGTACCACCGGAGCCGACGGTGGCAAGGGTGCCGGTACTGGAACCGATGGGAGTGGGCCATCTGCTGGCAATGCAGGCGCCGGTGCCAAGGGGGCCGGCAGTACTGGCTCCGGGGTAGAGGGCACCGCCACCGGTGCTCGCGCAGAAGCATTGCGCCTTGGCCGTTTAGCCTTGCCCTTCTTCGGCGAGGAATCGGAATCCCCCTCAAGTAACGTCCCATCACTCTGTCGCTTGGGCCGACCGCGCGGGCCTTCGATATCATCCATTCTTTTCATCATACGGGCCTCAAGGCCATCAACCGAACTCAATCTTTTATCCATAGCATTCATCTTACGCATCACGGCCTGCAACATCAACTCCATCTTTGACCCCTTAGCCTTAGCTCCTGGCATCTTTACAATAGATCAATTCACTCACAGCTCAGATTCGCAACAAGTGCGCCCTATACCTTCACGAGACGGAGGATGTGCAGGGGGCTATGAGCACCACGCGACAGCGACCACAACACTGGCTATTCCAAATGTAATAGGTGACCAGACTCTAACGTAGAACCACCCGGCGGCCACACGAAGCGATGAAATGCAAGTCCCCCGCTTCCTCTTACTGTCGTTGACTTGCGTGTCCTGCACTCTACAGATCCACCGTCCTCGATCTTTGCATTCACTCTCCGTTTGTCTGATTCCAATGTCGCGCTACCACACACTCCAATCAGCAATCCTTGATCTGCAAAAGAAAATAGAAAATTAGTAGGCCGAGCGCGGGGCACGACCAGTGTGGGGGAGCGTCAGGCGACAAGAAGGGCCAACTGAGCGCTCCCCCCTCCTTTATTCCCAGTGACGTGGGGAGAGGGCGGACCGCCCCCTCCCCTCACCCCTCGACACCCGCCCCTCTGACCCGGAAGATTGCACCACGCCTCCGGATCAGGGATTGGGCGTCGGCCGACCGGTGGTGTGGCGCACACCTCCCGCGTACCATTGGGCGCCGGGATATCACGCCCCCACACCACCGGCAGGCATGGGAAGAGGGGATCGCCGCGCTGCCATGCTGGCGGGGGGGCCAAGGTCCCCCCCTTTTCATTTGCGCACGCAACCAGCAACAGCATCCCAGGCACACTACAAAAGGAACTCCACACAAGGTTATATAAAAACAGCCTTTGTATTCTCATAACACATTAGAATAGTAAATACATAAAATACACTGTGACAACTGGCACAGGCAATATTCACAAGGGATTATATACACAGGTCAGGGCCACATGGACCACTGTCAGAACCATTACAAAGCGAACTTGGTAAAAGGTAAAACAGATCATAAATGCACAATCAGTAAACACTGGTAATCACTGTACTTAGCATCAGCCTGTAACATAAACTACATTATGCACTGTATCACATCAGGTGCGAATTACATTCTGCACCATCTCATCAGCATAAACACCTTATGCAATCTCTCACAAGTCTAAACACATTAAACCCTAACCTCCTAAGTAGAACTCACATTAGGAGCGTACCTCACACAGTGAAACATAATCTCTCTAGCATAAACACTGATATGCAAAACAACCTCATAATCATAAACCATATTTAGAGGTATCAAACAGGGTGCGTAAAACATACTAAATGCATTGCATTTCCTAGCATCACATCACATTAGCACATAAATCACAGTAGGGCCTGGCGCCCTATAAATCTACCAGTCCCCCTGGCCAACTCCAAAAAGGGGGCTCAAATGCTCTATGTCCCAAAGTCAGGGTACGCTGTCCATGCAGCGAAAGTCAAGGGTGAGCTACTGCGCAAACATAAACGTTGCAGCTGCCCACTACTTGCTGGGCAGCTGTGAATATCCAGGTCCCAGGAGTGCAACTCACTCCTAACTCAGACATGCCCCCAAAGAATTGCGCCTAAACGTGCAGCTGTCCACTACTTGCTGGGCAGCTGTAAACATTCCAAGGAGGCCTGACACCACTGTGCCACTTCTGTCCCTCTCAGGGACTCTCTTAATGACTGAAATAATTAGGCCCATTGTTGGAGCCCTCTGGCTCTGAAAAAAAACATGCCCCAGGCGCTGCTTTGAAGGTCTGTTCCACCTTGGGGGAACTAACAAAATGCTCATGGGCCCTTTAAACAATCTCTCATCAATCAAAGCATAGACCTCTCTGGGCCCTCTCGCAATTACTGTGCCTGTGGTGGCCACACAGGGTCTGATACCCTCTGGTGGGGCCACACGGGGCTCTACAACAACCCCAGTCTACGTTGGAGCGGCCTGCTGCCAGACGGGGCCGCTCTGACTCGTGGCCTCACACGGGCATTCGCGTAACGAGAGCCCCCATTCACCGGGTCTCCTTGCAGGGGCTCCTCTCCTTTTCCCATTGACAACGGCCTTTCTTCTCGTGGTGTGGGGCTTCCCTCTACTCCTGTGAGCCCCGCACTGCCTATGGCTACCTCTGCTGCCTGTTCTCTTCACCCGGGACCCCTCCTGGGACCCGGGGACTCCTCTTCACCTCGCTAGTGCTCCGTTTGTGTGGGCGTTCCCTCAGCCACATGGGAGCCCACGTTGGACTCCTCAGAACTGCAGGCGATGCCGTGGGTGCGGGGCTTCCCTCAAAGGTATGGAAGTCCCGTCCCACGTCAGGCCTTCTGCTGCCTGACTTCCGGCTCGGGCTGGCAGTGGTAATTTTTCGTTTGTAGAATGCGGGGTGGGTACCCGCAAAGGAGATAAGGCAGCAGCGGGGTGGGCACCCATAATTTGTATCCTGATAAGCGAGTGGGCACGTGCTGAGAGTACCACCACGTAGAAAAGCGAACATAAAGCGGGGTGGGCACCCGCAATACTTGGACGAAACGGGGGAATCCCTACGTCGGGATTCCCTTGGCGGTGATCGCAGCCCAGCGCTTCAAGGGGGAGACAGTAGAGCTCCCAAAGTAAACAAAGCACTCTCCATCAGCTGGCCCCTTCAGAGAGTACGCTCCTCAGCTATTACAAAGGTGCTTCACAAAGTAAAACCAAACGCTCCTTCCTTCTGTGGGAAACACAAACAAAGTGCTCCTCAGATTCAGGAGCCACTGCTCCACAGCAGGCAAAGATCTAGGTGAGGCTTTAGGGCATAGCTGGGCCTAGGGAGGCAGCCCTCCTGGCAAGTCCTCCTGGGCCCCAGCTGCTGCATGCCCCGCAGTAATAAGAATCCAAAGGCAAGAAATTTACAAGGGGTCACAGCCCCTTCTTTTATACTGTATTTTCCTTTTTTCTACAACTGTAGGGCAAGGGGAGAACCAGATACAACTGGTTCAGGAGCACTTGCGCACTTTGTTTTGCTCAGCTCCTCTCTCCTATTCACCATGACGGGCTAGGGACATCAGACGCACCACATGGGGTGGAGCCAGCATTGAGAGGAAAGGCACAGTCCTATTCATGTCCCAGGTGCAACTCCTCCCTCCCATCTTTATGCAGATCTCCCTATTCACCACCGGGTAGACCCATCCTGGCTGCTGGAGCCAACCACACCAGCCAGCCCCTGTCAATCACAAGCCAGACATATAATTCACATCAGGCAGGCAGATACTGCACACAGAAATGCCAACTTCTAAAAGTTGCACTTCTACACTAGTCACAATCAATCTGCACACACAATTGCACAGCATTTATTCTCACGGGTTCGTACATACTAAACTCACCCCTGCACTCCTCTCACATCAGGAACTACTAGTGACACACATATCCCCCATGCATTCCTATGGGAGGGCAGGCCAGTCTCACCACACATACATGGAGAGTGCACGCACTTTACACTGGGCCACAGTGCTAAAGTGCGCAGACTAGAGGCCTAAAATCACCAACACCAGGTTACAAAAAAAGGCTAGGAGAACTTAAAAAGTTTCGGGGTGAACCAGCCAAAAGGGCTAATACCAACAACTCTCTTATGGTAAAGCCCGATTTTAAATTACAATTTTGAAAATGCTACTCTTAGAAAGTACTTCTCAAAACAACACACTAGCCAGTGCTGAGGGATTAATTACAGAAACTCTTTAACTGGTGTGCACGGCATTGACATGGACACATGCTTTACAAATTGCAACTTTTTAATTGTTCTTTTTTGTATTGTATCTATTCAATTATGCATCTTTTTGCATGGGAATACAAAGCATTTTATGTACATATATTTACACACAACCATGAAATGAAAAAACCAACTAACAAATAAATACGGTATATACAATGGGTTAACAACTTGCATGCAACACATTCGTGGCCGTCCATTCATCCAAAAACATATCAACACACACACTGTGGTCCCAGTGTCAAAAATAAAGTTTTTTTAAACAAATTAATGAATTTTCGGTTTTTGCTTTTTCTAAATTTCAATAGTTCAGATTGTGAAAAAGGCTGTCTTTGCGCTAGTTCTTCATAATTATTGTGACGCAATCAAGGAAATGACCCGGGACCAGGTCGACGCGTTTCGAACCCTGTAGTTGGTAGGGTTCTCTTCAGGACCAAATTACGACTACAAGAGAGAAAAGGGAACAATCGTCACTACTCGAGTTTCTTGAGGGCTCAACACCTCCTCTACTCCCTCACCACTAACAGCCTACCTTCAACTTTGGGTCATGGCTCCGAATTGTAAAGGTATTCCCAACAGTGTCAGAACTGATTCAAAGTAAGTGGAACTAGAAAAAAGCGTAGGAAGAAACATACAATGAGTGTGCTTTCCTCGCAAACAATCGTGCTCATTTACTCAGTTTGATTCGTTTGTAAAGCAGATGCGTTTACCTGCGCTGGTGAAAGCTGGGGCAGTTCCGGGGGTGCCTGGGATGCTATTCTGTTTCTGCAGGAATGAAAGCGTATGTTAACGCTCCTGTCCGGCATTTGCTAACATCTCAAAGCAAACTCATATGCGGGTGGTGTGCTCCTTACCTCAAGGTGGAGCTACACGTCCGTAATACGATTTCATGCGTGTCTGCGCTGGCGGGGAAACATCCTCCGTGTGCGCGGTTACAAATCCAATTGTCTGTGTCTGCTGGCGTACGAAAAAAGAAAGGGAGCGGGTGTCAGCGCTTCTAGCTCAATCTATCGTTCTGTGAAGAAAAGGGGGTCCGCATCCAACATGTTCTTACCTCTTAGAAAGTAGTCATTTTCCTGCCGTAGTCATTTAGTGCATGTAGCCTGCGTCTGGGGCCACATGACTGGGTATTGCTGACAGTCGGGATAAATATATTCCTCCTAGACAGCCACACACACTAGAGAGCCTTGGTGTGACTTGATGGGATATCACTGACAGGACGGGAGAGTGGAGCTGGGCACTGCCCTACTAACGTATAAATAGACTATATCCTGCCTTCACACAAAGGACTGCACTGCCCCTGTAGATAGTATGGAGCCAGGACTGGGGAGGTAGGTATCCTTTGCACTTCAAGGGGAAACCTCTAGAAACCTCTCCCACTTCAAAGGAAGGCCCAGGTATAAATATTGGACCTCAGACACCAACTCTTCATTACACTTCTGGACCTGTGGTACCTGAAAGGACTGCCACTCTGCTGTGCTGACCTTCTGTAGCTGCCTCTTGCCTGGGTGAGGGCAAGCCCTGCATCTGTTGAACCCAGGATCCCATAGTGACTCCGAGGGCTAATTAGCTGACCTCTACTGACTAGAGCCTTAGGGACAGAAGGCTCTAAATACCATGAACCGAGCACTGGTACCCTGATATCTGTGAGTCCTACCCTGCCAAGTGGTGCCAACCAAGTCCTGTAACCTTGAAATTAGGCCTAAAGGTGCTCTGCTAGCCCACCAGTGTCCTGGCAGAACTGACAAATCTCCTCTGGTTGCGCTGCTGATGCTTTGTGCAACATGATACAGCACGGTGCAAGAGGCTCAAAATTAAGCCCCCTAGAACTCAACATGTGGGCAGCTAGGCAGTAAATCAATTTCCAGTCAAATCCCAGTTTTTGTAGAAAAAGAAGTAGTGTATTCTAACTCTACACATGCAAAGACAAATAACATTGAAAAAGCAAAAACACAATCCCCTCTATTGGTGTTGTCAGGCCACTCCTGGTCCTCCCACCTCTTGTGTAACAGGCTCAGTGTTATTCCCCATTCACTGATAGCTGCATGCAGGTAATGTAAACTAATAGGGCATACTCACAAATTCTTCCGTTCGATTTTACAAATAAGTTCAGTGTTCAGAGTGCTGAGCTTAGCAACACCAATGGGGTAAGTTCCCACTCCAGCAGCAAAGTACCTTGCAGTGTTTCATCCCGGTCCTATTCTGGATCAGCTGAGTACGGCCTCCCAGAGCCCCATGCGGCCACACCTGGCAGTTTCTTTCTTGAATGACATTATCTGCGGTGGTCAAATTGATGAGGTGCTCTGACTCCAGATGTCATGCGGTATGTCCTTTTACCCTCGGTGGAGGATGGAGATTGGTCTTATTGCTCCTGCGTGGTGTGTGGGGGCAATCCACAAATTCAATTGAGTTTCACTTTGGTCACAACAGTTTCCCAGTCGACGGCCCAGTCCTCACTGCCTCCCCATCTCCAGTGGCCACTTCTGGCATACGGGACTGCCACTCAGGCCGTCACGCTAGCCTCACATGGATAGTTAGGGCGGTCCATCATGGCATATGGGGTCACCAAGCAACTTCAGTACACAGGTGACTGCCTGATCGGTGCAAGGACAGGTTCCTCCTACAACTAGCTTGAATCCACACAATGGCAGCCTCTTCTAGCATATCCGGTCACCCAGTTAGTTTGGCACATGAGAAACGGCCCGATCAGTGCAGGGATTGTTTTCTCTTGACACAATTTGCAGGCATTCAGTGGCGGCCCCTCCTGCTATACAAGGTCACCCGGTCATTTCCAAACACAGGCAACAGTCTGAATGGTGTGGGAATGGGTTTCTCTCACTGCACTCCTCTAACTTAGGTCATAGCTATGCCTCCTGGCATACGGGTCACCAATGAAATCAAACTCACAGGTTGCGCCCGATTGGTGCAAGAGTTGATTTCTCATAACTTGCACAGAGAGTCCTCACACCAGGGCTCTCCTCACCTCACTCCCTCCAAAGCTCTACTCTGCCCACAGGCACACCGGTCTTGGTGAGCAGGTGCTGCTGCTGCAGGTTCCAGGGAAGGTGATCTTGGCGTTCCTGGGTAATTTCCCCTCACCCAGTAATGTCCCCACACCCAGTAAGGATATTAGGAGGTGGGGCCCTTAGTTCAGGTCATATGCAGAAGTCTTTATTTATTTTTTGTCCTCATTCATAAATAAGTGAGTTGTCTTAAAGCAGTCAACAGCACTTTCCTGGGTCCAAACAGAGGTGAGACACATCCTTGTGAAACTCTTATCAACTCAAGGACTCCAGGAATAGCCGACCACAAGACTCCTGGGGTAAGACGGGGAAAAGCGTGACCTCCATCCCTTAAACTCACTTATTTCATAATCATTGGACTTTTTTCTTTTTTAGGTAGTTGAAATATCAAGTTTTTTAATCCAGTCCTCCCATGCCCCCCAAAATCTAGCTCTTTTCCTTGACATAAAGCCCAGGTCCAATTTATGGACTCTTTTAACAGAGGCAACCCAGTCTAAAATAGTGGAGATACCCATTTTAAACAAATGTATCTTCTTGCCAGAAGAATTAAGACAAATACAAGTGAAGCTTGAAGTTTAGCAAGCTTACAACTGGTTCTCTCTTCAGGCCAGATTCCAAGGATAAACAAAACTAAGCTTACCTTGATTTCTTGCTCAAGTACTTCTGAGATCATCTTACCCACGTGGTGCCAGAAGCCCTGGATCTGGGGACACTGCTGAAAGCATGTGCACGTCGTCCGCGCTCCCCAAGGCGCAGTTCAAGCAGACCTTCACACCTCCGTCGCCTAGCTTTGCAAGCTTCTTCAGGTTCCATTAAGCTCTATGAAGTGTAAACAGATGGATTCTCCTCAATGGGGTGGCCTTAACAACAATCCATAAAGTGCACATCGTTACTTGCCAAAAAGATGTAACGTCGCTGGCAGGCAGGAGTTTTGCAAAGTTTCCTTTCCTCACACAACCTAGATCACTGCTTGGCAGATTGTACAGTCTGAGCCTCAGACTTCCTTCCTTATAGTTCTTTTCAAGACACAAAATGTCATTTAGGGTCTTGACTTTTGAAGATTTATGTTGCGGTTCTGCTTCTTTTCCCTTTCTGCTTCCTCCTGAAGGATGTTTGTCACAGCAGGCAGGACTATGAAGCTGTATAATACACAACAAGATTCATTGAAGTGACCAGAAATCACACTTGGATGTCAGCCACAGTGATATGTGTATCAAAGGCTAATCCCGGTCCCCCATCCTTACTCTTTATGATTTCCTTATCAGCTCCATCTTCCTCTTCCTGAGATGCATCCAGGCTCCTTTCCTTGTGATCTGTCTCGGAATCTAAGAGCCCTTTGAAATGCACAGGGAGAGCCTGGCCCCTCTACATCTAGCGCTTGTTCCACCCAGTATGCAGGAATGCAGCATTACAACATTCTGTTTGGGGGGATTTTTCTACTCCTCATGTTTCCACAAGGTAAGCCTGGACTTCCCTAATGGAACTCAAGTTTGTCCATGTTATGTACCAGTGCAGGCACTCCTGCACTCGATACATTCACATCACATTCACTGCTTGCTACTATTGTACTCATGTTGAATGCTACCACTAAGTATGAGCTCAAAATCCGTTCCGCTCGTGGATTTTGCGAATTTTCGGTAAATTCGCGATCCGCGGACTCCCGCGAATTTACCGAGAATTCGCAAATCCGCGAGCGGCGGATCCGGGGGCAAAAGTTGAAGCCTGGCCTGTTGTAACTATTTTACGATGGCGCCGGCAAGCTGCCAGCGCCATCCTAAAATAGTTACTAAGTTAGCTTCAACAGGAAGCTCTAATAGATAAAATAAAGCAGGTGCTCGAATTTATCTATTAGAGCTTCCTGTTGAAGCTAATTTAGTAACTATTTTAAGATGGCGCTGGCAGCTTGCCGGCGCCATCGTAAAATAGTTACAACAGGCCAGGCTGGTGCAATTTCCTTTCCCAAATCTACTGTGGAACATCAGCTGTGATGCTGGATAGAGGCCTTTGCATCCTTAACTTTCACTAGCGCAATACCTGTGCTGTTCTTGTGAACAGGGGCTTCTTTCTCTTTATCTGCTGAACTGATCTTTCTCTGACCTTTTAAACACACAAGAGGCATGTGAACTCGCATTGAAGCCCCGCACGTTTGATCCCGCTCACACACTCGCGGTGTGCACCGTCTTCCCGCCATTTACCCACTATGATGGACAGCTCACTCAGGGACCCCTGCGCCCTTCGGGGCGATTGCATAGTAACACACACATGGTCGCTCGAACTAGTTGAAGCTCAAATTCAGTGACTCATTCATTAGCCCAAAAACAATCGTGAGCGTCGTCGAGGCTGGGCAGGTGTGCCTTCATCCCAAATCTACCGTGGAACATCAGCTGTGATGCTGGATAGAGGCCTTTGCATTCTTGACTTTCACAAGCACAATACCCGTGCTGTTCTTGTGACCAGGGGCTTCTTTCTCTTCATCTGCTGAACTGATCTTTCTCAGACCTTTTAAACACACAAGAGGCATGTGCACTCGCATTGAAGCCATGCCTGTTTGGCCCCGCCCACACACTCGCGGTTTGCACCGTCTTCCCGCCATTTACCCACTATGATGGACAGCTCACTCAGGGACCCCTGCGCCCTTTGGGGCGATTGCATAGTAACACACACATGGTCGCTCGAACTAGTTGAAGCTCAAATTCAGTGACTCATTCATTAGCCCAAAAACAATTGTGAGCGTCGTCGAGGCTGGGCAGGTGTGCCTTCATCCCAAATCTACCGTGGACCATCAGCTGTGATGCTGGATAGAGGCCTTTGCATCCTTGACTTTCACGAGCACAATACCCGTGCTGTTCTTGTGACCAGGGGCTTCTTTCTCTTCATCTGCTGAACTGATCTTTCTCAGACCTTTTAAACACACAAGAGGCATGTGCACTCGCATGGAAGCCCCGCCCCAAATCCGCGGATCCGCAAATCCGCAAAATCCGCCGATTTTGCGGATCCACGATCCGCAAATCCGCAAAATCCGCGGATCGTGGATCCGCAAAATCCGCCCATGCTTAGCTACCACCAACATTCCCAAATACAGCACACACACTTAGGGGTCGATTCCGATTCAGGAAAAACCGCTCCGAATAGCTGTTTGGAGCGTTTTTCCCATACAATTCGTACCCTGCCACCTCCCCCGCATGTACGACGAAGTACGATTCGTACCGGGAGCAGGACTCCGTACGAATTGTACAAATCTCCGCACGATTCTCCCTTGGAACCCGCTGTACGTGACATCCGTACGGTTCGCTGCTGTTTTTTCCGACCCAGCAAGTACGATTCATGTCTGGTACGCACCATGCGACCCTTTTCCTACGACAGCCGAAAACAGCCGTAAAAGCAGAGTTCGCCTTGAAACAGGTACGGAACACCCCCCCTGGTACGTGCATACCCCACATGATCGTGGGGTATGGTGCATACTCCTGTGATCATGGGGGGGTATGCACAGTACCCCACAATCATGGGGTGTACAGTTCATGGTTTCAGCCTTGCTATACGTATGAATCGCGACGATTAGGACGAATTCACGAAATACGAATCGTACTACGCGACTCGGACCGACGGGTACGATTCGTACGGAGAGGGCTCCGGATGCGAATCATACGGACGCTTTTTCTCCTGAACCGGAATCGACCCCTTAGTCTATGCACAATGTTCAGTACTGCAGCCTCTCTGTACTGCACCAGGGTATGCTATTTTAAAAGCACACACTGGCAGCATGCACACATTTACAATGTGCGCACTATACTACACTTCCACCTAGGTATAATGTATTTATTGAGAGCACACATGAACTCAGCACTCAGCACATGGTTTCATTACATTTGACTTCTGCATCAACTTGATGTAGGTCAGGAGTTAAACACACAGCAGCGGAACTTTTAAAAAGGTGAGTGGGCCTTTATTCCTCACTCCCAGTGAAACAAGGACCTGTTCAGTACTACTTATCACTACACTGTATTTTGCCACCACAGCACTTAACTGTTTAATTCCTGGTGAAGGTGGTAGTCTTCCAGCACTATGCGAGGCCTATGTCATGGTGCACAGGCATGATTTGAGTTTGCCTATGACAAAAAAATTAAAACATCAGTTGATGGACAGAATGCAGAACAATGTCATACATTCACCCCAGTACAGAGATCTGGGCCTAAATCCATAATTTTTTTGCTCACCATGCCTTTCCAGTTTAAACCCAGCCATATGCAAATCAGTCTTGACCCTGTGCCCCATGAGAACAGTCCAGTCTGGACTGGGGTGGCGGAGTGAGCTAAAGAAAGATGATGGATTAAACCCAGATCAGTTGACTGGGGGTGAGTGCTTGCAATGTTCATCACTCCGTCCATCATACCCTTTGGTTTTGCTTTGTTCGCCGAAAGTTGGCAGGGTATGCCCAGACGTGGGTACCTTGCTCACTTTGCCACTGGATTCAAGCTAGCCTGGCTGATGACGGCTAATTAGCCAGAAACCGGTCCCAGGATGGTTGTTTCCGGTCCAGGGAAAACATGGCTTGAAAGTTCAGACTGGACTGTTCGCATGAGGCACAGGGTCAGACTGATTTGCATATGGCCATGTCTGAACTGGGGTGGTGGAGTGAGCTAAAGAATGATGATGGATTAAAGCCAGATCAGTTGACTGGGGGTGAATGCTTGCAATGTTCAACACTCCGTCCATCATCCCTTTGGTGTTGCTAGGACAAAAAATCAGCATTAGGTATCCAGGCTACAATACAGTTGGGCATTCCAGGCAGGGGACCTTTCCATCCCAACAGGAGCAAGCCTATGTCTGGGCAGGTCGACACTTTTGTACTATAGAAACTCGCTACTAACTGTAACTAGCAACCGCCACTGTGTAATATAGATGTGTGTGTGTGTGTGTGTGTGTATGTATATGAATATATATATATATATATATATATATATGTATATATATATTGTCATATGGTTACTACGTTTCTATATATTGTGTTAAGTTAGCATGTGCTTATTAAATGTTTAAACGCCATATTTTCTTTCTGCTTCGGTTTGCACACGACACCTAATTGTTATTGTAGCTTTCAACCTAGACGAAAGATGTGGTTTATTTGAGAATAATATGTTATTGCCTTGGTATCAGTCGTGCTTGGTACACTTGGTACAACTGTCTGCACACTGAGAACTGCACACTCTAAGAATAACCCAACACAAGGTTGTTGAAGGCCTGATCCTCGCACCACGTTAGTCATAACACAAATACTGTTGCTGCCAAGATTGGGCTCTACATGGGTTTAAGATAGAGTTACAGAGAATGAAACAACACACTTGATGCTTCGCATGCTGAGAGCTGGTAGCGGTTGATGTGATCTCCTCCTACTGAGAATTAGAGGTATGGGTCCGCCCTGCTAAGAACCCAGATGAGACCTTCTTAGATATAATATAATATGCTAATTAGGGTGCGCGAAATATAGGTGATACAGAATTATATAGATCTTTGCATCATAACATGCTATCACCTTTTGCTTATTATGGATTAGTGACTATGCTGCTAACTCTGATTTTTATAATATGTATATTGATATTATATAAGATACTGCGTTTGAGAATGTTGCATTGAAAAATAAACATTTCAAACTTGCACGTGTGTTCTCTGCCTCCCAGTTTCGGTTTGGAATGATTATATAACGAAAGAGTGTTCATGTGTTCCACGATACCTGAGGTATTCTAAGTTCATGTTCTGGATTGCCTAAGTCTTTGGGAAGTATTTACTACCGATGAGACACTGTAGCTAGCTTGGTAAGGGGATTTCTGAAACAAAGGTGAATTCTGGGTCACCCTGACTCACCCAGGTTCTAGATCTCTGTGCACAGTTCTGTGGGAGAACGGAAACCCTGCTACATGGCGCCCGTACGTTGGTTGGCCTTATATCATGACACTCGAGTAGTATAACATTCAAACCCTAACGCCTTCATTCCCGTTTCCGGAAAACGGCAGTGTCGGAAAAACCTACCTATTTTTGAAATAGGTCTTTTTCAAGCTTGAATCTATCTGTAAAAGGTTTCTTTGAATTACTACCCAGTTGTGCTACAAAGTAATCTTTGTGTTTTCACTTTTCTGTGCTGACATGGCACAAGCCGTGGACATCCCGCAGCATAGTCGCATTGCGGTGCGTGACCATTTGCGGATGTATGATGTTCCTGTGGAAGGCTTGGCTGTTGTTCTGGTGGTGAGTGCGGAACATGCTTACCCGTACGAACTGTTTTATTCGTGGGTGACGTTTCCGCCGGTGGACGCAAATTCTGGAGTGTTCCATACATACACTGCTACAGCTGTACCGGCTGCGTATGCTCCGTACAGAGCACTGGAAGTTCCTATAGATGCATGGCAGCATGGAGTTTGGTTTGGTGGCGCCCTACCACACTCATTATCGGCTTCGAGGTTAGGTCCTTTGTCCATTCCGGGCACACCTTGGCCCGCTTTGGCTGGGTTCACTCCTCACCCTCAACGCGGGGAGGAGGTAATCCTACCCAGTTTCGCGCACACTGTACCGAGAGTGGAAGCGCTGCATTTTGCAGAAGAGTGGGCTCTGGCGCTTGCGCCGGCTGTGTACCGTAATCAGTGTGGCTGGGATAAATTGTCACCTAGCCACGAGATTCCTTTACGGTCTCAACCACAGCCTCAACCTCAATATCCCATACGACGTGAAGCCAAAGCTTCAGTCGCGGCTATCCTTGAACAATTGGAATATCAAGGTGTAATTGAAACGTGTGTGTCACCGATGAATAACCCACTTTTTACTGTAAACAAGCCGGACGGCTCATATCGTTTGGTTTTGGATTATAGGCATTTGAACTCGCATTGCCGTAACTGCGCAGTACAGAATACTCATGGCTCTGCGTTAGTGAATAGTCTTGAGCGTAAACGGTTCAAAACCACGCTTGACATTTCCAATGGTTTTTATGCCCATAGATTAGACGGTCTAAGTTCCCAATGGACCAGTTTTACATGCGGCGGTGTGCAAAAAATGTTTCGGCGTCTTCCAATGGGCTATAAGAACAGTCCTGGAGTATTCTCCGCCCGCATTGTCTCTCTTCTGGAGAGCTTCGACCCAGTTGCTTGTTCGTATGTGGATGACATTTATCTCACAGACGACGATCTTTGGGAGCATCTGTGTCGAGTAAATAGCATAATTTGTAACTTTGCAGACATTGGTTACAAGTTTAACTTTGCAAAGTCGCACATTGCAGAGTACACAGTGTTGTTTCTAGGTTACGAGCTTAACAACGAAGGGAAGGGTTTAGCACCTCACTTCCTGGAGAAATGCGCACAATTGCGCTCTCCGACAACACTGAAAAAATTACAGTCTTTGCTGGGATTTTTGAATTTCGGGAGGACTTACATTCCGGAATATGCCCAGCGTATCAGGCCTTTGTATGCTTTGATACAACCATCTTTTTCCAAATCATGCTGGCTGCCTGAGCATTCGGCCGTTCTGCAGTCTTTGCAGGCTGATTTGCTCGCTTCTGAATACTTACAGACTCGTGATGACCAGACCAACCTAGTGATAAGGATTATCCCTGGGGCGGTGGGTTTCACGTACCTGACTTTTAATGAAGGAGAAACAGTACCTATTGCTTACAAGTCACACTTGTACACTTCGGCTGAATTGCGATTTTCCACTGTAGAAAAAGTTTTAACGGCTGTGCAGATGGCTATTCTTAAAGAACGTGCCCTGTCACAAGGAAAACGCATGTTGGTTGTTACCCCGTGTCCTGCCTTAGAGGCGGTTACGAAAGCCAGTGTACCTAATTCCAAAGCTTTGCACCCTCGGTGGATTCAATGGGCGGCATCCTTGACGTCCCAGGATGTCACGTTCATTTTTGACACCACGTTACGGTCGCAGGAGTATTTACAGTATGAATTTGTTCATCCTGCTCCTTTAGCAATGCGGCCGTTGGAGGATTTCCATTGCATCATTTACACTGATGGTTCGGCGCAGGTTGCGCATGGCTCTAAACATGCCTACGTTTCCGCTTGCGCCATTGTGGTCGGTGCCATGGTGAACGATGAGTTCAAGTCCAGTGTCGTGCACACGCAGACGCTTGGGGACTGCACCCCACAATAAGCAGAGCTTCGTGCTCTGATGCTTGCATTGGAGTACGCAGATCCTAGTGTGACGACTTTGATCGTAAGTGACTCTTACTACTGTGTCCAGTCTTACAATGAAAACTTGTTCTTTTGGATTCAGAATGAATTTCGTGACTCCAAAGGTAGCACAATAAAACATAAAACGATCTGGGTCCGAGTGGCGGAACTTAAAGAGAAGTTGCCACTCGTGTTTGTGATTCATACTCTCGGTCATCAGCGCGTGGGGGTCCACGCTGTTGGCAATTCGCTTGCTGATGAAGCAGCGAAGTCAGCAGTATCGAAATACTTAGTTGCAGCAGTCACGAGATCCAAAAGCAAAATAGATGATGACGTCTTGGCAGCAGTTGCTGCAACAGAGAAGGGAAGTAAATATCCTGCGGGGTTCCCTTCTAAATACACATACCACTTAAGTCCCGATAAGGTTCCTTATGTGAAAATCCCTGAAGTTGGCGAACGTCTAGTTCCCAACTCGGATCGCAGGGCTGCTTTGATTACAGCGGCTCATGAAGGTGTGGCGTCTGCGCATGCGGGCGTCTCAGCCACTGTAACTCAGCTACAACAGAGGTTCTGGTGGCGGGGACTGTACAAACAGACGCGCGATTATGTCCTTCAATGTGACATTTGCCAGCAGATTAAGCCTTCAACTGCTGCGCGTCCGCCTCAGACACAGTTGTACATCTCGAATAAACCACTTGGATGCGTTTATTTGGATCACTGCGGTCCATTTTCTTCTGATACTGCGTATAAGTACATCTTAGTAGCAGTTGATTCATGCACACGCTTTGTGTGGGTTTGGCCGCATCGGAGCGCTGATTCACGTACTGTCATTAAGGATTTGCGTGTCTTTGTGGGAATTTTTGCCTGTGGTACTTTCCATTCGGATCAGGGTCCGGCTTTCGCCTCTAAGGCATATAAGGATGCTATGGTTTCGATGGGGGTCCAAGTCAAGTTTTCGAGTCCCTACAGACCTGAGGGTAACAGTGTAGTTGAACGAATGAACCGCGACTTAAAGCAATCTTTGACAGCTCGAGTTATAGGCACTGGCAGAAACTGGTTAGCCCACCTCATAGGCGTGCAGCGTGCGCTTAATAATCTCCCTAGAAGGTCTCTGGGTGGGCGGACCCCATACGAAATGCTCTTTGGTATCAAGATGTATGTACCTGACCTCGATGGGCTAGACTCCAAGGCCCAGGCCACGGCCTTTGACGTAGATGAACATTGCAATGTTTTACAGAATCTACAAAAGACCAGAGACAGTCTTGCAAAGGAACATTTGCCCTCCACATCGGATGATGCACTGCAGATCCCGGTAGTTGGCTGGCTACCCCGAGTTGGAGAACTGGTTCGAGAGAAGATCGATAACAAGAAAGAGTTTGGTCCCTCATATCGAGCACCGGTTCGAGTTCTTGGAGTGAAGGGCACAAGAACAGTCATTTTACCACCACTTCCTGGTCGTAAGGAAAACAGATTTATTTCTATTGACAATGTCAAGACACACAGGGTGGCCGATTCTTCATAGCATGACACCGGCTGTATCCTGTCCTTCCATGGTGAGGCACTCTGTACTAGCAATAACATCTGGCGCAAAACAGGAGGTGTCCCTCGAGATGCCTGCCATATCCAGTCCTTTATTAAATACTATTCATGTTACTAACATTGATGAGCTGACCTACACCTATCCTGCTGATTTATCAATGCCTGATTTGCAGACCCGTTTGGCCAACCAGTCCAGATTCTCTTTTGACTCTGTTTCGGAACTTTCAAAGAAACCCTCAAACATTGCAAGATATGCCACGTTGTTTAAAAAACATTTTTTAATTCCCCCTTGGACATACATTTGGTTGATCCTATTTTCATTTTATCTTTTTATGTCAATTGGTTTTGTGTTTTATTTTTTCCGTCTGATTGATGGACACTACGTTAAAGAAAGAACAGGAATTCGGTACCTTAATGGAACATTGGCCCCTCTTTCCTCTTCACATTCAGCGCACAGACTGAAACGAAACTTAAATACAGTTAACATTACTGCTTGGCCTGTCCTTGATGGGATTGTGTGGGATGCGGTTAGGTTTCAGATACATGGGCCCACTGAAGTGATTAATGTTCCAAATGTGCTTAGAGTAAACATGGGAGATGTGATTAAACAAAATATACGTTCTGATGATTGGGATATTCAGGCCGTAGAAGCATTATTCTCTGATTTGAAGTATTATGCTGCCTTCGATGCTGAGGATCTGTATACAGATTCTATTAATTATGGCGATTTGTTTTGTTTTCAACACTATGGTAATCATTTTTTACATAAAACAAATTCCAGGAGGGTTGCTGTGAATTATACACAATGGGAACACTGCCCTGCTCCATTCGGTGGCAGCTCCAATACGTTTCTGAAAAAATACAACTATTTTACAGACTTTAATCAATCAAATCCCGAGTCATTCTATTTTAAAATGACACAAAAGCCCATGTCCAAAGTTAAACTTACAGATACAAAAATGCTGTATTCGGCGTCCTTTCTAGACAAATTGGCTGTAGATGGCTACGAGTTTTGGAAAGGAACAATTGACCTTAAATCGGTTTGGGGTACCAAAGATTGGCAGGTACAAGGCACTGAGGCTTTGCACCGTGCATGTCTCATCCCGCATCACATGTTGTTTTTAAATTCAACCATTTTCCAAACAACATGCTTTGGATTGGCTACCTCTAAAAAATTAAATACACCGACCATCCCAGATCTAGAGGAATATACAGGTTGGGGTAATTTTACTGATTTGTCCATTCATGAGTTGCAAACTCTTTTACACAATTCGTCCTTTAACATTTCCAGTTTGGATTCTAAGGGTTGGCTGGTGTGGCATAGGAGTGCTGATTCTTGCCAACGCCGTTTTCTGGGTTTGGCTGAGGGGTTCACAGAAGTCAGACTCGATCCCCGTTTTGAAGAAGACTATACTGTCACGACTTATTCTGTGGGGAAGCTGTGTCAGAATTGGTTACAACATTCCACATTAGCTGCAGTTAAACTACATCTGTCTCTATTGAATGATAATGTGGATTTGAACGATTTTATAAAAGGCCCAGCTAAGGGTAGATCTAAACGATGGCTGTATGCGATTTACAATGAAATTTGGAAAGTTACCCAAGTTGAGGCTGCTAAACGCCTGAGAGCTATTGATCAAGCAAATTTAGAAAAGGTGCTTGCAGTTGTTGATAACAGTATTAACACGCTTTCTTCCCGGATTTACACGTTAAACAATATTGTGTCTTCTGTTGTTGACATTGTACATGATGAAGTGTCCGTGTTGTATCATGGTCAAAATCAATTACGTTCTGTGATGCAGTTTGCTTGGACACTACAAACTCTTAAGAATGGCCGAGTGCCTTGGAATTTTATGAACGTCTCATCACTATTTGCCCCATGTAATCTGACTGAAAAACAGCGCATGCTATCAATGAGAGATGCGACATTTTCTATGTTACACATTGAAAAATTAGAATCCTTGCCTTTTTCTGTGGCTGAAGTGACCGCTGCTACATGGCTTATCCATGGTGTTATTACCTTACCTTTTGCTTTGTATAAATTTACAAATTGTATGAAATATATAGCCATTGGGCGATATGAACCATTAGGCAGTGCTTTTCTCCATGAGACATGGTCTTTACCATACACTTATAGATGCCTAAAAGAGGGAAATGAAGTGAATCTGAATGGTGAAGAATGTACACAGTCACCTGACCGCTCACTAATATGCAGACACATCCAGTTGCATGGTTCTTGTAATCAGGACAAACCTAATTTGGCCTGTGTTTTGAAAGGGACACCAGTTCCTGCAATAGTTCCCACGTTCACTTTGTTGTCCAACGGTAGTTATTTACTTTTGAATAACGAATTTTGTTGTGGGTTAGAGGCCGGTATCGCATATGTGGTTACCGTGTCAGAAAGGGTGGTTTGCTGCAAGAATGTGTTATATCCACCCACGCATGGGAATTCAGATGTTTTAATTTGGCCAAGAATACCAACCTTGAGAGCTGAGTTCAATGGTTTAGGCCGTATAAGAGCCCTATTGTCTCAAAAGCAGGTGGCCCTGAGCTCTGCCCGCGAAACTTATGTCCTTCACATAGCAAACACACGCACGGAAGTACAGGCACTTTTAAGCACTGATTTGCCGTTTCATTTCTGCGAGCTGGTTCATCAAATCTTCAATGCCTCCTCCACAACGAGCATGGCTCATTTTTTTAAAATGGTTAGCAGTGGTCTCGTGACTACATTTGAAAAAGTATTTGGTATTATCCCTGCGTTCTTTCATTCTATATTCGCTAGCCTGTTTGGCGGATTTCCTGTTTTGCTGGCTTTGGCGGAAACCCTGCTACAATATATATATATATATATATATATATATGTTTTATAACACAACATAATTTGAACATTAAATAAAATATTTTATTTGCCTTTTTTGCTGATGTCAGAATATATTTCACTACAAACAGTGATTTCAATGTTACTCATCACATAACAGTGGGCAAAAAAAGATATGTTATAATAAGATTGTTTAAAAAAAGAAGTGTATGTAAAAAATATTTACAATATACTCAACTATTACTCAACATTCCATAAAAACAAAATTCTCAATAGCATACCATATAATAAAAATCTCATATATATTAAACGCTTTCTTCTAAAAAAAAATTCTTTCTTCAATTTCAAAGAACTGAATTAATAATTAAATGAACAATTCTTTATCATTTTCTTATACTTTAAATGATGTTCTTTAAAAATATATGCTGTTAGAATATCCAAGAAAAAGTCCTTAATTTAACTGTATACCTTTTCTCTAGGCCAAATGGTATTCCTGAAATCCTTTATACTGAAATTGTCCAATAGTAATTGTATTAATACTTTTTAAGATATTCCTCATAAGCTGATTTATCTTCTTAAAACTTTGGTTTTGAAAATATTAGATACGAATTTGGTAATTCGCTAGGCAAACGTTGTTTAAAAACCAATTGAGCATCATTACAATATGTCCATCCTTTACTGCATTTTAAATAGATAGTGTAATGTCCAGATGTTGTTGAAGGACCATCATGGAAAATAATTGCTACTGCTACAAATGTTCTTTCCGATATTGATACTTGACTTGCTACAAAATGTTTAATTATTTCCAATTTTCTTCCATCAGCTGTACAACGTTGTATCATTAAAATTATATATTGTCCATATCTTCGTATAAATAATGTTGATAACATTTCTGATTTTCATTGGCTACACTCCATGTTTTGATTTGCTGCTTTAACTAGTTTGTTAAAAGACACTGTTTTATAGTCTGGTAAAGTCAAATATATAAATCGTTTAGTATCTATGTTAGTGCTACATGTAAACATAAAATTTCACATGGATGTCCCCATTTATAACAAAAGCCAAAAGATTTTCAATTTCTATTCCTTCATTTTCCAATATGGCAAGCATATGCATTAGTAATTCCTGAGCATCTTGTTGCGAATATCAGAAACACTTTGTATTTTACTTTTATCAGTTTTCAATTTTTCATAAATACATTGCAAAAAGGAACAAAATCTTTTTTCACGATCCTCCATAATTTGCTGTTGCAAAATTTCAAGAAAAAAACAACATTGACCACTATATTAGCATAGCAGTTGATTCCTGAACTATATTCTAACTGATAACCAACAATCTCTTCAATAGTGTTCTTTTTCTTTTTGTTTGCTATCTCAACATTTTCTTGATTATTTTCCTTCTCTGTAACTTCACTACAGATATTCTCATATCTTCTTTTTAGACCTACTACATGCTTTTCAACATAGGATATTCACGTAAATTAGGAGCATATGCTCTTCTTAACCTATTATACTCTTTTACACAGTTTGCATCTGCAATAATCTTTCTCTCATCAAAATCAATTAAAACCAAACCAGATAAAGTTCTGACACTGGACAAAGCAGCATTTGCCATACCCTCTTTAAAGTCGGTACTTCCAATGTTCACTAAAGCACTGTCTGCACTTAATCCGTCAGATTTATGAATAGTCACTGCATATGCCAGAGAAAGTGGAAACTGTTTACTACGGACATATAAATCTTTAAAAATCAAAAAACAAAGTGAACAACGACCAATTTGTTTTACTTCTTGAATATGATCAAATTTGATTTTTAAAAATTCAATTCCATCTCTATTTTGATAATTAACAAAATCAACAACTTTTCCCATTGCTCCATTTACTAAACCTTTTTCTACATCCAAATTATGCCTTAAAATTACCCAACAGTTTATACGTACATATAGATTATTTTCTAAACCAGCAGTTTTAGATATCGATTTTTCTAAAGAATCTAATTTTGTTTTCAATTTTTCCGTTAAAATAATAGCTATTCCTTCTTGCTTTATTTTATCAATGGCTTCCATTTTTATTATTTCTTCATTTTCTAGCTTAAAAAGTCATTCATTGAATATAGAACACTCGTGCAGTGTTAGCATCAAGCAGATTATAAATTTACTTTCTATAATTTTCATATATATTTTTCCAGGAACTATATTTGCATTTGGAAACAAATTCGTAAGTAGTCTACTTTGCAAAGCTTCTTTGCCATGCTCTGTCAGTACTCCAATTCTTATATCTTGAATTCTATTTCTCGTCAGATGGCTTCCTGATCCCATCAGGTATTGCATTGTGATTAGTGGGTTCGTGGGTGGCTCTGCACCGTCTGGTGCCCATACCTGTGTGATATAGCGCCTCACCCCAGCGTGTAGTAGGAATAATCCTCCCGATGTGTGGTGTGCATTCCGGAAGTCCTCAAACGCCATAATCCTGCCATCTGCAAACAGGTCCCCAATCTGTGATATTCCCGCATTGTGCCACTCCGTGAGCAGTGGATTCGATAGTGGTCTCAGTCCTACTGGGAGTCCTAGTAGTGGTATCGTGGGGGCGTAGGAGGACGTGTG
The DNA here is from genome assembly GCF_964263255.1 of Lissotriton vulgaris. Classification (NCBI taxonomy): domain Eukaryota; kingdom Metazoa; phylum Chordata; class Amphibia; order Caudata; family Salamandridae; genus Lissotriton; species Lissotriton vulgaris. Next base: position 402,627,230 of record NC_141689.1, read on the forward strand.
GGTCGTATATCTCACTGCCCTCCTCCAGTAGTCAATCGCTAATCGAAGCAGGGGGGGTGTTGATCTCGGGACCTCCGCTTTTGTTAACAACAGGGTATGGACACTCCCCCTGTTCCACTCCATCTCCGACATGCCAATTTCGTGCAAGTTGCGCCCCGCCAGCCAATAAGCTAACCATTGCAGATGACATGCAAAGTTATATGCTTGGAGATCCGGGACTCCAATACCACCTGCCTCCCTGGGGAGCTGTAGTTTAGTTAAGCTAATACGTCGCCTCCCGGAACTCCAAATCAGCTCCGTCAGTAGTGTATTGATTGTTTTGAACATGTATGCAGGGACCAACAATGGCAAGCTTGTGAAGTAGTATAAGAGGCGGGGCAGAACCACTATCTTAGAGATGGTCACCCTGCCCGCCACCGAAAGGGGCAGTGCAGTCCAAAATTGCACTTGTGATTTCAGCGCCGTTAGTGCCCTCCCCAGGTTGCCATCTAACATATCCCTTGCCTCTCTGTATACCTGTATCCCAAGGTAACGGAAGGTGGTCTCTGCCACTTGGAAAGTATGCGGTGCGAAGAGCAGTTGAGCTTCCGCCCCAGTGGCAGAGAAGAAAAACCCGTATGACTTGGGTTCACTAATAGTAAGTCCTGATAGTGAGCGGAAGCTTTCAAATATGTCAGGGACAGGGTCCAGCCCCCCTCTCAGGTCTCCGAAGTACAGAATGATATCATCTGCATACGCCGACACCACATTGGTCACCCCATCTATCCGTATGCCCCTGTGCTGTGCAGACCTGCGACGTTTACATAGCAATGGCTCTAGTGCCAATATGAATAATAGCGGGGACAGTGGACACCCCTGCCTTGTACCCTTCGCTATGTCTAAATGCGCCGAGATGCATCTATTTGTGCGGACCCGAGCCATTGGGTGGGAGTAAAGCAGTCGGACCCATTCAATATACTCTGGTGGTATTCCGAAGCATGCGAGCACTGCAAACATGTAGTCCCATCTAATAGAATCAAATGCCTGCTTTAGATCTAGTGAAACACAACCCTCCGAGTCCAACTGTCCTGGCCCGCCCAGCATGAGTTGACTGAGCCATCTTAGATTCATAGCAGTGCTTCTGCCCGGTACAAAACCCCACTGGTCTGGGTGTATCAGTTTCGGAATATACTGGGCCAGTCTCGTCGCAAGAATTTACTCAATATTTTATAGTCTGTGTTCAATAAAGACAGAGGTCTATAGTTTGCCAGGTGTAAGCCGTCCCTGCCCGGTTTCAGTAGTCACACTATTAGAGGCTGGAGCGATGATTGTGGAAGGCCCTGTGTTCGCAGCGCCTCCCGGTATACTACAAGGAGTCACGGTGCCAGGAGGTCTATAAAGGTTCCATAAAATTCCACCGGAAGGCCATCTGTGCCTGGGGCCTTTTTCCGCGGAAGTGCTCGTATGGCTTGGCGTATTTCCGCAACTGTAATCGGGCGTGATAGCTCTTTGCTTTGGCAGTCCTCAAGTCGTGGCAGCTCCAATCCCTCCATGAACTCCTCAAATGCCGCGTCAGATAGTGGATTGTGCGGGCCATAGAGCATTTCATAATAATCTCTAAATGTTGTGTTAACACCTAACTGTGTCGTTGCTAATGACCCCCCCTGATCAGTGACCTCCAGTTTTGGCAGTTGTACTGGTTCATCCCGTACCAGTCGGGCCAGCAAGGGTCCCGCCCTATCTGCTTATGCATGTTGTCGGCATGTGTATTCTCTGTAGTCCAGTATGCGCAACTCCTCCAGCAGCTCTGCATGTTGAATATGTGCCTCTTGTAGTGGTGTAAATGGTACGTCCGTGCCGGCAGCCTCACTTTCAAGCATAGCCAGGCGCCCCTCTACTTCCCGGAGTCTTTCCATCACATTGTGTCTCATACCCACCCGTGTGCTCATCGCTTCTCCCCTGATTGACACTTTAAAAGCGTCCCATTCTATTTGACTGGAGCTTGCAGATCTATGGTTCACGGCAAAGTAATTGGTAATTGCATCAGCGAGTGTTGTGCGAAAGATCGTGTCCTCCAGTAGATCTGGCGTGAGACGTCATGTTGGTATGGGTGTTGGAATCCTACCCCACTGGAAGGTGACTTCTACTGGGTTGTGGTCTGATAAAGTCTTGCCCATGTGTTCCGCTATGGTTACCGCCCCCAATAGTGCTTTAGTGCAAAAAACGTGGTCGATTCTGGTATGTAACTTATGGGGTGGTGAGTAGAAGGTGTACTTTCTATTCAGTAAGTGCTTACCTCGCCATGCATCTACTAGGTTCCATCCCTCTACCCATTGCGCCAGCGCTTCGGCCTGTCTTCTATTCTCAGTGGCCTTGGGGGCCGGGTGGGACCTGTCTGTTGAGATATCCAGAACTGTGTTAAAGTCCCTACCTATAAGCCAGTGAAATTCTGCCCAGTCTGCTAGTACTCTGTTAATGTTAACCAAGAAGACCGATTGGCCTGAGTTCGGTGCATAAATACTGCCTATCACAACAGGGGAGCCATCCAGTAACCCTTGGATGAATACATATCTACCTTCCATGTCCAACCTCATCTTTACTAGCTTGAAGGGGACTGAGTTCCTCATCCACACAGCTGCCCCTCGCGAAAATGCAGAGTAAGAGGTAGCAAATAATTGCCCCTTCCATTTTATGAGTAGCTTCCCACTCTCTGCATTTGTCAAATGGGTCTCTTGAAGGCAAGCAATTTTAACATTCCTTCGGTTGAGTTGTGCTAATATTCTGTGCCTCTTGTGGACAGACCCCATACCACGAACGTTCCAGGTGCACAGTTTGTAGTCATTAAGAGTCCCCATTCCAGTCTACAGCAGGCAGAGTCAGTGAGCACTGCACCATGAAGAGTGTGTACATAATCCGCTGTGATCCCAGTGCCAAAACAATATACAACCCCACAACTACAGGTCCCCAAGTGAAACCCTTCGGGGTCCAAACATTATTGCCCAACGTGGGCCTAGGTAGAACCAAGACATGTCTATGTGGTGGGGAGCGGGAACCACACACACCAGTCCTGAGTCTGTTGGTGTTACTCCGTTGTGCCCTTGGCAAGTGTGTCCCTCACCCCCGATCGCCCTTTGCGTAAAGTTCATACGTTACTATTCGAAGTCTTCTATTGTTGCAGTCAGATTTCATTTGCTTCTTGTGCCGTGATCCTAGGGAACAGCTGCAGGCTATCAGCCGAGCCCGACACCTCCATATGTGTATCAGAGCGGCTATCTGTAGCCGTTTGGTCTCTTGCGTCATGTTCCGCCAGTGCGGCCTCCGTCAGGTGACCAATCCCTGTCGTCCTTCTAGATCTGGCCGGTGCTGTCCCGCCACTAGTTGTAGACCCTTTCACGCGTTCTTCAGTCATGTCAGCCTGGATTCGCTCCCCTTGGTGTGAAGGTCCTTCACCCTGGTCTCCTTCAAACGGGTCCTGCGCATTCGGAGGCACCAGGGTTACTTCCATCCACTCCGCTGCTTCCTCAGGTGTGTCGAAGAAATATGACTTGTTATCATACAATATGTTAAGTCGAGCTGGAAACAGCAGAGCGTATTTCAGGCTTCCGTCCCGTAGTTTGCGCTTCACCTCCAAGAATGTTGATCTGGCTCTCTGTACTGCTGGGGTGAAGTCTGGGTACACTAAGATGGTCTTGTCTTCATAACGCAGTGGGACTTTTTCTCTTGCCACTCTCAACACGGAATCTCTATCTTTGTAATGCAATAGACGTGCAATCAGTGGGCGCGGCGGCGCCCCGGTTCTAGGTGGTCTCGCCGGCATCCGATGCGCTCTCTCCACACTGTACATCGGGGTGAGGTCCTGAGGGCCCACGATCTTCTTCAGCCTGTCCTCCACGAATTATGTGGGGTTCCTCCCTTCGCTGCGCTCCAGAATACCCAAAATTTGCACGTTGTTACGGCGGGCACGCTCTTCCACATCGTCCATTTTGTCCCAGAGCATTTTGATCTGTTTCTCCATGTTTTCAATTTTCGTGGAGTGGTCTGTTCGGAATTAGGTCGTCCAGTGCGATCTTGTGTTCAGTGACCTTTTCTGGCAGTTTATTGTGGTCTGCCCTGAGGAGCGACAAACTCGTCCCCATATTGTCCATACCTGACTCCAGTGTCTCCCTGGACGCCTTTATTTCAGCCAATATAAGGTCTAGTTTAGCGTCCTGCGTGTTCTTGCCTGTTGGCGGTATTATCTCCATGTTGGAGGAGGCCAATGGATCCTCCGATCCTGTAGATTGAACATCGGCGCTGGTGCTGTGGTCTTGTACCTTAGCCTTATTTCTGCCCATGGCCCTCGTCTGCAGGGTGGCAGCCGCAGTGCCCCTCTTCCATTACTGGGGTCAGGGTATGTGCAGTTATCCTGTAGGTGACTGGTATGCAAAAAGCACGGTCGTTTCACAGGCGCTTGTACATATGCATGGGTAGATGGTCTACAGTGTGTCAGGGCTGCGTCCTCCTCCAGCAGCAGGTCACACTAGTGCCCCCGATGGATATTCTGTTAGGGTGCCGCCGGTGTCTCGTAGTAAAATGGCGCCCTCCAGCCACTCTAATAATCATTATGTGCCACACCCAGAGCTCCGGCGCATTCAGGAGTCACACAAACAGCAAGTGCAATGCCAGTTTCACCCCAGATCACTCCGGATATTGTCACATGCACTTTTCTATGCAGACTTGAATGTCATATATCATGTGGGCCCCATCTCACAGACTGTATTGGCACTGCGCCGCTGGTCAGTACCCTGGGTGCGCTGCTACGGCTGCCTCCGCTCCTCTCTTATGCCCTCGTCGTCCTCAGGAGCAATTACTGGATGTTAGCAGTAATATGGCGGTCGGTGCGTCCAGCAACAATGGCGCCCCCCAGCTCAGCGCGTCCGATGCAGCGCGCACCTCCAGACCACCGAGCACCGGACTCCCGGACCACCGGTGGCTGCCGAGGTCGGCAGATGGCTGTCAGAAGGGCTTACCGTCTTTTGAGGTGCACAGGGATTAGCTGGGCGATCGGGGAGCAAGGGAAGTCAGGATATTTAGGCTATTTTGCGGGCAGTGGACGGAGCCGCTCTAAAGCACATCCGCCATGCTGGTCTCGTGACCACGCCCCCCCGATTTGGGGGCTGTTAATGTGATTCTGTATGGTTATTTTTTTCCCCTGGGCCCCCATATAAAATAAAAATAAATCTTTTCCGATGGCTGCTGCCCGAGTTCTCCTGTGGTCACTGGAGATTGCTGTCCTTGTATCCCAATGTTGAAACTTGAGAAAACTGAAATATATTCAGGCATCCCACCCACCCAAGTCATCCCCAGTGTTTTCAACTGTTGCGACTCAAACGATGAACAAGTGTCCAACCCCTTCTTGAATGCGTGTGTTTTATTGGCTAGTACTTCTGCAATGATGTCTTCTCGCGCAGACCTGTGGCCGGACCAATAGGGCAACTTTTTTTGGTGGGGAAAACCCTTCCATTGGTTTTTGTGGCTTTCAAACAATCCCTCGACCTCCCCCACACACACACACACCTCAAATCTTCCTGAATAAAATACAATCAAACTGCTTGGTTGCAGCCACTGGATGGTCTTGTTCCCTCTTCCTCCCACTCAGTCTTTGATTGTATTCGGTACATTGTTCTTTAATGCCTTAATCTTTCACACCGCACCAGTGGTTCCCATGTCCACCAGCGATGCAGCTTCCAGTAGGGTGCTTCAGGGAGCACCTTCCAAAATTTGGACCTTGTTACTCACTGTATGTCTTACTTGGATGTATCTAAAAAATTATCTAGGTGAAGTTCAATTCCTTAGCTTAGTTGCTTGAACGACATCCTCCAGTATTTCCCCCAGAAGTCTCCTACTTTTAAAACGTCTATCTAGCTATCCCCCTCCCTCTATCTATCTATCGCATCACCTAGCACAACAACAGCATCACTCAGGGGCACCACAACAGCACTATGCGCTACCACAGCATCACTGAACGCCACAGCATCACTCGTCGCCACCACAATATCACTCAGCGCCACCACAGCATCAATCAGCACCACCACAGCATCAATCTGTGCAACCATTAAACAACAAATGGTTCAAATATGTTCTATCAATGTTTCAAGCTTTATTACAAATGTCACAAAAAGATGTTAATATTTCACTTCTGTTCTTGGATTTTCTTCACAATAAAATACACTGAACATAATCTTCACAAAAGTTTAAGCTATTGCCATTATAAATTACAATAGCTTTTATGTAAGTATTAATTATTAAAAAAATTAAAAGCCATTGTTAACTGTCTATCTATCTATCTATCTATCTATCTATCTATCTATCTATCTATCTATCTATCTATCTATCTATCTATCTATCTATCTATCTATCTATCTATCTATCTATCTATCTATCTATCTATCTATCTATCTATCTATCTATCTATCGCCTTCTATCTATCTATCTATCTATCTATCTATCGCCCTCTCTCTATCTATTGCCCTCACCCTATCTATCGCCCTCTATCTATCTATCGCCCTCACTCTATCTGTCTATCTATCGCCCTCACTCTATCTGTCTATCTATCGCACTTACTCTATCTATCGCCATCCCTTTATCTATCTATCTATCTATCTATCTATCTATCTATCTATCTATCTATCTATCTATCTATCTATCTATCTATCTATCTATCTATCTATCTATCTATCTATCTATCTATCTATCTATCTATCTATCTATCTATCTATCTATCTATCTATCTATCTATCTATCAATCTATCTATCTATCTATCTATCTATCTATCTATCTATCTATCTATCTATCTATCTATCTATCTGTCTATCTATCTATCTATCTATCTATCTATCTATCTATCTATCTATCTATCTATCGCCCTCACTCTATCTGTCTATCTATCGCCCTCACTCTATCTATCTATCGCCCTCACTCTATCTATCTATCGCCCTCACTCTATCTATCTATCTATCTATCCATCTATCTATCTATCTATCTATCTATCTATCTATCTATCTATCTATCTATCTATCTATCTATCTATCTATCTATCTATCTATCTATCTATCTATCTATCTATCTATCTATCTATCTATTTATCTATATATCCATCTACCTCACTCTATCTATCGCCCTCACTCTATCTATCTATCTATCTATCTATCTATCTATCTATCTATCTATCTATCTATCTATCTATCTATCTATCTATCTATCTATCTATCTATCTATCTATCTATCTATCTATCTATCTATCTATCTATCTATCTCCCTCACTCTATCTATCGCCCTCACTCTATCTATCTATTTCCCTCACTCTATCTATCTATTGCCCTCACTCTATCTATCTATCGCCCTCACTCTATCTATCTATCTATCGATCTATCTATCGCCCTCACTCTATCTATATATCTATCGCCCTCTATCTATCTATCGCCCTCCCTCTATCTATCTATCTATCTAGCTATCTATCTATCTATCTATCTATCTATCTATCTATCTATCTATCTATCTATCTATCTATCTATCTATCTATCTATCTATCTATCTATCTATCTATCTATCTATCGCCCTCAATCTATCTATCTATCGCCCTCACTCTATCTGTCTATCTATCTATCGCCCTCACTCTATCTGTCTATGAATCGCACTCACTCTATCTATTGCCATCACTCTATCTATCTATCTATCTATCTATCTATCTATCTATCTATCTATCTATCTATCTATCTATCTATCTATCTATCTATCTATCTATCTATCTATCTATCATTCAATCTATCTATCGCCCTCACGCTAACTATCGCCCTCCCTCTATCTATTTATCGCACTGACTCTATTGGATCACCACAGCATCACTCAGCACCACACCAGCATCACTCAGCGCCACCCCAGCATCACTCAGCGCCACCACAGCATTACTCAGCACAACCACAGCATCACTCAGCATGACCACAGCATCACTCAGCTCCACCACAACATCACTCAGTGCCACCACAACATCACTCAGTGCCACCACAACATCACTCGATTCAGAAGAGGGGGTGGTGATGAACAGAGTGTCTGAATTAAGCAGACCACTCTTACCCAGTCCAAAGATCAGGGCTTGATCCATCACCGTTATTTATCTCACTGCACCATCCCAGCTCAGAACCTGGCTATATGCAAATCAGTCTGTCCCTGGCCCAGTGCATCATGGGAACAGGGCAGACTAATACCAAGCCAATTCTTCACCAGAAAGGAGACAAGCTACCGGGGACCGGTTTCTGGCATTTCAGCCGTCTTCGGCCCGGCTTGCTTGAATCCTGATGGTGCAGTGAGAAAGGGACTCATGTCTGAGTATATCCTGCCACACCTATAGTGTCCAAAAACGATTCAGAAAAGGGGGTGGTGATGAACAGAGTGTCTGAATTAAGCAGACCACTCTTACCCAGTCCAAAGATCAGGGCTTGATCCATGGCCGTTATTTATCTCACTGCACCATCCCAGCTCAGAACCTGGCTTTATGCAAATCAGTCTGTCCCTGGCCCAGTGCATCATGGGAACAGGGCAGACTAAACTACCAAGCCAATTCTTCACCAGAAAGGAGACAAGCTACCGGGGACTGGTTTCTGACATTTCAGCCGTCTTCGGCCCGACTTGCTTGAATCCTGATGGTGCAGTGAGAAAGGGACTTATGTCTGAGTATACCCTGCCACACCTATAGTGGCCAAAAACGATTCAGAAAAGGGGGTGGTGATGAACAGAGTGTCTGAATTAAGCAGACCACTCTTACCCAGTCCAAAGATCAGGGCTTGATCCATCACCGTTATTTATCTCACTGCACCATCCCAGCTCAGAACCTGGCTATATGCAAATCAGTCTGTCCCTGGCCCAGTGCATCATGGGAACAGGGCAGCCTAAACTACCAAGCCAATTCTTCACCAGAAAGGAGACAAGCTACGGGGGACCAGTTTCTGGCATTTCAGCCGTCTTCCGCCCGGCTTGCTTGAATCCTGATGGTGCAGTGAGAAAGGGACTCATGTCTGAGTATACCCTGCCACACCTATAGTGGCCAAAAACGATTCAGAAAAGGTGGTGGTGATGAACATGCTCATTGCACCATCAGGATTCAAGCAAGCCGGGCCGACGAAGGCTGAAATGCCAGAAACCGGTCCCCGGAAGCTTGTTTTCTTCCCAGTGTAAGAATTGGCTTTGTAGTTTGGTTTGCCCTGTTCTCATCATGCACTGGGACAGGAACAGACTAATTTGCATATAGCCAGGTTCTGAGCTGGGATGGTGCAGTGAGATAAAAAAAAAGTTGTTGGATCTAGCCCTGATCTCTTGACTGGGTGAGAGTATTCTGCTTAATTCAGAAACTCTGTCCATCACCACCCCTTGTTGTTAAATATTTTGTCCACCCTAAGCGTGGAAGGGTATACTCAGATGTGAGTCCCGTGCTCATTGCACCATCAGGATTCAAGCAAGCCGGCCGACGACGGCTGAAATGCCAGAAACCGGTCCCCAGAAGCTTGTTTCCTTCCCAGTGTAAGAATTGGCTTTGTAGTTTGGTTTGCCCTGTTCCCATCATGCACTGGGACAGGAACAGACTAATTTGCATATAGCCAGGTTCTGAGCTGGGATGGTGCAGTGAGCTAAAAAACGGTGTTGGATCTAGCCCTGATCTCTTGACTGGGTGAGAGTATTCTGCTTAATTCAGAAACTCTGTCCATCACCACCCCTTGTTGTTAAATATTTTGTCCACCCTAAGCGTGGAAGGGTATACTCAGATGTGAGTCCCTTGCTCATTGCACCATCAGGATTCAAGCAAGCCGGGCCGACGATGGCTGAAATGCCAGGAACCGGTCCCCGGAAGCTTGTTTCCTTTCCAGTGTAAGAATTGGCTTTGTAGTTTGGTTTGCCCTGTTCCCATCATGCACTGGGACAGGAACAGACTCATTTGCATATAGCCAGGTTCTGAGCTGGGATGGTGCATTGAGCTAAAAAACAGTGTTGGATCTAGCCCTGATCTCTTGACTGGGTGAGAGTATTCTGCTTAATTCAGAAACTCTGTCCATCACCACCCCTTTTTGTTAAATATTTTGTCCACCCTAACCGTGGAAGGGTATACTCAGATGTGAGTCCCTTGCTCATTGCACCATCAGGATTCAAGCAAGCGGGGCCGACGACGGCTGAAATGCCAGAAACCGGTCCCCGGAAGCTTGTTTCCTTCCCAGTGTAAGAATTGGCTTTGTAGTTTGGTTTGCCCTGTTCCCATCATGCACTGGGACAGGAACAGACTAATTTGCATATAGCCAGGTTCTGAGCTGGGATGGTGCAGTGAGCTAAAAAACGGTGTTGGATCTAGCCCTGATCTCTTGACTGGGTGAGAGTATTCTGCTTAATTCAGAAACTCTGTCCATCACCACCCCTTGTTGTTAAATATTTTGTCCACCCTAAGCGTGGAAGGGTATACTCAGATGTGAGTCCCTTGCTCATTGCACCATCAGGATTCAAGCAAGCCGGGCCGACGACGGCTGAAATGCCAGAAACCGGTCCTCGGAAGCTTGTTTCCTTCCCAGTGTAAGAATTGGCTTTGTAGTTTGGTTTGCCCTGTTCCCATCATGCACTGGGACAGGAACAGACTAATTTGCATATAGCCAGGTTCTGAGCTGGGATGGTGCAGTGAGCTAAAAAACGGTGTTGGATCTAGCCCTGATCTCTTGACTGGGTGAGAGTATTCTGCTTAATTCAGAAACTATGTCCATCACCACCCCTTGTTGTTAAAGCACAACATCACTCAGCATCACCACAGCACCACTCAGCACCACCACAGCACCACTCAACACCACCAGAGCACCACTCAGGGCCACCCTAGCATCAATCTGTGCAACCATTCAACAATAACTGGTTCAAATACGTTCTCTCAACGTTTCAATCGTTATTACAAATGTCACAAAAAGATGTTAATATTTCACTTCTGCTCATGGATTTTCGTCACAATAAAATACACTGAACATAATCTTCACAAAAGTTATTTACAAAAAGTTAACCTATTGCTTTTATAAATTACAATCACTTTTATGTAAGTATTAATTATTTAAAAAAATTAAAAGCCATTGTTATTTGTAATATCAATTCATCTAAGTCACGTAAATACAAAACATGTTGCATTACAAATGCTATAGGTGTCACATTTGCGAAAGTTATAACTATTGGCATTGTAAATGACAAAGCTATTAATTTAGCTATTTTCAAAAACAACAAATAAATAAAAAAATGTCATTTACAAGACCAATAGCTCAAACTTTCATAATGCGAGACCTATTGCATTGCAAATGCTTGTTTGCAGTAGTATGTTGCACATACTCCTCAACATTTTCCTCTATTATTGTGTCAGTTTCTGCACTCTCTTGTCCAGGAGCAAAGTAACAAAACTCAATTTCATCACAAACCTTCTTCACATCTGAAACTGACCTACGCAAAAGAGCACAGTTCAACTCATCTAACAATAATGCTGGACTTTTTGCGTAATACAATCTTCTGACTAACTTCCGCATTTGAGAATGATGTACAGCTAACATCCTGAAATGATGAAAAACACTTTGACATACTTTTCTAGAAAGACAAGCCAGAGAATGACCTTGCAAACCAGTATTTTTTCACACTCAGCAAATATCTAGTCCTTGCAACATCTTATTCTTTTGTTTAACACTTTTTTTTACAATATTGTCATAGGAAATTGCGTAAAATATCAAAAGATTCCTGTCATATACTACAAATACTACTGCAATCCCATGTGTACACTGGGGCTTTAGGACGTCTCCCTAGAACTTCATCAGCTATCACTTCATCTGCATTTCTGGGAACAATCTTCTCTTTGTCAAATGGACAACCATTTCTAACCTCATAAGCTCAACCACTGGCATCCACTGCATGCAAAAAATTATTGGTCTGAAAATAACTCTCTTCATTAAAGAAAGTCTCCGAAATTGAACTGTGAAACCATTTACCCAAAAAATTATCAAAAAAATTTGTTCTGTTAATTACTCTTTTCCTCTTACTTTTGGCCTTCATAAAATGGATTGGTTTATCTAGTGATCGAATTCTGTTTAAAACTAAACCTGGGTGAATGTATATGTGGTTGAGTTTTGGCGCAATGAATGGATTAGTACATAGTGCTGAATGGGTCACTAGAGGAGTGCAAAGGGAATGGTAGGGTGTTTGCTGGAGTCTATGGACACTGACTAGGGATTTGAAGGTGTGAAAGACAAATGAGTAGGTGTTTAAAGAAATGCATGCATGGTGGATAGGTATTTGAAGCAGTCTATGTGCTAAGGCCTGAGTCACTGCACAAGTACTTGGGTACTGACCGAATGATTACAATACTGCAAGAAAACTGCCTGGGTGAGTTTATAAGTGTTTGGGTTTTGGTGCAGTGAATGGATTAGTAGGTGGTGCTGAATGGCTCACTACAGAGGTTCAAAGGTGGTGGCAGGGTGTTTGCTGGAGTGTATGGACACTGACTTGGGAATTGAAGGTGTGAAAGACAAATGTGTAGGTGGTTAGAGGACTGCATGCATAGTGGATAGATGTTTGAAGCAGTCTATGTGGTAAGGCCTGAGTCATTGCATGAACACTTGGGTATTGAATGAATTATTAGAATACTTCAAGGAAACTGCCTTGGTAAATTTATAAGTGGTTAGGTTTTGGCACAGTGAATGGATTAGTACATGGTGCTGAATGGGTCACTAGAGGAGTGCAAAGGGAGTGGCAGGGTGTCTGCTGTAGTGTATGGATACTGACTGGGAAATTGTAAGTGTGAAAAACACATGCGTAGGTGGTTAGAGGACTGCATGCATAGTGGATAGGTGTTTGAAGCACTCTATGTGCTAAGGCCTGAGTCATTGCATGAGTACTTGAGTACTGACTGAATGATTAGATTACTGCAAGGAAACTGCCTGGGTGAATGTATAAGTAGTTGGGTTTTGGCGCAGTGAATGGATTAGTACATGGTGCTGAATAAGTCACTAGAGCAGTGCAAAGGGAAAGGAAGGGTGTTTGCTGGAGGGAGTCTATGGACACTGATTAGGAAATTGAAGGTGTCAAAGACAAATGTGTAGGTGGTTAGAGGACTGCATGCTTAGTGGGTAGAGGTTTGAAGTAGTCCATTTGCTAAAGCCTGAGTCATTGCATGAGTTCTTGGGTATTGACTGAATAATTGGAGTACTGCAAAGAGAATGCCTGGGCAAATTTATAAGTGGTTGGGTTTTGGCACAATGAATGGCTTAGTACATGGTGCTGAATGGCTCACTAGAGGAGGACAAGAGTGGTAGATTTTTAAGCAGTTATGTGTCAGGAAAGAGATGAAATAACCACATGCTTCTGTCACAATGGTTGCAGAAGTGGACCCAGACTCACAGAGAGATTCTATACAAGCAAGACTATTACCTGGACTTTAGCAAGAGAAACTCACTAGTCTAGAAAGGGTAAGGTGACTGCATACATTCTACACATTTCACTATGGCACACTAGTGTGAATGCCTGACTCATTCTGCGAATGCATAAACAATAACTGGGTTCAAATAATACTGACATTTGAGAACAGGTCAGTTTTTTTAAGCACTTATGTGTCTGCAAAGACATGAAGTAACCACATGCTTCTGCCACAATGGTTGCAGAAGTGCACACAGACTCAAAGTGTGATTTTAGACAAGCAAGACTATTCTCTGGACTTCAACAGGAGAAACTCACTAGTTTGGAAAGAGGTAAGGTGACTTCATACATTCTACACATTTCACCACTGCACTCTACTGTGAATACCTGACTCATTCTGCGAATGCATAAGCAATCGCTGGGTTCAAATACTACTGAGATTTGACAACAGGACAGCTCTTTAATCACTTTTGTGTCTGCAAAGACATGAAGTTACCACATGCTTCTGTCACAATGGTTGCAGAAGTGCACACAGACTGACAGTGTGATTCAGGAGAAGCAAGACTATTAACTGGACGTTAGCAGGATAAACTCAGTATTCAGGAAGGGGTTAGGTGACTGCATATATTCTAAACATTTCACTACTGCACTCTACAGTGAATGCCTGACTCATTCTGCGAATGCATAAGCAATGACTGGGTTCAAATACTACTGAAATTTCACAACAGGACATCTTTTTAAACACTGATGTGTCTGTAAAGACTTGAAGTAACCACATGCTTCTGTCACAATGTTTGCACAAGTGCACACAGACTCACACTGTGATTCTAGACAAGCAAGACTTTTCCCTGGAGTTTAGCAGGAGGAACTTACTAGTCTGGAAGGGGTAAGGTGACTGGATACATTCGATACATAGCACTACTGCACTTTTCTGCGAATGCCTGACTCATTCTGCGAATGCATAAGCAATCACTGGGCTCTAATACTACTGAAATTTCACAACAGGACAGCTTTTTAAGCACTTACATGTCTGCAAAGACATGAAGTAACCACATGCTTCTGTCACAATGGTTGCAGAAGTGGACACAGACTCACATTGTGATTCTAGAAAAGCAAGACTATTCCCTGGACTTTAGCAGGACAAACTCACTAGTCTGGAAGGGGTAAGGTGACTGCATACGTTCAACACATTTCACTACTGTACTCTACTATGAATGTCTGACTCATTTTGCGAATGCATAAGCAATCACTGGGTTTAAATACTACAGAAATTTCACAACAGGACAGCTTTTTAAGCACTTATGTGTCCGCAAAGACTTGAAGTAACCACATGCTTCTGCCACAGTGGTTGCAGAAGTGGACACAGACTCACAGTGTGATTCTAGACAAGCAAGACTATTACCTGGACAGTAGAAGGACAACCTCACTAGTCTGAAAGGGGTATTGTGACTGCATATATTCTATACATTTCACTACTGCACTCTACTGTGAATGCATGACTCGATTTGCGAATGCATATGCAATCACTGGGTTCAAATACTACTGAAATTTCACAACAGGAGAGCTTTTTAAGCACATATAAGTCTGCAAAGACATATACTAACCACATACTTCTGCCACAATGGTTGCACAAGTGGACATAGACTTGCAGTGTGAATCTACACAAGCAAGACAATTCCCTGGACTTTAGCAGGAGAAAATCACTAGTCTTGAAGGGGTAAGGTGACTACATACATTATACACATTTCGCTACTGCACTCTACTGTGAATGCCTGACTCATTCTGTGAATGCATAAGAAATCACTGGGTTCTTATACTACTGAAATTTCACAACAGGACAGCTTTTTAAGCACTTATGTTCTCTGTAAAGACATGAAGTAACCACATGCTTCTGTCACAATGTTTGCAGAAGTGGACACATAATCACAGTGTGATTCTAGACAAGCGAGACTATTCCCTGGACTTTAGCAGGACAAGCTAACTAGTCTGGAAGGGGTAAGGTAACCGCATACATTCTATACATTTCACTACTGCACTCTAGTGTGAATGCCTGACTCATTCTGCGAATGCATAAGCAATGACTGGATATCTAATACTACTGAAATTTCACAACAGGACAGCTTTTTAAGCACTTATGTCTCAGCAATGACATGAAGTAACAACATGCTTCTGCCACAATGGTTGCACAAGTACACACAGACTCACAGTGTGATTCTAGACAAGCAAGACTATTCCCTGGACTTTAGCAGGAGAAACACAGTAGTCTAATTAAAAACAAAGGCCCCACATACAACACCTCACAAATTAATAACTCACCTTTCAAATTGATTAGTAGATTAAGAAGTATCTGAATCACACACCAGATTTTCTTATAGAGAATGTCTGTAGTGCACTGCTCTTAGCAAAACCAAAAAATGGCAAACTTTCCCTCTCATTCTGCAAACATGTACATGTAAATATCAAATCACATTGCTTCCCACATTAATTCAAAAGCTGACACACATTTCTATTGGTTACCCATTTCGACCCTTTCCTATTGACATAACTTTGAACCCTACTCCCATTCTGCTTAATGCCTGTTACCATAGTAGCAGTTCATGGAACACTCAACTGAACACACAGGTCAGACGTTCAGCACACAAAGTTGCAAATCCAAACAGAAAGGCTGCTTGACTTTTCAAAGTATCAGCTTATCCTATGTAATGTTCCTTTCAAACAGTTTTTATTAACCAATAAAAAACATGCTTTTAAAACACACAAACATGCATCCTATTTTTCAGTCTATTATGTTCTCAACAGCCAATCACTTCTCTTCTTTTTTAAAACATCATCTTATCCACCATTTTAGAAACATCTTAGTTTTCAAACTGCCCATTTCCCTTACAGACACCTTCTGAGTGCATCCAGACCTCCCTTCAAGATGCTTTGAGTGTGGACTGTGGGACACATCTGTATTTTCTGGAGCCAAAAGTATGTAGAAAACAGAGATATTGACAAAGATTTAGCTTTGCCAAATGTAGACATCAAATGGATTGGACATAGAGGATCAAAGTGGCACCAATTGATGCAATTGGTTAAATCCTTTTTGCATCTCCAACAACCTGACCTCATAATTGTGCACTGTGGTGGCAATGACCTAGGCACTTTGACTGGGGTAGGCCTGGAAATGCTTATGAAGGACACCTTTGGAGAATTTACGTCACTTTTCCCCCAAACTGCCTTTGTCTATTCTAACATATGGCAAAGACAGAAATAGAACTGGTCCAATCAATTTTGTCGACAGATTGAGAAAGCTAGGAAACATGTTGATAACGTTGTTTCTGCTTATCTCAGAGATTATAGAATGGGGTCCTTTTTCAACAACGTTTTAATATGGACAGCATCTATAGGAGAGATGCTGTAAATTTTACAGATGAGGGTAAAAGAGTCTTCCTCAACAACTTCAGACTCTGCATCGGTACTTACTTGTAGGTACCAACATCTCCCAATAAACCCAAAGGCTCTTTTTAGAGCCACCCAAGATCTAAACACATAAGCTTGTTGTATATATGAAAAATATTACTTTTTATTTGCTTGGAGTCACGTACCCAGCATGGGAACCGGCATTGCTTTTCCACATGGGGAACTGCTAACATGCAGCTCCCCTTGTGGAAAAGTAATCAGGTATGCATTTTGAAAGAAAGAGCAGGTTTTCCTGCTCTCTCTTTCAAAATCCAAACCAAGTTTGCTGTGGCAGGGCAGGAGCTGCGAGGCTTCCATCCTGCCATAGCAAACAGCAGTGTCCCGGGGTAAGCACCTGAGACACTGCAGGAGCCGGCCCTGGGGGGTGGCAGTCACCAGGGCCCTTAAGGGCTCCAGTAGGGGGCCACCACAATATATAAAGCCCCGGGTGTGGTTCTCCCCGGGGCTTGGGGGGGGCTTTTGAGCCCTCACCCATTTATTTGTGAAGCCCCGGGGGTTGCGGTCCCCGGGGCTGGGGGGGTTGTGAGCCCCAATATATTTTTTAAAGCCTTAGGATGGCGGTCCCCGGGGCTGGGGGGTCCATTGGGTCCCCATTATAATAAAACCATTGCCCCTGGATTTGACCCACCCGGGGGCTAATTATTAATGAAGAGCAAGAGGGGTCAGGATGTTGCTACCCTGCCCCCTTTTAAAGTTTTGCGCACTTGTTGCACTGATTTCCTGTACCTCGGTTCTACAGAGGCACAAAATGGCTGCCAACACTTCCTGGTTTGGAGTGTTGACAGCCAATTAACATGTAGCTCATGATCGGGAGGGTGCGCGCAGGGTGCACGCAGGGTGCACAGAGGGTGTGCACAGTGTGCCCGGATTCACCATGGCCATAGATATATATGTGTTTTTACTTTTCATTTTGTCAGCTGAACCGATTTACACCATTTAACAAAAAGGCACCTTTCAGAACCAAGGGCTACCTCTTTGCAAAATTTGGAGAGATTCCGTTCAGCAGTTCGGGCTGTAGCTGCGGCTAACGTTTCCTGTGTAAAGTTGCATGGGTAAAACACGTTTTGGGACCTGCCTTTTTTATCAGCCCACACTAGCCGAATCAGCCCAAAACCTTCAAGATAGGAGCAGACCAGAGCGGGCCATGAGTTTTGGAAATTTCACAAGGATTCGTCAACCAGCACCAAAGTTATTGCAAATAGAATGTTGCGGATTTCCTATGGACAATAGGTCCTAACTATAACTACCTACTGGTGACTGCCAGTAGGTAATATATATACAGATATATATAAATATATATATATATATATATATATATATATATATATATATATATATATATATATATATATATATATATATATATATATATATATATATTCACTGAAAAAACCATAGGTTTCACACCAGTTATAGTTAGCTGGAAATTTTACTGATATAAAACCATTGAAATTCCCACGTTATAGTTAGATGGACTCACTATAACTTGCGCGTGCAATGCACTGCTGATGATGTCTTATTAAGCCAGTTAACCAATCAATTTTTAAAAACCATCCATTTAGACACTTATTTAAACATTTATTCTTCCATCAACTTTTACATAAACATATATAAAATATATTTATTTTTCAGAAAGACACACATTCACTGGATGGTGTCATCAGTGATGTCATGAGTGATGTCACTGACCATGTCATGAGTGATGTAATATGTGATGTCATCAGCAGTGCATTGCACGCGCAAGTTATAGTGAGTCCATCTAACTATAACGTGGGAATTTCAATGGTTTTATATCAGTAAAATTTCCAGCTAACTATAACTGGTGTGAAACCTATGGTTTTTTCAGTGAATTTAATAGGTTTT
The DNA here is from genome assembly GCF_964263255.1 of Lissotriton vulgaris. NCBI lineage: Eukaryota > Metazoa > Chordata > Amphibia > Caudata > Salamandridae > Lissotriton > Lissotriton vulgaris. The sequence goes on from NC_141689.1 coordinate 402,645,975, forward strand.
TTAAATGCTAATTCCTAACTATAACTGGTGTGAAACCTATGGTTTTTTCAGTGAATTTCATAGGTTTTTTAAATGCTAATTCCTTTGTATATCGAGTTTCTAACCTTTTTTTTTTTTTACAATTTGCTGTTTTTTTTAAAGTATTCATGTTTTTTTTATATAATTTTTTTCTTTTGCGCTCTGGGTGCGCGCTCCGGGAAGCTTTCAGCTAAGCTCTCCGGTAAGCTTTTCCGTGAGCTCATCTGAAAGCGCACCCAGAGCGCTACTGTCGTTCGTGAAAAAAATATGAATGAAAAGTTAATAATAATGCAAAACATTTCGTACCATACAAATAAAATTAGTTTTTTTTAATAAGGAAAATGATTATGCATTTCTGTAAGTTTGATGACGTCACTTCGGCGCGCAACGTAAGTGCCCTCGGAAGCGCCTACGTTCGCGGCGCATAAACGCACGCAAAAGCGCCTACGATCGCGCCACGTTTGCGCACCGGAAGCGCCTACGATCGCGCTGCGTAAACGCACCGGAAGTGCTCCGGAGCGCGCAGCGTAAACGCTTCGGGTCATGTGACCCTAAAATAACACTTTTCATTGGTTGCTAACAGTTTTTTTTTACAATGAATGAAATCCCCACCCATTTCCTTCACTTCTTCTTTCACTTTTGTAACTGAAAGACCTGCCTTTTTTGCTGTTGCATATTTCTTGATTAATCATGGCTGCCAGACCATCCAGCAGTGAAGATGACTCCAATGATTTCATTGATGAAGAGCCTCCTCAGCCGAAGGTCAAAGAACATTTCATCTGGAAATTTTTTAAGTTTCCAGCAGACCAGAAAAAGGTGAATGCACCAAAAGTAGAGTGCAGGATCTGCAAACAGGTCCTGTCACGGGGTAACCCCCCAAAAAAGTATTCTTTTGGCAACTTCACCATGATTCGCCATGTGGAGAGGAGGCACCCCCAGAATTTTGCCCGGGAAAGTGTCAGGGCTCTGGCACAAGAGGTTCCCAGAGATGGGGCCTCTACATCAACAGGAGGAGCAACTTCTTCTGGGAGAGAGCAATCGCAGGAGCAGGTGGCAAACATACAACCTGCATTTAACCATGGGGTCGTCAAATGCAGATACTGCAATCAACTCCTCACCTATGGGGAGCAAAGTGTCCTGCTCATGGTTCGAGCATTGGAGAACCATCGCTGCCCTTCCCACCCCTAATTTTTTTCTTTTCTTTTTGCTCCTGTTGAGTAGTTTCCATTCCCTGTTTTTGTTCCTGTTCAGTTAAAAGAAGAAAACCAAAAGTTCTTTTCAGAACTACCTCCAATTCTCATCAAAGAGCTATATTCTTAAAAAAATGAAGAGTAAGTGAAATATAGTGCATTGATAATTGAAAGGAGAATGAGTAAGAAAGAACAGAAAGGTATGAGAGGTGAAAGGAAGTGAAGTAGGAGGAATGAAAGAAGGTGAGTGTTAGAAAAGAAAGTTATGACACAGTGAATAAACTGGAGGCCTCATTTCTGAAAAGTGACGCATCGCTACGTGAAAACAGCGATGCGTCACTTTTCTGGACGCACTCCTTATGACATTCCAGATATGTCATATTTAATATATGACTAATCAATTCGCAAGGAGTTACAGATATGTCAGTATTTCTGACGTATCTTTAAACACAAAAGTAACGCATTGCTGGAGTGCGTCACAAAAGTGACGCAACTCCAGTAATGTGTCCTTTCACATGGAAAAAGCACCATGTGAAAGGTTTGCTGTGAAGCAGGCGCAAGATTTTGGCGCAACAGCATCCTAAAAAAGACGCACTGCGTCATTATTACCAAGCTTTTTGCAGGGGAACACCCCCTCTGCATGCATTATACCTGACACTATTTTTAAAAAGTGACGCATCTAGGTACATGGGTCACTTTTTAAAACTCTGCGCCACATTATATCTGCATCAGGTATAATGTATGCAGAGGGGGCAATCCCTCGCAAAAAGCTTGGTAATAACGACGTACTGAAATCTATGAGATTTCTCTGCGTCACTTTTAGGATGCTGTTGCGTCAAAATCTTGCGCCTGCCTCGCGTCACTTTCATGTTTACAGATCCGTCAGAAATACTGACGTATCTGTAACTCCTTGCAACATGATTCGTCATACATTAAATATGACACATCTGGAATGTCATAAGGAGTGCGCACAGAAAAGTGACGCATCACACCAGCAGTGTAATAAAATGTGCCTCGTTGCACTATATTTAAAGGATGCAACAGCATCCTAAAAGTGACGCAGTGAAATCTCAAACATTTCACTGCGTCGCTATTACAAAGCTTTTTGCGGGGGAACACCCCCTCTGCATGCATTATACCTCACGCAGATATAATGTGGCGCTTGATTTTAAAAAGTGACCCATCTACCTAGATACGTCACTTTTTAAATATAACGCAACAAGGCACATTTTTTTACACCACTGGTGCGATGCGTCACTTTTCTGTGCGCACTCCTTATGACATTCCAAGTAACGCATTGCTGGAGTGCGTCACAAAAGTGACGCAACTCCAGTAATGTGTCCTTTCACATGGAAAAAGCACCATGTGAAAGGGCTTGCGTCAGTCTAACACCTGCTGTAAAGCAGGCACAAGATTTTGACGCAACAGCATCCTAAAAGTGACGCAGTGAAATCTCAAAGATTTCACTGCGTCGCTATTACAAAGCTTTTTGCGGGAGAACACCCCCTCTGCATGCATTATACCTGACGCTATTTTTAAAAAGTGACGCATCTAGGTACATGGGTCACTTTTTAAAACTCTGCGCCACATTATATCTGCGTCAGGTATAATGTATGCAAAGGGGGCATTCCCCCGCAAAAAGCTTGGTAATAACGACGTACTGAAATCTATAAGATTTCTCTGCGTCACTTTTAGGATGCTGTTGCGTCAAAATCTTGCACCTGCCTCGCATCACTTTTATGTTTACAGATATGTCAGAAATACTGATGTATCTGTAACTCCTTGCAACATGATTCGTCATACATTAAATATGACACATCTGGAATGTCATAAGGAGTGCGCACAGAAAAGTGACGCATCACAACAGCAGTGTAAAAAAATGTGCCTCGTTGCACTATATTTAAAAAGTGACGCATCTAGATAGATGCGTCACTTTTTAAATATTGCATAACAATGCGCATTTTTTTACACCGCTGGTGCGTCACAAAAATTGACGCACAGGAGGCGCAAAACTAGCAGCGCAAGGCCTTCATAAATATGGTCCTGGATTTTCCCCGTGCTTCGCCGGTGCGCGTACCATGCGCTTCCCCCGCGCAAAACGAAAAAAAAAATAAAAAATTTAATGCCCTGCAGGACCCTATTTTAGCCCCTACATCAAACCTAGGGGGTCAGAGGGGGTCTACTCTTCCCCCTTATGGTCATTTGCCCCTTTTTTTTTCAAACCCCTTGTGTCTCGATTTTACCGAGACACAAGATGGCGGCCGCTCCAGACTGTTTAGAATGTTTACAGACACCCAAGAGCCAATCAGCTTCCTGCGCGCAAGTCGCGTGTCGCGCCTGGAGCGCACTCCGGTGCGCGCACCGGAGAGCGCCTATAGATATATATATTTTTTTGAACCTAAATTACTCAAAATCCACTGCAGCACATATCTTGAGACATAGCAAAGGCACATCGGGCTACCAGTCCCTTCAATTTTGCCAAGTTTGCTGGAAATCCATTCAGCCGTTCGGGCTAAAAGTGAAATCGACCGCCCTATGGAAATTTACATGGGGAAAACGCGTTTTGGGACCCCCCTTTTATCTCGGCCCCCGCTTGACGTATCCCCCCCAAACTTTCAAGGAAGGACCCGAGCTCGACGAGGCCATTTTCAGGAAATTTTCAGGCAGATTCGTCAACCGGTGCCAAAGTTATTCCAAATAGAATTTTGAGATTTAACATTGAAAAAAATCCTAACTATAACTACCTACTGGCGACCGCCAGTAGGTAATATATATATATATATATATATATATATATGTATATATATATATATATATATATGTATATAATATATATATATATATATGCGCTAACGCTCCCGCAGCACACCGCACAAGACAGCGCCCTCCAGGAGAACAAACGGACTCCAAGTCTGCGTGGTAGGTTTAGCAGAGTTTTTTATTTTTATATGCATAATCCCAAAGGTGCCAGGATCCGACGCTTTTCGGCGAACCTGTCGCCTTGCTCACCTTGATATATATATATCTATATATATATATATATATATCCAAAGAGCTGCTAACACAGATTGGGTGCAACGACAAAGTTTCCATCCAGCACCAAAGAAGCAGACACGAGCCCAAGGTAAGTGCAAAAAGGCTTGTAGCGTTTTATTCCTTCAAAAGTCCGCCATAACGCGTTTCACCACCGAAGTGGCTTGATCACATGACAACGTCGAAAGATTTTACTGGACCTTATAAACAGCTAGCACATTGAGCACGTGATGCAAGTGTGAGTGACATAAAAAAAAGTGTGTAATCCAGCAACATTTAAACGCTGTTTAGAAGATAGACTGCGCATTGTGAAATACCACAAAAATTACAAATTTGCTTTGACAAATTGATGGAAAGACAAATCAGAAGTGTACATCAATGCCAGTAATGTCATAAGAAAATTTTGCATTTAAAGAAAAGAAAGAAAAATAAAGTATTCTTTTCACAAAAATATATATCCGCATAAAATGCATGGCTTTCGGTATAAATACTCATAGAAAAATATATGTATATATAAATATAAATATGCATATGCTTCTTGAGGTACAAAAATATATATGTATATATAAAAACATATAATTTCATTGAACCATATTTACAAATCCGCAATGTCGCGTAAGTGTGACACAATTCATATATTTACACAATGCATGTTATGACATTCACTGGACAGATGGAAAAGTATCGGCATAATGCCGTTGGGTTGATCAAAGATCCCTCCATTATATTGTGTAGGCAGTCCAAAAAAAATTATGATTAGATACAGTTGCAAGAAGTGCATGAAAGTGCTATAAGTGCTCAAAACATTGGTGAGAATAATTCATGAAATGAAAAACGGTTCTTAAAAAATCCTAAATGAAAAGGATTGAGTGAGAGGCAAAGGGTGGTTATATGGGGCAATTTATGTAAGGTCTATTTCTGGTTTAAACGAAATATAGACCTGGGCATGGGGTGCCAATGATCAATATGGTACACCCGATGCTGATGTAATGCATCTGAAGAATTTGGAAAAGGATGCAGGGGGATGGTTAACAAAATGGTAGAGATCAACAGACCGCAAATTTCAGACATGATATTGGTGGGGGGGATATAGCTAGAAGAAGTTAATTACAGGCATGTGTATAAGTCTTCAGTATTATTCAGACCTCCGGGGCTTTTACTGTTGAAATTTAGAATGTATCTGGTTTCCAACATTCGCATGATGCGTTCCCTATCACCTCCCTGTTTCGTTTTAGGAACAGTGTCGATGACATAATAATGGAGATCCTTCAAGTTGTTGTTATGGACCTCACGAAAATGTCTTGCCACCGGGTAGGTAGGGTCGGAGTTGTTAATGGCTCTGATATGTTGGAGTACCCTGGCACTAGCTGGTAGTTTGGTGCTCCCTACGTACCTTAGGGGGCAGGTACACTCCAAGATGTAAATGGCGTACTCTGTTTTGCAATGGAGGGATTTGGAGATCTTGATTTCCTTATTGCTGAAGGCTGTGCAATAACTGGTTTTATTGATGCCATAATTACAGGCTTTGCATGTATGGCATTTGCTAAACCCCCGTGAGCTTTTTAGCCAATCCTTCGATGGAATAACCTCTGGGCAGTTGGAAACCAAACTATTGTGGAGAGAGATAGCTCTCTTAAAAGTGATACTGGGTTTGGCTGGCATCTTATAACCAATTATGGGATCAGAGCGTATTAGTGACCAGTTCTGGTTAATAATCTTGGTGATTGCGCCCTGTTGGATACTGTACGGCACAATGAGCCTGGCACTATCAGGTTCCGCTGGCTTAATCACAGGTGGGGTGGGGGGATTTCTGATGGCTTTAGGAACTAGAAGAAGGGTTCTATCCAGATCCTTGGTCTTGTCCATGGCAATTTGAATAATGTGCATGGGATAACCTCTAGCCAGGAATCGCTCTTTGCATTCATGTTGTGCTTTTGAGAGATCCGTGGGGTTGCTGCAAATTCTTTTAATTCTCAGCATTTCCCCGTAAGGGATGCTTCGAATTAGGTGTTTGGGATGGAAGCTGGTATAATGGAGTATGGAATTACCAGCTGTTTCTTTTCTGTAAAGTTTGGTTTCTAACATGTTATTAAGAATGTACAGTTCTACGTCTAGGAAGCAGATGCTAGTTGAACTTAAGGTACAGGTAAATTTCAAATTGATGTTGTTGGTGTTTAACAAATCAACCCACTCAAGGGCTTCCTCCCTTGTACCTTCCCAGACAAATATGAGATCGTCAATATATCTGTAGTACATTTTCACATGTTTTTCAAACCACTCACCACGGGTCCCCTTTAGGACCAGCTCCTCCCACCAGCCCATAAAGATACAGGCATAGCTGGGGGAAAAGCTGGCCCCCATAGCTACCCCACGCACCTGTTGGTAAAATGTCTGGTTAAAGGTGAAAAGGTTGTGGTGAAGACAGAAAGTCACCATGTCCAGCAACATGCTATTGTGTTCCGGGCATGCAGGTCTATTTTTGGTAAGGAAGAAATCCAATGCTCTTAAACCATCCCTGTGGTCAATACATGTGTAGAGGGATGACACATCTAAGGTTAATAGCAAATACCCTGGATTCCAGGAGAAATCCCTGATTTTGTCCAAAAAGTCACTTGTGTCTCTGAGGTAAGAGGCCAGACCAGTAACACAGTCCTGCAGGAAGTAATCGATGTAATTGGAAGTATGTTCCAGCAAGCCCTTCCTTCCGGAAATGATTGGCCTTCCCGGCGGATGTGAGGGGTCTTTATGGACTTTGGGGATAAAGTAAATGTTGGGAATAGTTGGATATTCATTTTTCATGTACAGGTATTCTTCTTTGGTGATAAGGCCCGCACTCTTCCAGGCCAGTAATTTGAGGAAAAAAGAATTAGATGTTTCTTTCACTGCTGCAGCACTGCTTAATTTGTAGCAGTTACGATCATTCAGCTGTGACATGGCCTCACTCATGTATTGATCTCTATTCCAAAGCACCACGTTTCCTCCTTTATCAGAGTTTCGAATGATAATCTGGTTATTTCGTTGGAGTTTAGTTACCAGATTATCATATGTTCTGTTACGCTTGTATATTTTGTTTCTTGTAGCGTTAGTTTTAAAGTTCAATTGTTTCAGTTCATTGACGATATGTTCATTGTAAATATCGATACCATCACGTGGCATAATTGGATTGAACTTTGATCTGGGTTTGAAGGGCGTGGTGAAAATAGGTTTGTTCTGTAGGCTTTGCGTTTGACTTACAAGCGATGTTTGGGAGAAGTCAGTGCGGTTTTGTGCATGGAGATCCATGAGCGCTGTTAGTAAGGCGGAAGGTGGTTCTGTACATGGCAAGGTTCCCACAATGTCTTGGCTATCTGTTTGGCAGGCAGTCAGTGTTTCCGATGTTTTGGGAGGGTTGAGGGTATGGAATTTGTTTAATTTGAGTTTACGAATGAATTTGTAAATATCCATACGAGTGGTGGCATAATCGAAATTAGATTCTTTGCAATGGGAAAGCCCTAAAGAAAGGATTTGGATTTCCGCTTTGGAAAGGACTGTCTCTGTCAAGTTGATGACTGTTTTTTCAACCTGATTATTAAAATTGCTTAAGTCCTTGTTCATGTTGTCTTGGGTGGAGGCAGGCAGATTACAAGTTTCATTTGCTGTAATCATTAGTGTTTCCAACGACCTCTCCCTCTGCCCTTCTGGTTGGAGTTTACTTGTGCGTTTCCTTGCTTTCCTCCTTTGGCTGCGTTTGTGGTTTCTCCACTTGCGGCCTGATTCTGCCGATTTCTTGGCCGTAGCGTTGACAGGCGATCCATTGATAAAAAAATGATTTCATCGCCAGGAGTCGGAATCGCTTTGGGGTCAGAAGGTGTCATCCTGGGCTGATTCCCTTCATTTTCACTTTCAGCGGCAGAGCTGAAATCCGATTGTGTGGAATCATTGGAGGCATTGGATGTACTGGCCTGCGGTTTATTTCGGTTTCTTCCAGGTTGTTTGCCGCTCTTTAAAGAATCGAACTTGCGTGCAAAGGTAAAAATGCGTCCGCATTCGTAATCTGCAAGGTCGCGTTGGAACTTATAAGCTTTGCGAGCTTTGATTTTTTCCTCCTCCTTTTTCAGACGGGCGGTCATTTCTGCATTCAATTTGTTGATTTCTTCGGGTGTTCCCATCTGGGCTATTTCGTCAGTTAATGCCACCACTTTTTTTTGAAGCTCAATCCGGTCAATTTCTGCATATTTAACGAGCAAGATTACTAACTCTCTTGAGGAGTCCAGATTTTTTTGCGCCCATTCTTTCATTAATTCTGGGTTTGGTTGCTCGTAACTCGGTGCCAGCAGGATTCTTAACCCCCTCGGTACTCTTCCCGCATCCAAGTAGCTTTGTAGCGATCTGTGCTCCCACCACTTTGCCTGCTCTCCCCGCATCAACTTTTCCAAAGTTTTCATTTTATTTTTTAGAGTTTCATCTGTTTTCGAGTTACTCGGCCCTGCTGGTTCCGGGCGTTCCCGAGTCTGGGTAGTGTTAACAAAGAGCCCTTGCGCCGCCGCCTCTCGGTCCTTCAACGTGTCGGCAGACATGTCTGCTTGTAGCAGGAAGGAAAAAACGCCAATTTAGCCTGAGGGTACAGCTGGGTTACGGAGTCGAAAATGGCCCTCCGTTCCGCTGGCGTCCTCGCACACCAAGCACCCCACAGTATCAGAGAGGTCCTACCTTTCACGTCCTGCTTGAATCCCCGAACACCCTCCGGTGCGGCAGGGAAAAGCGATCGATCCAGGTGCCTTGAAATCTCAGGTGGGGGGGCTCGCTGGTATAATCCTCCCGGATTGCAAAAACAGGCTCCACGCCGTGGCTTGAAGACAGGCTTCCGTTTACCAGCTGCCGCAAAGAGCTTGGGGGTCCGTGTGTAACTGGTCGAAGCTTTACCAGTTATATATCCAAAGAGCTGCTAACACAGATTGGGTGCAACGACAAAGTTTCCATCCAGCACCAAAGAAGCAGACACGAGCCCAAGGTAAGTGCAAAAAGGCTTGTAGCGTTTTATTCCTTCAAAAGTCCGCCATAACGCGTTTCACCACCGAAGTGGCTTGATCACATGACAACGTCGACAGATTTTACTGGACCTTATAAACAGCTAGCACATTGAGCACGTGATGCAAGTGTGAGTGACATAAAAAAAAGTGTGTAATCCAGCAACATTTAAACGCTGTTTAGAAGATAGACTGCGCATTGTGAAATACCACAAAAATTACAAATTTGCTTTGACAAATTGATGGAAAGACAAATCAGAAGTGTACATCAATGCCAGTAATGTCATAAGAAAATTTTGCATTTAAAGAAAAGAAAGAAAAATAAAGTATTCTTTTCACAAAAATATATATCCACAAATATATATATTACCTACTGGCGATAGCCAGTAGGTATATATAGTTAGGACGGTTTCCCATAGGAAATCCCCAACATTCTATTGGGAATAACTTTGGCCCTGGTTGATGAATCTTCGCAAATTTCTCAAAGAAGATGGCTCGCTCCGCTCCGCTCCTTCCCTGAAAGTTTGGGGGGGATTCCTCAAGTGGGGGCTGAGAAAAAAGGGGGGACCCAAAACGTGTTTTCCCCATGTTAATTTCCATAGGACCTTTAGACTCAGCTACAGCTTGAACCGCTGAAGGGAATTACACCAAACTTGTCAAAATGGTAGTGTCTGGTATGCAGATCACGCTTTTGGTAAAATTGTGTAAATCCCTCCAGTGGTTCCTGAGAAAATTAGAAGAGAAATCAATTACATATCTATAAGCGCGAACGCGTGCGCGCACCCCGCGATTTTTCGCTATTTTTTTTTGGGGGGGGGGCTTGGGGGGTTTCTCTCTTTCATTTTAATGTTTTTATTTTAATTTCGAGGGTGCCCACTCCTCGTTTTGGCCCCCGAGATCACCGCCGCCGCCCGAGCTGCCTTAAGATGGCCGCCGCCTGGTTGTGGGCGGGGCCGGCGAAGGAGCCGCGCTCCGATTGGTCAAGGAGCTCTGACGTCATCAGGGGGCTCGCCTCAGGGCCGCGGTGGGATTGGCCCATGGTTCGGAGGTTAACTCCTTTGTAAACGATCTGTGCATGCCGGGGCAGCCCGTCTGCTGGCCGGCACCCAAGCGCATGCCCTGCACGCACATAAACAGGTGCGTGTACTTCACCTCTCCGGGGCCGAAGTCGCAGGGAAACCTGGCCGGGGACAGGCGGCCGGGCCTCTGGGACAGGGGGTCATTGTCCAGCACCGACAGGTGGCACCGGTCGCCCGGGTGCACGGTAATGGACAGGTCCTGCACGGGATCCAGGTAGACGGACTTGCCGAAGGGCACTCGGACGCCGTTGTTGGTGAGCAGGGGAGCCCCCTCCGCTTCATCCGGGGCTCCGTAAGATAAGGGGGCACTGTCCCGTTGCGCCACGGATTGTCCTCCGGCAATGCCAACTGCAGCCAACAAAAGCAGCAATGACAGCAGCGCCTCAGCCCGGGCGCCCTGAGCGGTCCCCCTTCCCATGCTCGCCGCGTCCCTTCAAGAACTTCAGGAACTTGCCAAAGTCCTGCAAGGCGCGCAGACTCCACCTGTGTGCACGGGTGAAGCGCGCCCCGCCTCTCCAAGGTGTTCCCCTCCTAATCCTGGCTGCGGGTGACCATGCTCGTTTCAAGCCCCCTAGCACTGCACCCAGCGCCTGTCCGGCAGGTTATAAGTGCCGGAGTCCCAGGGGCAGTCAGCAGCCGGGCGGAGCCCGCCCCGGTGCCTCGGGATTGGCGCGCAGCTCGGTGGGGAGGGGAGTGCTGCTGGAAGGACAGGCGCTGCTGGATCACTCACAAGGGGAGTGTTGAGGGGGCTTAAGGTTACTGACCACAGCGGAGTGGAGGGGCCGCTGCCGCGGGTGGGTCCTGCGTGCCGCGGTCAGGGTTTCAAAAGGTGAGAGGAAACTTGGTGGGAGGGGCGCAGGTGGACGCGTGCGGGCCTGTGACTACGGGACACAAGGGGAACCTGTTGTTGATCTCAGGTAAATCCCCACCGTGCACACACATACCCGCCTCTCGCGCAGTGACAGCAAGCAAGAGCGTTTCGCAAAGATGGTGTGCCAAGCTGCTGTAATCTGAGCGCCAGGCAATTGTTCGCTCAAATACCTACAAGCCTTGCTTCGATATCTCCTCGTTTCGGTTATTTGACGATGACTTGGGGAAATGTGTAAAATTTAAATTGTTAACGCGATTGCCCAGAACCGCTCTTTGATTCAGAATCTGGTTGCAGGATTTCATTTCTGAGCATGACTCTACGGACACGACCAATCTTCTCTTTCGTGCAGCCAGGCTGCCAGAGAGAGGTTTCACCGAAGTGCGTGTTTTCCTCGTGCATGGCAGCGAAAAGAAACCTGAGAAGAGTTGGAAAGGTAGCCGGCGACGGTGGAAATTTATGCATTTAAAAAGTGATACCTGCGGCGCCAGTCTTACATTTGTCGAGTACTTAGGCGGGTGTCTATGTACACTGGTGTACAAGATATAAACAAAGGTGTGTTTTGCACACACAACAGATGGGCCAATTTGCGGCAAACATTTCACTTTGATGGATTTTCCCTGCCCTGTGTGCAAGGGAAAGCAGCAGTTACAAGAAAGGACACGCTGCTTCATTCACTCTTCAAGAGTAGGATGCTTGTGTTCGCTATCGTAGTGGAAGCGTGGGATACAGGGTTTGCTTGAAACCTCTAAGACTGATTTTTTTTGTCAAATAATTAAAAGTGGCATCGCAAGAAGTGATTTTCAGGGGGGCACACAACGGACCAAAGATAAAACTGGTGGGGCCACTTACAGTGTGTATTCCTGACAATTGTGTGCCCATGTGTCATATATATATATATATATATATATATATATATATATATATATATATATATATATATATATATATATATATATATATATATATATATATATATATATATTACCTACTGGCGATAGCCAGTAGGTATATATAGTTAGGACGGTTTCCCATAGGAAATCCCCAACATTTTATTGGGAATAACTTTGGCCCTGGTTGATGAATCTTCGCAAATTTCTCAAAGAAGATGGCTCGGTGCTTGTTCAAGAGTCCCTTCTCCCCTGTCTCTGAGGCAAACATCCTGCCAGGATGTTCTCCTTCCCTAGATCTCCCAGCCGCCACCGTTTGACCCAGAAATTTAGCTACCCTTTTCACAGTGGTTTGAGGGATCTTGATTTGGTTTTTTTTGTGGTTTTTTTTTGAGGGGGGGTGTTTCTGCTGAAGGGTTACCCAGGCTGCCCTTTCACCACTACTTTCAGGCGGTTTGTCAAGTGGGGCAATATCTAGTTCAAGTGTGTGCAATTGTACCCTCAATGAGCACTCCATCCTCCTCTGGTGCGTGAGGTGCATCATCAGAGCTGTGTGAATAATAACTGCGTCAGCCCCGTGCGTGAGGTGCATCATCAGAGCTGTGTGAATAATAACTGCGTCAGCCCCGTACATGAGGTGCATCATCAGAGCTGTGTGAATAATAACTGCGTCAGGACCGTACGTGAGGTGCACCATCAGAGCTGTGTGAATAATAACAGCTGTGAGCCCGTGCGTGAGGTGCATCATCAGAGCTGTGTGAATAATAACTGCGTCAGCCCCGTACGTGAGGTGCATCATCAGAGCTGTCCACCCACCCATCCATCCATCCTGCATCCATCCATCATTCATGCATCCATTCACCCATCTATCATGCATGCATCCATCCATGCATCCACCCAACAATCATTCATCCATCATGCATCCAACCATCGTTCATGCATCAAAAATCGGATCCCTAGGGCTGCTCAGGTGGTCCCACAAGGATAGTAACATATTTAAACGTTATCCGCTAATAGAATTAGCATTTTCAAAACCTTGCAAATTCACTGAAAAAACCATAGGTTTCTGCCCTTACATATCTATATATTAGCATTTAAAAAACCAATGAAATTCACTGAAAAAACCATAGGTTATACACTATATATAGTTAGGAATTAGCCTTTAAAAAACCAATGAAATTCACTAAAAAAAACATAGGTTTTAGGCCTTATATAGTTAGGAATTAACATATAAAAAACCATTGAAATTCCTCCTATATAGTTAGCTGGACATTTTATTGACATAAAACCCAATGAAATTCCATATATAGTTAGTTGCAATAACTATATATCGCGCACCCGCAATCCACTGCTGATGATGTCATATATTACATCATTCATGACATGGTCAGTGACATCACTGATGACATCACTGATGACATCTCAAATGACATCACTGATGACATAACTGATGACATCTCGAATGACATCACTGATGACATCATGACACACCAATACCAGTTACTACATACGCACTCACTGATTCCTACGTCTACGCACACATTCACTCATTCACCCATACAATCACTCGTACATACAGTCACTCATTATTACAACACTGTCATATGCACTCATACACCTATGCAGACACTCACACACTGCCACTCATCCATGGAGTTACTCACACACCTAGTCAGTCCTGTAAAGAATCAATCACACTTCGATTTCCTCATCTATACAGTTAAACACAGAACACCTTACTTTTTCAAACATATACTAACACATACTTACTCTCTTATACAATTACTGATACAAGTACACATTGATCTGCACAGAGTCACTCGCCTCCCAGCCAGTTACACACACACTCAGTCTTCCATACAAATACTTGGGCAACCAATCAATAACCCATATAGTTACTCATATAGGTACTGATCAACACATGCAGCAGTTTACTGATCAACAGATATAATGATGCACAAATTAAGACAGTTTAGTCACTAACCCATGCACTCAGTGAGACACATTTAATCACTCACTCATACAGTCAGTCATGCACCTACTAAATCCTTCATCCAGATAATGTTATCAGTGATGTCATTTGAGATGTCGTCAGTGATGTCATATATATATATATATCTGTATATATTCACTGAAAAAAACATAGGTTTCAGGGATGTTATAGTTATTTGAACATTTCACTCATACAAAACCATAGAAATTCTGCCATTATGGTTAGTTGCGCTAACTATAACTCACGCCCCCACAATGCACTGCTGATGATATCACATAATAAACCTTTTGTTACATGGTCAGTGACATCACTAACGAAATCTCAAATGACATCATTGATGACATCATCCAGTGAATGAGTGTTTCTGTAAAGTTTAAATATGCTTTATATGTATGCCAAGGTGTATTGAAGAATGAGTGGGTGCATACGTGTCTGGATGAAGGATTTAGTAGGTGTGAGACTGACTGTATAAGTGAGTGATTAAATGTATCTTACTGAATGCATGAATTAGTGACTAAACTGTCTGAATGTCTGTATCAGTATGTCTGTTTTTGTGTAAGCTGCTGCATGTGTTGGGCAGGAGCTACATGAGTTTCTATATGGGTTATTGATTAGTTGCCTGAGTATTTGTATGGAAGACTGAGTGTGTGTGTGGGTACGTGGAAGGCGTGCATAGATGTGTGAGTGGTTGATTCACTGGGTGTATGACTTTAAGAGTGCATGTGGAAACAGCTGTATGGACGGGATGTGTAAAAGACACACAAGTGATTGACGGAATGCAGAACAAATCAAAACATTCACCCCCAGTCAAGTGATCTGGGTTAAATCCATCATTCTGTTGCTCACCATGCCACCCCAGTTAAGACCTGGATATATGCAAATCAGTCTTGAACCTGGGCCTCGTGGGAACCGTCCAGCCCGAACTGCTAAGCCGGGTCCTCCCTGGACCGGAAACAAACATCCTAGGACCGGTTTCGGGGTGAGTGTGTGTATGAATGTTTTGGTGAGAGATTGAATGTCTCAGTGGTACATTTCCAAGTAACTACATATGTAAAAGGCAGTGTATGTTAAAGTTGGAGTATATAAATGTCTATATGTGAGAGTCAGTGATTGTGAGAGTGGCTGTATGGATGAGTGTACACTTTTACTAGTGATTTTTAAGAGAATAACTATGTGTTAGTATCTGTATGTATAAATGAGGTGGTGTGTGTATAACTGTGTAGATGAGTAAATGGATGTGTGATTAATTCTTTCCATTACTGACTACGATAAGTGCATGACTGACTAGGATGAATGGTGGTGTGTGAGTTTCTGTATAGGTGCATGAGTGTATATGATAGTGTTGTATTGATCAGTGAGTACATGTATGAATAGTTGTATGGGTGAATGAGTGCGTGAGTCTGTAGACCTAGAAATTAGTGAGTACGTTTGTAGCAACTGGTATAGGTGTCTCGATGGTTTTGAAAAAAGTACTTTGCATTTTACAGGGGGTGTATCAAAGGTTATATTAGGGTGTGAGAAGGTACATCAGATTGCCATGTGGATGATGTCATCAGTGATATCATCAGTGATGTCATTTGAGATGTCATCATTTATTTCATCAGTGATGTCATTGACCATGGCATTAATGATGTAATATGTGACATCATCAGCAGTGCATTGCGGGGGTGCGAGTTATAGTTAGCTCAACTAACTATAACAGGGGAATTTCTATGATTTTGTCCTGAAACGTATGTTTTTTTCTGTGAATTTCGAAGGTTTTTTAAATGCTAATTTGTAACTTTAACGTCTCAGAAACCTATGTTTTTTTCAGTAATTTTCAAAGGTTTTTTAAATGCTAATTTCTAACTCTATCCTCTCTGAAAGCTACTATTAATAATAATAATAACAGACACTTGTGTAAGTAGCTACTCCATTTCATAATTACATGAATAGTAACTGGAATAATGAAAGTGTTGCAAACAGAGTGCAAGGTGAATGTATAAGTAGTTATGTATTGCCTGGATGGGTGATTGGACAAGTGCATTGGACTCACAGGAGGATTCTTACACTGCATGGGTAATAACAGTATATTTAGAGGAGTGTATCAATAGTATCTAGGTGGTTAAAAGTCTGTATGGATAGTTTACAGAATATTGTAGCTGTATTTATATTTGTAATTAGGTAACTCCATAAGTACGTGAGTAGTAACTAGATAATTAAAGTGCTGTAAAGAGAGTGCATAGTGTATTTATAAGTGTTTGGGTATTAGTGGACAGATTGCATTAGTATATAGCACTGGCTGGGAGAATGGAGATGGGAATGGGGAATGACACAGTCTTTGAAAGATTACAAGGGTAGTCCATGGGTGAATTAATCTTACCTGTTTCCAAGTTCATATAAAATTAATAGTAATATATATTCACTTCTTTTTTAAATGCAAATTTAAAATAATTTAAACTTTAGTAAGAAGGTCTGTAAAAGAGAAGAAAAAAGTTATGTTATTACATATAATTTTATAGTTTTTACAACACAACATAAGTATACAATTACATCACATATTCAATTTGCCTTTTTTGCTGTCTTCAGACTCTATTAAATTTCGCCATACACAGTGATTTCAATTTTGATCATCAAGTCAAAGTGGGCAAAAAATACAATCAATAAGACTGTTAAAAAAACACATCTACCTTGAAAATATCTACTACAAACTCAATTCTCTATTTCCATTTTCACAAATGAACACCCTTTTTAACATTGTAAATAACACAAAGATTACATATATGAGCACCTTTTTTCAAACACATTTTTCAAAATGCAAAATGATAAAACAAAATGAAATATTTAAACCGTAATTCTGAACATCTTTCCAAAAGGCCACATGATGTTTCCGAAAGCATTTCCATTGAGGATATCCAAAATAAACTTCTAAATTCATATTAACACCTTCCCAATAGGCCGAATGATGTTTGTGAAATTAATTGTTGTGAATATATTCAAAACATACTGATTACTTAATGTTGACATCATCTCAGAATTTTGGCATCAAAATATTAAATATGAATTTGGTAATTCATTAGGCAACCAAAATGTATACTCTAAATGTGCATCATTACATAGTGTCCATCCTTTATTGCATTTAAATATATAGTACAGTGTCCAGATGTTGAAGTAGGTCCATTGTGGAAAACAATAGCCACTGTTTTAAAAGTTCTTCCTGAAATTGAAACTTGACCTGCCACAAAAAAATTGATTTTGGTTTCCACTTTTGTTCCATCTGCTCTACAACATTGCAAGATTAAAATAATATATTGTCCACATCTTTGTATCAATAATGTTGACATTTCTGATTTGCACTGAGTACATTCCATATGTTTATTAGCTGATTTTACTAAATCGTTGAAAGACACTGTTTTCAAATCTGGCATTGTCAAATATATGAATCGTTCAGTGTCTATTTTAGTAGTAGATGAAAATGAACAGCTGTCACATCTATGATCCCAACTGTAACGTAGTCCAAACAGATTTTCAATTTGTATACCTTCATCTTTAATACTTCAAGCATAAACATAAGAAATTCCTGAGCATCTTGTTGTACATTCTGTGTAAATTGTGAAGATCCAGAACATATATCCAGAAGATTCCGCACCTCAGAAGCAGTATGGATTTTTGTTTTATCAGTTTTCAACTTCTCAAAAATATAACGTAACAAAGAACAAAATCTTTTTTCTCGATTTTCCATAATTGCAAAAACACAACGTTGACTATTACATTAGCATAGCATTTGATACCTGAACTATTTTCAAACTGATATCCTACAATATTAGCAACCGTGTTCATTTCTATGTTCTTTCCAGACTTATCAATCTTTTCAATTCTTTTTTTCTTTGCAACCTCAGTTAAATTTTTATCATATTTTCATTTTGGACTTATAAAACATTTTTCATAAATAGGATATTTACTTAAATAGGAGCATAGACTCTTCTTAACCTATTGTACTCTTTTACACAATTTACATCTGCACTAAGCTTTTCTTCATCAAAATCGATCAAATACAATACAGATAACATTCTTAGTCGAGACAATGCTACATATGCCATACCCTCCTTAAACACAGAACTTCCAATATTTACCAAAGCACTGTCTACACTTAAACCTTGAGATTTATGAATAGTCACTGAATAAGCTAAGCAAAGAGGAAGCTGTTTTCTATGAATGAATGAAGTCTGATATATACAGCGCTACTTAGCCCAACGGGCGTCAAGGCGCCTAACCAAAAGAGATGTAAGGTCCGAGAGCATGCTTACTGGTAGGCCATAGTGAAACACCATGTCTTTAGGGCTTTTTTGAAGAGGGCCATAGAGGGTTGGGATTTAATCTCAAGAGGAAGGCCGTTCCACAGTTTCGGGGCCACAGATGAAAAGGCCCTTCCGCTCCATCTGACCTTATTTGTCAGAGGGACTGAAAGAAGGTTCTTACTAGCAGAACGTAGGCATCTGCTAGGAGAGTAGACATTCAGGAGAGAGCTTATGGCTTCAGAGCAACCGGCGGATAGAGTACTGAAAACCAGGCATAGTATTTTAAAGGAGATCCTTGACTGGATCGGGAGCCAGTGGAGACTCTTTCTAGCAAAGGTGACAGAGGCGGTGTTAGGGACATCCAGTACAAATCTAGCAGCCGCGTTCTGGATGGTCTGCAGGCGTTGGATAAGGCATTTATTGATATCTGCATATAATGCATTACAATAATCTAGCCGTGATGCCACTAGGGCAACCACTGTCTGTTTGCGAGCTTGAGGGGAGAGATAGTGGGAGATTTTCCTGAGCACTCTAATAACTCCCCAACAAGTGGACACAGTTCTATTGACCTGTTGTGTCATGGCCAATGACGTGTCAATGATCATGCCAAGATTCCGGGCGGAATTTGATGGCACAGGACAGGCTCCAAGAGATGGGGGCCACCAGTCACTAGACCATATGCCTTGGTCTTTACCGAAGATCAGGACCTCGGTTTTCTCTCCGTTCAGCTTCAGGAGACTGCTTGCATGCAGTTCCTGAAGCTGAGCGCGGAGGTACTCACCGGATGGGAGAGGGACACCATGATCTAGGTGTCATCGGCGTATGACACCACCTCCATCCCCTGTGATCTTACTAGCCTGGCAAGTGGGGCCACATACATGTTAAAGAGGGTCGGACTCATGGCCGACCCCTGTGGAACCCCGCACTGCACAGGTTTAGCAGGGGAGAGGAACTCTCCCAGCTTGACCCTTGCTCTCTGTGATCGAGGAAAGAGGACAAGAGACTCAGTTCTGGGCCTTCTACCCCTATCTCCCTCAGACGAGCTGTTAAAGTCGAAGGAGACAGGGTGTCAAAGGCTGCTGTCAGATCTAGTAGGACCAAGAGGGTGGTCTGGCCTTGGTCAACCTGTGAACGAATATTATCTATCAGTACAGTGAGCGCCGACTCGGTGCTGTGGTATTTTCGGAAGCCATGCTGGGACTGGTCCAGAAATCCAGAGGCATCAAGGAAAACAGTCAGGTGCTGATTAAGATGTGTTTTTAGCATTTTAGCGGGGGCGGGCAATAAGGAAATAGGTCGGAGGTTTTTAAGAGTTTCTGGATCTAGAGTAGGTTTTTTAAGTAATGGCTTAACTGTGGCCTTTTTCCAAGGTGCTGGAAATAGGCCCTGAGTTAGCGCCTGATTCCTCACCTTCAAAAGGGGGGCAACAGAGGTTCCCTACAATCCTCCAGGACTTTCAGAGGACAGGGGTCCAGAGGCGAACCTGATTTTGTCCTATTTAGAAGAGAGTCTAGATGATCGAGGGTAAGGAGCGGGAAGTTGGTCAGGGTCTTGGCAGGGTCTTTAATCCAGCATTCTAACACAGGTTGAGTCCGGGAAGGATGGGAACAGATTAGGTCTTTCTGTGCTTCCAAGGTGAGAGAGATGTCAGCGATTTTGGTATGAAAAACTGTGTGATCTTATTGCACAGCTCTTGGGAACCTATAATAGGGTCAGGAATTTGAAGAGAGCACAGGGAATCAACAATCTTAAATAGTTCCCTAGAAGAGGTAAGGGACGACGTGAGCCTGGAGAAATAGTCCTGGTTCTCTTTAACGACCCTAGACTTATATTCTCCAAGCAGAGACTTATGAGTTTCTCTATCAGTGGGGTTCCAGGTTTTCCGCCATTGCCTCTCTTGCCTCCTACATCTCTGCCTCAGAAGTCTAAGAGGCTCCGTAAGCCAGGGAGCAGAGGGTTTCCGCCTAGCTGAGTAGCGCAGGGAGGCAGGGGCCAAAAGATCTACAGCTTTAGAGATAGAGATGGCAAGCTCCTGTGCAGCATCATTGGCATCCTTCAGAGGGGAGATATGGGTCTGCACTATAAGGGGGGCAAGGGATTCATTTGTAATACTTTTATAATTCCGTTTAGTAATCATGTTCCTGGAACTATGATGAGGTGGGGAGGGGGGATGGAAGTTAAGTTCCAACGGAACTGCCAGATGGTCCGACCAAACTAGGGGAATAGGGGGGCCCACCGAGAGTCGGGGGTCATTAGAGAACACCCCATCAAGGATATGGCCCGCCAGGTGGGTAGGACTGTTTACCAACTGAAGAAGGCCACAAGCGGTCAGGGGGTCCATTAAGGAGAGAGTATCCTTAGAACACAGATCGTCTAAGTGAAAATTTAGATCCCCTAAGAACGTAAGATGAGGTTTGCCAAAGTAAGGCTCTAAGATTTTTAAAAGATTAAGGCCAAAACCGGATCTGGGGCCGGGAGGTCTGTAAATAAGAAGACCAGTAAAAGACACTGAGGGAGAGGAGGATATAGAGAAATACCGAGCCTGAAAAAGGTCCGATGGCGCAGAAAGAGTTTTAGTGCGACATATAAATGAAACCTTATAAAGAATCGCCAGCCCTCCACCCCTGTGCCCTTATCTATCCAGTCTCTGTAACACATAGCCCTGAGGGATGGCGTACTGAAGATCGGGACCAGATGAATCAGAGGCCCAGGTTTCGGTAATGAAAACCCAAGAAGGGTTCCTGGCTGTGATGAAGTCATGAAACTCAAGGTTATTTTTAATCAATGACCTGGCATTGATAAGAAAGCCCCTTTCCGTATGGAGGTTGTGGATAGCAGGGGTATTGTTCAGTAATTGTCCTTTAAAAAAGTATTATGACAGGGTAAGGAAGGTGGCTTAAGAGCAAGTATGTCCGAATGGGCATAGGACCGATTTACCTGGCTGCCCAACGATGTCACCTTTATGCATGGCCCGTCCTAAGCGCGGACGGGCGCAGACGGGCTTGACTTTGGCGAAACTTCGGCGCAAATTCGCTGTGCGCATTCGCTGTGGGCGAATACGGACATCCTATTAAATACGTCCGGTCACGTATCTCGCGCCCCACCTGACTGAGAGCAGCCAATGGGATCGGGGACCCAATCTCTGCCGGCGTGCCCTCCACACAATCGGGAAAACCCGTGGTGGAACAGGGCACAGGCAGGAATGCAGAGCGAGCAGGAAGCTGTGTGAGCACAGCGCTAAAGTGCAACAGTGATTTAAAACACGCCGCAAGTTGAACATACACATCTATTACAAAATGAACAGAGCAGCGTCCAATCTGTTTCACCTCTTCAATCTGATCAAATTTAGTCTTCAAAAATTAAATCCCATCTCTGTTTGTATAACTAACAAAGTCAACAACTTTCCCCATTGCTCCATTTACCAATCCTTTCTCAACATCTAAATGTCTCTGACAAAAGAATAGTAACTCCTTCATGTTCTATTTTATCAATAGGTACCATTTTCCTTATCTGTTCATTCTCCAGTTTCAACAGTTCTTCATTGAATGTACATTATTCTTAAAGTGTTGGCATAAGGCAAATCATATATTTATTTTATGCAATTCTTTGGTAGATTGTTTCAGCTGCAACATTTTCTTTTGGAAACAAGTTTCTTAGTAGCCGACTATCTAAAGCATTTTTTCCATCCTTTGTTAAGACACCAATTCTAAAATCTTGAAGAATGTTTCCATAATCTACACAATTTGCTTGTCGCATGTTCTGCGTAAGTTCCATATATATACAAATTAACTCCAAATCTTCACATTTCCAATACTTCCCAAAGATTTTTTAGTGTCTTCATGAAGAAA
This sequence comes from Lissotriton vulgaris, assembly GCF_964263255.1. NCBI lineage: Eukaryota > Metazoa > Chordata > Amphibia > Caudata > Salamandridae > Lissotriton > Lissotriton vulgaris. The sequence continues at coordinate 402,668,177 of NC_141689.1, forward strand.
GGTTTTAAAAACTGGTTGGACTTTCACAGGTGTGAGTTGTAGTAGATCACCAAATACAATTACATGTTTTCCTCCAATTAAAACATCATAATTTGTTTTTAAAATCTGCTGCTTCCTCAAATGTACAAACGCAAGCATTACGTTTGAGACCATGCTTACTTCATCAATTACCAGAAGTTTCATTTTCTTCAGTGCTCTTGAAACTTCGATGCAAGCTTCTCCAGATAGCTGGTGGTATTCAAACTTATTTTCATGTTCTACTGGTAACAGAAGCAGACAATGTTAAGTAATACCTTTAATGTTGTGTGCTACGAACCCAGCTGGAGCAGTTACAACACAAGACAAATATTAATCTGTTGTTTTCAGTAGATAACCTGACAAACATTTAATCAAGAAGCTTTTTCCTGTTCAGCTTGTCCACTGATGTACATAAGAATAGATCTAAATGATGTATATTGGCAATCATTCTTTTCATGCAGTAGTCCATGTTGTATCTGTTGTGTAACTTGGTGATATATTTATTTCTGTTCAGTATTCAGACATTCCTACAAATTTTCCAAATTAATATTGTCCTGTTGTGCTTGCTGCATCACCGTTTCTACTTCACTCATTGCTATTGCTGCTTCATTTTCAAGTATGGCTTAACCTAGTCGATCTTGACTTTGTGTAGCAGAACTCTGACTATCTTGTGAACTATCTCTAGCAATTTAAGCTGCAATAGTTTTTTCTTGATTACTCTCTTCCTCCAACATTTGGAGATAATTTGGAAAAATTGTACATTCAATGCTATCTTTACATGTATTGAAAGAATCTACATAACAGTCAAAATCTCCAAGTAATTCCATTTCAGTCCGCCAAAGTTTGAAAAGTTGCAGAAGAGCTAAATAGAAAAACTCTCTCTTAGCTGGAGTAGCACAACTTAATTTCCTGTGATTAATCAAATTTCCTTTGGCATGCTTTACCAAACATCCTTCAGATCCAATTACAGCATATTTTCCTTCATTTATTTTTTCTGGAACAGTTGTAAAAAAAAACTATAATGTCGTAGTATTTCATATAACTCAAAAGGTGGAGAGTTGCACAGCCTTTAGTCTTTTTTAAACTCTTTCAAATGAAAATCTTTTCAAAACAAAGTTAATCAAGTGCGAGGTAGCTGCCTGGGTGGCGTCTCTTGTCGGGACGTCAATTAAACATGGAAAAAGCTGTGATCCCAACGATTGTTGGAAGCATCCCCTGGCGCTTCACTCAGATGTGGTTAGAATACTCCATCTGAGTTAGTTTAAGAAAATAATTCATACTGGTTTTCATGAATAAAGTCTTTATATATTCATCAATTCAAATTTCTTTTCCAAACAGTTCATTTGTTTAATTCGTTGTTTTTATATGAAAATAAACACTCATTCAGTCCAATGCATTTCCGTCTGGAAAGCCCTTTATCTGGGACATGAAACTAGAAGCAAGACAAAAAAAACTATTCAAGCATCTATGCATTGTCCAAGGCACATTTAAACATAAAGCAATCGGGTAAGAGTGAAATGGTAAATACGTGATAAAACCATAGTGCAGCCCAAAAAAACGTGTTTGGTGAAAAAATGTTAACAATGTACAGAAACATTCACGTGTTATTCTTTCCAACTAACTAAAATGTTATGAACTGTAAAAGCTGTGGAAGATAATGAATATTACACACTCATAGGAAAAAACATTGAAATGATAAATCTCTGAACTGTTGTCTCCATGAGTGAAAACTTACTTAGTGGACACGCTAGCGTCTCTTCGACATTACAACGCGGGCTTCTCTCCGTCTTTCGCGTAGCAGCCAGGTTAGCAGTCTATCGCGGCAGAAGTAAGAGAAGACCGCAGTGAATTTTTGTCTCAGGTCGCACGATTGGTTGGAGTTCCGATCACATGGTCGGAAGTCCGCCAATCAGCGGCTGTTCGCCGAAAAGAGCACACAAGAATGTTAAAGATATAAAAAAAAAATGTCAACAATGGTTAGATCACAATTCGAGTAGATGGTATCGTATGATGTGTTGTAGTCATAATCAAAATGTCATAACAAGAACAATTCTTTACAAGAGTTTCTGGTGTTTAGGGAGTGATAAAAATGAAAGTAGAAAAATAAGCAAAATTATCAAAAAGATTATCAAAAAGATTTTAGATCGACCACCAATTAGTCCAATTGGAATCAAGGCAAAAGAGACCTGCAAAAGAGAACTAGTGCAGGTAAATGCAATATTATAGGTAACATATAAATTCAGTTTGATCATTTAACCCATTTGGTTTACAAGAATTCAATAGGTAAATCCAATGATTCTCCCTCTGTAATAGAAAGCGATTATTGTCACTGCCTTCTTGTGTCTCGACAGTTTCTAGTACCACAAACTGTAATTGGGAAACATTATGATGTGCTTCAACAAAATGTGCTGCTACTGACGATTTGACGTTACCAGTTCTAATGTTTGACTTGTGCTCGTTCAGCCTGGTTTTTATCTTGCGTTCTGTCTTACCGACATATACCTTGCCACAGGGGCATTTAAGCATGTAGATTAAATTGGTTGTGTCACAGGTTGCATTGACTCTTAGTTTAATTTTGTGACCTTTCATTGGATGGTTAATGTGGTCACCTCTGATTAAGTTGTTGCAATTGCCACATTGTAAACAAGGACGAGTTCCTCTGTATTTTGTTGGATCATCAGTTGTAGTCTTGAGTAGTTCACCAAGATTTTTGTTTCGGGTAAAGGCAAAAGTGGGAGGATCATCAAAGGAATGTTTAAAATCTGGTTCCACCTTTAAGATATTCCAATGTTTTTTAATCACCTTTTTGAATTTCATACTCACAGTGGAGTATTTGGATACCACTGTCATTCGGTCTTCTCGTTTCTTCTGTTTAATTTTTAGCAGATCAGATCTTTGTATGTTCTGTACTTTATTAGCCGCTGTTGTAATCAAATAATCTGGGTATCCTCTTTCTCGGAATCTCCATTTCTGTGATTTTGGTCTTGGCTTTTTGTGCATCAGATGTGATCCTTTTGACTCTCATCATTTGTGACAGCGGCAGATGCCGTTTCAGAGGTTCTTGATGAAAGCTAGAGTAATGAAGGGTGTTGTTCCTGTCTGTTTCCTTTCTGTACATTTCGGCCTCAATTTTGCCATGCTTTAGGTTTATGCGTACGTCAAGAAAGGTGATGGACTCAGTCGATATTTCCCAAGTGAATTGGATCCGGTCGTCTTTTTTATTGAGGTCAGTGAGCATTTGTTCCAGTAATTCCCTTGAATTTCTCCATAAGATGAAAATGTCATCTACGTAACGTACAATCAATTTTAGATTGTCCGTCCAGTTTGGAACTGTGAGTATGTTCTGCGTTTCATAGGACTTCATAAACACATTCGCGTACACTGGGGCTGCGCTGTTGCCCATGCTAGTACCAATGAGTTGTTGGTACCAAGTGTTGTCATACTTGAAGTAGCTATGGTACAAAGTGAAAATTATAAGGTCCATCAAAAAAGTCAGTAAATGAGGTTCAAAGTTGGTCGTTAGTATGGCTTCTTCCATTGCTTCAATTCCCATCCCATGGGGTATGGAAGTATACAGTGACTTTACATCTGCAGTGCAGAGTATAAGTTGTTCCTCCTCGTTTAGTTTGAAGGAATTCAATTTTGTCAAAAAGTCGGTGGTGTCTCGGATGTATGTAACCATTTGTTGAACTGTGGGTTGCATTAAACGGTCAATGAATTGACCTATCGGTTCATGAAGGCTGTTTCTCGTGGAGACTATTGGCCGTAGTGGTGGGTCTAGAAGATTTTTATGCACTTTGGGCATCATGTAGAATATTGGACTTTTGGGGTATAGTCTGATCAGAAATTTGCTTGTCCTGTCGTTTATTACACCATCATTTTTAGCTCTGGTAATGAGTTCCGTGAGTTTCACAGTAAATTCGTTAGTGGGGTTATAATGAAGTGGTGCATAGGTATTGGTATCATTGATGTGCTCTTTAACTTTCTGATTATACATACTGGCATTCATAATGACAAGGCCTCCGCCTTTGTCAGCTTTAGTACAAACGATGTTTTTATTCTTAGATAATTTTTTCAAGGTGGATAAATCTTTGTTAGTGATGTTATTGTGCAATTTCTTTTGGCAGTTGATGTTTTGAAGATCTTGTTTGACAAGTGTTTTAAAAAGGTCAAGCGTCTTGTGGCTCGTTGGGGCCATGAATGTACTTTTATGCCATAGCCCTCTAAGTTGATCAGGTTCTTGTACCGTTGGTTTTGGTGAAATGTTGTCAAAAAAATGACGAAGTCTTAGTTTCCGCATTAGTTTGAAGAAAGACACTTCCAGTTCTAAAGAGTTGGTACGTGTAGTTGGGACAAAAGATGTGCCCTTTTGAAGTCATTTCAGTTCATGATCGTTTAGTGTGTAATCTGAGATGTTGATTACTAGTTGTTCTTGTTCGCTTGCTTCTTTTTCTCTTTTTCCTTGGTTTTGCTGGTCACGCTTCTTGTGTTTGGAAGTTCCTTTTCCCCTCCTGGGTCTTCTATTTCTGTTGGGCCTTGTTCTAAAAAAGGCACTTCCGATTGGCTCGTTATAGAAGAGGTAGATGGTGCTGTAGCTTTCTGTTGTTCGGATGTGGTAGTCGTCGGACCCTTCTTTGTTGGTAATGTTCTAGATGATGGAGGTTTATTTGACATATCGCTCCCTGAAGAGGAGGTATCAGTGTAAGGCGTGTATGGGCGATTTCCTCGTCTTTGAGCATACACATCTGCCCATGTGTAAACCTCTCCAAGTTCATAGTCAAGCGTGTCGCGCTTGAATTTGCGAATTTTTCTCTCGTTAATGTCTTGTGTATGTTTCTCGATCTGATTTTTAACATCTTGTAACATAGTTTCAAGCTCTTCTGTTGTTAGTAATGATGACAGTTCCTCAGTAATTGCATCCATTTCTTTATTAAGTTCGATAAGGATACTGGAAAGTTCTTCAATTATTAATAAAATAAAATCAAGGGAACATTTATTGAGTATAGTGTACCACTTGTCTTAGAACTTTTGGGAATTTTTGCATAGGGAGGGTTTTAGGGCAATGCGTAGTCCTCTTGGTATAGGCTGTAGTTTGTGATATTTAACCCCTTCAATGCTTATGACGGAACGGTTCCATCATCAGGGTCGGTTGGGCTGTGCTGATGACGGAACCGTTCCGTCATGACCACACCCGTTTTTCGAATCTTCAGCACAGCGCGAAAATTCGCGCCGCGCTGAAGAGGTTAATAAGTGTGTTAGCATGCAGCTTTTGATTAAAATGCCTTCGGGATAAGTAGAGAAGTTGTTTTAGATTTTGTTCCCTGGTTCTATTGGAGGCAGTGGGGTCGATCTGTTCACCAAGGCTTCTCCCTCTTGAAATGCAAATGTCTCAGCTCTTGCTTCAGTGCTTTTTGCTATCTCGTTGTATTGCATTGTGGATATAGAACAGTTGTCTCTTCAATGTTTTAAATTCAGTTGGCGTGCAGCTTATTCCGTGACAAGAAAGAAGGAATAAAACTCAAAAGGTGGAGAGTTGCACAGCCTTTAGTCTTTTTTAAACTCTTTCAAACGAAAATCTTTTCAAAATTATGAACAAAGTTAATCAAGTGCGAGGTAGCTGCCTGGGTGGCGTCTCTTGTCGGGACGTCAATTAAACATGGAAAAAGCTGTGATCCCAACGATTGTTGGAATATCTTAAAGGCGGAACCAGATTTTAAACATTCCTTTGATGATCCTCCCACTTGTGCCTTTACCCGAAACAAAAATCTTGGTGAACTACTCAAGACTACAACTGATGATCCAACAAAATACAGAGGAATTTGTCCTTGTTTACAATGTGGCAATTGCAACAACTTAATCAGAGGTGACCACATTAACCATCCAATGAAAGGTCACAAAATTAAACTAAGAGTCAATGCAACCTGTGACACAACCAATTTAATCTACATGCTTAAATGCCCCTGTGGCAAGGTATATGTGTGCTAACACACTTATTAAATATCACAAACTACAGCGTATACCAAGAGGACTACGCATTGCCCTAAAACCCTCCGTATGCAAAAATTCCCAAAAGTTCCAAGACAAGTGGTACGCTATACTCAATAAATGTTCCCTTGATCTTATTTTATTAATAATTGAAGAACTTTCCAGTATTCTTATCGAACTTAATAAAGAAATGGATGCAATTACTGAGGAACTGTCATCATTACTAACAACAGAAGAGCTTGAAACTATGTTACACAATGTTAAAAATCAGATCGAGAAACATACACAAGACATTAACGAGAGAAAAATTCGCAAATTCAAGCGCAACACGCTTGACTATAAACTCGGAGAGGTTTACAGATGGGCAGATGTGTATGCTCAAAGACGAAGAAATCGCCCATACACGCCTTACACTGATACCTCCTCTTCAGGGAGCGATATGTCAAATAAACCTCCATCATCTAGAACATTACCAACAAAGAAGGGTCCGACGACTACCACATCCGAACAACAGAAAGCTACAGCACCATCTACCTCTTCTATAACGAGCCAATCGGAAGTGCCTTTTTTAGAACAAGGCCAAGAGAAATAGAAGACCCAGGAGAGGAAAAGGAACTTCCAAAACACATGAAGCGAGACCAGCAAAACCAAGGAAAAAGAGAAAAAGAAACAAGCGAACAAGAACAATTAGTGATCAACATCTCGGATTACACACTAAACGATCATGAACTGAAATTACTTCAAAAGGGCACATCTTTTGTTCCAACTACCCATACCAACTCTTTAGAACTGGAAGTGTCTTTCTTCAAACTAATGCGGAAACTAAGACTTCGTCATTTTTTTGACAATATTTCACCAAAACCAACGGTACAAGAACCTGATCAACTTAGAGGGCTACGGCCTAAAAGTACATTCATGGTCCCCACGAGCCACAAGACGCTTGACCTTTTTGAGACACTTGTCAAACAAGATCTTCAAAACATCAACTGCCAAAAGAAATTGCACAATAACATCACTAACAAAGATTTATCCACCTTGAAAAAATTATCTAAGAATAAAAACATTGTTTGTACTAAAGCTGACAAAGGCGGAGGCCTTGTCATTATGAATGCCAGTATGTATAATCAGAAAGTTAAAGAGCACATCAATGATACCAATACCTATGCACCACTTCATTATAACCCCACTAACGAATTTACTGTGAAACTCACGGAACTGATTACCAAAGCTAAAAATGATGGTGTAATAAACGACAGGACAAGCAAATTTCTGATCAGACTATACCCCAAAAGTCCAATATTCTACATGATGCCCAAAGTGCATAAAAATCTTCTAGCCCCACCACTACGGCCAATAGTCTCCACGAGAAACAGCCTTCATGAACAGATAGGTCAATTCATTGACCGTTTAATGCAACCCACAGTTCAACAAATGGTTACATACATCCGAGACACCACCGACTTTTTTACAAAATTGAATTCCTTAAAACTAAACGAGGAGGAACAACTTATACTCTGCACTGCAGATGTAAAGTCACTGTATACTTCCATCCCCATGGGATGGGAATTGAAGCAATGGAAGAACCCATACTAACGGCCAACTTTGAACCTCATTTACAGACTTTTTTGATGGAGCTTATAATTTTCACTTTGTACCATAGCTACTTCAATTATGACAACACTTGGTACCAACAACTCATTGGTACTAGCATGGGCAACAGCGCAGCCCCAGTGTACACGAATTTTTTATGAAGTCCTATGAAACGCAGAACATACTCACAGTTCCAAACTGGACGGACAATTTAAAATTGATTGTACGTTACATAGATGACATTTTCATCTTATGGAGAAATTCAAGGGAATTACTGGAACAAATGCTCACTAACCTCAAAAAAAAAGACGACCGGATCCAATTCACTTGGGAAATATCGACTGAGTCCATCACCTTTCTTGACGTACGCATAAACCTAAAGCATGGCAAAATTGAGACCGAAATGTACAGAAAGGAAACAGACAGGAACAACACCCTTCATTACTCTAGATTTCATCAAGAACCTCTGAAACGGCATATGCCGCTGTCACAAATGATGCGAGTCAAAAGGATCACATCTGATGCACAAAAAGCCAAGACCAAAATCACAGAAATGGGAGAGAGATTCCGAGAAAGAGGATACCCAGATGATTTGATTACAACAGCGGCTAATAAAGTACAGAACATACAAAAATCTGATCTGTTAAAAATTAAACAGAAGAAACGAGAAGACCGAATGACAGTGGTATCCAAATACTCCACTGTGTGTATGAAATTCAAAAAGGTGATTAAAAAACATTGGAATATCTTCAAGGCGGAACCAGATTTTAAACATTCCTTTGATGATCCTCCCACTTTTGCCTTTACCCGAAACAAAAATCTTGGTGAACTATTCAAGACTTCAACTGATGATCCAACAAAATACAGAGGAACTCGTCCTTGTTTACAATGTGGCAATTGCAACAACTTAATCAGAGGTGACCATATTAACCATCCAATGAAAGGTCACAAAATTAAACTAAGAGTCAATGCAACCTGTGACACAACCAATTTAATCTACATGCTTAAATGCCCCTGTGGCAAGGTATATGTCGGTAAGACAGAACGCAAGATAAAAACCAGGCTGAACGAGCACAAGTCAAACATTAGAACTGGTAACGTCAAATTGTCAGTAGCAGCACATTTTGTTGAAGCACATCATAATGTTTCCCAAATACAGTTTGTGGTACTAGAAACAGTCGAGAAACAATAAGGCAGAGACAATAATCGCTTTCTATTACAGAGGGAGAATCATTGGATTTACCTATTGAATTCTTGTAAACCAAATGGGTTAAATGATCAAAACTGAATTTATATGTTACCGATAATATTTCATTTACCTGCACTAGTTCTCTTTTGCAGGTCTCTTTTGCCTTGATTCCAATTGGACTAATTGGTGGTCGATCTAAAATCTTTTTGATAATCTTTTTGATAATTTTGCTTATTTTTCTACTTTCATTTTTATCACTCCCTAAACACCAGAAACTCTTGTAAAGAATTGTTCTTGTTATGACGTTTTGATTATGACTACTACACATCATACGATACCATCTACTCGAATTGTGATCTAACCATTGTTGACATTTTTTTTTTTATATCTTTAACATTCTTGTGTGCTCTTTTCGGCGAACAGCCGCTGATTGGCGGACTTCCGACCATATGATCGGAACTCCGACCAATCGTGCGACCTGAGACTGAAATTCACTGCGGTCTTCTCTTACTTCTGCCGCGATAGACTGCCAACCTGGCTGCTACGCGAAAGACGGAGAGAAGCCCACGTTGTAATGTCGAAGAGACTCTAGCGCGTCCACTAAGTAAGTTTTCACTCATGGAGACAACAGTTCAGAGATTTATCATTTCAATGTTTTTTCCTATGAGTGTGTAATATTCATTATTTTCCACAGCTTTTACAGTTCATAACGTTTTAGTTAGTTGGAAAGAATAACACGTGAGTGTTGCTGTACATTGTTAACATTTTTTCACCAAGCACGTTTTATTGGGCTGCACTATGGTTTTATCACGTATTTACCATTTCACTCTTACCCGATTGCTTTATGTTTAAATGTGTCTTGGACAATGCATAGATGCTTGAATAGTTTTTTTTGTCTTGCTTCTAGTTTCATGTCCCAGATGAAGGGCTTTCCAGCCCGAAATGCATTGGACTGAATGAGTGTTTATTTTCATATAAAAACAACAAATTATACAAATGAACTGTTTGGAAAAGAAATTTGAATTGATGAATATATAAAGACTTTATTCATGAAAATCAGTATGAATTATTTTCTTAAACTAACTCAGATGGAGTATTCTAACCACATATGAGTGAAGCGCCAGGGGATGCTTCCAACAATCGTTGGGATCACAGCTTTTTCCATGTAGTATTTCATATAGACATATGTTTTCTAGTTATGGACTTCTATTTGGATAGTATGTATCTAACATATTTGATTTCAGAATATCTGTACTTTCTGGTTCATTCAGTGCCAAGTATTCAATTTCTTGTACAGATTTCAAAACTCGATTTTGTGCTGCAGCAATGCCTAGACTTATACAAATGATTCCTCGAGACTTTGAATATAAACTTGCAGATGTTAATTGATCCGAACATTCGTAGGATCGAATTTCCCGATGTGAAAGCATCGTCAAACTGAAGCTGTATATTTGTTTGCTAAGTCTCTTTTCCTGTGAATTTTCCTGCCACATTTCTTTCAATTCTGTCTTCTCAGACTTGGCAATATATGACGTGACGTAGCGAGCAACAGCAATTGAGTTATCGGCTACATATTGTATGTCCATATTTGAATTCCACATCTTCAAAATCACCGGATTGCAATCATTAATGTACTACAATTCTTCTGTTCTTATTTTTGTGTGATTTTCGAGTAATAGTATGCCTCACCGTTGACATAAAACTATTCACTTTTCTTTTGGAAATTACTGGACGTTTAAAGCCAAATCAACATTTAGTGCAAAATGTATCCTTTGATTTATATTTCCGTTGATGATATTTTTCACATAAATGACTCTGAAACCTTAAAACTTGTGGTATTCAGATATTTAGTCCTTCTGTTTTCAGAATTACACAGGTAACATAGTTTTCAATAAAAGATAAAACAGTCTCATCCAAATCAGTACCAAATGTGGGTGCAACCTTGATCCATAAAAGCATATGTATATGAGGAGCACCTCTAACTTGGTAGGCGAGAACTTTTTGGGGGCAATATTGGCACCAGTGCTCACCGGAGGTGTCTTGGATACCGCGGCTCCTGCTCCACTCTCCCCCGCCACCGCTTCTCAATCCCGCGGCCGCTGAGAGGGGAGAGTGCTCTGCACAACACCAAGCCTGTCGCCTACAATCCCCAGCGTGCCCTGCAGCATCACGTGGACGCCGGTAGCAGCGTCTGCGGCAGATTCCCGCGCCAGGAGGCGCATAACAGCAAGCCACTCCTCCTGCGTCGCGGGACGCACGCGGGCTGAGCCCGGGCAGAGGGCGGGCCGTCTGTGGCCGTCTGTGGACGCCCAGGGACGGGACGGGCCACCAATCTTGGCTACATGTTAAGGTAGAACTACTCTGGCCACCAACACACGGGAATTATCAAATAGTGGATGACATAAAATTGTGCCTACTAAAAGCCCAAACAGGAGGTGAAAAGTGCTACATGCAAATTGACCAAAATCGCTGGGATAAAATAAGAACGAATAGCTAAAAACCATACAAATCATCATGGCTACAAAACCTAAAACTCGTTCCACCAAGGGCAAACCAGATACACCCCAGAGATCAAAAAAGCCAGGGGCAGACAGTAGCATCACGACACTCCACAAAAACACCCCAACTGCAATAGATCTAATGTTACAAAAGGTGGCGGGTGAGATAGAACGCACAGAGAGACGTTTATCTTTGACATTAACCACTGTGCCGCTCTCGCCCACACTGATTGGGGATGGGAATGATAGTTTGCTGTCTACCAATGATACACTGAGTGATTCCATTAATGACGTCCCATGTGCCCAGATAGTGATAGAGGATGAACCACGGATGAAGGCAGGGGAAGTCGGAAGAATTAACAAGAGGAGTAGAAAAGGGGGGCGAAAAACCCAACAAACACAAAACCAGAAGAAATCTGCAATGAGTGGAAAACTAGGAGCTAGGGGAGAAGAGGTGTATACATTAGAAACGAGTGGCCATCCTATCCCTCCGGGTTGGGTGAATGAGATAATCTTAGACCTCCAAAAGCATTTAGAATCCTTTATTATAAGCCAAATTAAACCACTGACCAGTAAACTGGACAAAATAGCACATGAAATCCTGAAGCAGGGCAAGATCAAGGATGTACAAATTGCTAATCAACAAGGGAACGTGAACTCAGAAATTTCTGCTCCACCCCAACTAACCCGTCAAACTAATAATTGTGTGAGCAATGAACACTGTAGCATTGTACAGGTGCACGCCGAGCCAACGCCACCAGTTAACAGGGGCCAGGAAGGTAGCATAAAACCACAGGAAATCAGGGACAATGCTAAAGGACTGGGACAGGGAGATGCTGGGCACCCGAACCCAGGACTATCTGTTATCCCGAAGCAGCTGGACCCACAATTAGGTTTCGAGCATTACGACAGACACTAAGCTCACTTGCCATATGTAAACCTCCCGCCAGAAGCTAGTCCCTTTGCAGTTATATTCACAGGGGTTCCCGAACTCAGAATAGGGCAGAGGGAATCACAGATGGAACTTAAAGGCAAGATTGCCAATTGGTTAAATATCCACTGACCATTGCAGGGAGATGAACAGGGGGATATTCTACATGTAAGAAGGGTAAATTGGGTGGGAAGGAGGAGAAAAGACAGAGAAGGTAATTGCGTTATTGTAAATTTTAAAAACCCAAACCTAGTGCAATATATATTAGACAACCACAATAGAAACTCCACAAGTACAATTAGGACAATGCCATTAGGCTATTTTTATCCTAGAAAATTGGATGTCTACTCCCTAAATTCAAATGAGGGCACCAGAGGAAGAATTGTGGATAACCATTGGGTAAGGCATAATGACTTTTCCACCCAGTATTACCCACATCACCTACCCCCGCAGTGGACCAATAGATTTAGCCCTTTGCAGAATTTAGATAATAATAAATGACTAGCGCTACAAACCAGGAATGAACTGGTCAAGAGGAGCATGGCCCTGACTAAAGAACTGGCAGCCAAGGAGCAAAGTAAGGGAAAAGGAAAGCTAGCGATAGACTGCTCCAAACCTATTGAGATAGATTGTTGTCCACCTATCGAGATAGATCGCTCCCCACCCACGGATAGAGAAATAAATAGGGAAGGAAATAGGCAAGGGACGGTGGTTAGGCCATTGGCTCAGGACCCCATTGAAGAAGATGACCAGGAGCGAAAGATAAATATTTTATCCTGGAACATAGCAGGGTTAGCTGCCAAATTTGAAAATCTAGACTGAAGAAAGGAACTTTGTGGCTATCAGATACTTGCCTTTCAAGAGACATGGGCATTGAACCCGGCATTGTATCAGATAGAGGGTTATAAGTGCTTTGCAGTCCCAGCACAGGAAAGCAGAGCAGGGAGAGCGAAAGGAGGATTATCTATCTATGTTGACTTATCCATAGAAGGGAAATGGTCAGTGCCATCATGGACGTCGTATACCCTTCAGGCAGTAATACTCCAAAGCAGAGGACAGAAATTAGAACTTTTTAATATCTATAATCCAGGGCCCTCACAAGGGGAGAATGCTGCCGTACAGGAGCTAAATGATAGATTAAGGGAAGAGGTCGAACAGAGAAAAGAAGGGGGGAGCCCAATTATACTATTGATGGGTGATTTCAACTCCCACCTTTGCCCAAACCTTCCCGCTACATCAACAGATTGGGACGCTTGTCCTCTAAAAAAGGGGCCGCATTTTGAGCACACCCAGGAAGGCACAATACTATCTACAGTAATAGATACTTACTCATTAGTACATACTATGGATATGGTAGCACAAGGGAGGGGGGTACGCTTGTCCCTACATTCAAGGGCAGAGGTTGTTCATCAACAATCGATAATATACTTATATCAGCTTTTGCGACACCCCGAATTACAAAGGTTATAAAAAAGTGGAGCCCCTTTAGTGACCACATTCTACTAGTGGTAGAATTAGGGTACATCACTTACAGGAGAAAGATCAAAAAAAGGGACGGCAGGTTGCAACCGGTAGACCAGGGGAGGCGACTTAAATGGACAAAAATAAATCCCCAGGAATTCTACAAAGCCCTGATTCAAAAAGGGGGAAAATATGTAGAAGAATGCCTGAACCCCCAATTAGAAGGCCCAGAGGTAGTAGCAGCGTTTGAATCCCTAACAAAACTAGCAGATAAACTACTGGAAGCGAAAGGTCCTGTTAAGACATCAATGAATCACCCACGTTGGTTTGACACCAATTGTTCTAAAGCATTGAGGAATCTAAAAAAAAGCCCTCAAATGCAAACCAAGGAACATCACAATAGTAGCCAACTATAGACAAATCTATAAGTCTAGTGTTAGGGAAAGGAAATCAACACTGCAGGCACGAGTGTGGGTGGATTTAAGAGAGGCAGGGGAAAACAGGGATTACTCTGAATTCTGGAGAATTGTGAATAGGCCGTGTTTCCAGGACAACACAGCACCAGCTATTACCTCCAGTATCCTCCCAGACCTATGGGTTACACACTTTGAGGGCCTGTATAACAACACTAACATGGGTGTGCAGGAGGGAGATTGGGAGGGCGACAGGAGTGTAGAAGCAATTTTCACTGTGGAAGAGCTAAAAACGGCGATTCAAGGTCTTACCCCCAACAAAGCACCAGGACCTGATGGAACACCCCCAGACCTTTATAGAAGCAATATAGACCTCTGGGCACCAATCTTAACAATGGTCCTTAATGTAGCCATTAGGTCTGGCCTACCACGTTCTTGGTCCACCGCACTGATTGTGCCTATTTTTAAAAAAAGGAGCAGAGAAGATCCTAAATGCTATAGGCCGATTTCTCTAATCGATGTCTCAGCGAAAATATTAGGGCGGGTGATTTTGAATTGATTAATGGACTGGACAGAGGAACATCATACCATAGCGGATACCCAGTACGGCTTCAGAATGGGCAGATCTACTAGTGATCAGTGTTTGAACCTGTATTTGTTAACCCCTTCAGTGCTGATGACAAAGCCAGCTCGTCATGGGCTTTACCTGCCCTGTGCTTATGACGAGCTGGCTTTGTCACAAACAATGGGATCTCAAAGGATCCAGCACCCAGCGAGAAAACCCCTAGCAGCCAAGGTGTTAACAGCCAAATACACCAAAACTAGTAGTGGCACGGTTATTATGGGGTTTGTGGACTTGGCTGCCGCTTTTGACAATGTTAACAGAAGCAAACTATGGGCCATGATGTATAATATGGGAATGGAGGTGGAGCTCATGAACATCTTAAAAGAGCTCCACTGGAACACCACGGCCAGGGTGCGTTTCAGCACAGAGGGGGGGGCGAACTGAGCCTTTCCCCTGTTCAGGAGGCGTAAGGCAAGGATGCATCCTTGCGCCTTTTCTCTTTTCATTATATATCAATGGTCTGGAAAGTAACCTCACTTCCCTTGCCCTGGACTGCCCGAGAGTAGGGTCACGGTAGATCCCAGTACTATTATATGCGGACGACGCGGTCCTCTTGGCCCGTACACCGAACAGCCTACAACATCTGGTGAATGGCTACGTGAAGTTTATGGCCGACCTGGATCTGTCGGTAAATTAAAAAAAAAAATTGTTATGGTGGCCGGCAAGAAACCAGCCAAGAAGCCTGTGTTTAAAATAGGGACACACAAGTTGGAAATAGTTAAGACCTTCCCCTATCTGGGCCTCTTGCTGGATGGCGATATGCATTTTAAACCATTGGTGGAGGAACATTGCTCCAAACTGGTGTCTTCTAATGGGGAAATTCTAAGTTTTGCGCACAGACTGGGTCGCTGATGCCCGGAACAAAACATGACCCTGTACAGATCAGTTACTATGCCAAAGGCACTATATGGTGCAGAGGTGTGGGGATTCAGGGACGTGAAAAAGCTGCAAATCGAAGAAGACAAGTTTCTTCGCAGAATTCTTAAAACCCCACCTTCCACCGCCGCTGATATTGCCCATTCAGAACTGGGGATCCAATATATCTCGGATCAAGTGAAGATTAGGCCAATTATGGCATGGATCAGAATATGGACTAACCCAGAGGCTGAACTGAGCAGGGAAATCATCAAACACTGCTTGCAAAGGGACAATGTAATGCAAATCCCCTGGTTAAGATATGTTAAAAATACTCTGATAAATATTGACCAGTCTCATGTGTTTTTCGACCTGTCGCAAATTACGAACAATTGTAAATTTACTATAAAGAAATTGCTTCTAGAAAAGTTTGAAACAACCAGAGCAAATGCGGCAAAAGCCAAGACGTCAGTAAATGCATATAGTTTAGTAGCCAATGGGCTGGCCATGGAGCCTTATTTGTTCCTGATGCATAACCAACAGGCGAGATTTTTAATGTGTCGTTTTAGGCTCAATCTTTTACCTAATATTTTAGCCTATCCATCTGGTTTTACTACAACGATTGAGCAGAAGGGTGCCTGTGGCTGCGACAATAGGTCTCCACAGGACACCCTTCACTTTGTACTTTTATGTTCATTTTATCAACTCCCTAGGCGCCGATTCCTGGTCCACATCCTTAGAAAACAGAAATTACATCACGCGAAAGCAGCCCTGCTATACATACAGAAAGCAAATGATATGTAAACCCTGTGTGCCATTTCAAGTTTTTTTAAAGTAGCGGTTAGACTGAGAAACACAAGAACCTGATCTAACTGTGAACTTGAACTCCAGTCTACTTTTTTTATATGTCCTGCAGCCGGCGCTTAATCTTATCCAATTGTTTTTAAATACTACTGTAAAGTTCAGAAATGTAATTTAATGATATTTTAGGGGTAAACATGTTGTTATAATGTATTGTTACTATGTATTTTTATGATGATTTTTAATTGTGGAAATAAAAAACTAACTGAAACTGGTATTCTTTTCTCTCAAAAATTCAATAACTTCGCCAATAGCTGGATTTTTTTATTACAGATGCAAGACATCATAGCTTCAAATCTATGATTAAAACATCTGAAGACATTTACAGGATCTAGGGAACGCAGTTCTCCAGGTGTCTTCAATTCAATATTTTCTATATTTAAATTTGCTTCTCGTAAAATATCCAGCAAATCATCCCTTGTGTACTCAGCGCAGCTAACTGTAACAAACCAGGTAGGAGTTCCTAAGTTTCTTAACATACATTTTACTTCCCTATGACGTCGATACCAACATTCATTAGGTCCTCGTTGATATGCCATCAAAATAATTAACAGTGATTCTAAATGTTTGTCTCTTTCATCAACTTTATCCATCAATTCCCTTGCAGAAACATGTGAAAGATACATTCCAATTTTTATTATATGGTTCACTGCATATGAAAGTGCAGAGAGATCATTCTCAAATAAAAGATGAAACAAATATGGAATACACTGATGAAATCTTGGTTCTTCTGAGCAGAGTCTTAAAGTACGATCTTCTGAAGCTGGAATCTGAACTGATTGTTCATCATATCATCCAATTTTTCCAGTAGGGAACAGCTGTGGAAAACAACGAGCTTCCAAACTTTTTTCCCACATACTCATGGGAGTTCCTTTAGCTTTTTTCATCTGGAACAATTCAATAGTATCTCTTATCAGTTCTTCTGAGTGTAAAGGGTGTATCGTATAATGTTCATAAATTTCTTCTTTTCTAGAATTCTCCACTTTTTCTATTTGTCCACTTGAAATATCTGTTTCTTCCTCCTCTTCTACATTTACACTTTTATAGTAAATATTGTTTTGGACCAGATATAATGTAGCCTTTTGGACTTTCCTCACATCTACTAACTCTTGCTATATTTTTCCGACTCTTTGTGGGTATACCATTAACAAGAATGACTACAGGTTCAGTATCCTCTTTTTCTGCACTAATAGTTTCAAAATTTTTCTTAAAATCTAAAGGTAACAACTCTTCCTTTTAAACCTCTTTGCACATCTGTTGTAGGCAGCTTACCTGTTTTAGGCTCCATACGAATTATAGCCTGAAAAGGGTTCACAGATTGATTAAGGATGGCCTCATAAGTATTTACATTTCAGGCGGTATAGCTACTAATTCTAAGTCATTATTGACAGCTCTAGCTGGCATTTTGTTTTCCTCTAATTTATTGTAACAATATTTACAAATACATTGTACATTACCTAACTCAAAACGACCTTCCACAAAAAGATAAGCACAAATGTTTTGCATTTATCTTTGTTTTAATTTTCACTTTTTAAAAATACATCTACATTCCTAGTTTGAATTTTATAATGAGTACGTCGACAACAAATACAAACATAGTTGGGATTTTCACCAGACACTACTTTAAACTTTGTTATTTATTTTTTAAACAGTACCGTCTTCCATCTCTTCTTCAATACTTACATTTATCAAACTCTTACTTTTACATCCAACACTGACCCATACAAATGAGCTGTATTAATTTCATTTAAACATAATGCAGGACTTTTCACGTACTATAATCTTCTAAAAAACTTTATCATTTCGGAATGATGTACTGCCAATATTCTTAAATGATGAAAACGACTTTGACACACTTTCCTAGAAAGACAAGCCAGAGAATGACCTTGCAACCCTGCATATTTTCTCACTTTGCAAGGATCTAGTCCGTGTAATATCTTAATTTTTTGTTTCACAGTTATTCTCCCATATGCTCTTAAAAAATTTAGTAAAATATCAATAGATTGTTGACGTATACTACAAATACTACTACAATCCCATGTAAACACTGGAGCCTGGCTACGTCACCCTTGAACTTCCTCAGCTATTACTTGTTCAACATTTCTAGGATTTATCTTTTCTTTTTCAATTGGAGAGCCATTTTTTACCTCATAACAACAACCACAGGTATCAACTGCATGCAGTAATCTATTTTCTTGAAAATAACTTTCTTCATTAAAAAAAGGTTCCAAACTAGAAGTATGCTTCCGTTCTCCAGAAAATATTTTACAAAAATTAGTTCTATATACAATTCTTTTCCTTTTTCATTTTTTCTTCATACGCTGCATTATTGTATTCGAAGTCTTCAATCTTTTTATAATTAAGATACATAATTTCCTTTTCAATTCAAAGCCTTTTTAAATTTCACTTAGAATCTCCTTTTTTTGGCTGATCTTCTTTTATATATTTTACATTTTTGAAGTAAATTTTGGAGTACTCTACTTTTATAGATTCTTTTTTGAATTTCTGAAAATAGTTTTTTCCTACTTCCAACATAATTCTTTTCCTGATAATCCAATTTTCTACTTTTCTGTACATTTTTCATTTCCTTTTGTTTCACTGTCCTCGTTGTATCTGTCTGTTTTTTGTTTTTACCATTAGAAAAAGTTTTCACAAGTTTTTGAAAATAATCTTTACTTTTCTTACCAGAACACTTATTCTTTAAAGATCCATGTTGTAGTTGATCTAATTCCTCTTTCCCTTTTTGTTTTAAATAAACCTCTTTTCTGTGTTCTCTTTTTCTTTGCTCTTTCCTTGTCATTTTTACTTTTTCTTAAAAATTATGCAAAATATCTGTAAAATAAGAAAAGTTTTGAAAACAATTTAATATAATTAAAATATTTATATATAAATATTCATATTTATAACTATAAAAATACATACAAAGAATCTAGATCAATGATTTCAGCAATGGAACAATGCTACCTCCATAATTGTAGTAGTGTATGGGTAGTGTGAAAGATACTAGAGCACAGCATTCTTAGTACACATCTAATTATGGAACTGCATGGTAACAACCTCTATCATTCCATGAATACATGGCTAGTGACTAAAATATTACAATACTACAAGGAGAGTACCTGACTGCATTTATAAGTGCTTAGATATTGGCGGAGTGATAGGATAAGTACATAGTGCTGCATGGGTGATTGGAGAAGTACATAGTGCTGCATGGGTGATTGGAGAAGTGACAGGAGAATTCCTAGACTGCATAGGTACTAATAGAATGTTTAGAGAAGTGTACAAATAGTATGCAGCTTGGTAAAGGTCTGCATGGATAGTGCACAGAATATTATAGTTCTACTTGTATTACTGACTAGGCCATTCCATAAGTACATGACTAGTAAATGGAACGATTCCAGTGCTGCAAAAAGAGTGCATAGTGAATTTATAAGTGCTTAGATATTCACAAAGTGATAGGTTAAATAGATTGTGCTAGATGGTTGATTGGAGAAGTGCATGGGACTGATAAGAGGATTCCTGAACTGCATAGGTACTAACTGGGTATTTACACGACTATATCAATAGAATGTACCTGGTTATACATCTGCATGCATAGTGCACAGAATATTGTATCTATAGTAGTGTTAATAGTTAGGCCGTTCCATTAGTACATGACTACTAACTAGAATGATTACACTACTGCAAACAGAGTGGATGGTGAATTTGTATGTGCTAGATATTACCAGAATAATAAGATAAGTATATAGTGCTAGAAGGGTGATTAGAAAAGTGCATCATTCCTAGAGTTCATGGGTACTAATTGGTTTTTTATAGCACTGTACCAATAGTATGTAGTATGTAGCTGGTTAGAGGTGTGGATAGATACTGCACAGAATGTTATAGCTATACTTGTCCTAGTGGCTAGGCCATTCTATAAGTACATAACTACTAACTAGAATGATTGCAATGCTGCAAACAAAGTGCATGGTAAATGTATAAGTGCTTACACATTGGCAGAGTGATAGGGTAAGTATATAGTACTGGGTGGTTGATTGAAGAACTGCATGACACTGACAGCAGGATTGCTAAACTACATGGCACGCAGAGGGAGAGCTGCGGGCCAGCTAGCAGAGGAATAGCTACAAGCTAAAGATTATAGTGAAAAGTACGGGCCGTCACTTTGCAAAGAGATAGCTACGACTGCTAATGTTGGAAGAGGGAGCATGAAGGAGATATCACGCGGACAGAACTGCGGTATATTTCCAGTGTTGGATTGTAGAGGTACAACTGTGGGCTCGACGGCTCGCATACGAAGAGCTGCGAGGCGAATAATGGTTTGCAGAGGGTCAGGTGCGAACTGGCGGCTCACTCAAAGATGGACAGCTGCAGCCCGTGGGCTTGCAGAAAGAACCATGCGGGCCAGTTCAGACAGGAACATCTTTGGGCCAACTGCTATAAGAAAATGTGCCGGCCGTCAGCTTGCAAATCATGTGTGTGGGAAGGTGATATGGGGAGAGGAAGCCTGAAGGTGGTATCCCGTAGACACACACATGCGGTTTTATTCCCAGTCTTGGTTTGTAGAGCTACAACTGTGGGCCCGCTTCTCACAGATGAAGAGCTACGGAACCAACTAGTGGTTCACAGAGGGAGAGTTGCGAGCCGCAGGGCTAGCTCGTAGAGGAAGATGTGTGAGACCACCAATAGTTCGCAGAGAGAGAGCTGCGGGCCGGCAGGCTCACTCATAGAGAAAGAGCTCCAAGCACACTGACTGACTCCTACAGGAAGAGCTGCGGCACGTCAGGTCACAGAAGGAGATCTGCAGGCCGGCTCACAGAGGAACAGCAGCAGGAGAAATGGTCTAGAGAGAGGTGCAGGCCATTAGCTTCCAAACGGATAGCTGCGAGACCGTGATGTGGAGAAAGGGATCGTGAAAATGTATCTCACAGACAGAGAGAGATGGGCTATATATTTCCAGTGTCAGCATGCAAAGATACAACAGCAAGTTGGCTCGCAGAGAAAGACCTGCGAGCCGAAAAATGTTTTGCAGGTTAAAAGATCACCATTTTTTAAGTTTGTACAGTGCCTTCCAAATGCAAGTAGCAGGTGTGGTTGAACTGAGCAAATGTTATCCTATCATATGAACGCCATGTTCAAACTGCTTTTTATTAACCAATGGCAAAGATGCTTTTCGACAAACTAATATGCACCCTACTTTTTAGTAAACAATGATTTTCATCACCCAATCAGTTATCCTTTTGTATGAGAAAAAAAAGTAGTTCACCATCTTTAAACATATCTCTTATTCTACGGACCGACTCCATGAGCTACAGACATTTATCCATACTTCCAGCCATACCTTCAAAATGTTAGTGTGGATCGTAGGATATGGCTATGTTTTTTGGTTAGAGAGGTATGCATAACAGAGACGTATTGACTTAGACCTAGGTTTACAAAATGTGGATATTAAATGGTTTGGACAAAGAGGATTGAAGTGGCACCAATTGCTCCGTTTGGTTAAAACTAGGTTTGCATCTCCAACACCCTGATCTCATGATTGTGCACTTTGGTGGTAACGACCTAGGCACATTGTCTGGGGTAGGTTTGGAAATGCTAGTGAAGGACACCTTTAGACAATTCATTTTGCTTTTTCCTCAAACTTGTATTTTCCAATATATGCCAAAGACAGAAGTGGAATTGGTCAAACCAATTTTGTCCTCAGATTGAAAAATCTAGGAAGAATGTCAACAAAGCTGTCTCTGCGTACCGCAGAGACCATAGAATGGGATTGATCTACAATAACAACATACTTTTTCATATGGTTGATATCTACAGAAGTGATGGAGTACACTTCACAGATCAGGGGAATTGAGTTTTTCTGAATAACCTGAAGCTGTGCATCCGCACTTATATCTAGCTCCGACTTATAAACACAAAGGCTCGTTTTAGAGCCGCCTTATAGTCCAATATTGGTTGGCAGAGTAACAACTGCGATCTGTCTACCACAGGGAGACCTGCGGGCCGTCGACCAACCTCACAGAGGAACACCTACGGCCCGTGGGCTCGGCTCGCACACAGAGAGGTACAGGCTCTTGGCTCCAAAACGCACAGGTGTGACCCAACGGACTGCTAGTGTTTTATTGTTTAGAGTAGTGCAGTGGTGTTGGAGTAGTGTAGGGGTCGAGCTGGGGGTACATTTAGGGTTTACAGCAGTGCATTGGTGTTTCTGTAGTGTAGGGGATTATGCTGTGGTTACTGTTTTAGGGTTTAGGATGATGCAGTGGCGTTTGGGTAGTGTACAGGGTCGTGCTGGGGATAGCATTTTATGGTTCAGGGTAGTGCAGTGGTGTTTGTGTAGTGTAGGAGATCATTCTGGAGGTAGTGTTTTAGAGTTTACAGCAGTGCAGAGGTGTTTGCGTAGTGTAGGAGGTCATGCTGGGAGTAGTGTTTTAGGATAGTGCAGTAGTGTAGGAGGTCATGCTGGGAGTAGTGTTTTAGGATAGTGCAATAGTGTAGCAGGTCATGCTGGGAGTAGCTTTAGTGTTTAGAGTAGTGCAGTGGTGTTTGGGTAGTGTAGGAAGTCATGCCAACGGACTGACTCACAGAGCTCCGAGCCGATGGACTGGCTTTAAAAGGCATAGCCGCGACCTGGTGATGTTGGGAGAGCCAGCGTGAAAGGGGTATCTCACACAGGCACAGATGCCAGTATTACGTCGCAAAAGTAAAACTACAGACCTGATTGCTTCTTCATGGAGAGATGCAAGCTGACGGACTAAGTCACAAAATGCCTGCCAACACTTCCTAATTTCATCCATTCACAGCCAATAAGCAGCAAGCTTGTTCTCGTAGCCCCTCAAACAATCAATCAGCTGTCAGAATTATCAAATATCGATAGCTGTAAAATTTGGAATTTCTCAGAAACTACTGAATAGATTGACGGATGTATGATGATACATCTCGCACCATTTCATCGCATGCTTTAACCACGCGTTCATTACATCGCAAACACCAACACATCATCATCTTTCACCTCGCACGTCCTAGCAACGCCAACCCATTGATTCCTATTGCAAAGTACCTAACATCCCGATGCTTACATCGCACATCATGACATCGCGTTCTTTCTAACCCTTGGCCACCACTGCCCGCCCACACCCTTGAACCCACTGCCCACACAACGCTATTTCTTCCCTTTCTATTAAAATTTTATTTCCGTTTTTTTTTTACACTAAATGCAGTAATTGTAATCCCTACATTATTTAAATGCTTACCTTCAGGATTATGAACTGGGGGTGAGCTAATGCTATATTGTAAATACGCAAGCATGAAATACAGAATTTAGTAACACACATTTTATCAAAATGGATGCGCTAGAACTGCCGCGTTTCCCTGCTCCAGCGTGATGTGCTGCGTCAGTCTACGTTTCTGTATTTGAACTCTGGGACTTGTACATAACCCAGAATACCAAAAAAAACACTTTGACTGGATTAACACATCCCGCAGGGACTTGAAAATTTGACCGGAGTGATGTGTTGCGATAAATATCACCACATACAGCGTTGATAAACAGCCAAGAAATATATTATCACCGAAAATAAAGGGAAGTGTCTTGTGATGTGGTAAACATAGAAGTCCCGTCGGGTACTCCCGAGAAGGGGATGTTTATTACCCATTTTATGCCAATTGCGGCCTTCACAACGCAACCAAACTATTGGGAATTGAGGTATCCTAAATCCAGTTGAAATACCTCGTCTATATTTGGATGATGATCCGTACCCTTTATTTTGCCAATACATTAAAAACCAACACAACATCGTTATAGGGGGCAAATGCATTTGTCCCGGGCCCCCAACTGCTTAAGCTGACCCCGATAAGCAGAGAAAGGTGTAGAGGGCGGCAGAGAGAACAGCATACTTTTGCAAACAGAAATAGAGTCGATACAGAGGGGGCCCTTTGGAAGGTGGGCCCTGGGCAGGTGCCCACTTTGCTTATGCCTTACCCCGCCCTGCTACTTCTCCTCAGCCCTTTCATTCCAGGCTTTCTTCCGTCACACCTTATCCTGCAGCCTCCTCAGCCGCCCTCTTCTACTCTGTTTCCTCAGCCACTCATCTGCCTATTTTTTCTCATAACACCTGCCTCTGCGTCACACACACCCCTCTCCCCTTTCTACACTCTCCTCGATTCGGCACTTCTTTCTTTCCTTTCGGGGTCCTCCCTTTCAACCCTTCATTTGCACACTCCCACAGCCTCCCCAGTCTCCATCATTTCCCTTTAGCCACTGTCGCCTAATTCTCATTTCTGGGTCGAGTCTGAAGCCGATAACGTTGAATGCCAGCAGGGTTGGCTCAGCCCCTCATCCTTCCGATGTTGATACAACGTGTCCTTCCGTTGGGTGGCTGTACCCTCCCCTCCTGTTTCCAATGCTTTCGACGGTTACGCGTTAGTGGAGATGCATACATCATGGAGTGACCCTAGTACACACGTTTTGTCCTCCCCAGACCCTCCTTTACTCATCTTTTCACCTCACTTTACCTCCTCCTTTCACAAACGTGAACATTAGACTGTCGCTGCTCATAGCTACTCAAAATGCTTAGACTGCAGCCGCTGCTAAGACAAGGGAACTCAACATGCTGGCAAGCATACTCAAAATGCTTAGACACAGGAACTCAAAATGCTGGCAGGAATACTCAAAATACAGAAAATAGTAGAGTTTGTTTATTCTGATGTATAATGAGCTGATTATTAATACCTGGTGGGAAGAACATAGGAAGGGCAAACTACTGTATCAAGACTTTTCTTACTGCTGTCAAGAGATTAATATCTGCACACAGATTCAGATTCAGATTACACCCAGTGGCAACTGAATCTGAAATCACATCGTTTTTGGAACTGCAGCTTTTTTTGCTTCATTTGAGTGTCTTACCCGGTAATGGGACTTATGGCAAAGTTTGAGGCAGCTGGGAATGGTTAATAATTAGGCCACAAACTTGAACGTGTTTGCCGTTTACACACTAGTAATGCCGGTAGGAATACTCAAAATGCTTAGACACGGGATAAGCAGACAATTTGCACGCGTCGCCATCGCTAGCGATGTATATGTAATAGCGACGTAATAGCATATGTTGTGGAGCCGCCCGCGATGTAACAGTCGCATTGCGATAGCTAAATGATGCGATGCATTTGTTGTGACGGGTGTTTCCCCAGATTGACACCAATTCAACAAAAGCGCGCTTCGACCTTTCTCCCTACCAAATTTGGCATAATTCCGTTCAGCACTTTTACCTGTAGCCTTGGAAAATGCATGGAGAAAACACATTTTTAGACTCCCCTTTTTTCTCAGTCCCCCCCTTGATCAATCCTCCTACACTTTCATGATAGCAATTGATGAAAAAAGAGAAACTTTTTGGAAAATTTTGTAAAGAATCATCAAACAACATCAAACTTATAAGCAGATGGAGGGCTCCAGGAGGGGGGCCGTGCAACCTCCCTCCCAACATGAGTGAAGCCCCGAGACTGCGCGGACCCCAGCGGGACCCCACAGCCCCAGCGAGCCCCCTCTATTATTTTTTACGATATGCCTCGGGACCTAGCCTACCCCAAGGTCTCATTAAAATAAAACACGGGAACCCACCACCCAAGCGCAAATTGTGCCAATTATTATTTTTTTAATGTTTTTTGGGGCCCTGGGGCTCCTACTGGGACCCCCTCAGCAGACCTTTAGGGTCAGGGTGTTTCTACTCGGCCCCCTTCTCATGTTTTATACCTCTGTTCCTCTGTTTTGTAGTGACTTGCTTCTATCAAGTCACAAGATTGCTGCCAATACTTCCTGGTTTGGAGTGTTGGCAGCCAATCACAGTTGAACTCCTGAACGGGACTTAGGTTCCGCCCAGATATCAAAACTTTTATTTTTCTAATTTCTTCGCAGGTACTAAACAGATTTACAATTGTGAATGGTAGCCGTGCACTGCACTAGGTTTATCTTTGGATTTAAGGCGTAGGTCGTGCTCCTATGGATACTCCCCGCTCGGGAGTATGTGAAATAACTGAGGATTGCGCTGGCACTATACGGTGCAAGTGTCTCATAGGGCACTGACTGATGTGTGCTGAATTTGTCAGCAAAGTTATGAACAATAAAGTTTTCAACAAAGTCTGTTTTCTTGTCCAACTCTCTTAGGTATTTTATTCATACTCGTTGAGATTGTCATTTGCAAGTTTCATAGATTTTTTCAATCTGAGGTTATATATATTCAACAACTGTTTTTTACATCCAACTTATTTTTCAAATAAGTAAAAAATACATTCCATATATTCTAATGCATTTCAGCCGAGGGGCCTTCGTCAGGGAAATCTGTGGAACAAAGATTGTATCTATCACATAATGGTAAGTATAATTCAATGCACAGTGTGAAAACAAACAATACGACATTTATCTAACTCAAACCTGATAAATTGTATACAATGTAAATAACAGAATATGTACAAGCGTATTTATAATACCTGGCTCTGGTAAAAGTAGATACATTGTAACCCTTAGTTTACGCGCTAAATTGTTACTAAATTTCTGGGGTATGCGTCTGGATCTATTGTCTCTAATCACAAACCAATATGCCATAATGTCAAGAGCGATTTTAAGTTAACGTGCCTGAAGTTGACGCGTTTCCTAAAGGACTCGTCTGAGTGTTTAATTTGCAGCGCTCGCGTGTTAGGCTATACGCGTTCAAAGTCAACTACAGGGTAAATGCTTTTACGCGCGGTCAAAGTTCTTACCGGGAATGCACTGTTGTCAAAATTCAAACCGCGCTGGGGGCGACTGCTCTCACCGCGGTAAAGTGACGTATATGGGTTGGGCTTTGTTTATAAAGATACTTGCACCTCCATTAAAGGGCCAGGCTATGGACTGATCTACTAAACAAATTCTCAGTGTCTATGTGGTTAAGATATAAATCTCTGTAAATATTAAGGTGGTGATTGAGTTTGTATACCACAATATTAGTTTAACGGTATAATGCACAGCACCATAATAATACTTAATGTATGTCTAGAAAACACAGATTACAAGTAGCAACTAAATTCTGTCTGTTCATTAATCCCATGTGGGCGTAGAGTCTGTAAATAGTATATCCAGTGGTTTTCACGTTTTAACAAGGCTTTTCTATTGTCTGTTTCTTCATTCTTTTCCACTACTTCCAATATACATGCTTTGATTTGGTTGATTTGGTGGTTGTGTTCAATGAAATGAGTGGCGACAGCTGATTTTAACACTTTAGTTCTTATGTTACTTTTGTGTTCGGTTAACCTGGTTTTGAATTTGCGTTCTGTCTGTCCAACATAGGCTTTACTGCATGGGCATTTCATCATGTATGTGATATTTTTGGTGTCACATGTGCCATTAACTCGTAACTTAATTTTGTTTCCTCTCATGGGATGAGTGATGGTGTTGCCTTCCATAATGTTATTACAATTGCTGCAGTTTTTGCATGGAATGGTTCCTTTGAATGTTGTTTGGAGTTTCACGGCCGTGGGTTTCTTGATAATTTCTCCTATGTTTTTGGCTCTAGAGAATTCAAACAATGGTTCATCAACGAATATATTGTTAAAATCAGGTTCGGTTTGTAGCATTCGCCAATGTCTTTTGATGATTTTCTTGAACTGGGGGCTAACTGTGGAATATTTACTTACACATGAAATTCTGTTAGTCTTTTTACTTTTTTGTGAAGAAAGTAAAGTTTTTCTATCCTTGGATGTTGCTCTTTCTAGAGCTCCTTGTAGTACCTCGTTAGGATATCCTCTTTTTTTGAATTTATTTAACATGACTTGTGCTTGCGTCTTTGATTTTTCAGGGTCTGAGACAATTCTTTTCACTCGGAGGAGTTGTGAATACGGAAGGTGTTGTTTGAGGGGGGTAGGGTGGAGGCTCTGGTAGGCAAGTAGATTGTTGCGATCAGTGGTTTTGGTGTGAAGGGTAGTCTCAAATTTATCACCTATTTTTCTGATGGTTACATCAAGGTAATTGATTTGGCTGTCATGAACTGCGTAGGTGAATTGTATCCTTTGATCAATGAGATTGAGTTGTTGGATATTGATGATCAAGCGTTCTCTGGTGTCTTTCCACAAAATAAAAATATCATCAATATATTGTAGATATAGACGTAGCCCTTGTTGCCATTGTTCATTTTGTAAAATATGATTGTTCTCATATTGATGCATAAAGATGTTAGCGTACGATGGGGCTGCCGGATTTCCAATGGCAGTTCCCGACTTTTGTAAGTACCATTTGTCCTCCCATTTAAAATAACTATGCATCAAAGTGAAGTTAAGTAATTCCAACAGAAATACTTTCATATTTTCTTCATATTCCATTTGAAGAAGTGCTTCTTCTACAGCCTCTAACCCCAATAGATGGGGTATAGAGGTATATAACGCTTGAACGTCGATGGTACACATGAGTATTTCTTCATTAGGTTCAAGTTTTATGTTGTCAAGCTTGGTCAAAAAGTCAGTAGTGTCTTTGATATAAGAGTTCATGGTGATAACATATGGTTGGAGATACTTATCAATCAGTTTACCCACTGGTTCTTGGATGCTACCACAGGTGGATACTATGGGGCGACAAGGAGGTTGATGAGGGTCTTTGTGGATTTTGGGTGTCAAGTAAAATTTTGGTGTTTTGGGGTGATCCGTGGTGAGATATTTCTTCATTTTGTCATCTACACATCCTTTCATGATGCCTTCTGAAATTATGGTTTGAAGTACTGCTTGTATTTCCTTCGTTGGGTTGGTGTTGAGTTCCATGTACGTGTTTTCATCTTGTAGATGCACTAAGGCTTGTGAGTTATAGTAATCCTTGTTCATGATGACTAGAGCGCCACCCTTGTCCGCTCTCTGACAAATGATTTTAGGGTTGTCCGCTATGTTTTTGAGGATACCATATTCTTTTTGAGTAAGATTCTTGGTTTTGGTTTTTCTTCGATAATTGATTTTGTTTAAATCCTGTTTGACTAGTTGCTCGAACAGATCCAGGGTCTTATGGCTGATGGGAGCCATGTAGGTACTTGTGGTAGTGAGGCCTTTCAAAGAGTCTTCCTTATTTTCCTGATTTCCCTGTTGTTCTCCGATGATGTTGGAAAAGAAATGTCGAAGTCTAAGTTTTCTCATGAGTTTAAACAAGCTAATGTTAACCTCTAGGTGGTTGGTGTGAGCAGTAGGTACAAATGATGTCCCCTTTTGGAGAGTTTTAATCTGTAGTTTGGTGAGGTTAACGTCTGAGATATTGATTACCAAGTTATCTATCTGTTCTTCTTTTTGTCTTTCTTGGTCGTTGCATTCCGAGTTTGTGGGGGGTCTTTCTCCTTCACTTGTTCTGGGTTTTCTTCTGGACCTCCTGGGTCGTCTCCTTCATTGGGGCCTACTCCTAAAAAAGGCTGAGCAGATGTACTAGCGCTGACTGTGGATGTTGGTACAGGGGGTCTTTTTCTAGATATGTCTGATGTGCCATCAGTGTCTGAGGAGGATGTATCCGTCTGTTGTGTATATGGGCGATTTTGTCTTTTTCTTGCATATACTTCAGCCCAATTGCACACTTCGCCCAATTTATAACCGATGGTGTCTCGATGATATTTGCGTAATTTTCTTTCATTAACTTGAATTAAGTTGACTTTGAACGCGTATAGCCTAACACGCGAGCGCTGCAAATTAAACACTCAGACGAGTCCTTTAGGAAACGCGTCAACTTCAGGCACATTAACTTAAAACCGCTCTTGACATTATGGCATATTGGTTTGTGATTAGAGACGATAGATCCAGATGCATACCCCAGAAATTTAGTAACAATTTAGCACGTAAACTAAGGGTTACAATGTATCTACTATTACCAGAGCCAGGTATTATAAATACGCTTGTACATATTCTGTTATTTACATTGTATACAATTTATCAGGTTTGAGTTAGATAAATGTCGTATTGTTTGTTTTCACACTGTGCATTGAATTATACTTACCATTTAGTGATAGATACAATCTTTGTTCCACAGATTTCCCTGACTAAGGCCCCTCGGCCGAAATGCATTCGAATATATGGAATGTATTTTTTACTTATTTGAAAAATAAGTTGGATGTAAAAAACAGTTGTTGAATATATATAACCTCAGATTGAAAAAATCTATGAAACTTGCAAATGACAATCTCAACGAGTATGAATAAAATACCTAAGAGAGTTGGACAAGAAAACAGACTTTGTTGAAAACTTTATTGTTCATAACTTTGCTGACAAATTCAGCACACATCAGTCAGTGCCCTATGAGACACTTGCACCGTATAGTGCCAGCGCAATCCTCAGTTACTAAACAGATTTAAACCATTTTAAAAAAGGTGGCTTTCTGACCCATGCACTACCTTTGTGCCAACTTTGAGGTAATTCCATTCAGTAGTTTCAGCTGTAGCCTTGCAAAAAATTTCCTATGGGAAATTGATTTTTTGACTCTTATTTTTTAAATTTCTCAAAAAGTACTGTACGGATTTACACCATTTAACAAAAAGGTCGGTTTCTGAACCAAGCTCTACCTTTCTGCCAAATTTGGGGTAATTCCGTTTAGCAGTTCAGGCTGTAGCTCGTCGCAAAATTTCCTATTCCTATATTAGCTACTGGTGGTTGCCAGTAGGTAGTTATAGTTAGGACCTAGTTTCCATAGGAAACTCGTTTTTTGTTTTCCCGATAACTTTGGCACTGGTTGACGAATCTTCACGAAATTATCAAAACTTATGGCCCCTCCAGTCAGCTCCTATCCTGAAAGGTTCGGGGTGATTCGTCAAGCGGGGGCTCAGAAAAAAGGGGAGTCCCAAGACATGTTTTCCCCATGCAATTTCACATAGGAACCATTAATCACAGCTACAGCCCGTACTGTTGAGCGGAATTACACCAAATTTCGCAAAAAGGTAGCCCTTGGTTCAGAGTTGTGCCTTTTGGTTAAATGGTCTAAATCCGTTCAGTAGTTCCTGAAAATTAAAAATTAAAATCATAGATATATCTATGGCCGCGCAGGATCGCACACCCTGCCGAGCACGAGCAGTATGCTAATTGGCTGTCAACACTCCAAACCAGGAAGTATTGGCTGCCATCGGTAGAACCGAGGCACAAGAAAGAAGGAAAACGCAAAGAGGGGGCAGGGTAGAAACACCCTGACTCCCTGGCCTGCTCAGGTGGTCCACCAAGGACCCCCAGGGCCAAAAAAAGCATTCTTTTTAAAACAAAATCAGCGAGATTCACACACCCAGAGCTAATTTTGGCCGAATTTATTTTTTTAAAAACAAAGCACGGCTTCGCTGGTAATTAGCCAAATCCCGGGGGCAATACTTAGTATGTAAAGGGGGCCTAGAGGGACCACCAGCCCCAGGGACTGCCACCCCAGGGCTTCTTTGATTCAGGTGGGGGGTCTCAGGCCCCCCCCAGCCTCTCTTCTTTAAAAGAGTTATAAAGAGGAGAAGATTCTGGGAGCTAAAAGGGCTCGGGCATGTAGAGCAAACTATACAGATGGAAGCTGGCCTGGTTCGGATGAGAACAGGCCCAGTCCGCCACCCATCTGCTGCGGAAGTGCCATCGGATTGTCACCCTATTGTACCATAGACAGGGGTAGGTGTTGTACAGGATGGACCTGAAAGTAACTCTTAGGAAGTACATTAGGCTGGCTGTTCTCTTACTGAAACTTTATTTTGTGCGTTAATGTAGGGAGCGAAGGCTTCGGCTCACTACAAGGCGTCTTACGGCTGTGCTCACACAGTGATGATACCTAGTGGAAGTGCGTGCCAGGGCTCTGCAGCTCATTACATTGGAAAAGCCAACTGGCCACTGCTTCCTGGTGCTCACAGCCAAACAAGGAGGGCCCATGCCTGCTTCTTTCGGGGCTTCCTCGGGGGCAGCATGGTCACGGCATTGTGGTCTCAGGGTTTTGTCCCAGATGAGAGGCTTCGGCCCTTGCGCAGGAGCTGGGTACAGCTGGCATAGTCCTCCTCCTGCTGAGCTCGGCCTCGGCACGGGTCGCCTGGTAGGCGAGCAGCCTGGGCCCCAGGAGAGCAGACCTGTCCTTGCAGGGTGCAGAGAGGCTGAAGACGGAAGAGAAGCGCTGGTGGTAGCTGTCCCTAAAACGGACTGCGGAGCGGTAGAGGTTGCCCACAAACCAATAGCACAGCGGGTTCAGGGCCGAGTTGGTGAGTCCCAGCCACTGGGCAAACGGCCTGAGCTGCAGCACCCAGGGGAGCCAGGATTGACCCGGGTCATACTCCTCATCCTCAATGAGGACACTGTTGAAGTCCAGCCACAGGTCCACCATGTAGAGGGACAGCCAGAAGAGGGTGAAGAGCAGTACCAGCACCAGGACAGTTTGGCCACCTTCCTGCTCGCTGTCAGCCAGGACCCCCCACAGCGCAGTTGTCCGAGGCCACCAGGCTGTCAGGCGCCTCCCAGAGCTGGCGGCCTGTCAGGAAGCAGAAAACCACGTAGAAGGCTACGGGAAAGCTGTAGAGGACGCATAAGCACAGCAGGTTGTAGGCCTGGCGCAGGTGGGCATGGGGGCATGGGGCCATGTCTCAGTGCACACCAGCAGCCCTAGCCTGCCCCCCAGCAGTTCCAGGCGGGGAGTGCTGTTCATGAAAAGCTGGGGCAAGCACAGGGCACTGGCTGCAGCCTGCACCAGGCTCACCATGACAGATGTCCGCTGTGACGTGCACGTGGCCCAAGCATGCAGAGGCTGGTGCATGCTGTAGTATCGTTTCAGGCTAATGCCGGCCAAGGTGAGCATGCACCCGGACACCGCCACCGCCTGCACGAAGTGCACAGCATGGCACAGCAGTGTCCCGAAGATCCAGGCCTGGTATAGCTGATGGCCCAGGTTCACGGGCATGCAGACGCAGATGACCATCATGCCGCACACGGCCAGGGTCACCAGCAGCTTCCTGGTGGCCGAGCCCCCGCGGAGGCGACCCGCACGACCCGGGACTAGTAGGATCCTCAGGGCTAGCACATTTCCGGCTAGTCTTGCCAGGAAAGACAGACAGTAGAGCAGCAGCAGGAAACGGTGCCAGGCTCCAAGTCCCAGAAGAGGATGCTGTAGGGCAGAGGGGCACTCCCACACAGGCTACGGCTATCCCGGAATGAGGAGTTCCCGGTGGAGGTGGGCCCAGGACTGTCCAGGGTCTCCAGAAGGCTCATTGTCGGACTCCGGGGCTCGCCTTTATTATCCATTCTCCTTAATATGCTTCCCCCTCCAGCTCTTTCGAACAAACTCTAGTTGTTGTCCACTCTTCCTGCTTTATATATGGGAGAAGTGTGGCTCAATGGTTAGTGCAGCAGACCCTGATGCAGAGGTCTGGCCCAGGACCAGGGTTTAATTCCCGCCTCGGCGGCTCTTGGACTCAATCTCAACGGACCTGATAATTCTCGCCCAGGTGCCTAGTCTAATCATGCGTCCCACTTAGTGACTCTGGGCAATAGCTTGCTTAATCTCCACAACGGCCCCAGCAGCGCTTGGATGCCTGGCTTCACCTTGGGGGTGCCCAGGAGTGGACATTTCACAGGGAAAAGCAAGGAAGGGTTCCACAGCGGTATGAGTGCAGCGCCGGGACGCCCCGAAGCTGGGGCAGCCGTGCGCTTTACAAGTACAACACATTTACACATTTACATATACTCCTCTCTCCTCCAAACCTCATCTCTGACCTTCATACGTCTCACTCTATCCACTCCCTTATTCATCCTTCTCTCCCATTTGTTTCTGTTAATAAAGTCAACTTTCCTCTATACTTCTGGAGTCTGCTGTGCCCCCTTCAGTGTAAAGTACACTCCTATCCAATCTCTGCTCTGCCCTAGACGTTCTCCTTTTAACCTCCTCTCTCTCACCTGTTCTTTCTCTTCTGCTCTCCTCTCCAGCCTTCCTCATTAATGTAACCTCCTGACTTCACCCATCCTCGGAGCCGGTGCAGCTGCACCCATCTCTCCTTCTTTGGGGCCCTCAATGTCTATCAGCTCCATGCCTCCACCGTGGGTCTCAGAACTCACCGCCCCTCACGAGGCCTCTAGCTTTCCCCTGAGCTGGCTCAGGCTCTCATAAGGAGATTATAGGGGTCAGCACTTCCACCTGGGTACCTGGGCTTCAAGGCCCCACCGCCCTTGCCATTCTTGGAAGCACCAACCCACCCCAGCCCATCCTGCTTCCTGGAGTCTCAGTCTAGAACTGTTGCCTTCCCTCTGCAGGGGCCCTCATCCCTGGCCCTCTACTCCTATGAACGCCCACTCCAACTCCCCAGTTAGGGCCCTCGGTACTCAGTGTTCCCCTTCTGGGGTCTGGGCTCAGTGTCAAGCTCTCCACTCTTGGGGTCTCACAATCCAACTCTACTTTCCCACGGTCTCAGTATTATGCGCTCCCTCTTCCTATGGTCTCGAGCTCAAGATTATACCCTTTAAGATCTGAGGCTCAGGTTCTCACTTCCGGGGGTCTCAGGCAGCTTCCACCCCTTTCGCTTCCAACGTCACCCCATCTGGGCTTTTAGGCTCCAACTCTTTCTTCCCTCGGACTCAGTTTAAGACTACCTCCTGTGTGTCAGTCTCCCGCACCCACCTTCTTAGGTCTTAGGACCGAGTTCATTCACAGAGTGTCTCTTTGCCTCAGCGCTTCCCTTTTGGGATTACCATCCACAGCACGTCCTCCCACAGGTCTGGGGCTTTAGCTCTCCCATCTCAGGATCTCCTTCTCACGCTTCTATCAGTCTTAACAGTTTCCAACCTAAGGACAGTCTTCGGCACTCTCCTGCTTTCCCCTCTTGTGGTCTTAAACTCCAGCTGTCTCTTTCCAGAGGTCTCAGCTTCACGCTCCCATCTCTGGCCTTCAGCTGTCTCTTCGGAGGGTCCTGTGGTCCAGTTCTCGGCTCAGCGTTGCTTCCCTGCTGTCTCAGGCTCACGCCCCCTCTGCTGGGGTCTCAGGCTCACGCTCCCCCTGCTGGGGTCTCAGGCTCGCACTCCCCCTTCTGGAGTCTCAGGCTCTCACTCTCCCATCCTCTGTCCTGTCTCCCCGGCTCTGCTCAGCATCTTTGTTTCGCGTAAGTCTCAGGATCTGCTGAAGTGAAGCGCAGAAGGTAGCAGGTAGCGGAGGAGCAACGAAGTGTGCGTGTGCGAGGGGAGTGGACTGGGGGCTTTATTGGGTGAAGTCTGGGAGCCGAAGTGAATGGTGAGGCAGTGAATGTATGTGGTACCAGGGGCATGTGAGATAGGAACCTTGAAGAGAGATGTTAAGGTGGAGACTAGCAAGCCCAAAAGTTAAATGGAGATGGTGATGTCAGGAGTGTACAGTAGATAAAAGTCAGCTGTGCGGGCAGCATCTGAAGGGTGTAAGGGAGTCGTTTCTGGATGGAGCCAGAGTGGAGGATCCGAATGGGAGAAGTAACAGGTTATTGACATCTTTGGACCAGACACTATATCACATATAGCATCCTATAAAGTGCTTCTTTCAGTCAGCTCCATTGGTCCTGTCAAGTCATACAAGCATCAGCAATGCAATGGGTGTAGCATTTAGGCGAGTATGAGCTATTGGCATTGTAAATGACAATGCCTTTTATTCATGTTTTGGTTTTTAAAACATAAATAAAAGGCATTATCATTTACAATGCTTATACCTTAAACTCTTTCAAATGTGTGAGACCTATTGCATTCCAAATGCTTGAAGTCATCGCTGAGTTGCCCCCTTCTGTCTCCCCATGGCCCCTGAAGAGATCCTCATTTGCTACGAGTTAAATAAACAAGCCCGTGGTCACAACTGCACATGAGCACTAAGAGAAACTCTTTAAAGAAAATAGTAGTTACAGACTAAAGAAGAGATGCCATGTAAAAACTGAAGTAAAAGGGCCAGTCCTCATGGGAGGTTACAAAGGAAGACAAGACGGTACTAAGGAGGGACTAGCAAGCCTAATAACGAATCAGAAGCCAGGATTTACGAAGGACAATAACACAAGCCAATCAAAAATATGGGCAGAGAGTGGCTAGCAGAGCAGTGCATGAGGTACCCTGCGATGACATAACATCTGCCCCTCTCCTGGGGAGGACTCTTCACCACAGGCTAGTCTTCTCCAAGGTAAGTTTGGAACATAGGCGTGGACTTGTGGGCAGGGCATGTTCCCAGGATGCCTGAAGGCAGAATAGGTCCCGGGAGTGTCGAGATTTGTGGCATGCAATGTTCTCCACCAATGCCTCCCCGTCACACTGTGTGGAGTGAAATATAGGGACATGAAAGTGCATGTAAGCCTCTTAAGTATAACTTGCAATGCCTTCCACATATACCCCAATCTACCCATCTCTACATGCCCTACCACCTCTACTGCAAAAATAACAGTTGATGGACAGAATGCAGAACAATGTCATACATTCACCCCAGTACAGAGATCTGGGCCTAAATCATCGTTTTTTTGCACTCCACACCACTCCAGTTCAGACATGGCCATATGCAAATCAGCCTTAACCCTGTGTCTCATGGGAACAGTCTAGCCTGAACTGCCAAGCCATGTCGTTCCTGGATCGGAATCAAGCATCCTAAGACTGGTTTCTGGCTATCAGCCGTCTTCAGCCAGGATAGCTTGACTCCAGTGGTGCGGAGAGCATGGGACTCACGTCTGAGCATACCCATCCCACTCAGGGTGACAAATGCAAAAACAACAGTTGATGGACAGAATGCAGAACAATGTCATACATTCACCCCAGTACAGAGATCTGGGCCTAAATCCATCGTTTTTTTGCACTCCACACTACCCCAGTTCAGAAATGGCCATATGCAAATCAGCCTTGACCCTGTGCCTCATGGGAACAGTCCAGCCCGAACTGCCAAGCCATGTCTTTCCTGGACCGGAATCAAGCATCCTAAGACCGGTTTCTGGCTATCAGCCGTCTTCAGCTAGGATACCTTGACTCCAGTGGTGTGGAGAGCATGGGACTCACGTCTGAGCATACCCATCACACTCGGGGTGACAAATGCAAAAACTACAGTTGATGGACAGAATGCAGAACAATGTCATACATTCACCCCAGAATAGAGATCTGGGCCTAAATCCATCATTTTTTTGCACTCCACAGCACCCCAGTTCAGATATGGCCATATGCAAATCTGCCTTGACCCTGTGCCTCATGGGAACAGTCCAGCCCGAACTGCCAACAAGCCATGTCTTTCCTGGACCGGAATCAAGCATCCTAAGACCGGTTTCTTGCTATCAGCCGTCTCAGCCAAGAAAGCTTGACTCCAGTGGTGTGGAGAACATGGGATTCGCGTCTGAGCATATCCATCCCATTCGGGGTGACAAATGCAAAAACAACAATTGATGGACAGAATGCAGAACAATGTCATACATTCACCCCAGTACAGAGATCTGGGCCTAAATCCATCGTTTTTTGCACACCACACCACCCC
Source organism: Lissotriton vulgaris (assembly GCF_964263255.1). Classification (NCBI taxonomy): domain Eukaryota; kingdom Metazoa; phylum Chordata; class Amphibia; order Caudata; family Salamandridae; genus Lissotriton; species Lissotriton vulgaris. Next base: position 402,706,012 of record NC_141689.1, read on the forward strand.
AGTTCAGACATGGCCATATGCAAATCAGCCTTGACCCTGTGCCTCATGGGAACAGTCCAGACTGAAGTTTGAGGTGCATGTTAAAGCCACACTAGCCAGTAGGCCCTGGGGTAGTCAGTGGTGCATGGACCAAGTCTGTCTGTGGGGTCTCTTGATTTTAAACACCATTTAGGGCATGGATGGCATTGGATTGAGGTGTTTTTTGTATGTATTTCGATAGTTTGGGTGTTTTTGGGGCCTGGTCCAGTGCCTGGCCATGTGGGTGGGGGCCATTTTGAGGCCTGGTCCAGGGCCTGGCCATGTGGGTGGGGGTCTAGGGGCCATTTTGAAGCCAGGCAGTGTTTTTTGTGCCATAGGCCTGCACCCAGTCTGCCTTGCTTTCATCCATTATGCCCAGGGGTACTCAGTGGTGCATGAACCAAGTCTGTCTGTGGGGTCACTTGATTTTAAACACCATTTAGGGCATGTATGGCATTGGATTGAGGTGTTTTTTGTATGTATTTCGATTGTTTGGGTGTTTTTGGGGCCTGGTCCAGGGCCTGGCCATGTGGGTGGGGGCCATTTTGAGGCCTGGTCCAGGGCCTGGCCATGTGGGTGGGGTCTAGGGGCCATTTTGAAGCCAGGCAGTGTGCTTTGTGCCATAGGCCTGCACCCAGTCTGCCTTGTTTTCATCCATTATGGCCAGGGGTAGTCAGTGGTGCATGGACCAAGTCTTTCTGTGAGGTCTCTTGAATTTAAACATCATTTAGGGCATGGATGGCATTGGATTGAGGTGATTTTTGTGTGCATTTCGATTTTTTGGTTGTTGTTGGGGCCTGGTCCAGGGACTGGCCATGCGGGTGAGGACCATTTTGAGGCCTGGTCCAGGGCCTGGCAATGTGGGTGGGGGGGGGGGCATATTGAGGCCAGGCAGTTTTTGCCATAGGCCAGCAAGCTTGCGGGCCAGTAGGCCTAGGATTATGAATGGGTGCATGTAACAACTCTCTCTGTGTGGCCTCTCTTCTATTAATTTAAACATCCGTTTTTGATTAGAATTGCAATTTTTATTTTGGGTCTTTCCGTTTTTGGGTGTGTTTTGTTAATAATAATAAATGCCTAGTTGCAATAGTATTAATTGAAGCACGACATATGCAAAATGTATTTAACTGATGTTCCTCTGGCTTCTTTGCTTTTAGGTGCACAAAGACTGAGAACCAGGAATCATCCTCATCATCATCACTTGTTGTTGTGCCAGGAATAAGTCCTGCTGCGGTGTGTGCACAACGTCACATGATGTCACGTGTGGCCACAGACAACTCTGCAACTCGTGAAACTGCGTCCTGCTGGTCTGACATCTGAAGAAGATGGGCTCAAAGAAAGATAGCCGTAGCTCCTCTACCAAGAAAGTTGCCAGTGCCACTGCCAGTAAGGAGGAGCAGAAGAAGCAAGTGGCGCCACTTACCAATGAGACTGGAGTGCCGACCGCCACTATTTTGGGGAAAAAAAACTATGCCTGCAGCAGCGGTGTCTGCCGGGGACCAAGTTGGGAGCAGCAACTCCGCTTCATTGGTCTCAGTGCCAACACGCCAAGTTAGGCCCAAGCCCATGAGTGCCGCAGAGGCAGCCACTTATATTGCTCTTTCACTATCGACCAGTGATGTTGGCGTTGACTCATCGCAAACTAGCATCCAATGAACGCAGGGTGTAACTCATCTGACGAGCGTTCAACCACAGCTGCAATGACAACCACAGGTGCAACAAGGAGAGTCGCAAGGAGAGGCGCAAGGAGAGGCGCAAGGAGAGGCGCAAGGAGAGGCGCACAGAGAGTCACAAGGAGAGGCACAACTGTCCACAATACCTGTTCCTTCAGAAGTAGCGGCACATCAGGAAATCGAGATTCATGCGGAGGTATCAGCCGAGCAAGCCACTCCTGATGATGCATTGCCTTCCAGATCCCCAGCAAGGAAAAGGAAGGCTAGTACAACTTCTTATTAAAACACCCTTCCTTCTGATGATCTAGATCTTGAATGGCACACACCAGAGGAAGGCACGCCATGAGCCGACAAAGCTAGGTAAAAGGAAGGTTCCTGCAAGGCTTTCAGTTATGGGTGATGATGAAGAAGAAATAGAAGTGGTGTATTTTGCTGCTGATGAAGAGTCTGACGATGACGACCCAGTCATCACCGTTGTCACTCCAGCCCCAGCAGGCATGTAGCAGACAGATAATTTTACCCTATCCCGAAATGCTGCGCGGGATGTGGGCGGCGTTGCACTGGCACCACCACCAACACAGGTAACTACTACACCAACACGACCTACAGCTTCCATATTTCTCTTCAGAAGGGCCGGCAGGGACCTCCGTCCAGCTCGACCTCCATTAACTCAAGTAGTGGTGCTGTAAGTGCACAACAGAGTCAAATTCCGCCATGCCCATCCTCCACTTCATCTGGCATTGAAAGTGGAACCTCCACCACCACCAGAAGTCTCAACTCTCCAGTTCGGGACTTCTTTAGTATTAGCAAAAAGGCGGAAAACCAAGTTATTTGTTTGAGTAGTTAGTCAGGGTAAGCTTGGTACCAACTATGGTACCAGAGGCCAGTGGGAGGCGCACCTAAGTAACATCCGGAAAGCCAAAAGTACAAATCCTAATGTAGCCATTGATATTGCATCTGATAACGAGGAGCTGATTGTGCTGGAGGGAGGTGAAGAAGCGAGAGACATTTTGTCTGGTACACACAGTACCTCTGGCAGCAGCACTGCATTGGTAGCGCCCACACCCTCTACCCCAGCAATATCTAGGTGGCACAGGAAGAGTCTGGTATAGACACCAATGCGAAAAAGTACATCAATGAGCCTAACTGGGTTGAAGAAGTCTGGATCATCATCACATATGAAAACGGTCCAGAGCACCATTAAAAGCATGTTTTGGTCGGAGGCGCCATTGGAACGCAACCACCCAATGGGACGTCTGTGTAATGCAATGCTGGCTAAAATGTTAGCGCTGGACCTTCTCCCTTTTTCTTTCGTGGAAGTGGTAGTTTTTCTAGAATTTGTCGCAACAGTCTGCCCTAAATGGAAGGTTCTTAGCCGGTCCTATTTTGCCAGAGTTGCGGTTCCAGCACTACATCAAGATATGCTGGACATGATTGGTGCAGCTTTGCAGAAGAGTGCTGTTCACACTATCCACCCGGCAACATACATGTGGACCAGTTGCCATGCCGTTGATTACATGTGCATCACTGCACACTGGGTCTCTTTTGCGGAGGCTAGAGAGAAGATAGATGCAGGTGTTGACTGTGTCACAATTTTTCAAGCTACTCGGAAACATGTAACTGTAGCCATGTTTGCCATGGAGAAATCTCATACTGCAGTAAACATTTTGGAGGAGTTTAACAGTAAGGCGCATGATTGGTTATGTTTCTACAGATAATGGCACTAATATAGTTAAGGTTATGGCTGATGATGGCTATTTCAGAGTGCCGTGTTTGGTGCACAGCATTAACATTACTGTTCAAGATTTCTTGAAAAAAGAAAACGCAGTCCGCAAGTTACTGACCCCCTGCCGAAGAATCTGCACACATTTCAGCCATTCTTTTAATGCCCGGAAGCAGCTGAGGATCATTCAATGTGACCGTAGAGTGCCAGTCAGTGGACTCATCCAGGACGTGGCAACACTTTGGAACTCAACCTTCTACATGCTTGAGCGTCTGTTTAAGCAGTACTTGGTAATCAATGAGTATGTCTTTCACGCACGGGGTGCTTCTATGAAAGACATCAGGCTAGAGGTGGAGGAGTGGGACCTAGTTAAAAGCCTGACAGACATGCTTCGTCCTTTTGAGGTCTTCACACGTGAAGTCAGCAGGGAGGACTGTACTTTGGGCAAAGCTATCCCATTGTTGCGCATGCTAGAGCACCAACTGAAGGCGGTGTCTCCAACGTTCCAAGTTGATGCTGAAAAACAAGACGCATATCAGTTGGCGGAGAGCTTATTTAGCCGCCTAGTTGACAATGCAAGGCATAGAGCAATACATTCAGAACAGCATTACATTTGTGCCACTATTCTGGATCCACGGTACAAAAAGGCACTGGCCAGCAATACATTCATTCCTTTTTCTGAAGCAGATGTTTCCAAGTACAAACATTGGCTAGCTCTGTCAGCCACTCGGTTCAAAAAAGAGAGGCAGGAGATTGAAGGAACTGCCACAAGTACTACTAAAGTAGCAGGCCATCCGGTGTCAAGGTCCACTTCTGTGGCCGAAGGCAGTCACTGTCCTTCAGAGCCGTTACCGACACCAGCAACCGTATCATCATCACCTGCACCAGGCCCAGTCATAATATTGGCGGAAGCAAATTGGATAGCTCATCAAGGGTTTGCTCATTCCAGTGTTGATGCAAAGGCAACAGATGGTACGCAAAGTGGAGCACCCCTGGAGGACCTTGAGTGGATGGTGCAGGCCTATCAGGATGACCCAACAGAGGTCTTCTTTGATCAGAACCCGTTGGTGTATTGGTATGGTAAAAGGCCTCAATGGCCATTGATCATCAAGCTGGCTATAAATTATTTGGCTTGCCCACTCGCAAGTGTGTCTTCTGAACGTGTTTTCAGTGCTGCTCGCGCCATTGTAACGTCAAAAATGACCCACTTTTCACCACAAAATGTAGAGAGGTTAACAATGATTAAGGTGAATCAGCACTTCATACCACCAGATTACAAAATATGTGAATCCACGCAGGAAGAAGAGGACACCGACTTAGGTGACGGAAGTTCTTCTCTGTTAGCTGACCTACTCCTGGTTCAATTCACAGAGTTTGAGGACGAGCTTTACTTCCCTGACACCAAAGCTTGAAATACTTACTTTTTTCACGTCCTTATTCACTTTTATTTCTGTGTGTCTTTCTTTGTTTTGCAACTTTTAGCACAACAAAACTTTAATCACAACAAATCCATCAGCCTCTCTGTCTTAGTCTTATTTCCATACTGAAGATGCCGCTGTCTGCATTCCTGAAGTTCACAAGTTCACAACTCAGTCATGCTCCTCTATCCTCCTCCTCCAGACTCCCCCTATCCATTTCCCTCAAGGCAGATGGCCGTATTACGCAGAATCAAGAAACTGATGCTTCGCAGACGAGTCCCCTCAAAATAAGTGGGACTGGAATGACTGACTATGCTGACTGTTACTCCTGAAATTGACACAAGAGGCTGCCCTTTGGCCCTTCACTTAAGAATACGATGCTGACAAAAAGTGGAACATGTAATGAATGATGAGATGGCATGCAGTGGACAACACTGACTATCTGGCTCTGATGAAAGTAATTGCTGTTTGTTTATTGTGCATGAAATGAATCTTATGTGTTCTGTTATTCTTTCATCTTTTACACACTAAATGTAACTCAAGTCCACTCTGTATACCTTGTTTAATACAAATTGTACTTCTACTGCAGGGGCCACTATGTTGCATTCCTTAATATGGAAAATGTCCTTGGACTCACTGTGTGTAGACTGTGACAGCATGAACAACCTTGAGTTTGCCAACACCATGATGATGATGAGTCATTATGACCAAAGTTACATAATATCTTCACAGTCACTCACTGCGATTGGATGGATCATCATTGTTGATTTACGGAAGAACTATGGCCATTTCGTGAGCGGCAAACAGGTAAACAAGTCAACAACAACCACAGCAGAACTACATGTCTGTCTAGTCGTGGGAGGGAGTGGTTGAGCCAGTGTAGTGTTATGCCAGAGTCCAGACAGCGGTTCATGTAAAATTGCAGCTATGTGGCTTGCTGTATAAAATTAGATCAGCTTTGTCTGTCTGTGTCAAAGAGGTTTACTACATGGAGATTGGTTTACTCAGTGGTGCCTGCCTTGACCTCTGCATGGCCCTGGCCTGCTGTGTGCTAATTATTATCCTGGAAACAGAGACTCAGAGTAGGCACTTTAGAAATGATGCATGTATGTAATTATTTATTTTGCACTACACACCATACCTTATATTTTTCCTCTGGGTGTTTTAAAATCCCTTTCTGTTTTTCCATCGACAACTACAGGCCAGCTCTTACCCTGTGCGATGGGAAAAACATTAACTCAGGCTTACCATAGCAATCCACAATTCCCCATCCGCCAGGCAGGCAGTGGCCAGTGTGGTGACCAAGATTGATCGATGGAGCGCCCGATGGAATGGAGGAGTACTGCGTATAAAAGAGGAATGGCTGGATGCCTGCAACTTCCCAATTTGACCAGGACAACTACAACATACAGTTAAATTATCCACTTCACTTGTCCTTATCTTTTAAAAAATGTTATTGTTGTGAACGTCTATAAGTGCAACCCTGTGCGTTTGCCCTCCGCTTCAAATTCATCCCTACAGCTATTTGGTAAGTTTCTTTGCTATTTTTAAAACTAATGTAATGTACTACTAAGTGTTTATTCTCTCTGAGGCTAGGTAGGAAAGTGAAATTGCGTAATTACTGCAGCCCTGTACTGTCTAATTGTTTTGTACTAGTTAGTAAGTTGTAATAAGTACCACTTTTCAGTAACCTAACCATCCATTTAGCAAACAACTTCATGCATGCACTTCCTTTATGTCCCTTAAAAGATGTATGGATATCTTCGTATCCAAATATTTGTTTTTCTTCATTTGTTGTTTGTCCATGAGTACTGTGTTTTTTTTTACTCTCTCCAAAAAACTTTACCTAAACCCCCCCATTTCCATCTATTTTTCAAACCCTAACCCTCTTCCCCCGGGTTGTGTGGTTTTCATTGAGGTGTGGCTAAATTACATCAATAATTCCACATGCTTGCTGTGGAGGATAAGGTCAAAAGCAACAGAAAATTAATTTCAAGGCAGGTCAAGGAATCCGAGGATATTTATTTTTATTCTGCTTGACACACACCCATGAGTATTTGCAAATAAATTTAGAATTTCATATCCGCCATCGAGTAGATTCATCATCAACAACATCAACCTACACGCGACTAAAGCTTACGCTGCTGTGTCCTTCAGTACTAGTTCTTGTAGGAGCCATAATCCGCGCAACTAGTAGTTGACTTTGTATTGAATACTTTAGCATTGCTTAGGCTACAATTTATGGCACTGTCCTTGTGTACTGTACTATCGTACTGCTCTAATGCTCCTCTCAGGCCACTCAATGTCTCATTTCCTTTTTTTCATATGCTGCTTCTGCCAGTGTGTACCACTACTACTACCACCATAACGATGCCATTTCATCCGTCCAGGATTCCATAGCCAACCTTAACCGCCATTTGCCATGTAGCCAGCCCTGTGCCTAGCCCTATTCTCAAACACGAATCACAGGTAAGATAAGCATTTTGGGGGAGGAAGAATAATGGAGGAGAGGAGAGACTGACGGTAGTACTAGTAAAGAAGTAGGAAAATTGAATTCACTAACTCTGTCAGTGGCACTTTTGTACAAATGTAGGCGATTACTTAGACAATTTGAATCAACCAGCCAGTTAAAATTCAGGAAAACAAAATGTACAGTTAAGCCCCCCTCCCTCCCCCACAAAAGTTCTAAATTTGTTTCTTAACAGTAAAGTGTACTTGTACTGTACAGCATACACCCCTGCAGCGAGCCAACTCTGCAATCTCAATAAGGAAGGAATATAATAGCTTACCAGTGCCCGCCACTACTGAGGCATCCCCCACAGCAGTTCCTGCTGGCACTGGTGGCACCGCATCCGCCCCTGGAGTGACCACCTCCGCGCTGGCCCCGGCACTGGTGGTTGTCCCCTGTGCCGATGGTTTTCCGCATAGAAAAAACATTTCATATTTTTAGATGCAATATACACCACTCCCTATTTTGTATAGGAATGAAATAAAAATGTTACAACATAAACAAATTTTATAATTTGTGACTCTCTAGTCTAAAGTAAAAATTCCCCTTTCGGAAGGGGAGGGTGTTTTTATTTATGCTTAGCCATAACATGCTACACTTTTAGGCACAACTGATGAATGCTTGCTTTTTAACACGCACCATTTTTCTCATAACAGACAGAAGATTCCCTTCTACGAACAAGAGCAATATGTTACTCATCATCATCACCACCATTACTTTAAGTTCCAACCAGGTGAGGGGTCTCCCACAATTAATGTGTAAATCAGCCACTGTTCAGTTTTCATGAGTTCACCATTTCTCTTCTATGAAGTTGATTTTAATCAATGTTTTTATTTAATGCACAATTGAAAATTAATATACAGAGAACACGCAGAGCTAGTTGTTTTACTTTTAATATAGCTTTAAAACTTACATGGAATCTGTGGTTTTTGGTCATGAGTGAGTGAGCGAAATGGTTTGCAATTCGCAAGCATGATTCCGTGACTCTGAGAGGTCGGGACTCTGACTCCGCAGTCTTATGTTCTGGGTTGTATAATCATTGGGGATCATCGCTTTGTTCGGGAGCTAAATAATGACTCTGACATACTAGCTAGTCAGTAAGGAGAATGGGGGTTCAACTTCTGTTATGACTGAGCTCCTGTAGGTCATTGCTTTGCCCACCCTCACCTCACAGGTAGGTAGCCATCTTGCTTGTGAGGCCTCTTTGGGGGAGGAAGGCCTGCACTCCTACTCCCACCATGCCCCCTGCCCCACACCCCTGCAGTATGGAGCACCCCCTCCCACCCAGGAGCACCTGGAAGCCATTGCAGTACACCAAACAAACTTACAGGTAGGTAGCCATCTTGCTTGTGAGGCCTGTTTGGGGGAGGGAGGCCTGCACTCCTATTCCCACCATGCCATCTGTCCCACACTCCTGCAGCATGGAGCACTCCCTCCCTCCCAGGAGCCTCTGGAACCCATTGCATTGCCCACCCTCACCTTACAGGTAGGTAGCCATCTTGCTATGGAGGCCTGTTTGGGGGAGGGAGGCCTGCACTCCTACTCCCACCATGCCCCCTGTCCCACTCCCCAGCAGCATGGAGCACCCACTCCCTCCCAGAAGCCCCTGGAAGCAATTGCATTGTCCACCCTCACCTCACAGGTAGGTAGCTGTTAGAATTGGGGGTCTCTGGTTGGCGCATGTATTCTCTTGTGACAAGCAGGGACCCTCTCCTCTAAGTCAGGGCACAGGATTCCCCTCAAGAAATAACCCCTGCTTACCCTCTAGGTAGTGTGGGGCAAGCAATCAATGCTAATCTCTAGAGTACATGAAGTTAAACATTTGCAGTATCACACACAATAACCACCAACCCACCACACAATGACACCAGACTGTATTTTGTGTAAAAATATATCTCCTTTATGTATATTTTAAGCAGGCTTGTAATTACAGTCTTTGGACTTCAAAAATGATTCCAGTTACTTGTTAGGATGCCACAGTTCTTCTTAGCAATGTTCAACTTTAAACAGTGTCCAAATGCCCCTCAAACCACTTCACTGGGCTTCAAGCACTGTTTCTTCTTTCAGGGGGTAACAAAAGGCTCCGAACACGCCCTCCCTAGCTTGCAGGCAAGACCTAAGGCTGGGACCCGCTGTCCTGAGGCCTGAACACCTCTGTGTGCCTCGTACGCCGATCGGAGGATGAACCTACTGAGTCTCACGTATCCCGCGTGAGACCCGTACTCGGTAGCAAGGGTACGATTCGAAGCGAGTGTACGACTCGTACCAGACAGGTGCGACTCGTAGGGCGGTGCGCTTACAAGGCCCGCGCCGCCTGGCGTACGCTCAGTAACCCAGGGTGCAGGCGAGTCAGAGAGGCTGTGCGAGTCGTGATGGGGGTGAGACTCGCACAGTGCACACTTCAGGGCTTCTGGGGGCACAAAGGGCAGTGCGAGCCGTATGCGTAGCGGCGGCTCACACCGTGGTGGTAAACAGTACCTTTTTGGAGTCTCTTGATGGGGTCCGAGACGGACGATGCAGGGGTCGGCTTGAGGTCCCGCATCGCTGTGTCTTCCTCCGGGGTTGCGAGCTACGGCTCGAGGCAGTTCAGGAGGTTGACGTTGCGGAGCGGGCCGGGTCCTTCCTGTGAGGTGCTCCGATCGTAGAAAGAGGGATCGGGGCCCCGGGCAGCGGTGTGAGGTGCGAACAAAGCCTCTCTGAGTACAGGGTGTACTCCTTCTCTCCCCGCACTGCTGCTGCTCACGAACGGCGGCGGCTGGGGCTTCAGGGCAACTTCTCCTTTGGAGCCGGCGGGCACAAGGCAAGATCCGTTCTTGCGGTGCAAACCCCAATTAGGCAGGCGGCAGTCACGGTGCTTGGGCCAGCGAGGCTGGTCTTTGCGATGTCAGCTGGGGCCTGCCAGATAGAAGTTGCGTTGCTCGGCGGGACGGGGTGCCCAGGGCCTTTCAGAGATTACCTCACGGCGCACTCAGCTTTTCCTCAGTAGGGTTACAGGGCAGATACAAGGCTCACAGCAGCTTCTCTTTCCAGGGGGGTAGCGCCCCCTGTTCATGTGGTGCAGTTCAGGGGGCAAGTTCACCAGCAAGCCCTTGGAGATTGTCAAATGCACAAGTAGATTTAAAAAGTCTCTCAGTCTTTTTCTCCTTCTCTCCTTCTTGCAGCAAGGCACCCACCACAGGCCAGTCTCTCAGGATTAGAGACAGTAGTCCTCCATGCAGCTTTCCCAGGTCCTTCTCTTCAGGCAGAGCTTCTTCTTGGCGTCAACAGGATCTGATTTGTTAGGAGCAGGGCTTCTACTTCTATAGGACATTTATTTTGTCTTTACAGGCCAGGGGGCCTGAGCCTGGTTCAACCCAGTTTTGGAGCACTCTGTTGACAGAAAGCTGCCTTCTTCTTTCAGGGTGCAGGGCAGGGACATCAGACGCTCTGCAGGAGGTGGAGCCAGCATTGTGGTGGCAGAGCACAGACCTAATTAGAGTCAAGGGGCACTCCTCCCACCTATCCTGGGGGTAATCCCTCTATTCAGCACCTGTCAGCCCCAGCCTGTCTCCTGGAATTCCCCAGCCCTGTCACTCACAGAAACCAGACAGCAGATACACATCCTAGCAGAGGCGGGCTGAAATGGTTAGGCAAGCAAATGCTACTTTCTAAGAGTAGCATTTGCAAACACAGGATATTAAAATAAACTTTACTAAAAGAAGTATTTTATTATTCTTAGTTCAGGCATACTAAACTTTATTTTCTACCATGTTCCCTGAGCCTGCTGGGATTATAGAGTGTAATAATTCCAGCAGCCCATTCTGGCCTATGAGAACAGGTAGCCTTACAATAGTGAAAAACAAATTTGGCTGTTATTCACTATTAGGACTAATATGAAGTTAAGGGAAGGTTTGGGGACTGGCAAGTAGGTGCACTTGCGCAGTCAGCATGACAGTACCAGACTTCACGCAGGTTCTGCAGTGGCAAACCCTAGACACATTTTAAAAGGCTGCTTCTGTGGGTGGCGCAACCAGCGCTGCAGGCCCACTAGCAGTATTGGTATTTACCAGCCCTGGCATTCCTGGTGCACTTTACTGGGGACTGATAGTAAATCCAATGAGCCAATCATGTAGATCAATTACAGGTACACTTTATATTGGGAGCACTTGCACTGCGGCACGGATTGGCCGTGGCGCAATACCCTGAACAGCTAACACCAGCAAAACATCTGAGGAACATCAGCAAAAAAGTGGAAGGGAGACTCACGCCAAGGTGCCAGGTCTAACACGTGTCCCCTCCAGCTGAAATGTGGGGGAAGCTACCCTACCCCAGTGAGTTCATCATCACTAAGGCGGAAAAACCTGGATAGACCGTCAGCATTGGCGTGATCTATGCCAGGGCGATGTTCCACCGTGAAGTCCATACTCTGTAGGGAAATGGACCACCTCAACAGTTTTGGGTTCTCATTTGCATCAACCATCTGAGGGGCCTGTGGTCTGTCTGAACCTGGAAGTGAGACCTAAACAAGTAGGTTCTTATCTTCTTCAGTGCCCAGACCACAGCAAATGCTTCTCGCTCAATTGCACTCCACCTACGTTCCCGTGGAAGTAACCTCCTACTGATGAAGGCTACAGGTTGGTCCCAGCCCTCCTCAGTTATCTGTGAGAGAACAGCTCCTACACCATGCTCTGAAGCGTCTGTCTGCACTAGGAATTCCTTGGAGACGTCAGGAGCCAGGAGCATGGGCGCCATGCACATGGCAGTCTTCAGGGTGTCAAAAGCTTCCTGACAGGTGTCAGTCAAGATCACTTTCCTGGGCTGCTTCTTAGAGGCAGCTCTGTCAAGGGGGCAACAATGGTGCCATATCCCTTGACAAACCTCCTGTAGTACCCTGTGAGTCCTAGGAAGGCCCTCACCTCGATCTGGGTCTGTGGGGGTTCCGAAGCCAGGATGGTTTGAATCTTGGGTTGGATTGGCACCACCAGGCTGCTTCCCACTTGGTGTCCCAAGTACACCATGGAACCCTGCCCGATCTGACACTTGCTTGCCTTGATCGTGAGGCCTGCCTTGTGCAGTGCTGTCAACACTTCCCAGAGGTGGTGCAGGTGTTCTGGCCAGGTGCCACTGAACACTGCAATGTCATCCAGGTAGGCGGCACTGAACTCATCCATCCCAACCAACACCTAGTTGACCAACCTCTGAAAGGTGGCAGGGGCATTCTTCATCCCAAATGGCATAACCCGGAACTGGAAATGCCCATCTGGTGTGGAGAATGCTGACCTCTCTTTAGCCCCATCAGTCAAGGCAATCTGCCAGTACCCAGATGTTAAATCAAACGTGCTAAGGTACCGTGCAGCCCCTAACCGATCTATGAGCTCATCAGCTCTGGGGATGGGGTGCGCATCAGTCTTGGTGACTGAATTCAGTCCTCTGTAGTTCACACAGAACCGGAGTTAGGGTGTGGCACCCGGCGCGGTAGCCTTTGGGACCAAAACCACTGGGCTGGCCCAAGGACTGCTGGAGGACTCAACCACCCCAAGTGCAAGCATTTTGGAGACCTCCTCCTTGATGCAGGCCCTAACCATGTCAGGTACTCTGTAAGCCTTGTGCTTTACAGGAAAGCTGTCTCCTGTGTCCACATCATGGACGCACCAATCTGTGACACCAGGAACCAGGGAGAAAAGGTCAAGAAACTGCCCCAGCAGTTGGCGGCAGTCATCCTGTTGTTCAGGAGTCAGGGTGGGTGAGAGGTTAACTCCATCCACTGACCCATCTTGCTCAGGAAGATGCTCAGACTCCTCCTCCGCCCCATCATCTGTTGCCAAGAGCATGCCCACGTCGGACCTCTCCAAGTGGGGCTGAAGGCAGTTAACATGTAGGACCCTCAAAGGGTTCCTGGGAGACTGCATGTCCACGAAGTATGTGACAGGACTTTTGCGCTCCACAACCTCAAATGGACCTGTCCACTTATCCTGAAGTGCACAAGGCTCCACTGGGGCCAAGACCCACACCTTTTGTCCAGGTTGAAGCTCTACCAGAGTGGCATTCTGGTCGTACCACCGCTTCATCTCTTCCTGGCTGGCTTCCAGGTTTGCCTCAGCAAGTTGCCTGAATCGCCTGGTCTGGTTTCTGAAGGCCAGCATGTAACTGTCTACATTCTGGGGAGGTTTCCTGGGAGAATGCTCCCAGCCTTCCTTTACCAAACTCAGAGGTCCTCTCACTGGATGATCATACAGAAGCTCAAAGGGGCTGAATCCTAGAGACTTCTGTGGCACCTCCTGGTATGCAAAGAGAAGGCATGGCCAGAGGACTTCCCACTTACGCCTCATTGGTTCTTCAAGACCCATGATCATGCCTTTCAGGGTTCGGTTGAATCTCTTAACCAACCCATTTCCTTAGGGGTTGTAAGGGGTGGTGAACTTGTAGGTTACACCACACTCTTGCCAAAGGAATTTCATGTACTTAGAAATGAAATTGGTGCCCCTGTCAGACACCACCTCTAGAGGGAATCTCCCATCAGCGCTCGTCCCACCACGGGGGCCGTCACTGTCCTCAGAGGGATGGCTTCAGGGTACCGGGTGGCATGGTCCACCAAGACCAGGATGAACCTGTTGCCCATGGCTGTCTTGGGGTCCAGTGGCCCCACAATGTCAATGCCCACTCGCTGGAATGTGGTACTGACCACGGGGAAGGGTTGGAGAGGAGCCTTTTGCTTCCTCCCACTCTTACCACTTGCCTGGCAAGTCTGACATAACTACAGTGAGCATCTGAGTTCCTATGCATTTGGGGCCAATAGAAGTGGGTGACAAGCTTGTCATAGGTCTTGTCCATCTCCAAATGTCCTGCTAAGGGTACATCATGAGCCAGCCCCAGTAGGAAGGCTCTGAACTTCTGGGGTACCACCAGCGCACAGGCTGGCCCAGGTTCAGCAACCTTAGGCTCTGAATACAGGAGGTCATTCTCCCAGTTGACAAAATGTGTTAAAGACTGAACACTATTGCCCTGGTCTGCAGCCTGTTGCCGCATACCCACGAGAGAAGGGCATTCTTTCTGCTCCCTGCAGAATTCTTCCCTGGAGGGGCCTCCTTGCACCCAATGGGTCACCTCAGGCAGGTCCCCCAGTTCAGCAATCTGTTCCCCGGTACGCTCCAGGGCATCCCCCTCAAGGTCTGCTCCTTCCTGGGCCGTCGGAACTTCGGGGGCCGGTTTCCCACGCCCCCTGTGCCCTCTCCCTAAGGCAGGTTCCTCAGGCTCTAGGACCTCTTGAACACCCCTACTGGCTGCCATTAACTGGGTGGTCACGCACGCCCAGTCAGGTAAACCCACCATCCTCAGGTGAGTTGACATCTCCACCTTTTCTCAAGGGGAGCTCTCCAAGTCATTCCCTAGAAAACAGTAAACAGGCGTGGCAGTTCTCACAGCAGCCTGCAGAGTACCAGAGACCCCCCCACTCAAAGGGAACTTGAGCCATTGGACAACGACTCTCTGTGTTGTCAGCATTGACAACACGACAATAGGCATGGGGTACAACCTGCTCTTGAGACACCAGGTGCTGCCGGACTGCAGTCACACTGGCTCCTGTGTCTCTAAGAGCCTCCGCCTTCTTATTATTGATGGCTACTACTTGCCCATATTTCTTAGTGTTAGAGGGTAAGTAGTTTTCAGGGACAATATCACTGTCTCCTAGTGAGACTAGGGTCATCTGAATGGGGTCCCACCCACCTTGGACTTCTACCTCCTCCCCAAAGGCTACATTAGCCATCTGCCTGGGTGGAGCAACAGTGGGTGCTCGTTTCACATACTGGCGACACTTGGGATCACTGGCAAAGTGACCTAGCTCACCACACTTATAACATTGAGAGGGCCCCTTGGGAACACGTTTACCTTTCGGGGCCCCGGTCTGCTTCGGGGTTGGGGGAGGCTGAGAACCCTTCTGCTGGTTCCCTTGGGGATTACTTTGGGGGCCTTTTTGGAACACTTTCTGTTTTCCCTTGTCCCCCGCACTTTTCTGCTGGGGACCCTGCCCATCTTTGGCTGAGTCTCCCACTGGACCCTTCTGGACCGTGGTGCTGAGCCAGCGGTCTGCATCCTCAGCACGCTTTCGAGGGTTGGTCAGCTTGCTATCTATCAGGTGCTGGCGTAGCTCAGGAAAACAATTAAGGGACAAGTGCTCCCATGCCATTACATCAAGGAGACCTTGGAAATCATTTACTTTGCTACCCTTTACACAACCATCCAGTGCTCTGCAGAAAAAGGTTACATACTCTACATAGGTACCCCCAGGAATCTTAGTACAACCCCTGAACCTCTGTCTATGCTGTCTGTCTTTGCTTAAAATATATATAAAGGAGATATATTTTTACACAAAATACAGTCTGGTGTCATTGTGTGGTGGGTTGGTGGTTATTGTGTGTGATATTGCAAATGCTTAACCACAAGTACTCCTGAGATTAGCCTTGACTGCTTGCGCCACACTACCTAGATGGTAAGCAGGGGTTATTTCTGGAGAGTAATCCTTTGCCCTGACTTAGAGGAGAGGGTCCATGCTTGTCGCAAGTACATACCTGCGCCAACCAGAGACCACCAATTCTAACAGTAGCCATCTTGCTGGGGAGGCATGTTTGGGGGAGGGAGGCCTGCACTCCTTCTCCCACCATGCCCCCTGTCCCACACCCCTGCAGCATGGAGCACCCCCTCCCTCACAGGAGCCCTGGAAGCCATTGCATTGTCCACCCTCACCTCACAGGTAGGTAGCCATCTTGCTGGTGAGGCCTGTTTGGGAGAGGGAGGTCGGCACTCCTACTCCCACCTTGCCCCCTCTCCCTCACCCCTGCAGCATTAAGCACCCCCTCCCCCCCAGGAGCCCCTGGAAGCCATTGCATTGTCCACCCTCACCGCAAAGGTAGGCAGCTATCTTGCTGGGGAGGCCTGTTTGGGGGAGGGAGGCCTCACTCCTACTCCCACCATGCCCCCTGTTCCACAACTGTGCAGCATGGAGCACCCCCTCCCTCCCAGGAGCCCCTAGAAGCCATTGCATTGTCCACCCTAACCTCACAGGTTCGAAGCCATCTTACTTGTGAGGCCTGTTTGGGGGAGTAAGGCCTGCACTCCTACTCTCACCATGCCCCCTGTCCCACATCCCAGCAGCATGGAGCACCCCCTCCCTTCCAGGAGCACCTGGAAGCCATTGCAGTACACCAAACAAACTTACAGGTAGGTAGCCATATTGCTTGTGAGGCCTGTTTGGGGGAGGGAGGCCTGCACTCCTACTCCCACCATGCCCCCTGTCCCCCACCCCTGGAGCATGAAGCACCCGCTCCCAACCAGGATCCCCTAGAAGCAATTGCATTGACCACCCTCACCTTACAGGTAGGTAGCCATCTTGCTAGGGAGGCCTGTTTGGGGGAGGGAGGCCTGTACTCCTACTCCCACCATGAACCACTGTCTCGCACCCCTGCAGCAAGGAGCATCCCCTCCCTCCCAGGAGCACTTGAAAGCCATTGCAGTACACCAAACAAACTTACAGGTAGGTAGCCATCTTGCTTATGAGGCCAGTTTGGGGGTCTAAGGCCTGCACTCCTACTCCCACCATGCCCCCTGTCCCACGCCTGAGCAGGATAGAGCTCTCCCCCACCCAGTAGCACTTGGAAGCCACTGCATTGTTCACCAAATACACTTACAGGTAGGTAGCCATCTTGCTAGGGGGGCCTGTTTGTGGGAGGAAGGCCTGCCCTCCTACTCCCACCATGCCCCCTGTTCCACACCCCTGCAACATGGAGTATCCCCTCCCTCCCAGGATCACCTGGAAGCCATTGCAGTACACCAAACAAACTTACAGGTAGGTAGCCATCTTGCTTGTGAGGCCTGTTTGGGGGAGTAAGGCCTGTACTCCTACTCCCACCATGCACCCTGTCCCATGCCTGAGCAGGATAGAGCCCTCTCTCACCCAAGAGCACTTCGAAGCCATTGCATTGTTTATCAAATAAACTTACAGGTAGGTAGCAATCTTGCTTGTGAGGCCTGCTTGGGGGAGGGAGGCCTGCGCTCCTGCTCCCACCATGCCCCCTGTCCCACACCCATGAAGCATGGAGGGCCCCCTCCCTCCCAGGAGCACCTGAAAGCCATTGCATTGTCCACCCTCACCTCACAGGTAGGTAGCCATCTTGCGTTGGGAGCCTGTTTGGGGAGGGAGGCCTGCACTCCTGCTCCCACCATGCCCCTTTTCCCACACCACTGCAGCATGGAGCACCCCCTCCCTCCCAGGAGCCTCTGTAAGCCATTGCATTGTCCACCCTCACCTCACAGGTAGGTAGCCATCTTGCTTGTGAGGCCTGTTTTTGGGAGGAAGGCCTGCACTCCTACTCCCACCATGCCCCTGTCCCACACCCCTGCAGCATGGAGCACCCCCTCCCTCCCAGGAGCACCTGGAAGCCATTGCAGTACACCAAACAAACTTACAGTTAGGTAGCCATCTTGCTTGTGAGACCTGTTTGGGGGAGGGAGGCCTGCACTCCTACTACCACCATGCCCCTGTCCCACACCCCTGCAGCGTGAAATTTAAACAAAATAAAACTAGTTAAAAATACAGTGAGCACCTAGTTAGTACTGCACTCACCTAAGGGCCCTTCTTGGATAGGAACCCGGTGGGCGTTCGGAATAATCACCCTTCAAAATGAGCCATCCGGCTTCTCGGAAGTTCGTTTCTGTTAATTTAAGTTAAGGGAGTATGAGTTTCAACTAAAGTAATTCAGTAAATTATGTGCTGTTTGAATTACGAAATAATCTGATTAAATAGCACATGGTCAAGACCCACCCTGATGCTGAAGAAAACTTCACTGCTGATCGTATAATTAAAAAACCATACAGCCCGTTGATATTCGGGGTGCTTCTTTTCTAGAAAAACAGCCGCAATGATTTGGGAGATCTAGAAGAAAGAGGGTGGAACGAGCTGTCAGTGCAACATCCAAACTGGACATAATTATCGCACGCTGTCAAACGCATCCACAACAGCGTCAAAGTGCTGACTCGATGCTTGAATGGCGGCGGAGAATCTCACCTTGTTTCTGACTAATTGTATTCCATCATATGGATGCAGTCAACACTGGGTCTAAATCCGTCTGTGCCCCGCAGAAATGCTCGACTTGCAATTCAAGGAATTGATTGCCGGTTTAGACTAGTATTTCTTCCCTCGAGGACGCAGAAACGTGAAAGCCTTGCCTCGTTGCTAGGCAACTGATGGGCTACGTACACGTATAGGAACGTCCTCATCACTGAGGCGACCTAGCGTTCCCGGTTGCCAGGTTACGCTCGGGTGCCTCAATTGTAGTTTTAAACAAATTTAAATGCTACACCACACGGGGTAGTGTGATATAGACTCAATGGTTATTTCTAAGGCAAAGTGCCCCCACACCTGGGTCTAAAAGATGGCGGTGGCATGGATGGTGTGCAGGGAATATAACATTTGTGACAAAGTGTGACATTATTAAAAATAT
The DNA here is from genome assembly GCF_964263255.1 of Lissotriton vulgaris. Taxonomy (NCBI): domain Eukaryota; kingdom Metazoa; phylum Chordata; class Amphibia; order Caudata; family Salamandridae; genus Lissotriton; species Lissotriton vulgaris. The sequence goes on from NC_141689.1 coordinate 402,724,824, forward strand.
TTTTGACAAAATGTGACATTATTAAAAATTATGCAATTGAAAGTAAGATGCCATCACAAATGAGCACTTTTAAGACAATTATACACAAATGATAAGAAATATTTGAGCGAGTATCACATACCATGTTGTCACACTTATGAAAAACCATATCTGGATTAGCACCAGATTATTACTCATGCAACATCAATTTCAATGATAAAATGTACCATCATTTCCAAGTACTGTTAAACAGATAGGCGCATAATAATCATGTAAATTCAGATCTTAGCGAAAGCTGGAATAACGATGTATATCCTTCAGTGCATGCATGATAGACTAAATATGGGAATGGAAAGATATTACTATCACAAGGGGGGCTAGATGGCTATATTTGCCCCATTTGCTTGGCAGTATCCTCCCTTTCATTTAATCCTTCCTGTACTGTATTCAAAGAGTGTATCCATCAGCACTCCTTGTAGTTAAGTGATTTTGAGATGAAACCGCCTCTCACACTAGGTATTATTTTTTCTAAGACCATCCACTTGATATCTTCTGGTTTGTGATTGTGAGTCTTAAAATGTTCTACCAAAGGCGCTCCCACAGTGTTGCACCTGATTCTACTCATATGTTGTAGAACCCGGGTTTTCACCTTTTGCTTTGTCTGTCCAATATAGATTAAGGTACACGGGCAAGTGATGGCATAGATGACCTGTGTACTATTGCAATTCGTAAATTGTGTAAGTTCATAAGTTCTGGTGTTGTGGGTAAAGCTAGAGCCCTCCTGGCAATGTTCGCAGGCCTTACAGTTACCACATTTGTGATGCCCAATCAGAGGTGGAAGGTTCAGTAGATTTCTTAAATCCGGTTGTTTCGGAGGTTCCAGAAAGGCTTTTACCACTGTGTCTTTTATATTTCTGCCCCTCTTAAAGGCAAACAATGGTTCTTGTGTCATCTGTAATTCCCCAGCTACCAAGTTCCAATACTTTTTTTACGATCTTCTTTATATCGTTACTTCTTGTGTTATACGTGGTGACGCACACAATGCCACTGTGTTCTTTGGGCTTTTCCTTAGTCTCCAATAGTTTGTCCCTTGGTTGGTACCACGCACGCTTCTTGGCACACTTTAATAGGCCCGAGGGTAACCACGGCTCTTCAGTCTTGTAGTTAGATCATCAGCTTCCCGAAAAAAGTCTTTCCTCTGGGAGCAATTCATTCTTAGTCTAAGGTACTGCCCATATGGCAAGTTATCCCTCAAATTCCTTGAGTGGTGGGAGCCATACATGAGCAGAGTGTTCCTCTCCATAGGTTTTCGATACAGATCAATATAAAGTAACCCATCTTCAGCCTTGAAGGTCAAGTCCAGGAAGTCAATGGACTCCCTACTTTGGGCCATTGTGAACTGAATGTCTCTGCTTCTGTTATTCAACCAAGTCCGAAATTCATTCAACTCATTTACATCCCCTGGCCAAATCATTAGAACATCATCATCGATGAAGCGTTTCCACACATCAATTTTGTCCAAAAATTGATTTGCTAGGTCATATAAGTTTTCCTCCTCGTATTTGTCCATGAATATATTTGCCAGGCTCTGGTCATATGTTGCGCCCATGGCCACCCCTTTGCATTGGTAATAGAATTGTCTTCTGAAAACAAAGTAGTTCCTCCTCATCGCTATTTCCAGTAAACTAATCAAAAAATCAGTTGGGATCCAATGCGGTCTACTTCTTTTGTTCAATGTAGTTCTAATTACTTCTATTGCTCTGTCCTGGGGGATTGACGTATGTAAGGATGATACATCAAGTGTGACAAGTATTTGTTTGTCACCATCAAATGGTTGGCCCTCCAGCAGTTGGATGATGTGCATGCTATCCCGCACGTAGGACTTCGTAGTTGGCACCCACGGCTGCAAGAAGTGATCAATAAATTGATTCAAAGGTTCGAGGATCGACCTACAGCCAGAAACTTTGGGTCTCCCTGGCGGGTTCTCAAGTCTTTTATGCACTTTAGGCAAGGTATATATTGATGGTACCCTAGGTTCTTGTTGGATAAGGAAATCATGTTCATGTTGACTCAGGAAACCCTCCTCTAATGCAGCTTGTGTAGTTTCTTCTATAAGTATTTTGATCTCTGATGCAGGATCCTTTGGGATCCTTTGGTAGCTGTCCACTACCTGTAGCTGTTGATAAATCTCATTAATATAGTCTAGTGTATTTTGTACCACTATAGCTCCTCCTTTGTCCGCCGCCTTTATCACTATAGCATCATTTTTAGCAAGATCATGTAGAGCCATTTTGTCCTCTTTGCTCGTGTTGTATTTTATTATTTCCTTTCTCCCAGTAACTGCATGGTGTCCTCCGGGACTATCTTCTCAAAAGCCAATATTCTCTCACTCATCATAAATGAGGCTGGTGGGAATGTTGATGGTGGTCTGAAAGGAGTTGCTGCCAGTGTTGGCGTATAAGTATTTTTAGCAAAGAAATACTTCAATCTGATCTTTCTGAAGAATCTTTGTAGTTCCAATCTCACCTGGAAGGAGTCTGGTATGGTTGTCGGTACATACGATAAGCCTCTAGCTAAGATGTCTAATTCTGCTCCAGTCATGGTGTAATTAGATAAGTTGATAACTGGATCTTGTTGCGACTCGACCGTCCTTGCTCGTATTCCATTCTGTAGTGGGACGGGAGCATCCTCAAGGGTGATGCAGTTATCCTCTGTCTGTCTGAAAACCAATTCAATGGTCAATGTTTGGTCATCTATCACTGGATGGGGAAGAATGAGCTGTGATCTACCCAACTCTCCATGTGCCTCTGGCTGGTAAAACCTGACTCGGGAGGTTCCCTGTCCGGCTTTCCCCCTGCCTCCCCATCGCTTGGGTCGTTCCCAGTTCTGCTGCCTCCCCCCGCCTCTGTTCCCCCTGGAGTGGCTGTCCCCTAAAAAATGATGGGGAGTCTGAGCTACTGGTGGAGGGTCTATCATTCTCTGAGTCTGAGCTGCTTCCTACAGACGAGTCTGAAAAGGTGTTGAACCTTCGCGTACCCTGTCTCCCTCTGTTAGTGAAAAATCCCTGGCTATCCTGCTGATAGTATTCGTCGGCAAGAAAGGGGTATGTCAGCTTCTTATCGTAATTCCTTACGTCCTTAGTGAGTTTGTCTAGCTTTCTACCAAGTGTAATTGTATTAAATTCAGACAAGGTTTTTTCCGCACGCTCCAATGCCTCCTTGGCATTTGTGAGTGCCGTATCCTCCAATATCTCACTCTTGAGTTCTGCAATTTCTTGTGTCAATTTCTTGACGTATTCAATGGCAGTCTCCACGCAAAGCACCATCCAGTGCCTGGAGCAGTTATTCGCCACGTAGCTAAAGCCCTCCCTGAATTTGGGTACCTCCTTGAATGTAGCTGGCTCGTTGCGAACCTGGAAGCCTTTTGGAATTATGTTAGTTTTCAAGTATTTCGTCAAGACATGCCCATGGAGACGTGATCTAATTAACTTTTTCTGCCGGTCTCTCTAGTTTAGCTAATTTGGCACTTAAACCTGCATCTGATGGGATTCTCTCGTTCCCCAAGAGAAAGCTAGAGGCACCTTGATCTTGAATTAGTTTAGCTATATATTCATCAGTGTAAGACAAGGTTTCCTTATCGGACATATTCAAAACACACACAAAGTTTTTATAATTCAAATGATCCAGTTGTCCTTTTAAACAAACATTAATTAATGAAAGTTAACAACAAACAACAATTAAAGAGAGTAAAACACCCTCACAGGTATACACCTGCACCTTATATTATGAATCACTATGGGGTAACCCAGTATCCCTCAGAACCTGGGCAGAACAGTTTAATATATACAATGGTTCTGTCGGGTTTATAAACTGATTACTTCAAAATGCATATTAATTTTTCCAAAATTATTTCTTAATCGATCATAAATTACTTTGAAAAATCATCAAATGAAAGCATAATCAAACAGCAAATCCCGTACCAAGGAGAACAGAGTGACAATATCTTTTTAATCAATGAATTAGTTTCATTCATGAGTACCTTGTTTATGATACATGTAAGTTAATCAGAAAATGCAAAATTACTTAGTAACATTCAGAGGTGCAGCACAGAACAATTCGCAGAAATTACATAGGCCACAACCTGTGACTGTCCCCAGGCCAACTGACCTCTCTGGGGCTAGGACGCCCTGTGTCCCAAATGTCAGGGAGGCCTAAACGGACCAGCTGCCCACTAAGTGCTGGGCAGCTGTAGCAGGGATTGAGCCTGGCACCAGCGTGCCTCCAGGCTCTCTTCTGGGGATCTGGCAGGAAAAATAGTGCCAAAACTGATGTGGGAGCCTTGCAGGCTCTATGCCCAACACAACTGTGCCCCTTGGAGCCTCGTGGGCTCTGAAACAAATATGCCCAGACGTTGGAGCCTCTTGTGGGCTCTGGATACTATAGCCTCGCTGGGGGGAGCAGCCCACTGCCAGCTGGGGCCGCACTACCACTCAAAAATGCCCCCTGGGCCTCGTGGGCCTTCACGAAAATGCCCCTGGGTCGTGAAAGTCCCCTCTCTGGGGACTCGAAGTACACAATTTGCCCCGAAGTCCGTGAAGCCTTGCAGGCTCTAAAATAAACAATGCCCCCGGTGCTGGAGTCCCGCTCGGGGGACTCGTGCATACTGGGCGTGCAACCTGAATGCCCCCGAGCCTCTCAGGGCTCAATCAGGAATGCCCCCGAGGTGGGATTAGTCCGCAACGGCGGACCCGCTCGGAACAGGAGCCGGTTCGGACCGGTCCCTTTGCTTCCTTTGTGGAGCCCCCACCAGCCCTCCGTGACTCACCGGGCGGTTCCGGGTGCTCTGCTTCTCGTTCGGCCTTCTTCGCTTCCCGCACCGCGGAGGCTGCAGGCGGGGCTATCCGGCAGTGAGGACCAGTGCCAACAATGCGCCTCGGCCCCCCTCCTCGACCACGATGTCTGTGGGGAGCCTCAGAAGCTCCAAGCGGCGGCAACGTTCTTCTACACCTGAGCACGGGGTGGGCTCCCGTTGGCTTCCTGTCCGGGGTCAAGCACTTCCGGGTCGTGTCTGCGGCCAATAGCAGCGTGGCCCTCGGGTGTGGAGGCGGGACAGCGCCTCACGGAGGATCCCTGGGCCGGCGGCGGCAATTACAACCCTGTAACAGATGAGGGGTGGGCTCCCTCTTTAATTTAAATATAAAGCGAGGTGGGCACTCGCTTGGGCCATAAAGAGAAATAGCGGCAAGGTCCCTGACGGGGTGGGCACTCGCCAGAGATTTCAATTAAAAGAAGGACCCAGGCAACAGGCGGCGTTGGCAGCCGCAAAAGTGGAAATAAAGCGCTCTGAGCAAGTCCAGCGCTCCCAGGCGCTGAGGCTCCAGACAAGTAAAAGAAAAGCGCTCCTCCTGCGCTAGTGCCCCAAAGTCCTGCACAAAGTCCTTCAATAGGTGGGGGGGCAAGGCTGGGTCCTCAGCCAGCTCAGAGGGTTCTCCTAAGCAGGGAGGCAATCCCCAGTGGTGGTCCTCCTGGCGCCCAGCAGCAGCAGCAGGCCCCCTCAGCAAAAGGATCCAGGAAGAGAACAGTCCACCAGGCCTCCAGGATATCCAGGGGCTGGGCTGGGCCCAGGGCGGCAAGCCTTCCCCTGCGCCCCAGCAGCAGCACGCCCCTGGTAGATTCCAGTCAGAAACAAGAACAATTTACAAGAGGTCACAGCCTCTTTTAAGACACACAATTCCTTTGTCTAAAGGTGCAGGCAAGGGGTGAACCAGATACTACTGGTTCCTGAGCACTTTGTTTTTGCTCAGCCCCTCTCTCCATTCACAGGATGGGTCAGGGACATCAGACACACCACAGGGGGTGGATTCAGTATTGTGAGGGGAAAGCCCAGCCCTATTCTGGTCCCAGGGGCACCACTCCCTCACATCACTCATGCTAATCTCAACACTCACCACCGGGGCAGACCCATCATGACTCATGGAGCCAGGCTCCCCAGCCAGCTCCAGCCAATCACAAGCCAGACACAAATTACACAAACATGCCAATTTGTAGAAGTGGCACTTCCACACTAGACACAATCACGCTGCATACATCATTGCGCAGTCTTTAATCACACGAGTCGGCACATACCAAACTCGCATCTGCACTCCCCACACATCAGGAACTACCAGGGACACACACATTCCCCATGCATTCCTATGGGAGGGCAGGTCAAAGTCACACACACACTCAGGGAGCGCACGCACTTTACACTGCGCCACAGTGTCAAAGTGCGCAAAGACCAGAAATCACTATAAATATTTAATATTACCAGGCAAAAAGTTCAGGGGTGAACCTGCCAGATGGGCCAAGTCCAACACTCTGCCACACAAATCACGGTAGCTACTGCCTGGCCCTGATGGTGTGACACCAGCACCACCCCCTTCACAAGTGCGGAAGTCATTGGCATGAAGACATGGGTAGATGGTGGTGGGCATGCTCCGCCACCCAAATCGCGGTAGCTACCGCCTAGCCCTGGCGGTGTGACACCAGCACCACCCCCCTCACAAGTGCAGAAGTCATTGGCATGGAGACATGCCCAAATGGCGGTGGGCATGCTCCGCCACCCAAATCGCATTAGCTATCGCCTGGCCCCGGCTGTGTGGCACCAGCACCACCCCCTTCACAAGTGCGGTAATCATTGTCGTGGAGACATGCCCAAATGGCGGTGGGCATGCTCTGCCACCCAAATCGTGGTTGCTACCGCCTGTCCCCGGCGGTGTGACACAAGCACCACCCCCTTCCAAAGTGCGATAGTCATTGGAATGGAGACGTGGGTAGAAGGAGGTGGGCATACTCCGCCACCCAAATCGCGGTAGCCACTGCCTGGCCCGGCGCTGTGACACTAGCACCACCCCCTTCACAAGTGCAGTAGTCCTTGGCATGGAGAAATTCTCAAATGGCAGTGGGCATGCTCCGCTTAACAAATCGCTGTAGCTACCGCCTGGCCCCGGCGGTGTGACACCAGCACCACCCCCTTCCAAAGTGCGGTAGTCATTGGCATGGAGACATGGGTAGATGGCGGTGGGCATACTCCGCCACCCAAATCGCGGTAGCTACTGCCTGGCCCCGGCACTGACACTAGCACCACCCCCTTCACAAGTGCGGTAGTCATTGGCATGGAGACATGTGTAGATGGTGTGGGCATACTCCGTCTCCCAAATCACGGCAGCTACCGCCTGGCCCTGGTGGTGTGACACCAGCACCACCCCCTTCACAAGTGAGGAAGTCATTGGCATGGAAACATGGGTAGATGGTGGTGGGCGTGCTCCGCCACCCAAATCGCGGTACCTACTGCCTGGCCCCAGCGGTGTGACACCAGCACCACCCCCTTCACAAGTGCGGTAGTAAGTGGCATGGAGACATGCCCAAATGGCGGTGGGCATGCTCCGCCACCCAAATCGTGGTAGCTACCACCTGGCCCCGGCAGTGTGACACCAGCACCACCTCCTTCACAAGTGTGGTAGTCATTGGCATGGAGACATGCCCAAATGGCAGTGGGCATTCTCTGCCACCCAAATTGCGGTAGCTACCGCCTGGCCCCGGCGGTGTGACACCAGCACCACCCTCTTCACAAGTGTGGTAGTCAGTGGCATGGAGACATGCCCAAATGGCAGTGGGCAGGCTCCACCACCCAAGTCGCGGTAGCTATTGCCTGGCCCTGGCGGTGTGACTTCAGCACCACCCCCTTCCAAAGTGCGGTAGTCATTGGCATGGAGACATGGGTAGATGGCGGTGGCGACCCAAATCATAGTAGCTACCGCCTGGCCCCGGCGGTGTGACACCAGCACCACCCTCTTCACAAGTGCAGTAGTCCTTGGCATGGAGACATTCTCAAATGGCAGTGGGCATGCTCCGCCACCCAAATCGCAGTACCTACCGCGTGGCCCAGCAGGGGTGACACCAGCACCACCCCCTTCCAAAGTGTGGTAGTCATTGGCATGGAGACATGGGTAGATGGCGGTGGGCATACTCCGCCACCCAAATCGCAGCCGCTACCGCCTGGCCCCGGTGGTGTGACACTAGCACCACCCCCTTCACAAGTGCGGTAGTCATTGGCATGGAGACATGGGTAGATGGTGGTGGTCCTGCTCCGCCACCCACATCACGGTAGCTACCACCTGGCCCTGCGGTGTGACACCAGCACCACCCCCTTCACAAGTGTGGTAGTCATTGGCATGGAGACATGCCCAAATGGTGGTGGGCATGCTCCGCCACCCAAATCGCAGTAGCTACCGCCTGGCCTCAGCTGGTGTGACACCAGCACCATCCCTTCACAAGTGTTGTAGTCATTGGCATGGAGACATGCCCAAATGGCAGTGGGCATGCCCCGCCACCCAAGTCACAGCAGCTACCGACGGGCCCTGGCGGTGTGACACCAGCACCACCCCCTTCACAAGTGCGGTAGTCATTTGCATGGAGACATGCCCAAATGGCGGTGGGCATGCTCTGCCACCCAATTCGCGGTAGTTACCACCTGGCACCGGCGGTGTAACACCAGCACCACCCCCTTTACAAGTGTGGTAGGCATTGGCATGGAGACATGTCCAAATGGCAGTGGGCATGCTCCGCCACCCAAGTCACGGTAGCTACTGCCGGGCCCCGGCAGTCTGACACCAGCACCACCGCCTTCACAAGTGCGGTAGTCATTTGCATGGAGACATGTCCAAATGGCGGTGGGCATCCTCTGCCACCCAAATAGTGGTAGCTACCGCCTGGTCACATCGGTGTGTTACCGCCATGGGGCATTGCCTACAGCCAAACGGAGCGATGATTGCGGTGGCATGATGCAGTTTTGAAAATCGCAGAAGGCGTGCTCTGCCACTGCTGAGGCGGTCATTGGATGGGTTTGAAAGATGCACCATTGCAGTAACGCACCCCGGGCCCCTGCGGTGCATCACCGCCATGGAGCATTGCATACAGCCAATGGGAGCGATGATTGCGGTGGCATGATGCAGTTTTGAAAATCGCGGAAGGCGTGCTCCGCCACCTCAGAGGTGGTCATTGGATGCTTTTGAAAGAGGCAGACCTGAACAACCAATTGTTACAGTTTGGCACCTAAGAAACTACTCTAGGGGGCTTTAAATCTGTAGGAGTGAGCATCACATTTCCACTTCTCACAGAGCCTGTTGCCTGGGACCCTCTCCTGCTGCTGCCTCCAGAGCCTGCTGCCTGGGACCCTCTCCTGCTGCTGCCTCCAGAGCCTGCTGCCTGGGACCCATCACCACCAACTTCCACCACAGATGTTCCATGTCCAAAGGGAAGGACAGAGAAGATCCGTGACAGTCCATTCACAAGCAAGGTGCTGGAGGTCCTTGTGGACGAGGTGCTGGCACAGTACCCAAGGCTGTATGGTGCCCCCAATGTTGTGGTAAGTCATCTTAAAGGGAGGTGTAGGGCCGGGGCGGGTCAGACATGTACTACTAATGGTGCAATATATACCTGAGGTTGTGGGGTTGTGTCACACACTGACAAACATGCTGTCTTCAGGGCGAGGGAGTGTGTGTGTCCCAATGTCACGGTTTACCCTGCCTGCAGTTGTATGTCTGAGTGGAGTTTGTTACATTGTCAGCGATACAGAGCCACAAGATGTTGGGCATGCAGGTGCCACAACAGTAATTGCTCGGGTGATTGTCTTTGTGTGCCCCTGTTGTCCGTGTGAACCCAGAGACTTTGCCCAGTGCCCACCCACCAGGAAGAGATTACATCACTGCACTTACTGGGTCCTTACTCTTGTTCATTCACACTGAAATAAAGATATGTACCATCTCAGCCCTGTATAATTGCACACAACCACACTTGTCTAGACGGCTATTTTGTTGGTGAGTCCATGTGCCCCGATGCCACATACATTACATTCACATTACATACACATATGTTTACAGGACATGCTCATTGGGCACTGCCCAGTAATGCACACAGTGATTCTACACACAGACACAGGTAGATATGTGAAGTATGTATTGCCCAGACATGCATAGGACTGGAGATGTGTGCCAGCCACTGAGGGGGTTCAGTGCAGTCATGTGAGATTATCAGGGGCCCTGTACGCCCTCATAAATGCATGCAATCACATCTGTTTGGCCCATGCAAGTGCCCTTGTGAGGTGTACCCCAGTTTGGAATGGAGGGAGATTACAATTGGTATTGAGTCTGTGTCTTGCTATAGTACTGATAGATATTGGTACATGACACTGTCACTGATCATTTCCCCTTCTTTTCTCCGATGCCTGCAGCTCAAGGTACACCAACGTAAGGCCGTGTGGAGGGCCATTGCAGCAAAGGCGCGAGCCCTGGCGGTATCCAACCGACGACGCACCCACTGCCACAAGAGGTGGGACGACATCAGCCGGCTGGCAAAGAACGTGGCAGAGATGACATTGGGGCTGCTCCCACGCACTTGGCGTTTGGCACGGTGCAACATGACACCACTGATGGGCAGCATATTGGCAGTGACTCATCCTGAGCTGGAGCTGGATGCACTTCTGAAGAAGCATCGGCAGCAAGGCAGCGGTGAGTATTTGGGCAGGGTGACTTTGGCTAGGAGCCGATGCATGTGTACAGGGCCTGTGGCAGTGGTGGCCCATGTGATGTTCATGGGGTGGTGTTGTGCTGTGTCATGTGAGTGGCTGCTGGTATGGGTGCCAGTGTCATGCATTGACCCAAACTGGCCTTACAAGGGTAGGTCTCCCTGCTGTGCTTTCCCATAGACAGATGTGTTAGGATCTACATGGTCATTCAGCATTGGGATAGTGTGGGGAACCTATTAGGGGGTGAACAGCAGTGTACACTATCTGAGTGTGACTTCATGTATGCCTACTTTGCATGCACCATGATCGGTGAGGCACAAACATCTGACAACAATGTGCCCCAGAGTACCACATGGTGTTTGATATGGCCTACTTGCAATTGTGGACTGGCATGTCCTAATGGGTGTGTGTGTTGTCCCCTCCTGTTCCCTCAAGGTCTGCCAGTGGTAATAAGTGTTGTCCCCACATCATGTCCCTAGGTGTGGGCAGAGTAAGTTGTATGTCCGGTACACTTCATTCACTAGCAGGGTGTTGTGCTGTGTGGCCTCAACATGGCTCAGTCATGGCAGATATTCAGGGTTACAGGCACTGTTGCGGTCTATGTAGTGTGTTGCTGCAATGTGATTGCAGGGTGTGGTGGTCACCATGTTAATTTGGGCATCTCCTATACTGCATTGATTGGTTTGCTTTGTCCTGATGATGACACTAACACAACCCTGCTTCTCTCATGCAGAATCGCCAGTGGAAACGGAGAAACGGGATCCGGAAACCAGTGGTGGCGAGAGTAGCACTACAGCTGCACCGGAGGTCAGTGACACAGAGCTCACCAGAGCATCTGAGGGGGACCGGAGTATGCAGGAGGAATCTGTGCCTGAGACACAAAGTACTACATCGTCTGATGCCAGCGGTGATGCATCCATGTTGGCAGGCACAAAGAATGGGAACTCTGCATCATCCTCTACCACACAGCGGCCATTGGACAGCCTCCCATCCACTTCCTCTGGTGCTGCCCGTGTTCATGTGAGTAAGAGGGGACGAGTTAGATTCACATATGGCACTGCTGAGCCTGCACCTGTCCCCCCTGCTGCCCTCAGTGCTGAGTCTGTAGAGCTCTTACGCCAGCTTTGTGTGGGCAAGACAGCCCTGCTCAATGCCTTCAGTGACCATGACTAGGCCAGGTGGTTGCCTACTTGGAGGGCATACACTCTGTCGTGGGTGGACTACACCGTACAGTCCAGGCTTTGTCTGCCACAGTGACGTCTGCCCTTAAACAGGCACATACTCCAATTCCTGCTCCAGTGCCTTTGTCCACCCCCAGTCAGTGGCCACATCGGAAGATAGTGACCACAGTTCCCATGGGTCACAGTCACGATACAGCACAAGAAGCACCCAGCAGAAACAACTCAAGCAGTCCCGCCCAGAGACACCATCCCCACAGAAGAGCAGAGCCAGCCCAAAATGCAAAGACAAGAGCCAATCATGAAAGAGCAAGGCCAAAAAAGCAGGTAAGCAGGCATCAGGCTCCCATGCCTCAGAGGCATCACCAGAGCAGGACTCTCCAGGCCCTAAAACATCACGCAGAGCTAGGCGTGCAGTGTCTATGCCCACTGAGGAGATGTTGTATGGCAAGGGTACACCTAGGAAGGGCTCAGGGCCACATTCCCCCGGCACATAAACTCCAATTCCAAACCCAGTGAAGCAGGTGAAGGAGGGCACTGTAGGGCTACCCCTGGCAAACAGGCAAAGGAGGGCATTGTAGGGGGGACACCTGGCAAACAGGGGTAGGTGGTCCAGAGGCGTAGCCAGACAAAGCGTTCCGCAGGATCCAGCATGTCACCATAGGGAGTGCCAGTGTCTGCACCTGATGCAGGACTGTTGGTGTGTGTGCCTATTGTGTCATCACCACTTTGCATTGACACCAGTACAGGGAAGGCATTTCGAATTCCCAAGAAGTGGAAGGGCACCCCTCAAACCTATCCCACCCACACTGTATCACAGGTCTGCATGACTCCACCTCCACCTGCCACTACACCACCTGGTCCAAATAGCCCTCCAGTTTGCCAAGCCACTGACAGTCCTACATCACCTGGGCCTCTGTTAAGTGGTCCTGCTGTCCCGGACACACAGCCAGCTCCAAGTCCGCTTGACAGCCACAAGTGAGTGGTAGTCCCCCTCATACACCTGTCTCTCATACAGGTGCACTAGTCCTGCTCATTTTTTACAACCTGGGTGTGTTGCTGGCCATGGAAGGCTACAGTCAAACACACTCACTCTGCAGCTTCTCATGTCCTGACTCTGCACTTCTCCCTGGCTACTGGCCTTGTCATTCACTGCTGTTCTGGCCTTGCCTGTGCAGCTTCTCATGTCCTGACTGCACTTCCAGAGAACCGTCCATCATGAAATTGAAGTCCCCACCCAACACCATCACCCCGAGCGGCAGGTCCAGCAACAGGTCCCTATGTCATGGAGCGTCAAGCGCTGCAGTCCGGGAGGAGCACAAAGGGAGACAGCATTGACAACACACCCTTCCCAGGTGCCTGAGACTGCAGCATACCTGCCCAGGGGTCAGTCCAGGAGTTGTGAATAATGAATAATGTAGGGGTACCCTTTCGAAGTAAAATCCCCACCCCCCTGGAGCCCAAAGTGAAGCCAGAGTGAAACACCATTTTGTACCCTTTCCTATTCAGGGAACCACAGGAGTTGCCAGTCAGGTGTGTTTCCTGCAATGACACCAGGTCAAGCTTGTTACGTTTAGCGTACTGCAATACAATGCCTCTCTTGATTTTATCGCCCAATCCATTAACATTCCAAGTGGACAAATTAAGTGTCAGACCCAGTCATCATGTCCAGCTAGTGAGAACCAAGTAATGTTGGATAGTCAAACCTGGGTGTGCAAAGCCGATGCGGGAAGCCCCATGTGCCAATGGCAAGAGAACAGCGTGGGATTATGATGAGGTGAACAATATTGTGTACCGGTGTGAAACAAAAAAAAACAAATAACATAACTGAAACAAAAACAGTCAAAAGAAAACCCCAAAACAATCCCCCCATTCGCCCCACATTCCCAAATTGAGCACCCTAAAACCCCCCACCCTGCCTCCCTGCTCGGCGGTAACACAACCTCCAGCCAACTAGCAGAGTTTCTATCACCCACCCTTACAAGAACTTACGGGACCGTGAGGCCGAGCCAAGCACACAATCGCAAGGTAACAAATTGTGTCCCAAAAGCAAATCAGAACCGCCTGCATGTCTCAAGTACGAAGAATGAGAGGGGCCAAACCCACATACCCACTCCCCATACATGGTCAGCAGGGGAACAGGCTAGGTGAACTAAGTCTACTCCAACTAGAACAGCTATGGCAGTCTATTTGCGGTTGATGAGTACCAGACCATGCATTATTGAATCAGACCCAGGTTTGAACTGTTCATCTAGAGTCACTGTGCCCCTCAAGAAGTAAAACATATACAAACCAATTATTCTGCCCCTCCCGCAAGTCTGTCTGTGGTGACCCACCACCGGAGGCCAGGGTATCATCGTCCGTCCTCGCACCCCATGCCATGTGCGGTGGGATCGGCGGCTCGACTTTCGCCATCCCTCCAGCCAGTCCCAGGTCTCCTCTGGAGTAGTAAAGAACTAGGATCTCCCCACTGCTTCCACCCTCAACTTGGCGGGAACATCATCGCATACTTCAAGTCCTTATCACAGAGCACCTTCTTAACTTCCAGGAAACTTTGCCTTTGCGGTTGCACCTTGATGGTGAAGTCTGGAAAAAAGGTGATGCAACTATTCTGGAATTCCACTGGCGGGCCGGAGCGGGCACTTTGTAGGTTGACAACCGAGTCATGGAAATAAAAGATGTGTGCGAGGAGCGGTCGTGGGGGACTCCAGGCTTCGGGCGCCCCTGGTCACACGGTGCGCCCGTTTCACCGAGAAAAAGTTGGAGAGCCTGCGCGGCTTAAGGTGGTTAGTGATCAAGTCCTCCACGAAGAGGTCCGCAGATGGCCCCTCCGCACGTTCCATCACTCTAATTATATGGAGGTTGTTGCGCCTGGAGTGCCCTTCATAATCATCCAGCTGAGCCTCCAGCTTTGCGGTTTGCAGGTCCTCCACCTTCTTTTGGAGCTCAGATGTATCTTCCACCAGGGAGGTTGCCTTAATTTCGACATCCTTTAACCAGAAGTTCATGGTGCACATATCCTCCCTCATGCGCAACACCTCGGTGAAGAACGTGTCGATCCGCGCCTCCAACGGTAGTAATGACATCAAGAATGTCCTGCAATGTCGGGTTTTTCTTCTTTCCGCCGGGCTTGGGATTGTCGGACGTGGTGGTCCCTCCTTTCGGACTCGAGCTGGGACCCCCATCCCAGTCGAATTTTGAGAGTTTGGTCTGGAGGGCTGCCCTAGAGCCGCGACCCCAGCCACCATCGGAGAAGCAGGACGTCACCACTGATCTCCCTGATAGTGGACGCAGAGCACAAGTGCCATGGCTAGGAATGAGGTCTCTGGTAGCGTCCCCACTCACCAGACAGTCAGCGAGGAGGTAGACTGGTTCCGTTAATGGCGCTCTGCGGCAACCTTGCAGCCCCGGGGAGCGCTCACTCCAGCGTCTGGATCGCCCACGGTAGATATCATGGCCGTAAACGGCAGGAGAAGCACAGGGAGGACAACGTCAGTCCCGCAAAAGCCAATCAATGGCGGCCAACAGGCAGAGGTGTGCCAATAGCGGTGGTCAGGTGTGCCAGGCAACCACGCGGTTTCACCGGGCAGTCATGGGGATCCTCACCGCAGTTCTACTCACACTGCAGTCACGCGGGAGACCACAGGCTGATATGAGCCGTCTAGCATTGGCCACAGCCCGACCGGCATGGGCATGCAGGGCAGACTTGAAGCTATGCCGCCGGCCACAATTTTGGGTCCGCACCTGCACATATTTCACAGGGCTGCGCATGGCCCTCAGGAGATATGGAGTGCAACCTAATTTGCACCGTGCTCCCAGCTGGCTCGGGGCAGAGTACTCACCTCGCTCCACTCTGTATCCGGGGACGACTACTGCGTCAGGGTGCAACACCGGCACCCCGGCCGATCTCGCCGATATGCTCCGACAGGTTCTCCGGTGTTCCGATCACCGCCACACCGGATCTTCAGAGGCGCCCACACTGCCTTGAAAGAGTCACCGCGAGCAGCAGCAGTGATACAGGACCGCCCGCCAGTCCCAGTGGGGAAATTCTTGCTGGTTCCTCGTCCTCCAGTGGGGCCAAGGGAGTGTGCCGATGCCAGTGCTCTCAGCTTACCAGTCACATGGCTGCACACACGGCCCGTCAGGCCCAAGGTCGCAGGTCGTGGCACCGAGTCTCCGCAGGCCCGTCTGTACCACAACTGGCAGCAATTTTTCGTTTAGCCCTTCCAGAGAGTGATTTTGGCAGTTCAGCGGCAATATGGAGATTCAGGAGCAGATATTTTGATCGGATGTAGGCTCGGTCGACGGAGCAAATAGATTAGGCGGCCATATTTGTGCTTTGCTTGGCCACGCCCCTCTAAAAACGTTTTTTTTAATTTAGCACTTAGAATTCTCGGTACTATACCCTTATTCTCTATGTTTTGCGCTCTTCCCAGTCACAGGCCCTTGCCCCACCCACACAAATGAGGTATAAATTTACTTGGGAGACTCAGGGGAAATCTGTGGGGTAGGACATTTGTGCCGGCACAGTGATTCCACACAAAAATATGTGGAAAATGTGTTTTTTTCAGCTAAATTTGAGATTTGCCTGGCATTCTGGGTAGGAAAACGTTGGGGGATCCACGCAAGCTATACCTCATTGGTCTCTACCGGGTGTCTAGTTTTGAGAAATGTTTGGGTTTTGTACTTTCCCAAGATGTCCGCCGAGCCCGCGGACAAAATCCCGTTTGCCCCCCCCCACCCCCCCCCCCCCCCCCAAAACCAGGTAGTTTTGCTACAGGTAATTTTGAATTCTCCACAGTACGATTTGGGCCATTTCCAGTTGCAGACACTATGCCTACCCATACAAGTGAGGTACCATTTTTATCAGGGTACCTGTAGGAACGCTGGGTGGGAGGACATTTGTGGATCCACGCAGATTCCAGAACTTTCCCACACAGAAATGTGAGAAAAAAAGTGATTTTTTTCAGCGGAATTTGAGGTTTGCAGTTGATTCTGGGTAGGAGAATGTTGGGGTACGCATGCAAGCCATACCTCGCTGGACTCTGCTGGCTGTTTAGTTTCCAGAAATGTGTGGGTTTCGTAGGTTTCCCTAAATGGCCGCAGATCCTCAGGCCAAAAACTCATGGAACCCCCTTGCAGAATCAGGTTGCTTTGTGATAGGTAATTTTGATGTCGCCTCAAAAGGTTTTGGGCCCTTGCCTGTCACGGGTCCTTGACCCACCCACACAAGGGAGGTACCATTTTTAACAGGAGACTTAGGGGAATGCTGGGTGGGAGGAAATTTGTGGATACACGCAGATTCCAGAACTTTCTCACACAGAAATTTGAGAAAAAAGTGATTTATTTCACCAGAATTTGAGGTTTGCAGTTGATTCTGAGTAGGATCATTTTGCGGGACCCACGCAAGCTATACCTCACTGGACTCCTCCGCGTGTCTAGTTTTTAGAAATATGTAGGTTTGATAGGTTTCCCTATATGGCCGCCGCATCCCAGGCCAAAAACTCATCGGACCCCCCTTGCAAAAACAGGTTTGTGATAGGTAATTTTGATGTCACCTCAATACGTTTTGGGCCCTTACCTGTCGCGGGCCCTTGACCCACCCACGCAAGTGAGGTACCATTTTTATCGGGAGACCTGAGGAAACGCTGGAAGGGAGGACATTTGTGGATCCCCGCAGATTCCAGAACTTTCCCACACAGAAATTTGAGAAAAAGTTGTTGTTTTTTACAATTTTTTAGGTTTGCAAGGGATTCTGAGTAACAGAACCTGGTGAGAGGCAGTCAAGTCACCACTTCTTGGATTCCCCTGGGTGTTTAGTTTAAAAAAAATGTATAAGTTTGCTAGATTTCCCGAGGTGCCAGTAGAGCTAGGGTTCGAAAACGATAGCTAGGAAATTTGAAAAAAAAGGGTAATTTTTCAATGTAAAATTGTGGTGTGTCCATGTTGCGTTTTGCGCCGTTTCCTGTCGTGGGCACTAGACCTATCCACACAAGTGAGGTACCATTTTTCTCATAAAACTTTGGGGAAAGCGGGGTGGGTGGAAATTTGCGTATCCACACAATTTGTAGAACTTTCCACCACAGAAATGTGAGAAAAACGTGTTTTTTAGACAATTTATTAGGTTTGCAAGGGATTCAGGGTAACAGAACCTGGTGAGAGGCAGTTAAGTCACCTCATCCTGGATTTCTCTCGGTGTCTAGTTTCCAAAAATATATAGGTTTGCTAGGTTTCCCAAGGTGTCAGCAGAGCTCGGGTTCAAAAACTACAGCTAGGCACTTTGCCTAAAAAGAGTCATTTTTCACAGTGAAATTGTGGTGTGTCCACAATGCGTTTTGCGCCGTTTCCTGTCACGGGCACTAGGCCTACCCACACAAGTGAGGTACAGTTCTTCTTGTACGACTTTGGGGAATGTGGGTTGGGTGGAAATGTGTGGATCCACACAGACTCCAGAACTTTCCACCACAGAAATGTGAGACAAATGTGTTATTTTTTGGTAATGTTCTCAGTTTTCAAGGGATTCTGGGTAACAGAACCTGGTGAGAGGCAGTCAAGTCACCCCATCCTGTTTTTCCCTGGGTGTTTATTTTTCAAAAATGTATAGGTTTGCTAGGTTTTCCTACGTGCTGGCAGCGCTAGGGTTCAAAAACTACAGTTAGGCACTTTGCCAAAAAAGGGTCATTTTTCACTGTGAAATTGTGGTGTGTCCATGTTGCATTTTGCGCCATTTCCTGTCGCGGGCACTAGGCCTCCCCACACAAGTGAGGTACTGTTTTTCTCGGAAGACATTAGGGAATGCGAGGTGTGTATTCATTTGTGGATCCACTGAGATTTCAGAACTTTCCACCACAGAAATGTGAGGAAATTGTGTTTTTTGGACAATTTTTTAAGTTTGCAAGGGATTCTGGGTAACAGAACCTGGTAAGAGCAGTCAAGTCACCCCATCCTGTTTTTCCCTGGGTGTTTAGTTTTCAAAAATGTATAGGTTTGCTAGGTTTTCTTAGTTGCCAGCAGATCTAGGGTTCAAAAACTACAGCTAGGCACTTTGCCAAAAAAGGGTCATTTTTCACTGTGAAATTGTGGTGTGTCCACGTTGTGTTTTGCGCAGTTTCCTCTCACGTGCACTAGGCCTACCCACACAAGTGAGGTACAGTTTTTCTAGGAAGACTTTGTGGAACATGGGGTGGGTGGAAATTTGTGGATCCATGCAGATTCCAGAACTTTACACCACAGAAATATGAATAAAATATTTTTTTTGCTATTTTTTTAGGTTTGCAAGGGATTCTGGGTAATAGAAACTGGTGAGAGGCAGTCAAGTCACCCTATTTGTGATATTTGTGATATTTGTGAGGGTATTTCTAAAGCGCAGCGTTCGCTCCGGAGGGAGCATCTTGGCGCTGAAAATCCTGGTGGACCGGTCCTGTTTGCGGTAGGGGTTTAGATGGCTGCTTTGGTGTAGTCATCGGAGAGGTTATAGATCCAAGTCTTTAGGAGTTTTCTGAAGGGTTTTTCGAGGGTTTGTTGTCTCAGATTTTTGGGCAAGTTGTTCCAAGCTTTAGTTGCCAGGAAGCTTAAGGTTTTTCCGCCCTTAGTCTTCAGGTTGTACTTAGCGGGGAGGATGAGGTTATCCTGGGACGAACGGAGGGATCGACTGGGGGTGTAGTGGGGGAAGCGTTTGGAGAGATATTTTGGACCGGATTTGTTAAAAGCTCGAAAGGCAACAATCAATATTTTAAAAATAATTATTTTATGAAGGGGGAGCCAATGCAGGGATCTTAGAGCTGCAGAGATAGATGCTTTTCGGGGCAGCTTTAGGACCAGTCGTGCGGCCGTGTGAAGAACACTTTGGAGTTTAGACAGAGTATTCTTTTTTGCCCCTGCAAGGAGACCGTTGCAGTAATCTAAGTGTGAAATTATAAGGGCTACTGTTACCGTTTTCCTGGCGTCAAGTGGAAGGAAGTCGAAGAACTTTCTTAGCGATTTTATTATTCCAAAACATCTACCAGCTACAGTCCTGGCATGCTGGTCGATAGATAAGTCTGAGTCGAATAGGACGCCGAGATTCCTAGCTGTTGTTACTGTCTGGGGGGGTGCAACTGAGTCATCCGGCCACCAAAGGGCTGGGCAGAAGGAAGTGTTCTTTCCAATACGGAGGATCTCCGTTTTGCTAGAGTTGCATTTGAGATGGTTGGTGTCCATCCATCGGAAGACCTCAGTCAAGCAATTCTTGAGGTTGAGCTCAGCTCCGGTTGAATTGTCCTCTAGGGGCACGATGAGTTGCGTATCATCGGCATACGATGTTACCGGTATGCCGAATGATTCAATCAGGGATAAGAGTGGGATGAGGTAGATATTGAAGAGAAGGGGACTCAAGATGGACCCCTGCGGTACCCCTGAGGAGACCTTCTTCTCCTTGGAATGGAAAGGGCCAAGAGCGACAGTTTGTGATCTGTCAGTGAGAAATGATTTTATCCAGGATAGGGCGGTTTCCGAGATCCCAATGTCCATCAATCTGCTGATTAGGATGGAGTGGGAGATGGTGTCGAACGCCGCAGTAAGGTCGAGAAGAATGAGAATTGAGTTCTTCCTCTGGTCTTGTAGCATCTTAATTGTGTCTGATAGTTCGATCAGAGCTGTTTCGTCGAGTGTTTAGGACGGAAACCAGATTGTTGCGGATGGAGTATGTTATTGGCTTACAGATAATGTTTAAGTTCTCTGTAGACTAACTGTTCGGTTATTTTTCCCAAAGCCGGGAGTAGTGAGATCGGGCAAAGATTGGTCAGGTCCGACGGGGATTTATTGGCCTTCTTCATGAGAGGTTTGACTATTCCCTTTTTCCACAGGCGGGGGACAGATCCTGTGAGGAGCGACGAGTTAACTATGTCGTTGATTATTGGGTTCACCACATCGATAAGTTGGTGAAGGATTTTTGGAGGACAGGGGTCAGACGGAGAACCGGATTTGCAAGCCAAGATGACTTCTCTGGTTTGAGCCAAAGTGACAGGGGAGAAATTCTTGAGGCTTCCAGCTCGGGAGTCAAGATGGGGGGGGAAACAGGGTACCTGAAGTTGTATGTAAAGTGGGGAAGTTTCTTTGAATGGAGACGATTTTGTCTTCAAAGTAGTCTGAGATTTTGTCGCAAAAGTCTTGGGATGGGGGGATTTCGGGTTGAAGTGCTTTGGGCTGGGTGAACGATTTTACTATTGCGAACAATGTTTTTTGTTTTTGACTGGACTCTTTGATGGCGTTGACGTAGAAATTTTTTTGGGCAGATTTAATTTTGGAGAGATACATTTTCCTTAGTTGGATGTAGGAGAGACGGTTGTCATTGTCATATGCTCTGCGCCATTTTCGCTCTGCCTTCCTACACAGTAGATGAGAAGTAGCTAGATCTGTGGTGAACCAAGGGGCGTTGGTTTTAGTTTTTTTATGAGTTGTGCAGAGACGTTTGGGGGGGTTTCGAGTTTTCATTTCTTGTGAAATCCAGTTATGAAAAAGGTCAGCGTCAAGTTTGACGTTACCAGATAAGGTGGGGGATTGAGATTAGAGAATGGGGTTAAGAGTAATGTTTTCTTGAACCTTTTTCCAGTTGACGGGGTTGGCATGGTGAGAGTTAGTTTTACTGAAGGTTAGTGGACGTACATTTTTGATATGGAACGGGATCAGGCTATGATCTGTCCATATTTGGGGAAGAGGGGGCAGGGTGGTTAGGGAGGGGAAATTAGTGCAGACACCGTCAAGGGTATGACCTAGCGAATGAGTAGGCAATATGGCACGTTGCTGGATATTGAACATTTCGAGGGTTTGGGAGAAGTTGATGGTTTGTGCGTCAGATTTGGACTCAAGGTGTAAGTTGAAGTCCCCGAGCAGGGTGAAATGAGGGTATCTGAGTAAGAAATGTCCCAGGGAGTCGCACAGTGAGTCAGGAAACTCAGAGGCATTACCGGGTGGGCGGTAGATAAGACCACCTGAGAAGGAGGTGGATTCATTGAGTTTAATTGAGAAGTCTAGGCCTTCTGTGTTTTTTAAGGGATCTAAATTGAACGTGTGACAGGAGAAGGTATTCTTCAGTATAATGGCAACACCTCCGCCTCTACCTTTCAGTCTGTCTTGTCTGAAGAAGGAAAAACCCTGGGGGAGGGAGATGGCTATATCCGGATTAATGTCTTCCGTTAGCCAGGTTTCTGTTATCATTAGGCAGTCAAGATCAGAGTCAAGGATGAGGTCGCATATGTCTTGGTTATGCTTGCACATAGAACGGGCATTAATCAGACCCCCTTTGAAGGGCGGCGGGGAGTCCTTGGGGAGGGATAGGGGAGTGAGTACGTAGGCTGGGTGTTTGATGGGTGACCAGCGGCAATGCTTGCAGCTGAACGCGCCAGAGAGCTTTGCTGGATCGAGTTTGCAGGAGCAGTACTTAGTGCCCTGTAATCGGTGAAGGTCACTAGGAAGGTACCTGATGTACGAGGAGGTTTGGGCAGAGTTTCCTGCGCCTGTCGCGGTCTTGTCGCGGACGGGCGCAGACGGGCTTGCCTTAGGCGCGCCTTCGGCGCGCAAACGGCGCTCCCGCTGCGCTCGTCCGCTGCACTCGTCCGCTGCGCTTCCTGTGCATGCACATTTCTGTCTGAACAAGGGGGCGTGGCCTAAAAGGTGGGCGTGGTTAGCGCGCACGCCTGGGCTGATGGCGGCCGCTGAAGGGTGATGAAAAGCGCGACAGCGTTCAGATCGGCTGCGTGCAAGTAGCGATATTTGCTTATTAAAAGCAGGAAGTTTCAAAGTATTCAAGTAAGTGACACCACACAATAAATGATTAAAAAGAAGTCAAATATGCAATTTCTTTCGTACCGCCAGCTCCCGGCTTCCGCCTTAGGACTGGGTCAGGGATTTGTGAGTAAACGCTTGTTGTCAGCGTAGTTATAGGCGGGATAATGGGCGTGGCCTAAAAGGTGGGCGTGGTTAGCGCGCACGCCTGCGCTGATGGCGGCCGCTGAAGGGTGATGAAAAGCGCGACAGCGTTCAGATCGGCTGCGTGCAAGTAGCGATATTTGCTTATTAAAAGCAGGAAGTTTCAAAGTATTCAAGTAAGTGACACCACACAATAAATGATTAAAAAGAAGTCAAATATGCAATTTCTTTCGTACCGCCAGCTCCCGGCTTCCGCCTCAGGACTGGGTCAGGGATTTGTGAGTAAACGCTTGTTGTCAGCGTAGTTATAGGCGGGATAGTGGGCGTGGCCTAAAAGGTGGCCGTGGTTAGCGCGCACGCCTAGGCTGATGGCGGCCGCTGAAGGGTGATGAAAAGCGCGACAGCGTTCAGATCGGCTGCGTGCAAGTAGCGATATTTGCTTATTAAAAGCAGGAAGTTTCAAAGTATTCAAGTAAGTGACACCACACAATAAATGATTAAAAAGAAGTCAAATATGCAATTTCTTTCGTACCGCCAGCTCCCGGCTTCCGCCTCAGGACTGGGTCAGGGATTTGTGAGTAAATGCTTGTTGTCAGCGTAGTTATAGGCGGGATAATGGGCGTGGCCTAAAAGGTGGGCGTGGTTAGCACGCACGCCTGGGCTGATGGCGGCCGCTGAAGGGTGATGAAAAGCGCAACAGCGTTCAGATCGGCTGCGTGCAAGTAGCGATATTTGCTTATTAAAAGCAGGAAGTTTCAAAGTATTCAAGTAAGTGACACCACACAATAAATGATTAAAAAGAAGTCAAATATGCAATTTCTTTCGTACCGCCAGCTCCCGGCTTCCGCCTCAGGACTGGGTCAGGGATTTGTGAGTAAACGCTTGTTGTCAGCGTAGTTATAGGCGGGATAATGGGCGTGGCCTAAAAGGTGGGCGTGGTTAGCGCGCACGCCTAGGCTGATGGCGGCCGCTGAAGGGTGATGAAAAGCGCGACAGCGTTCAGATCGGCTGCGTGCAAGTAGCGATATTTGCTTATTAAAAGCAGGAAGTTTCAAAGTATTCAAGTAAGTGACACCACACAATAAATGATTACAAAGAAGTCAAATATGCAATTTCTTTCGTACCGCCAGCTCCCGGCTTCCGCCTCAGGACTGGGTCAGGGATTTGTGAGTAAACGCTTGTTGTCAGCGTAGTTATAGGCGGGATAATGGTCGTTGCCTAAAAGGTGGGCGTGGTTAGCACGCACGCCTGGGCTGATGGCGGCCGCTGAAGGGTGATGAAAAGCGCGACAGCGTTCAGATCGGCTGCGTGCAAGTAGCGATATTTGCTTATTAAAAGCAGGAAGTTTCAAAGTATTCAAGTAAGTGACACCACACAATAAATTATTAAAAAGAAGTCAAATATGCAATTTCTTTCGTACCGCCAGCTCCCGGCTTCCGCCTCAGGACTGGGTCAGGGATTTGTGAGTAAACGCTTGTTGTCAGCGTAGTTATAGGCGGGATAGTGGGCGTGGCCTAAAAGGTGGGCGTGGTTAGCTCGCACGCCTGGGCTGATGGCGGCCACTGAAGGGTGATGAAAAGCGCGACAGCGTTCAGATCGGCTGCGTGCAAGTAGCGATATTTGCTTATTAAAAGCAGGAAGTTTCAAAGTATTCAAGTAAGTGACACCACACAATAAATGATTAAAAAGAAGTCAAATATGCAATTTCTTTCGTACCGCCAGCTCCCGGCTTCCGCCTCAGGACTGGGTCAGGGATTTGTGAGTAAACGCTTGTTGTCAGCGTAGTTATAGGCGGGATGATGGGCGTGGCCTAAAAGGTGGGCGTGGTTAGCGCGCACGCCTGGGCTGATGGCGGCCGCTGAAGGGTGATGAAAAGCGCGACAGCGTTCAGATCGGCTGCGTGCAAGTAGCGATATTTGCTTATTAAAAGCAGGAAGTTTCAAAGTATTCAAGTAAGTGACACCACACAATAAATGATTAAAAAGAAGTCAAATATGCAATTTCTTTCGTACCGCCAGCTCCCGGCTTCCGCCTCAGGACTGGGTCAGGGATTTGTGAGTAAACGCTTGTTGTCAGCGTAGTTATAGGCGGGATAATGGGCGTGGCCTAAAAGGTGGGCGTGGTTAGCGCGCACGCCTGGGCTGATGGCGGCCGCTGAAGGGTGATGAAAAGCGCGACAGCGTTCAGATCGGCTGCGTGCAAGTAGCGATATTTGCTTATTAATAGCAGGAAGTTTCAAAGTATTCAAGTAAGTGACACCACACAATAAATGATTAAAAAGAAGTCAAATATGCAATTTCTTTCGTACCCCCAGCTCCCGGCTTCCGCCTCAGGACTGGGTCAGGGATTTGTGAGTAAACGCTTGTTGTCAGCGTAGTTATAGGCGGGATGATGGGCGTGGCCTAAAAGGTGGGCGTGGTTAGCGCGCACGCCTGGGCTGATGGCGGCCGCTGAAGGGTGATGAAAAGCGCGACAGCGTTCAGATCGGCTGCGTGCAAGTAGCGATATTTGCTTATTAAAAGCAGGAAGTTTCAAAGTATTCAAGTAAGTGACACCACACAATAAATGATTAAAAAGAAGTCAAATATGCAATTTCTTTCGTACCGCCAGCTCCCGGCTTCCGCCTCAGGACTGGGTCAGGGATTTGTGAGTAAACGCTTGTTGTCAGCGTAGTTATAGGCGGGATAATGGGCGTGGCCTAAAAGGTGGGCGTGGTTAGCGCGCACGCCTGGGCTGATGGCGGCCGCTGAAGGGTGATGAAAAGCGCGACAGCGTTCAGATCGGCTGCGTGCAAGTAGCGATATTTGCTTATTAATAGCAGGAAGTTTCAAAGTATTCAAGTAAGTGACACCACACAATAAATGATTAAAAAGAAGTCAAATATGCAATTTCTTTCGTACCCCCAGCTCCCGGCTTCCGCCTCAGGACTGGGTCAGGGATTTGTGAGTAAACGCTTGTTGTCAGCGTAGTTATAGGCGGGATAATGGGCGTGGCCTAAAAGTTGGGCGTGGTTAGCGCGCATGCCTGGGCTGATGGCGGCCGCTGAAGGGTGATGAAAAGCACGACAGCGTTCAGATCGGCTGCGTGCAAGTAGCGATATTTGCTTATTAAAAGCAGGAAGTTTCAAAGTATTCAAGTAAGTGACAGCACACAATAAATGATTAAAAATAAGTCAAATATGCAATTTCTTTCGTACCGCCAGCTCCCGGCTTCCGCCTCAGGACTGGGTCAGGGATTCCCCTGGGTGTATAGTTTTTAAAAATGTATAGGTTTGCTAGGTTTCCTTAGGTGCCGGCAGCTAGGGTTTAAAAACTACAGCTAGGCACTTTGCCAAAAAAGGGTCATTCTTCAATGTGAAATTGTGGTGTGTCCACGTTGAGTGTGTGCCGTTTCCTATCGCAGGCACTAGTCCCACCCACACAAGTGAGGTACCATTTTTCTCTGAAGACTTTGGGTAACGAGGATGGGTGGAAATGTGTGGATCCACGCAGATTCCAGAACTTTCCACCACAGAAATATGAGGAAAATGTGTTTCTTTGACAATTTTTTAGGTTTGCAAGGGAGTCTGGGTAAGAGAACCTGGTGAGAGGCAGTCAAGTCACCCCATCCTGGATTCCCCTGGGTATCTAGTTTTCAGAAATGTATAGGGTTGCTAAGTTTCCCTAGGTGCTGGCAGAGATATGGTTAAAAAACTACAGCTAAGCACTTTGCAAAAAAAAGGGTCCTTTTTCATTGTGAAAATGTGGGGTGTTCATATTGCGTTTTTAGACGTTTCCTTTCGTGGGCACTATGCCTACCCACACAAGTGAGGTACCCTTTTTATTGGGAGACTTAGGGTAATTAAAATGTAAATCAACTGTTATTACCTATTGACTTTTGATGCATTACTTCCTTCCAAATGAAAGACAATGTGTAAAAAAGAAGTCATTTTGAAAAATGACTGATAAATCTCATGCTAGTATGAGTATTACCAATTTGGGAAATGTGCAAATATCTACTGCTTCTAAACTCTATATTTTGTTCCCATTTCAGCATTTCATAGGTGTCTTTCCTATCGATTTTTTCATGTATACATTTTACCAGAATAATTGCTGTATACCCTGTACATAGTGAAAAACCATTGCAAGTCACTACTCAGTTTTTGGCTCTGGGTTCGTTGGAGTTCTTGGTGAACCTACAAGTCCTATATATCCCCACAACCAATGAGGTCCACCAGATGTAACGGTATATTGCTTTCAAAGAGAAGTTACAGGTGAAAACTTTGACACAAAAAGCTGTTTTTTTTCAAAAAAATTTAAATTTTTCCTATATTTGAGTGTTAGTTTCTATAAACTTGAAGGATCTACACAAATGACCCCTGGCTTAATTCAGTAGTTTGTCTACTTTAAAAAAATGTATAGCTTTCCAGGGTCCATTATTGCTTTCATACCCATGTCTACCATTAACTGGAAGGAGGTTGAAAGCATAAAAAATAGCAAAAATAGGCGATGTCCCAGAAAAATGCCAAAACTGTGTAAAAAATGTTGGTTTTCTGACAAAAGTCTGTCATTCCCTAAGGCTGGGAGAATAATGGGGCAGATTTATGTCGGACTTGCGCCGCCGTTGTGTCACGCAACGGCGGCGTAAACGTGGTGCATCCCTGTGACCCCTTTACAACGTGACGCATCTAGGCAGATGCATCACGTTGTAAAGCCCTGCGCCAAATGTGGGTGTTCCGGCGCAGGGTGGGCATTCCGGGGCAGGTGCGCCTCGCAAAAGTGGCTAAGTGAAATCTACAAGATTTCACTCAGTCACTTTTAGGCCAATGCTGCGTCAAAACCCTGCGCCTGCTTGAAGCAGGCGTAAGGCTTGACGCAGCATTGGACAGATAGGGCACCCCCGAGCCTTGCTGGAGCTGCGTCGTGCTTGCAACGCAACTCCAGCAATGCTTCACCTTTACGGCACAGATGTGTCACGCATCTGTGCCTTTTTTGCCCCATGGTGCGCCGCATTGTAAATGTGGCGCAACATGGGTGGCGGAGCTGCTGCGCACAATAACTGGCGCATCCCTGGGGATGCGCCAGTTATCTTAAATCTACCCCTTTGATTTCATCCCCACAAGCCCTTTTTGGGTACCGTTTGCAGGGAAAAACACAGACACTTTCATTTACAGCACTTTTTTCCATTTTTACCCCAAAAAACAAAATTTAGCTGTACTTTGGCTAATTTCTGTGTCCCCGCCAAGGGAATCAATAAACCCTGGGTACCTTTAGAATCCCCAGATTGTTAGAAGAGAACGACGCACATTTGGCATGGATACATTATGTGGTCAACAAGTTACAGGGGCCGAAGCGCAAACTGCCCCAAATAGCCAAAAAAAGGCTTAGCACAGGGGGAGGCCTAGCAGCGACGGGGTTAAAACCTCTGTTGACTACTCGAGGGGTTGGTTTGGACTCCTTATAGATTGCAAGATAGTTAGTAATTACGGAGGAATTCAATTTTGTGTTAGAATTTGTTGAGGGCAAAAATCAAAGTTTTTTCAGACAGCTTATCAAGAATAAACGTTCTTGATGCATATAAACAAGGTAATGGCATAAAGAGAAATTTGGAACATGAATACGTAACTAATGTAACAAATGTAGACGTGAGTACTGTATCAGAGGCTGAGAGGACATGAGCATAAAATGAGGATGAAGAGCACTTGGGTGCAATCAAGATGGCTCAGTTTCAGTTGCGGCCCGTGGACAGAGTTCCGTGGGGCGGATAGGCGGGAGGGAGAGGGACAGGGTGGGGGGTAGTAAATACCAGAATATGGTTGATTAGAGGTAAGTAAACAATTAAATAAATAAAATGAATTTCGTTGTGCGCCCTGCATCGCAAAATGCAATGCAGAGAGTGCTACGAAATTCCGGTTTTTCGATGTTTACTACCACCTACCCTGCCCCGCCCCCGCTTTGAACTCCCTCCCTGGGCCGCAACTGCTCAGTTTCTTCAAAGGTTTCGAAAGATATCATTGTGTAATAGATGAATTAGGTGAAGGCAACTGGGGATAGGCAGCAAATGGAGCCCTCCCAAACGTATGAGAGGCAAATTAATTGGATTGACCTATCAGTGTCAGATGGGAAGTAGTAGAAGCAAGACTAGGTTAAGATAAATATTTTGTTTGCCAGGTATAGATAGAGAGATTGAAGCACAAGTCATTGAGTGTTGTTTATATGTGTATATAGTGATAAGGTGCAAAAAATAAATGCCCAACCCCTACAACCTGTGGAAAATTCCTATGAGGTCTTGGGCAAAGGTTGCAATCGATATAATTGGCTCAATAGACAGGCTTGGAATGATACATACTGAATAACACATCTAGGAAGGTAATATAATTACTAGAAATACATTTTATGAGTGAGAGCTATCCTGAGGATTTGATGTGACAAAATGGTACCCAGATGGGCTCCAGTGAGATGGAGAAATATTTGGCAGACCACGAGATTGTACATAAGAAAACTGTGGTCTATAATTCTAAAGGCAAAGGTTTTGTAGAAAGGATTAACTGCGCCATTAAAGAGTGAAGGTAGTTAGATATTGTGAATGGTAGGTCGGTGATTAAAAATGTGAATCAGAATGTGTGGTCATATATAACAACTGTGCACGGTATCACCAAAATTAGCGGGGGAAAGAAATTTGTCAAAGTAAAAGAGGTAACAGTATGTAAAAAAGATAGAATTGTGGTGTGTGAAAGCAAAGGTGGGATTAAAGGAAAACGAGGCACAATGAAACCATAAAAGAAAAGGAAGTCACTGATAATAAAACTGTCATGAATAAAATAAACAGAAAAGAAGGTCTTTAAATAGGGAAGAACTACATGTGGACCTCCAAGATTTAAAGAATATGTGCTGGGGAAACTGAGTCTTGTCCAATATGGAAACCTTAGGCTAGTGTTTAGTTTAGTAATCTGTTCAAAATGTTGTCCATAGATGCACGTAATGTATATAGCAGCTGTTTTACATTTGGCTATGCTGCATTTCCAAGACAAGAGAATGTGTTATATCATGAGTTTAGGTAAAATGATAGATCTCCTAAATGTGTCCGGCATTAGAACCTTGGGAAAGAATGTTATGGTATGATAAAGAAAGCAGTTTGATAGGATGCTGCTGATGTCTGGCATCACTAGGGAGTTTATGCTGAGTACATCCTACGTTCATCATTTCAATGTTTGGACTTCATCATTCTAAGAGGAGAATAGAGCACCACCACAACATGTTGTCCATGGTGTGGCCAATCAATGGGGGTTCCCTTTGACACCCGCCCCTATGCCCCTAGCATGGATGGACGGGTGGATAGACAGACAGACTGACAGACAGACAGACAGATAGATAGATAGATAGATAGATAGATAGATAGATAGATAGATAGATAGATAGATAGATAGATAGATAGATAGATAGATAGATAGATAGATAGATAGATAGATAGATAGATTGTATTTGTATGTATTTAAGTAAACAAATATTTGGGTTTGTGTGGAGAATTGTGTAGCTCTCCAGCTATACTTAAAGGTGAGGGAGTGAACAAACAAAGGTTTTGAAACATGCATTACAGATACAGTATAAAGGAGTGATGGAAACTGTTGCGGTTTAAAAATAGAGCAGAAAAGGAATGTATATATAACAGGATGCACACAGTAAAACTCCAAATTGGGTGGAGTGCACAGTGATGTAAGTAGAACACTAGGCCTTTTTTTGCCACATGAAGATATATCCATGGCTAACATTGTGCCACTAAAGTTCACAGCCACTGTTATAATTTAATATGTTATTTTTCCCTGAAAGTGTGTTTTAGGCCTTAAAATGGAAACCTGGCCATGCAGCTGCTTCAGGGCATCAATATTTTCTGTGCCCCTCAGGATAGCCTTTTCTGTTTACAGGAGCGTGTTCTCTTTCCAAAGATAACAATCAGTGATCTCTAATGCGAAACCAAAACATTTGGGAAATTCCTTTTGCTACAGACCTTATCCGATTTACTGGATTTTCATTTCCCAAAGAAAAGTTTGCCTGGGGGCATATCACTTAATTTGCCTTTCATATTCAGAATTTACATGCAATTAATTGCTCCAGGAACAGACAGCGTTCTATAGAATTGTGCAATCTGCTATTGTTACAATGCTACTGCTGAGACATTATAAAGAACTAGTTTAAGGTTCTGTACCAGAACTACACTTAAATACAGATTGTCCTGGGTGATAAACAGAGGCATCCTAGCCTTAATTGCTTATAATTATGCAGCCTCCCACTCTGCCATACGGCGTAATTATAGATCTTGCCAAAGGTTGTGAGTGATTTAAAGGCAGTACAAAAATACTCCTGCTACACAGTGTCTGTTTCACACTCGTTTCTTTATACTTCTGCTTGGCAAAGTACCATCTGAACTCAACTGAAATCCCCCTCCAGGTAGAATGCTGTATTTCAAAAATAGGAAAGTGATGTTTCCTCGGAAGTCTAAAGGGTACAAATTTCTTTGAAGTGTTTCCATGCTTTCACTTTGAGACATGAGTACATGCCATTGTTGACTTGGCCCTTTTGGCAAGTTCATCCCAAAACATTTTGCGTTCTCCTAGCCTGTTTCTGTAACCTGGTGTTGGTGATTTTAGGCCTCTGCGCACTTTGGCACTGTGGTCTAGTGTAAAGTGCGCGTGCTCTCTGTGTACGTGGGGTGAGAGGGGCTTGCCCTCCCATAGGAATGCATGGGGGATATGTGTGTCCATGGTAATTCCTGATATGAGAGGAGTGCAGGAGCGAGTTTGGTATGTGCAAACTCTTGACAATAAATGCTGCACAATAGTGTGCGCTGATTTATTGTGAATGGTGGAGAAGTGCCACTTTTAGAAGTTGGCATTTCCGTATACTGTGTGTCTGCCTGCCTGATGTGAATTGCATGTCTGGCTTGTGATTGACAGAGGCTGGATGATGTGGGTGGCTCCAGGAGCCAGGATGGGTCTGCCCGGTGGTGAATAGGGAGATCTGCATGGAGATGGGAGGGAGGAATTGCACCTGGGACCTGAATAGGACTGTGCCTTCCCTCCACAATGCTGGATCCACCCCCTGTGGTGCCTCTGAACACTTAGCTCCCACCTGACAATGGAGAGAGGAACTGAGCACAACAAAGTGCTCTAAGGCTCCCCAAACCAGTTGCGTCTGGTTTCCCTCAGCACTGTGCTGTGACACAAAGGGTTTGTCTAATATAAATATAGGGGTTGTGTCCCCATAAAGTTGATCAGTTCTCTTTTGGATCCTGATAGAGGGGGGCTTGCTGCTGGTGGGGCCCAGGAGGGAGCACCATAAGGGCTGCCTCCAAACTGGAGGGCCCTGTGTGCTGGCCCCTGGGCCGTACATTGCCCCCCTGATGCCTCCAGGACTTCTTGGACCTTTTTGGTTGCTTTTCCTTTGCCAAGGCTTGATACAGCCTGCCAGAGCCCTGGGAACGCTATTGGAGCTTTTCCTAGGATAGGGAGAGCCTGGGTGCTGAGCAGCCTGGCGCTGCAGCCCTGGCTGAGGGAATCCCCCTCGTAGGGATTCCCCCCTCCTCGCGAGCCTTGCGAGTGCCCACCCCACTTATTTTGTTTTAATTGTATGCAGGTGCCCAACTTGCGTCTTTGCGTACCCTTTTATTTGTTCTCAGGACCCTGCTGTACACGTTGGATGCCGAGGGAGCCTACCCGTCATTTGTCCCTGCCGAGATTGCCACTGCATTCCAGCCGCGGCCGCCCCGGAAGTCTGTGACATGGGCGGGGCCGCGGCAGGACCGGAAGAAGGAGACGGCAGCCTGGAGCCTTGCTAGCTCCACACTGGAAGTCCCGGTCCCGGGAGGGGGACCGGGTTTAGTAGGGCGCCTAAGGAGGCGGGGCTCCTATAGGTGGAGAGAGCCCAGCAGGTGCCACAGCCCAGGAAGGTTGAGGCGGATGGGGCTCGAGGCATATTGCCGGTGCCTGCCCCGCCGCATGATTAAAGTGGCGCCGGACCCAAGGACAGGAGCGGAGTCCCCAGAGAGCAGCCCGGTAAGTTCAGAAGGGCTGGGGGGTTCCGTAGGTCCTTTGTGAGTGCCGACCGCGGCCCTGTGATGGTAGCGGTGCAGAGTGGTCTCGCCAGGGAGTGGGCCACTCCAACGATGGGCAAAATTATGATTACTTTCTAAAAGGCCTAAAGGGGCCCATGCTTTTCCCCGTGGTGGGAGTCTGAGCGGTCCCGACAGGAGAGCGGGACGCTCCAACGTGGGGTACAATTGTTTTCAGAGCCTGTGCGTGGCCCCAACGCTGGGGGCAGTTTCTGTTTGTGCACATGGGACCCCAGAGTCTGAGGGGCATTTTGAGGGACTGGGTCGGTTCCTGGGCGGGTCTGTAAGAGAGCGGGCCACCTAACGAGGGTGGCATATCTTGCGAGCCCAGTGAGGCCCCCGCGGGCACAGTGGTGCCAGGGCCATTTCCCTGATCCACAGCTGTGCTGCACCAGTGCGGGCAGCTGCAACATTTTTGCATAATTATGGAGAGAGTCCCTGAGAGGGACAGCAGTGGCCCAGAGGTGCCAGGCCATGCCCGATTTACAGCTGCGCAGTAATTAGTGCCAGCTGCACTGTTTTAGGCACACAGTTCTTTTGGGGTCTTGTGAAGTCAGGAGTGAGATGCACTCCATTGCCCCACACTTTCCCAGCTGCCCAGCAAGTAGTGGGCAGCTGCTACATTTAGGTTTACGCAGTGGTGCACCCTTGACTTTCACTGCCTGACTTTGTGGACATAGGGCATTTGAGCCCCCTTTTTGGATGGCCAGTTGGCCAGGGGGACGGTTATATTTATAGGGCACCAGTCCCTAATGTGATTTATGTGCTAAATGTGATTTTGGTGCTAGGAAATGTAATTCATGTAGAATGTTTTATGCACCTTGTTTTTTACCTTTAAGCTGTGGTTTATGATTATGACATTGTTTTGCCTACTATGGTTTATGTTAGTGAGATTATGTTTCACTCTGTGATTTATGCCCCTAGGTGCGTTATACTTAGGAGGTTAGGGTCTAATGTGTTTAGACTGGTGAGAGATTGCATAATGTGTTTATGCTGATGAGGTTGGCGCATAATGTAATCTGCGCCTGATGTGATACTGTGCATAATGTAGTTTATGTCACAGACTGATGCTAAGTACAGTGATTACCAGTGTTTACTGGTTGTACGTTTATGATCTGTTTTACTTTTACCAAGTTTGCTTTGTGATGGTTCTTTTTTTTTTTTTACAATCTTTTTTTGTCCTCATACATGCCATCGGTGAACACTCAAGATGGAATATCTCCACTTCCTTCATACAAGCCCTTATTGGTAACCGCCCTGATAGTGAGCTTGAAGGAGAGTTAGACTCTTTCCAGAGGTAGGGCTGTATCCGAGTCCCACTCCCGTTCACACCATCTAGGGGCCCGCCTGTTACTAGGGAGGACCGGACCGACAGACCTCAGGCATAATCATAGGACTGGTCTTACTTCTCTCTCCATGTCTCTAGAGCTGCCCAGATCTTATTGACAGTAGAGGTGTCACAAGCCATGTCTGATTGGCATATCATAATGATATTCTTTAGACAGTCCGCAAATGAAGGGGGTGCCTCAAGCTTCCAATCTCTACAAATGTCCTTCCTTGCAATGATTATTACATACAATGCAAACTTTGAGGCTGGAGCATTCAGATCATAGTCCGACAAAAGACCAAAAAAGATTAGCATTGCAATTGCTTCAATCTGCAGGCCTAATATGTCCTCCAGGAAACCACATACCTCAATCCAAAAGTGACCGATCTTCGGGCAATCCATAAACATATGCAGATCGTCAGCAGCACGATATTTGCATCTGGGGCAGTTATAGATTGTTGTGGACATTTTAGACAATTTACCTGGAGTCCAGTACACCCTATAAGCGGAGTGTAAGTGGTTTCTTCTGAGATTAGCTGGTTTAACCACTGCCTGCAACATAGAGAAGGAGTCACACCAAAGTTTCCGCAAATCATCCCCATTTTCGGAAAATACACTACCCCAGCGCCTCACCAACTCTACGTCTACACAGTCCCCAGTTTCTATAAATGCTCCATACCAGAATGATACCTTACGTTTCCATGGTCCTATTCTAGAAATAGAGTCCACAACTGTACTTGAATCTTCATTGCTCCATGACTGTGATGACCACCATGCAGACAATTGATAGAACCTAAATCTCGTCTGTGTCCCATTGGTTATTCTGCACATTGCCTCCCAACTGATAAGCTGTGTGCCCTCCTGGAGATCTCCCCATCGTCTAATACCTGCTGATCTAAATGGTTGTGACAATTGGTCCTGGAGGCATTCCGGGGTACCCGGAGAGTCCCAGATTGGAGCCTGCGATGTATAATATGGTATTCCTGATATATCTCCAGTTTCCTAATGCAGCTGATAAGACCTTAAATCTAACCTTTTTGTAATACTTGGGGTCCCCAAATTCATAGAGAAAGAATTCCTGTCCCTAAGGGACATCTTACAACAATGCCCAAAACATGCGGCCCATAGAGGATGAATCAACCCTATTTGCTAACATTCTAAAATGTTTTAAATGAAAAGCATGGCAATAGGCGAGCAAATCAGGTAGAGCTAATCCTCCCAGTTTCAGCCCTCTCCTAAGCTTCTTCCAAGCTACTCTTGGGGTCTTGGTTGCACCAAATAAATGACCCAATTTTACCTTGAAGGGTAGGAAGATATTTAACATTAAAGGAAAGTGGGATTGAATTGAACAGAAACGTTAACTTAGGCAAAATTACCATTTTTACCAGGTTCACCTTCCCGTATATATTTAATGGTAAATTCTCCCAGCGTGACAATAGGCAACCCAACTCCTTGTAAACCTTCTCTCACCTGATTCTTGGTGTATCATTCAGCTTCTGCGCTAAATAGATCCCCAAGTATCGCATCTGATCTTTTGCCGCTGGTACTGCATTCACAGAATTCCAGCTCATAATTTCATTTTTTTCTCTGTTGATTTTATAGCCAGATACCTTGCTGAATTCCCCAGATAGCTTGAACAGTCTGGGTATAGCTTTAACATGGTCAGATGTGTACATTAGGAGATCATCTGCGTAGAGGGCAACCTTAAGTCCAAGAAGGATCTTCTCTAAGGGAACAAACAAAAAGCTCAATATAAAAATTAAACAATAAAGGTGATAGGGGGCAACCCTGTCTGGTACCTCTTGATATATCAAACCAATCCAAAAGGATGCCATTTACCAGAACTTTTGCACATGGGTTCGAATACAGGGTTCTAACAGCCTCAATAAAATTCGCAGGAATGCCAAACTACACATGGTGTCCCAGAGGTAATTCCAGCTGACCTGGTCAAAAGCCTTAGTGGCATCAATCGCAACCAAGGTCAGTGGCAGTCTCTTCTCAGTTGCAACATCGATTGCCCCTATGGCCTGAAAGGTAAGCTCATTGAGCTGCCTTTCCAGTATGAACTCCCTCTTATCAGGATGTTTAATAGTTTTAATAATTTTAGCCATCCTAGCAGTCAAAATCCCTGAGAGAATCTTGAGGTCCGAATTAAGTGAAGAGATGGGCCTGTATGCCTCAAATCTTTGGGGTCCTTATCTTGCTTAAGGATCAAAGATACTATTGCCTCCGACCATGAAGGAGGGATAGCTTCCTTATCTAGAAATATTTTGTTAAAAAGAGTTTTTAGGACAGGTACTACTCTATGTGATAGGCCTAGATATATCTCAACAGGTAGCCCATCTGGCCCAACTACCTTATCCCTGCTCATCTTTTTAAATTGTTCTCCGATCTTCCCCTCTGAGATACCAGTAGATAGATTTGTCCTGTCTATCTAAAACAGGTGAGGGAGATCTCTCTGATTAAGCCATGTTTTAACAGCATCCGGGCTATAATCAGTGTCCTCCTTATATAGATCGTACATAAAGGATCTGGCCTCCCCCCTGATCTCATCATCTTCCTGCAACAAGACACCAGACCCTCTTTGAACCAAGTTCTTAATATGGTTCCTGACATGATCTGCCCTGGATTTTCAAGCCAACAAGGAGCCACATTTTTTGCCAAAGGCGAAATGCTGTAATTTACTGGCATCCCATATATCCTTTACAACTTTATCCATATTACCTTGGAAGTCGGCTTGCAGGGAGACCAATTCTCTCTCTAATTGTGGCATAAGGCTTCTAGACACAAGGGCTGCCTGTTGCAACTCTTTCTCTTTTTCCTTGATTTTCCTTAAGCTATCCGCATCTGCTTTTTTTAGCTGATCTGCTTTTGTTGATCATTAAGGAGCTCAACAGCCCCCTCAGATATGCTTTGAAGGTCTCCCAAACTATCTGATTGCTGGTAGAGTCAACGTTAAACCTAAAAAACTCTTCTGTTTTTACGCCCAGCTCAGCCATTACCCTCTACTCTAATAATAAGGCCCTGTCCAAAGTCCATCTCCTTTGACACCCCTCAGGTTTAAAATTAAGCCTCAGCTCTACTGCGGAATGATCTGATATTAACGCAGGTATATAGGCAATAGACTTAAAATCTGACAACAGACTCTGATCTACTAAAAAGTAATAAATTTGTGAATATTACCTATATTTCTTACTATAAAAGGAGTACTCTCTGGTATTCCTTTATCCACTTTCCATATATCTAACCGCCTGAACTCCCTGATTAGGGTCTTAAGTGTGGAGAAAGTTCTAGGCAGCACATTATATTTTACTTTAGATGTGTGGTCCAAATCTGAGTCAAACACTAAATTGAAGTCTCCACCAAGTATTACTGGAGCAGATGTTTCTAACAGGCTAGCTTGAATATTCAAGAAAGGGCCTGGATTAGCAACAGATAAGCAAGCCCTATGGTCCCTGCAAAACTACGGAACCATAATACACAATCAGATCTATCCCCTCATCTGAAGCAAAAGGGCATCTACATCCTCTGGGGAGCTGAAGTTGCATCTTGTTGTTTCACATTACCTTAAGTAATGCAGGAAACTTCATTTGAACCTGCGCCCCCAGGCTTCTGAGTTCTGGCATTCTGGAGCCCAGCTCCCACTGCCTTTGTGCTGTTCTGCTACCTATATCTGAACGGATCTGATAAGGCCCCACCTCATGATGTAATGTCTCGCCTTTCAGGGACCTCCCAAGGATCTGCTGTTTGACCGAATAGGTCTGAAAGTTCAGTAAAATTTTCATCTGGACTTTCCTATCTGGGTGGAGTTTGAACGGGTCCCTGTGGACTCTCTGAATCTCTGCTTCCAGATCGATATCATCCCGATCTTTCAGAACTCCTTCCCTTAGTAGCTTACATATGAAGCCCTTAATGTCCCCCTTCTCCGCTCCCTCCGGGATCTTAAGAACCCTCAAGTTATTTCTGCGGGTCTGTGTCTCTAAACTCGCCAAGTCTGACTGTAAAGCTCGATTCTGTGGTTTAGGTGCTTCAATATCCTTCGTATTAACAAGCACTGAATTGGAGAGGGTTTTAACCTCAAGTTCCAACGAGCCTGTGCGTATGCAGATATCATCTAATTTGGACTCCAAAGCTTCACATTTGTCGTGTATCCCCTTCTGATTTGCCTCCGAAATTGCAAACTTAGAAAGCAAGTCATCCCTTAGAGCCTGAAGAAAGGACCCCAGCTGCAACTCATCACAGCTTGCTCCCTCAGGGTTCAACATTACAGGAGCTCCATGCACAGACTCCAACGTAACCGGGGGGCGAGTACCAACTTCCACCAATTGTGTGATCGTTTTAGCAAAGATTGAGTTGACTCTTGGGGAACAGAGGAGACAACAGCTGTATTTGACGGAACAACGACTGGTTGGCTAGCAGGTCTGGTGGGGCTAACAGGGCGAATTTCTGATTCATGTAAAACCGCCAAGGGAGCAAAACGATTCACTAGAGGGATTGGGGTGAGGCTATCACAAATATCGTGACCTGGTTGACTTGGTTCCTGTGATCTCACAGCTTGCTCCATTATTTTAAAATAAAATTTAAGGGATGGGGTAGACCTTAAGGAGGAGCAACCCGGCACTTTAGATCTCACCACACTCCCAGGCTTGGCCTCCTTGTTTTTGCGGGGGGTCGTAGGCACCACTCTTTTTGAGCCCCCCGTAGAATCCAGAGTGCCCCTGATTTTAACCCCAAATTGGGTCTGTGACCGGAGCTGATATCTATTTTTCACTATAGTCCCCTCAGGAAGAGACACCTCCTTGTATTCTCCTTTTTTTCTCCTTTTTTCTCCTGCTTAAGGAACACAAGCCCCAAGATAGAATGGCTCCCCCTGCTAAAATCGGAACCAATGCAGCTTTATCAGTGAGCGGAGCAGAAACCGATTTAAATTCTGAAACGACAAGAGCCATGCACCCCGCTCGCATCCCTGTAATAACCTTCTTGCTGCTTGACGCAGACAACTGTCTGGAAGGTGCTGTAGAGCAGAGACTTCTGAAAATATGCGTAGGGTGTTCCTTCTGCTAATCCACTGGGAGCAAGTCCTTGCAGCCACCGCCGAGTCCGTAGCCACAGCTGAGCTTCACTGCCCCCAAACCCACAGTAGGATGCTGGCCCTACCTGCGGCTCCGCCTCTGCCTCCCAAGCCATCAGGGCTTCCTGGCCCTAATGCCGCCATTCAGCCGCTGTCTCCAGAGCCGCGGGGTAGGAAAACAAGAAAAAGAAAGCCGCATCAGACACAGTGATCCCCTTCAACGCCAAACAAAAGCCACATTCTTACCAGGCAGAATTGCAGCATACTGCGTGTCTGTATCTCTCCAATCTCCTGTGTGGACGCGAAGTCGCTCCCGGAACTCCTGCGACCGGCGTTAGCCTTCCGTCATGTTCCTCCCGCACTCCAGTTGTGGTGACACCTCCTTCATACTCTTCTACTCTTCTTGGGATGGTTCTGATAGTGGTCCATGTGGCCCTGTCAGGTGTAAATAATTCCCTTGTAAATATTGCCCAGTGCCAGTTAGCACAGTGTATATTATGTGTTTACTATTCTAATGTGGTTTGAGAATACAAAGGCTATTTTTGATATAACCTTGTGTAGAGTTCCTTTTGTAGTGTGCCTGGAATGTTGTTGCTGTGTGCGTGCGCAAATGCTTTACACATGGCCTCTGGGATAAGCCTGACTGCTCGTGCCAAGCTACGAAGGGGTGAGCAGGGGTTATCTTTGGTGTGTAACTCCCCAGCCCTGACTAGAGTGGTGGTCTCTGCCTGGCTTTGGCGGAAGCCTTAGCCAACCAGAGATCCCATTTCTAACAGCCATCCTTAACAAAACTGTCCCCTGTTCGGTAGGAGCTAACATACAAAATGTTGACTCTCTTATCCATAGTAAATGTGAGCTCATTCAGGCCTAGGCATTACAAGAGTACACATCTCATAGTAGGGGATTTTTTTTTCCTTTGGAGATTAAATATTTCAGAAGAAAAAAACAGAATTTTCATCTATATATGACCAAGAATGCTTGTGTGTAAGCATGGGCGTAAAATTCGTTCCGCTCGCGGATTTTGAGGATTTTCTGCAATTTCACGATCTGCGAATCGTGCGAAATTGCGGCAAAATCCGCAAATCCGCGAGCTGGACAAATTTTGCTCAGGAAGCACTTACAGGGTTAAAGCAGGTGCCCAAGTTGAAGCTAATTTCTTTGTAACCATTTACAAAATGGTTACACAGAAATTAACTTCACCTTGGGCACCTGCTGTAACCCTGTAAGTGCTTCCTGAGCGGCACCTCGTTGCCTACTTGCAACTATTCTCTGACCCTACTCTGACCCTCGAAGCAGGGTCAGAGAATAGTTACAAATAGGCAACGAGGCTCCTGTCACAAAAATTAAACCTCAGCAGGAAGCACTTACAGAT
The DNA here is from genome assembly GCF_964263255.1 of Lissotriton vulgaris. NCBI lineage: Eukaryota > Metazoa > Chordata > Amphibia > Caudata > Salamandridae > Lissotriton > Lissotriton vulgaris. Next base: position 402,765,302 of record NC_141689.1, read on the forward strand.
ATAAATAAAGCAGGCGCCCGAGTAGAAGCTCAAATTCAGTAAGGCATTATAATCAGCCCAATAATCTAGTGAGCACGGTCGATGCTAGGCAGGTATGCTTCCTCCCCCAAATCTACCATCTACAATTAGCTGTAAACCGTGATGGAGGTCTAGGCATCCACGAGTTTCTCGAGGACAATCCCCCTGCACTTCCAGTGACCAGGAGGCTGCTTTCTCCTCATCTGCTGCGCTGATCGGCCTCTGACCTTTATAAACAAGAGGCATGTGAACTCGCACAGAAGCCCGGACCCACACACACTAGGCTATGCAATCTCTTCCCACCCTTTCCCCCACTGTGGTGGAAAGCTCACTCTAGGGACCTCGGCGCCCATGGGTGCAGTGGCAAAGTTACAGACACACGGGGTCACTGGAGACAACTCTTCTGGGCCGTTACACAGCTGTAGTGCAGGAAAAGCACAACATATTTACCCAACGAGGTAGCACTTACTGCTTTCTCCTCATTTGCTGCACTGATCGGCCTCTGACCTTTATAAAGAAGAGGCATGTAAACTTGCACAGAAGCCCCACCCCACACACACTAGGCTATGCAACCTCTTCCCGCCATTTCCGCCACTGTGATGGACAGCTCACTCGAGCAACCTCGGCGCCTATGGGCGCGGTGACAAAGTTACAGACACACGGGGTCACTGGGGACAACTCTTCTGGGCCTTTACACAGCTGTAGTGCAGGAAAAGCACGAACAGTTACCTAACGAGGTAGCACTTGCTGCTTTCTCCTCATCTGCTGCGCTGATCGGCCTTTGACCTTTCTAAAGAAGAGGCATGTGAACTCGCACAGAAGCCCGGCCCTACACACACTAGGCTATGCAATCTCTTCCCGCCCTTTCCCCCACTGTGGTGGACAGCTCACTCGAGGGACCTCCGCGCCTATGGCCGCGGTGGCAAACTTACAGACACAAGGGGTCACTGGAGACAACTCTTTTGGGCCTTTACTCAGCTGTAGTGCAGGAAAAGCACGAACATTTACCCAACGAGGTAGACTTAATGCTTTCACCTGATCTGCTGCGCTGATCGGCCTCTAACCTTTATAAAGAAGAGGCATGTGAACTCGCACAAAAGCCCGGCCCCACACACACTAGGCTATGCAATCTCTTCCCGCCCTTTCCCCCACTGTGGTGGACAGCTCACTCGAGGGACCTCGGCGCCTATGGGTGCAGTGGCAAAGTTACAGACACACGAGGTCACTGAACACAACTCTTCTGGGTCTTTACACAGCTATAGTGCAGGAAAAGCACAATACATTTACCGAACGAGGTAGCACTTACTGCTTTCTCCTTATCTGCTGTGCTGATCGGCCTCTGACCTTTATAAAGAAGAGGCATGTGAACTCGCACAGAAGCCCGGCCCCACACATACTAGGCTATGCAACCTCTTCCCGCCCTTTCCACCACTGTGATGGACAGTTCACTTGAGGGACCTCGGCGCCTATGGGCGCGGTGGCAAAGTTACAGACACACGGGGTCACTGGAGACAACTCTTCTGGGCCTTTACACCGCTGTAGTGCAGGAAAAGCACGATACATTTACCAAACGAGGTAGCACTTACTGCTTTCTCCTCATTTGCTGCTCTGATCGGTCTCTGACCCTTTATAAACGAGAGGCATGTGAACTCGCACAGAAGCCCGGCCCCACACACACTAGGCTATGCAACCTGTTCCCGTCCTTTCCCCCACTGTGATGGACAGCTCACTCGAGGGACCTCGGCGCCTAAGGGCGCGGTGGCAAAGTTACAGGCACACGTGGTCACTGATGACAACTCTTCTGGGCCTTTACGCAGCTGTAGTGTAGGAAAAGGACGATTCATTTACCTAATGAGGTAGCACTTACTGATTAGCCAGTAGAAAGTACTCCAGATGAGGATAGAGCATTTGCAAAATATTGTCTTGTGCAGGTGAAATTGGGGGAATTTTGGTGACTTCACGTTACTCTTGTAAGGAAGAGTTTTGGCCAAAATCCGCCAACTGCCATGTGGCAGAATATTTTTTGTGCATGTGTCAAAAAAATAATTTGATCAGTACAAGCAAGATTTGGCGTTCCCTACAGGGAATTTTGGTTACTAATTGGACATCAAGCAGGTTTTTTCCAACGCGGGTGGTCACGACAGTTCATGGTCAGAAGGCTGCTGCTCGAACACAAGCAAAATCAACTTGAGTATCTGCGCCCTCTTGCTCACCATGTCATGCTGTTCATGCTGTTTTTCAGCACAGAAAGTTCTCCTGGTGATAAATAATAGCACAAGCAGTGCAAATTGCCTATTTCCGCCCATTTCGGAACTGTGCAGAATCTCTGAGTTTATCTCTTTTTTGTAACTCCACGGATTTCAGCTGAGTCAGATTCAGCGATTTCCAACCCCTACACATTTGCTGATTTTTCTTTTTAGAAACTTGACCCACACTCACAGGCGAGGGTCAGGCAGAACTCCCACAAATTTCCATGCAGAGCTGATTTGAACATTTTTGTCAGCACTGGTTGGCACATCTATGGATTTTAAGAATTAAACCAACCTGTTTTCTTTTGACTTTAATGAGATTCTGTAATAAAGAGACAACATGTACTTCTATTCAAGATACCACAACTTTAAAGACAAACTGAACAGTCTTTCTTCAGAATAGAGATGATTACCCATAACATCTCTGCTAGAAGTTCTAAAGAAAGAAGGAAAGCTATCTCTAGAGATATGCTAAAGAATCAATTCAAGACACTTTGCAGCCTCTTCCTTTTTTTTTGCATATCTATAATGATTTTGGCCTCTGATCTTTATAAACAAGCGGCATGTGAACTCGCACAGAAGCCCGGCCCCACACACACTAGGCTATTCAACCTCTTCCCGCCCTTTCCCCCATTGTAATGGACAGCTCACTCGAGGGACCTCGGCGCCTATGGGCGCAGTGGCAAAGTTACAGACACACGGGGTCACTGGAGACAACTCTTCTGGGCCTTTACACCGCTGTAGTGTAGGAAAAGCACAATATATTTACCCAACGAGGTAGCACTTACTAATTAGCCAGTAGAAAGTACTCCAGTAGAGTATAGTGTAATTGCAAAAAAATCCAAGATTTTGCGGGTAAATCCGCGAATTTGCTGATTTTTTTGCGAATTCGCACGAATTTGCAAACTGCTAATTCGCAAAATTCGCCCATACTTACTTGTGGGACAGTAATTGGTGCTAGTACTTTTGTATTTTTATGCTTTACAGTTGCTATGAATGAACCTTGACTTTGCAGTGGTGTTGAAGCAGCCCACATATACACTTCGGTTTTTGACTGGGTTAAACCGAACACTGGAGGAAGTTAAATATACTCTTCCACTGGCATAATGTTTATTGACTCACCACTGTCTATGATGAAAGGTATGGAGCACTCACTCACTTACTTTCTGCTTTTGGGACAGTGTCCACATGAAGTTCGCACATTCACCTGTTGACCTAGTTTCAGTTGGCATTTTGCCTTTCAAGAAGTTAATCCTGCATGCGCATGTCATCCCACATTCAACATTACCACTTGGCCTTGTGGGCATGGTTGGACTGTCTCTGTTTTCTTGATGTGATACACTTGATCTTCCCTCCATTTTGTTTTCTCGAAGTGATGCACTCGATCTTCCCCTCATTTTGCAAACTGTCACAAAATGTATTTTTTTCCCACAGTCATTGCATATCTGTGCAATGGTGGGATACTTACCTTCATGTGGAAAGGAAAATCCACATTGGAAACATAGCTTCTTTTTCTTTGGAGACATTGCTTTAAGGCCTTCTCTCTTGCATTTCGACGTATTTTTCTTATTTGGTGCAGATTCAATTTGGGCCATTCCAGCCTCCATGTTAGCTTCTTGTCTATCAGCACATTCTTCCGCTCTGGCAGCCATGAGTACTCTCTCCAAGCTGAGTGTGTTTTCCAGCATTCATCGACAGAAGGAATCAGACAGACAACCATCTATTACTCTGAGACGCATGGCCTCTTCATCATTGAACTAGTTGAACTTGCAATGCTTGATGAGCGAATAAGGTATTTCCACAATGTCATCCACGGTTTTACGATCTTTCCGACTTTCTTGCTTAAAAATGTACCCTTCATAGTCAACATTTGGCTTTGGATTGAACTTGGTGTTGAGGACAAACTTGGTTTCATGGTACGTTACTTCACCACAGGGTAGTATTTTATTTATCATTTATTTTACTCCTTCACCCGCTAAATTATTCAGATGTTTAATGATATGTTTGTCATTTACTTCTTCCAGCGCATCAATGAAATCATTGAAAGTTTTAATAAAGACAGTCCATCTATCGACAATTTTCTGCTTATGGCTGTATCAAAGGAAGGCAGTGGTTTTAGAAATGTGTCAGCATCATAATCTATGGAATTTTCTGATGTTTTGAGCAAAGCTCACTCCGACAGCATCGGTTGCTCCCTTGGACCGTAACCTACGTGAAGTACTTTACCAGCAGATATCTAGCCAACAACTAACAGACTTTCTATATTTCCTTCACTTTCTTTGCAAGCTTTGCACTAATTACAGTGGCACTGTGACTCCACTAATGCCAATCCTCAATTTTCACTTTGACTGAGGTGTATGTGGCACCCATGAGCAGTTTGCTGGACCATGGCAAACTCTCTGGGAGAGCATTCTCGGTTCTTTGGGTTGCGGGGTTTACGTAATTTCCTATCTTGTCACCAGTTGTAGCATCCTCCTCAGCCCAGGCACAAGCAACAGCTCACACCACACATAGAGCTTGGTATTATGCATCTTTAGTCCATAGTGTGTAACTGTTAAGTGAACATTCTACATCATCAATGCTATCATCCACACCAAAGCGCTTACATCACTGTTCTAAAGAGTCCATCATGGACCAAAAGGGTCTCATCATCTCAAGATACTACACATGGTATCATTTTGGTGAACAACATCCCTCCCCATAGTGGTCAGTGGTAATTTCAACCAGGAGCCCACCTGCCGCTGGAGGCCCACCACCATACAATATACACTAGCATCAACTATGTCTTATTTGTCATGGTACACTTAGATGTTCAAGGAGTGGAATGTAAACAGTTCTCAGTGGATTCCTGGTGCTCCGATTGGGTCCCGCAGAACCCTGGCCTGGGATGGCATGAGGAACAGGCATGTCATGCTCCAGTTTGGTTAGAACCCGGACACTCCACCAAACTCCTCCAAACTGGCTATTTGAAATGTAGCACTCAGGTCCTGTCTCGCAGATTTATCAGGACATCATCTGCCTACAGCAAAAAAACATGTGTACTGCCCTATATCGTAAACCCAACGTTCCTGCTGTCCCTGCAGAAATGGGTCTCTAAAGGTTCCATGCCCAGAGCGTATAACAGGGGGGGCAGTGGGCACCCCTGCCTTCCTTGTGCTCCTGGGTATTGCAAGTAGGGCAGATATGGCCCTTCTGGTTTTTACTCTCACCATCAGGTCAGTATAGAATATTTTGATCCATTGTATCAGTCTGTCACTCAGCCCCACTGCCTAGAGAATACGGAACAGGTAGGCCCAACTGATGGTGTAAAATGCTTTCCTGTTATCCATCAACAATATGGTCAGTTCTGGGGCATCTATGTCAGTTGCTGCGAAAATATGTAGTTGCCTAATATTGGGGGACGTGCTCCTGCTGGAAACAAAATCACTCTTCTCAGTGTGGCCCAGACAGGCAGCACTTCCATGATGTGAACAGCCTTGGAAGCAAGACAATTGGGGACGTGCTCAAGGAAATCCTGAATGCCTTCATCACCTCAGCCTCTTTCCCAAAGGACTGGAAACACACAGAAGGGAGGCCCCTCCTGAAGAAGCCTTCCACCGAACCAGAAGACCTGAAGAACTACCATCCCATCTTCTTGCTCCCCTATCCAGCAAAGGTTCTTTAGAAGGCAATCAACCAGCAACTCACGAACCACATGGAACACTACAGTCTCTTGGACCCCTGTCAGTCCAGATCCCTAGCCAACCACAGCACTGAAACCACCCTGATCGCAGTCACGGATGACTTCAAAGCCCTCCTGGACTTCAGTGAAACAGCAGCCCTCATCCTCCTGGACTTGTCTGCAGCACTCAACACTGTCTCCCATCACCCCTTGATCAACTGACTCCACCGCATTGGAATCTAGGAAGATTGCCTCAACTGGATCACCTTATACCTCACTGGAAGAACCCAGAGAATCCATCTCCCATTGTTCATCGCAAAACCCACAAAGATCTTCTGCAGCCTACCCCAAGAATCGTCCCACAGCCCCACTCTCTTAAACATGTACAAGACCCCTCTGGCCAAAACTGTCAGATTGCACAGACTTAACATCATCTCCTACTGCGACAAAACCCAGCTCATCCTCTCGCTATCAGAAGACCCCTCCTGCACCAACTTCCAGACGTACGATGAATGTCACTGAATGGATGAAAGACAACTGTCTCAAGCTCAAGTTCCATCTTTGGGAACAACACCTCGCCATGGAATGACACATGGTGGCCTGTAGAACTCTGTCCATCCCCCGCCCGACAGACCACACCTGCAACCTTAGCATCATCTTGGACAGCAAGCTTTCCATAAAGAAAACAGGTAAAGGCCGTCCCATCTTCGTGCTTCCACACCCTATGCATGCTCCTAGAGTTCAGGTGGCTCCAAGTCAACACCAGAAGGATCGTCACTCCCCCATCACCAGAAGGCTGGACTACGGGAACACACTCTGTGTAGGAATAACAACAGACCTCCTAAAGCGACTGCAGACCATACAAAACTCTGTGGCCAGACTCATCCTTAACCTCCTCAGACGGAACTACATCACACTTCACCTCAAGAAGCTTCACAGCCTCCCAATCCAGAATAGATGCAAGTTCGAGATGCTGACCAGTGCATTAAAGCCTTGCCCAATGAGGGACCAGCATTCATTAACAAACACATGACCTTCCACCAACCAACCAGACACCTACGATCCGCCGCCATCTTACTTGGAGACACTACCTCGAATCAGCTGAGGCAACATTGGAGGACACTCCTTCTCGCACTTGTCGGCCAGTACTTGGAACAGCCTTTCTCTAACTCTCAAGAGCACCCAATCTCTCCAACAATTCAAGAAACGTTTCAAGACCTTCAACTGAACAGATCACTACAAAGCAGATAGCAACTCTAGTCCCTCAAGACGATTTGCCATGCTTTACAAATCCTTGATTGATTATTTTGCTTATGATTTTGTAATCGATGTTCCACATCAATAGTGGCCTAAATGAACTACGTCACGCTAGGGGAGAGGTAACATCACCTCTTCTCTCATGGTGGCAGGCATGTGGCTGCATTCATAGACCATCTCATAGAGGGCCTGAAATCGAGGTATGAAAGTAGTTGAGAAGATTTTAAAACATTCCGATGGAAACCCATCAAACTCCAGGCACCTGTCAGTAGCAATCACCCCAATAATGGCTCATATCTCTTGCGGTGTCAGCAGGCTATTTAGCTCCTCACTTTGCTCATGTGTCAGTCTCAGGAGGTCCATATGGTACAAGTAAGTGTTAATCAGGTGTAGAGGACCTACTGCCCTCATGCTCACCTTTGGGCGTGTCTGAAGCCTGTAGGAGAATTTGTGGAATTATGTGTTGATGCTGGTTTGGGAGTGTATAGCTTGGCTATGGGCATCCATTATTTGAGGGATAGGGTCACTTGTAGCATCCCTTTTCATCAACAAGCCACAAAACGGCATGGACAGTCACCTTTCACATGCTTGGACATAATTTATGCTTTATAGTCATGGCATTGCAGGAGCTGCATTAGTGTTGTGTGTTGTTCACGCATTTGGGCCTGGCGTGCTCTGTCTGCAGTTGAGACAAAAGTGGTCTAGTGGGTTTAATTGGACCACTGTGGTTGTCAAGTTGCTGTCAGTGGTTTTCGGACCACGTGAGAGAGCTTAATGCAGTCAATGTGCAACAGCACCTTAGAAGCATTCCATTCAGTCAGCCTTGAGTTCACGATGCTCTAGTTGTCCAGTAGATACCTAGTGATGCTTTCTTCCTATGTATTCCTGAAGCTAGGGTCCTCGAGGGTAGTTGGCTGGAAGCACAATATTAAGATGGATGCTCTGGCATGCCTCTAAGTTGGGCCGATAAGGAGCAGGTTATGATTCAAGTACATTCTAACCAGATGTTCTGTGTGCGAGACCTAGAGAGCAAGCGCAGCTTTGCAGTATATCTTGTGTAGCGCCACACAGAGATCATGCGCTGGAGCGTACAAAGTTTATTTGTGAAGAATAGGGTATGCGTTGCACCAGGCATCCATAAGCCCCCAGTACCTACACCGAGCAGCCAGTTCCCTTGAAACTCTGTGTCATTGTGTCACCCCAGAGGAGGGTGGGGTCTGTCCTGGGCCTCGTTCTCCACTCCATTAAAATTGCCTCCCACCTTTTA